>NC_139612.1:19779459-20498119 GCF_964270895.1 Podarcis filfolensis
TTCACTCAAAAATGGTGCCAAACGGTTGCAAATGCTCCCCTGAGAGTTTTGGCGGTCGAAACAGATGGCTTTATATCACAGAGCAGGAAATCAGCCATGGACAACTTAACCGGTAAAAAAATATTTTTTTCAAAATATCCCTAAGCCCCGGGGTCACAATTTCATCAAAAATCTGACTTCGGCATTTCACTCAAAAATGGTGCCAAACGGTTGCAAATGCTCCCCTGAGAGGTTTGGCGATCGAAACAGAAGCCTTTTTATCACAGGAAAAGAAATCAGCCCTTGACAACTTAACCGGCAAAAAAAGATTATTTTGAAAATATCCCTAAGCCCCGGGGTCACAATTTCATCAAAAATCTGACTTTTGGCAATTCACTCAAAAATGGTGCCAAACGGTTGCAAATGCTCCCCTGAGAGGTTTGGCGGTCGAAACAGATGGCTTTATATCACAGAGCAAGAAATCAGCCATGGACAACTTAACCGGCAGAAAAATATTTTTTTGAAAAAATCCCTAAGGTCACAATTTCATCAAAAATCTGACTTTCGGCAATTCACTCAAAAATGGTGCCAAACGGTTGCAAATGCTCCCCTGAGAGGTTTGGCGATCGAAACAGAAGCCTTTTTATCACAGGAAAAGAAATCAGCCCTCGACGACTTAACCGGCAGAAAAAGATTTTTTTGAAAAAATCCCTAAGCCCCGGGGTCACAATTTCATCAAAAATCTGACTTTCGGCAATTCACTCAAAAATGATGCCAAACGGTTGCAAATGCTCCCCTGAGAGGTTTGGCGGTCGAAACAGATGGCTTTTTATCACAGAGCAAGAAATCAGCCATGGACAACTTAACCGGCAGAAAAAAATTTTTTTAAAAAAAAATCCCTAAGCCCCGGGGTCACAATTTCATCAAAAATCTGACTTTTGGCAATTGACTCAAAAATGGTGCCAAACGGTTGCAAATACTCCCGTGAGAGGTTTGGCGGTTGATACAGAAGGCTTTTTATCACGGGAAAAGAAATCAGCCCTCGACAGCTTAACCGCCAGAAAAAGATTTTTTTGAAAAAATCCCTAAGCCCAGGGGTCACAATTTCATCAACACTCTTGCTTTCGGCATTTCACTCAAAAATGGTGCCAAACGGTTGCAAATGCTCCCGTGAGAGGTTTGCCTGTCGAAACAGAAGGCTTTTTATCACAGGAAGAGAAATCAGCCCTCGACAACTTAACCGGCGGAAAAAGATTTTTTTGAAAAAATCCCTAAGCCCCGGGGTCACAATTTCATCAAAAATCTGACTTTTGGCAATTCACTCAAAAATGGTGCCAAACGGTTGCAAATGCTCCCCTGAGAGGTTTGGCGGCTGAAACAGAAGGCTTTCTATCACGGGAAAAGAAATCAGCCCAAGACAACTTAACCGGCAGAAAAATATTTTTTTGAAAAAATCCCTAAGCACCGGGGTCACAATTTCATCAAAAATCTGACTTTCGGCAATTCACTCAAAAATGTTGCCAAACGGTTCCAAATGCTCCCCTGAGAGGTTTGGCGGTCGAAACAGATGGCTTTATATCACAGAGCAAGAAATCAGCCATGGACAACTTAACCGGCAGAAAAATATTTTTTTGAAAAAATCCCTAAGGTCACAATTTCATCAAAAATCTGACTTTCGGCAATTCACTCAAAAATGATGCCAAACGGTTGCAAATGCTCCCCTGAGAGTTTTGGCGGTCGAAACAGATGGCTTTATATCACAGAGCAGGAAATCAGCCATGGACAACTTAACCGGTAAAAAAATATTTTTTTCAAAATATCCCTAAGCCCCGGGGTCACAATTTCATCAAAAATCTGACTTCAGCATTTCACTCAAAAATGGTGCCAAACGGTTGCAAATGCTCCCCTGAGAGTTTTGGCGGTCGAAACAGATGGCTTTATATCACAGAGCAGGAAATCAGCCATGGACAACTTAACCGGTAAAAAAATATTTTTTTCAAAATATCCCTAAGCCCCGGGGTCACAATTTCATCAAAAATCTGACTTCGGCATTTCACTCAAAAATGGTGCCAAACGATTGTAAATGCTCCCATGAGAGGTTTGGCGATCGAAACAGAAGCCTTTTTATCACAGGAAAAGAAATCAGCCCTTGACAACTTAACCGGCAAAAAAAGATTTTTTTGAAAATATCCCTAAGCCCCGGGGTCACAATTTCATCAAAAATCTGACTTTTGGCAATTCACTCAAAAATGGTGCCAAACGGTTGCAAATGCTCCCCTGAGAGGTTTGGCGGACGAAACAGATGGCTTTATATCACAGAGCAAGAAATCAGCCATGGACAACTTAACCGGCAGAAGAATATTTTTTTGAAAAAATCCCTAAGGTCACAATTTCATCAAAAATCTGACTTTTGGCAATTCACTCAAAAATGGTGCCAAACGGTTGCAAATGCTCCCCTGAGAGGTTTGGCGGCTGAAACAGAAGGCTTTCTATCACAGGAAAAGAAATCAGCCCAAGATAACTTGACCGGCAGAAAAAGATTTTCTTGAAAAAATCCCTAAGCCCGGGGGTCACATTTTCATCAAAACTCTTACTTTCGGCTTTTCACTCAAAAATGGTGCCAAACGGTTGCAAATGCTCCCGTGAGAGGTTTGCCTGTTGAAACAGAAGGCTTTTTATCACAGGAAAAGAAATTAGCCCTTAACAACTTAACCGGCAGAAAAATATTTTTTTGAAAAAATCCCTAAGCCTCGGGGTCACAATTTCATCAAAAATCTGACTTTCGGCATTTCACTCAAAAATGGTGCCAAACGGTTGCAAATGCTCGCCTGAGAGGTTTAGCGGTCGAAACAGAAGGCTTTTTATTATGGGAAAAGAAATCAGCCCTCAACAACTTAACCGGCAGAAAAATATTTTTTTGAAAAAATCCCTAAGCCCCGGAGTCACAATTTCATCAAAAATCTGACTTTCGGCAATTCACTCAAAAATGGTGCCAAACGGTTGCAAATGCTCCCCTGAGAGGTTTGGCGGCCGAAACGGAAGGCTCTTTATCACGGGAAAAGAAATCAGCCCTCGACAACTTAACCGGCAGAAAAAGATTTTTTTGAAAAAATCCCTAAGCCCCGGGGTCACAATTTCATCAAAAATCTGACTTTCGGCAATTCACTCAAAAATGGTGACAAACGGTGGCAAATGCTCCCCTGAGAGGTTTGGCGGTCGAAACAGAAGGCTTTATATCACAGAGCAAGAAATCAACCATGGACAACTTAACCGGCAGAAAAAGATTTTTTTGAAAAAATCCCTAAGCCCCGGGGTCACAATTTCATCAAAAATCTGACTTTCGGCATGTCACTCAAACATGGTGCCAAACGGTTGCAAATGCTCACCTGAGAGCCTTTACAGTCAAAACAAAAGGGTTTTTATCACAGCACAAGAAATCAGACCTCTACAACGTAGTCTGTAGAAAAAGCTTTTTTAAAAAAAATCCCTAAGCCGCGCGGTCACAATTTCAGCAAAAATCTGACGTTCCGAAATTCACCCAAAAATGGTACCAAACGGTTGCAAATGCTCCCCTGAGATGTTTGGCGTTTGAAACAGAAGGCTTTTTATCACAGGAAAAGGAATCAGGCCTTGACAACTTAACCGGTAGAAAGATTTTTTTTTGAAAATCGCTAACCCCCGGGGTCACAATTTCATCAAAAATCTGACTTTTGGCAATTCACTCAAAAAAAGTGCCAAACGGTTGCAAATGCCCCCCTGAGAGGTTTGGCTGTCGAAACAGAAGGCTTTTTATCGTAGGACACGAAATCAGCCCTAAACAACTTCACTGGCAGAAGCAGATTTCATCAAAAATCTGAAGATCTGCAATTCACCCAAAAATGGTGCCAAACGGTTGCAAATGCTCCCCTGAGAGGTTTGGCGTTTGAAACAGAAGGCTTTTTATCACAGGAAAAGAAATCAGCCCTCGACAACTCAACCGGGAGAAAAAGATTTTTTTGAAAAAATCGCAAATGCTCCCCTGAGAGGTTGTCCACCGCCTGTGCATCGTCCCTCAGACCATGTGGTGTGAGAAAAAAATGAACAAATTCCTATGCCCCCAAGTAACCCAGAGATGCATTTTAAATAAATGCACACATAAAGTAGGAGTAAACTAGGTGTAAACTAGGAATAAACTAGGTGTAAACCAGGAGTAAACTAGAAGTAAAGTAGGTGTAAACTAGGATTAAATGAGGAGTAAAGTAGGAGTAGACTAGGTGTAAAGTAGATGTAAACTAGGTGTAAAGGAGGAGTAAACTAGGTGTGAACTAGGAGTAAAGTAGCTGTGAACTTGGAGTAAAGTAGGAGTAAACTAGGAGTAAACTAGGAGTAAACTAGGAGTAAACTAGGAGTAAAGTAGGAGTAGACTAGGTGTAAAGTAGATGTAAACTAGGAGTAAACTAGGTGTAAAGGAGGAGTAAACTAGGTGTGAACTAGGAGTAAGGCAGGAGTAAATTAGCCAATCACATGCAGCCCATTGTGTAAATAATGTATATAAAGCAGATACTTTGAGGGAACATCCATTCCTCCTCGCCACTATGAGCTGAATAAAGTGCCTGAAATCCACTCTCGACTCAGAGTATATTTCATTCTCAAACCCTCCAACACTTCTCTGATGAAAAAAGGGATGTCCTATTCAATAATAAATAAATAATAATAATAGTTTTATTATTTATACCCCACCCATCTGACTGGGTCGTGCCAGCCACGCTCAGCAGCTTGCAGGATAAAATAATAAACAATAAAACATGAAACTTTTTTTAACTATATGCCTACTATATGGAAGTTAACAACTGGACAACAGAAATGGATTGTACACACTCTAATGGTAGCTGAGAGGCTGATATTGATAAACTGGAAGAGTAAAGAGATGATCTCCTTTAATCGGTGGATTGATAATATGGTAACACTTGCAACCTGTGAACGGACTGCTTACAAACATAGACTGCTTGGATAAATACGACAGTATTTCGAATGAATCTATACAACATGTAGTTGACTAATTTATATTAGGGCGCGGTCACAATTTCATCAAAAATCTGACTTTCGGCAATTCACCCAAAAATGGTGCCCAGCTGTTGCAAATGCTCCCCTGAGAGGTTTGGCAGTCGAAACAGAAGGCTTTATATCACAGAGCAAAGAAATCAGCCATGGACAACTTAACCGGCAGAAAAATGGTGCCAAACGGTTGCAAATGCTCCCCTGAGAGGTTTGGCGGTCGAAACAGAAGGCTTTTTATCACAGGAAAAGAAATCAGCCCTCGACAACTTAACCGGCAGAAAAAGAATTTTTTGAAAGAATCCCTAAGCCCCGGGGTCACATTTCATCAAAAATCTGACTTTCGGCAATTCACTCAAAAATGGTGCCAAACGGTTGCAAATGCTCCCCTGAGAGGTTTGGCGGTCGAAACAGAAGGCTTTTTATTACGGGAAAAGAAATCAGCCCTCAACAACTTAACCGGCAGAAAAAGATTTTTTTGAAAAAATCCCTAAGCCCCGGGGTCACGATTTCACCAAAATTCTGACTTTCAGCAATTCACTCAAAAATGGTGCCAAACGGTTGCAAAAGCTCCCCTGAGAGGTTTGGCGGTCGAAACAGAAGGCTTTATATCAGAGAGCAAGAAATCAGCCATGGACAATTAACCAGCAGAAAAATGGTGCCAAAAGGTTGCAAATGCTCCCCTGAGAGGTTTGGCAGTCGAAACAGAAGGCTTTTTATTACAGGAAAAGAAATCAGCCCTCGACAACTTAACCAGCAGAAAAAGATTTTTTTGAAAAAATCCCTAAGCCCCGGGGTCACAATTTCATAAAAAATCTGACTTTCGGTAATTCACTCAAAAATGGTGCCAAACGGTTGCAAATGCTCGCCTCAGAGGTTTGGCGGTCGAAACAGAAGGCTTTTTATCACGGGAAAAGAAATCAGCCCTCAACAACTTAACCGGCAGAAAAAGATTTTTTTGAAAAAATCCCTAAGCCCCGGGGTCACAATTTCATCAAAACTCTTACTTTCGGCATTTCACTCAAAAATGGTGCCAAACGGTTGCAAATGCTCCCCTGAGAGGTTTGGAAGACGAAACAGAAGGCTTTATATCACAGAACAAGGTATCAGCCCTCGACAACTTAACCGGCAGAAAAAGATTTTTTTCAAAAAATCCCTAAGCCCCGGGGTCACAATTTCATCAAAAACCTGACTTTAGGCAATTCACTCAAAAATGGTGCCAAACGGTTGCAAATACTCCCCTGAGAGGTTTGGCGGTCGATACAGAAGGCTTTTTATCACGGGAAAAGAAATCAGCCCTCGACAGCTTAACCGGCAGAAAAAGATTTTTTTGAAAAAATCCCTAAGCCCCGGGGTCACAATTTCATCAAAAATCTGACTTTCGACATTTCACTCAAACATGGTGCCAAACGGTTGCAAATGCTCACCTGAGAGGCTTTACAGTCAAAACAAAAGGGTTTTTAATCACAGCACAAGAAATCAGACCTCTACAACGTAGTCTGTAGGAAAAGCTTTTTTAAAAAAATCCCTAAGCCGCGCGGTCACAATTTCAGCAAAAATCTGACGTTCTGCAATTCACCCAAAAATGGTACCAAACGGTTGCAAATGCTCCCCTGAGATGTTTGGCGTTTGAAACAGAAGGCTTTTTATCACAAGAAAAGGAATCAGCCCTTGACAACTTAACCGGTAGAAAAAAAAATTTTTTAAATCGCTAAGCCCCGGGGTCACAATTTCATCAAAAATCTGACTTTTGGCAATTCACTCAAAAAAAGTGCCAAACGGTTGCAAATGCCCCCCTGAGAGGTTTGGCTGTCGAAACAGAAGGCTTTTTATCGTAGGACACGAAATCAGCCCTAAACAACTTAAATCTGAAGATCTGCAATTCACCCAAAAATGGTGCCAAACGGTTGCAAATGCTCCCCTGAGAGGTTTGGCGTTTGAAACAGAAGGCTTTTTATCACAGGAAAAGAAATCAGCCCTCGACAACTCAACCGGGAGAAAAATATTTTTTTGAAAAAATCGCAAATGCTCCCCTGAGAGGTTGTCCACCGCCTGTGCACCGTCCCTCAGACCATGTGGTGTGAGAAAAAAATGAACAAATTCCTATGCCCCCAAGTAACCCAGAGATGCATTTTAAATAAATGCACACATAAAGTAGGAGTAAACTAGGTGTAAACTAGGAGTAAAGTAGGTGTAAACCAGGAGTAAACTAGAAGTAAAGTAGGAGTAAACTAGGTGCAAACTAGGAGCAAACTAGGTGCAAAGTAGGTGTAAAGTAGGAGTAAAGTAGGTGTAAACTAGGAGTAAACTAGGAGTAAACTAGGAGTAAACTAGGAGTAGACTAGGAGTAGACTAGGTGTAAACTAGAAGTAAACTAGGAGTAAACTAGGAGTAAAGTAGGTGTAAACTAGGAGTAAACTAGGAGTAAACTAGGAGTAAACTAGGAGTAAACTAGGAGTAAAGTAGGAGTAGACTAGGTGTAAAGTAGATGTAAACTAGGAGTAAACTAGGTGTAAAGGAGGAGTAAACTAGGTGTGAACTAGGAGTAAGGCAGGAGTAAATTAGCCAATCACATGCAGCCCATTGTGTAAATAATGTATATAAAGCAGATACTTTGAGGGAACATCCATTCCTCCTCGCCACTATGAGCTGAATAAAGTGCCTGAAATCCACTCTCGACTCAGAGTATATTTCATTCTCAAACCCTCCAACACTTCTCTGATGAAAAAAGGGATGTCCTATTCAATAATAAATAAATAATAATAATAGTTTTATTATTTATACCCCACCCATCTGACTGGGTCGTGCCAGCCACGCTCAGCAGCTTGCAGGATAAAATAATAAACAATAAAACATGAAACTTTTTTTAACTATATGCCTACTATATGGAAGTTAACAACTGGACAACAGAAATGGATTGTACACACTCTAATGGTAGCTGAGAGGCTGATATTGATAAACTGGAAGAGTAAAGAGATGATCTCCTTTAATCGGTGGATTGATAATATGGTAACACTTGCAACCTGTGAACGGACTGCTTACAAACATAGACTGCTTGGATAAATACGACAGTATTTCGAATGAATCTATACAAGATGTAGTTGACTAATTTATATTAGGGCGCGGTCACAATTTCATCAAAAATCTGACTTTCGGCAATTCACCCAAAAATGGTGCCCAGCTGTTGCAAATGCTCCCCTGAGAGGTTTGGCGGTCGAAACAGAAGGCTTTATATCACAGAGCAAAGAAATCAGCCATGGACAACTTAACCGGCAGAAAAATGGTGCCAAACGGTTGCAAAAGCTCCCCTGAGAGGTTTGGCGGTCGAAACAGAAGGCTTTTTATTACGGGAAAAGAAATCAGCCATGGACAACTTAACCGGCAGAAAAAGATTTTTTTGAAAAAATCCCTAAGCCCCGGGGTCACGATTTCACCAAAATTCTGACTTTCGGCAATTCACTCAAAAATGGTGCCAAACGGTTGCAAAAGCTCCCCTGAGAGGTTCGGTGGTCGAAACAGAAGGCTTTATATCACAGAGCAAGAAATCAGCCATGGACAATTAACCGGCAGAAAAATGGTGCCAAAAGGTTGCAAATGCTCGCGTCAGAGGTTTGGCGGTCGAAACAGAAGGCTTTTTATCACGGGAAAAGAAATCAGCCCTCGACAACTTAACCGGCAGAAAAAGATTTTTTTGAAAAAATCCCTAAGCCCCGGGGTCACAATTTCATCAAAACTCTTACTTTCGGCATTACACTCAAAAATGGTGCCAAACGGTTGCAAATGCTCCCCTGAGAGGTTTGGCAGATGAAACAGAAGGCTTTATATCACAGAACAAGGCATCAGCCCTCGACAACTTAAAAAAGATTTTTTTGAAAAAATCCCTAAGCCCCGGGGTCACAATTTCATCAAAAATCTGACTTTCGGCAATTCACTCAAAACTGGTGCCAAACGGTTGCAAATGCTCCCCTGAGAGGTTTCGCGGTCGAAACAGATGGCTTTATATCACAGAGCAAGAAATCAGCCATGGACAACTTAACCGGTAGAAAAATATTTTTTTGAAAAAATCCCTAAGCCCCGGGGTCACAATTTCATCAAAAATCTGACTTTCGGCAATTCACTCAAAAATGGTGCCAAACGGTTGCAAATACTCCCCTGAGAGGTTTGGCGGTCGATACAGAAGGCCTTTTATCACAGGAAAAGAAATCAGCTATGGACAACTTAACCGGCAGAAAAATATTTTTTTTCAAAAAATCCCTAAACCCCGGGGTCACAATTTCATAAAAAATCTGACTTTCGGCATTTCACTCAAAAATGGTGCCAAACGGTTGCAAATGCTCCCCTGAGAGGTTTGGCGGTGGAAACAGAAGGCTTTTTATCACGGGAAAAGAAATCAGCCATGGACAACTTAACCGGCAGAAAAAGATTTTTTTGAAAAAATCCCTAAACCCCGGGGTCACAATTTCATCAAAAATCTGACTTTCGGCATTTCACTCAAAAATGGTGCCAAACGATTGCAAATGCTCCCCTGAGAGGTTTGGCGATCGAAACAGAAGCCTTTTTATCACATGAAAAGAAATCAGCCCTCGACAACTTAACCGGCAGAAAAATATTTTTTTGTAAAAATCCCTAAGCCCCAGGGTCACAATTTCTTCAAAAATCTGACTTTCGACAATTCACTCAAAAATGGTGCCAAACGGTTGCAAATGCTCCCCTGAGAGGTTTGGCGGTCGAAACAGAAGGCTTTATATCACAGAGCAAGAAATCAGCCATGGACAACCTAACCGGCAGAAAAATATTTTTTTGAAAAAATCCCTAAGCCCCGGGGTCACAATTTCATCAAAAATCTGACTTTCGGCAATTCACTCAAAAATGGTGCCAAACGGTTGCAAATACTCCCCTGAGAGGTGTGGCGGTTGATACAGAAGGCTTTTTATCACGGGAAAAGAAATCAGCCCTCGACAGCTTAACAGGCAGAAAAAGATTTTTTTTAAAAAATCCCTAAGCCCAGGGGTCACAATTTCATCAAAACTCTTACTTTCGGCATTTCACTCAAAAATGGTGCCAAACGGTTGCAAAGGCTCCCCTGAGAGGTTTGGCAGACGAAACAGAAGGCTTTATATCACAGAACAAGGTATCAGCCCTCGACAGCTTAACCGGCAGAAAAAGATTTTTTTGAAAAAATCCCTAAGCCCCGGGGTCACAATTTCATTAAAAATCTGACTTTCGGCAATTCACTCAAAAATGGTGCCAAACGGTTGCAAATACTCCCCTGAGAGGTTTGGCGGTCGATACAGAAGGCCTTTTATCACAGGAAAAGAAATCAGCCATGGACAACTTAACCGGCAGAAAAATATTTTTTTTAAAAAAAATCCCTAAACCCCGGGGTCACAATTTCATAAAAAATCTGACTTTCGGCATTTCACTCAAAAATGGTGCCAAACGGTTGCAAATGCTCCCCTGAGAGGTTTGGCGGTGGAAACAGAAGGCTTTATATCACAGAGTAAGAAATCAGCCATGGACAACTTAACCAGCAGAAAAAGATTTTTTTGAAAAAATCCCTAAACCCCGGGGTCACAATTTCATCAAAAATCTGACTTTCGGCATTTCACTCAAAAATGGTGCCAAACGATTGCAAATGCTCCCCTGAGAGGTTTGGCGATCGAAACAGAAGCCTTTTTATCACATGAAAAGAAATCAGCCCTCGACAACTTAACAGGCAGAAAAATATTTTTTTAAAAAATCCCTAAGCCCCAGGGTCACAATTTCATCAAAAATCTGACTTTCGGCAATTCACTCAAAAATGGTGCCAAACGGTTGCAAATACTCCCCTGAGAGGTTTGGCGGCTGAAACAGAAGGCTTTCTATCACGGGAAAAGAAATCAGCCCAAGACAACTTAACCGGCAGAAAAAGTTTTTTTTGAAAAAATCCCTAAACCCCGGGGTCACAATTTCATCAAAAATCTGACTTTCGGCAATTCACTCAAAAATGCTGCCAAACGGTTGCAAATGCTCCCCTGAGAGGTTTGGCGGCTGAAACAGAAGGCTTTCTATCACGGGAAAAGAAATCAGCCCAAGACAACTTAAGCGGCAGAAAAAGATTTTTTTGAAAAAATCCCTAAACCCCGGGGTCACAATTTCATCAAAAATCTGACTTTTGGCATTTCACTCAAAAATGGTGCCAAACGATTGCAAATGCTCTCATGAGAGGTTTGGCGGTCGATAGAGAAGGCTTTTTATCACAGGAAAAGAAATCAGCCATGGTCAACTTAACCGGCAGAAAAATATTTTTTTGAAATTTCACCGAATATCTGACTTTAGGCAATTCAATCCAAATGGTGGAAAACGGTTGCAAATACTCCCATGAGATGTTTGGCGGTTGATCAGTGGCGTAGCGTGGGTTGTCAGCACCCGGGGCAAGGCAAGTAATTTGCGCCCCCTAACCCATGGATTTGCGCCCCCTAACCCGTGGATTTGCGCCCCCTAACTCGTGGATTTGCCCTAACCCCAGATGTTGCGCCCGGTGTGGCCGGCACCCCCTGCACCCCCCACGCTACGCCACTGCGGTTGATGCAGAAGGCTATTTTTCACGGGAAAAGAAATCAGCCCTCGACAACTTAACCGGCAGAAAAATATTTTTTTGAAAAAATCCCTAAGCCCCGGGGTCACAATTTCATCAAAAATCTGACTTTTGGCAATTCACTCAAAAATGGTGCCAAACGGTTCCAAATGCTCCCCTGAGAGGTTTGGCGGTCGAAACAGATGGCTTTATATCACAGAGCAAGAAATCAGCCATGGACAACTTAACCGGCAGAAAAATATTTTTTTAAAAATATCCCTAAGCCACGGGGTCACAATTTCATCAAAAATCTGACTTTCGGTATTTCACTGAAAAATGGTGCCAAACGGTTGCAAATGCTCCCCTGAGAGGTTTGGCGGTCGAAACAGAAGGCTTTTTATCACAGGAAAAGAAATCAGCCCTCGACAACTTAACCGGCAGAAAAAGAATTTTTTGAAAGAATCCCTAAGCCCCGGGGTCACGATTTCACCAAAATTCTGACTTTCAGCAATTCACTCAAAAATGGTGCCAAACGGTTGCAAAAGCTCCCCTGAGAGGTTTGGCGGTCGAAACAGAAGGCTTTATATCAGAGAGCAAGAAATCAGCCATGGACAATTAACCAGCAGAAAAATGGTGCCAAAAGGTTGCAAATGCTCCCCTGAGAGGTTTGGCAGTCGAAACAGAAGGCTTTTTATTACAGGAAAAGAAATCAGCCCTCGACAACTTAACCAGAAGAAAAAGATTTTTTTGAAAAAATCCCTAAGCCCCGGGGTCACAATTTCATAAAAAATCTGACTTTCGGTAATTCACTCAAAAATGGTGCCAAACGGTTGCAAATGCTCGCCTCAGAGGTTTGGCGGTCGAAACAGAAGGCTTTTTATCACGGGAAAAGAAATCAGCCCTCAACAACTTAACCGGCAGAAAAAGATTTTTTTGAAAAAATCCCTAAGCCCCGGGGTCACAATTTCATCAAAACTCTGACTTTCGACATTTCACTCAAACATGGTGCCAAACGGTTGCAAATGCTCACCTGAGAGGCTTTACAGTCAAAACAAAAGGGTTTTTATCACAGCACAAGAAATCAGACCTCTACAACGTAGTCTGTAGGAAAAGCTTTTTTAAAAAAATCCCTAAGCCGCGCGGTCACAATTTCAGCAAAAATCTGACGTTCTGCAATTCACCCAAAAATGGTACCAAACGGTTGCAAATGCTCCCCTGAGATGTTTGGCGTTTGAAACAGAAGGCTTTTTATCACAAGAAAAGGAATCAGCCCTTGACAACTTAACCGGTAGAAAAAAAAATTTTTTAAATCGCTAAGCCCCGGGGTCACAATTTCATCAAAAATCTGACTTTTGGCAATTCACTCAAAAAAAGTGCCAAACGGTTGCAAATGCCCCCCTGAGAGGTTTGGCTGTCGAAACAGAAGGCTTTTTATCGTAGGACACGAAATCAGCCCTAAACAACTTAAATCTGAAGATCTGCAATTCACCCAAAAATGGTGCCAAACGGTTGCAAATGCTCCCCTGAGAGGTTTGGCGTTTGAAACAGAAGGCTTTTTATCACAGGAAAAGAAATCAGCCCTCGACAACTCAACCGGGAGAAAAATATTTTTTTGAAAAAATCGCAAATGCTCCCCTGAGAGGTTGTCCACCGCCTGTGCACCGTCCCTCAGACCATGTGGTGTGAGAAAAAAATGAACAAATTCCTATGCCCCCAAGTAACCCAGAGATGCATTTTAAATAAATGCACACATAAAGTAGGAGTAAACTAGGTGTAAACTAGGAGTAAAGTAGGTGTAAACCAGGAGTAAACTAGAAGTAAAGTAGGAGTAAACTAGGTGCAAACTAGGAGTAAACTAGGTGCAAAGTAGGTGTAAAGTAGGAGTAAAGTAGGTGTAAACTAGGAGTAAACTAGGAGTAAACTAGGAGTAAACTAGGAGTAAACTAGGAGTAGACTAGGAGTAGACTAGGTGTAAACTAGAAGTAAACTAGGAGTAAACTAGGAGTAAAGTAGGTGTAAACTAGGAGTAGGCTAGGTGTAAAGTAGATGTAAAGTAGGTGTAAAGTAGGAGTAAAGTAGGAGTAGGCTAGGTGTAAAGTAGATGTAAACTAGGAGTAAACTAGGTGTAAAGGAGGAGTAAACTAGGTGTGAACTAGGATTAAGGCAGGAGTAAATTAGCCAATCACATGCAGCCCATTGTGTAAATAATGTATATAAAGCAGATACTTTGAGGGAACATCCATTCCTCCTCGCCACTATGAGCTGAAATAAGAGCATGAAATCCACTCTCGACTCAGAGTATATTTCATTCTCAAACCCTCCAAGACTTCTCTGATGAAAAAAGGGATGTCCTATTCAATAATAAATAAATAATAATAATAGTTTTATTATTTATACCCCACCCATCTGTCTGGGTCGTGCCAGCCACGCTCAGCAGCTTGCAGGATAAAATAATAAACAATAAAACATGAAACTTTTTTTAACTATATGCCTACTATATGGAAGTTAACAACTGGACAACAGAAATGGATTGTACACACTCTAATGGTAGCTGAGAGGCTGATATTGATAAACTGGAAGAGTAAAGAGATGATCTCCTTTAATCGGTGGATTGATAATATGGTAACACTTGCAACCTGTGAACGGACTGCTTACAAACATAGACTGCTTGGATAAATACGACAGTATTTCGAATGAATCTATACAAGATGTAGTTGACTAATTTATATTAGGGCGCGGTCACAATTTCATCAAAAATCTGACTTTCGGCAATTCACCCAAAAATGGTGCCCAGCTGTTGCAAATGCTCCCCTGAGAGGTTTGGCGGTCGAAACAGAAGGCTTTATATCACAGAGCAAAGAAATCAGCCATGGACAACTTAACCGGCAGAAAAATGGTGCCAAACGGTTGCAAAAGCTCCCCTGAGAGGTTTGGCGGTCGAAACAGAAGGCTTTTTATTACGGGAAAAGAAATCAGCCCTCAACAACTTAACCGGCAGAAAAAGATTTTTTTGAAAAAATCCCTAAGCCCCGGGGTCACGATTTCACCAAAATTCTGACTTTCGGCAATTCACTCAAAAATGGTGCCAAACGGTTGCAAAAGCTCCCCTGAGAGGTTCGGTGGTCGAAACAGAAGGCTTTATATCACAGAGCAAGAAATCAGCCATGGACAATTAACCGGCAGAAAAATGGTGCCAAAAGGTTGCAAATGCTCGCGTCAGAGGTTTGGCGGTCGAAACAGAAGGCTTTTTATCACGGGAAAAGAAATCAGCCCTCGACAACTTAACCGGCAGAAAAAGATTTTTTTGAAAAAATCCCTAAGCCCCGGGGTCACAATTTCATCAAAACTCTTACTTTCGGCATTACACTCAAAAATGGTGCCAAACGGTTGCAAATGCTCCCCTGAGAGGTTTGGCAGATGAAACAGAAGGCTTTATATCACAGAACAAGGCATCAGCCCTCGACAACTTAAAAAAGTTTTTTTGAAAAAATCCCTAAGCCCCGGGGTCACAATTTCATCAAAAATCTGACTTTCGGCAATTCACTCAAAACTGGTGCCAAACGGTTGCAAATGCTCCCCTGAGAGGTTTCGCGGTCGAAACAGATGGCTTTATATCACAGAGCAAGAAATCAGCCATGGACAACTTAACCGGTAGAAAAATATTTTTTTGAAAAAATCCCTAAGCCCCGGGGTCACAATTTCATCAAAAATCTGACTTTCGGCAATTCACTCAAAAATGGTGCCAAACGGTTGCAAATACTCCCCTGAGAGGTTTGGCGGTCGATACAGAAGGCCTTTTATCACAGGAAAAGAAATCAGCTATGGACAACTTAACCGGCAGAAAAATATTTTTTTTAAAAAAATCCCTAAACCCCGGGGTCACAATTTCATAAAAAATCTGACTTTCGGCATTTCACTCAAAAATGGTGCCAAACGGTTGCAAATGCTCCCCTGAGAGGTTTGGCGGTGGAAACAGAAGGCTTTTTATCACGGGAAAAGAAATCAGCCATGGACAACTTAACCGGCAGAAAAAGATTTTTTTGAAAAAATCCCTAAACCCCGGGGTCACAATTTCATCAAAAATCTGACTTTCGGCATTTCACTCAAAAATGGTGCCAAACGATTGCAAATGCTCCCCTGAGAGGTTTGGCGATCGAAACAGAAGCCTTTTTATCACATGAAAAGAAATCAGCCCTCGACAACTTAACCGGCAGAAAAATATTTTTTTGTAAAAATCCCTAAGCCCCAGGGTCACAATTTCTTCAAAAATCTGACTTTCGACAATTCACTCAAAAATGGTGCCAAACGGTTGCAAATGCTCCCCTGAGAGGTTTGGCGGTCGAAACAGAAGGCTTTATATCACAGAGCAAGAAATCAGCCATGGACAACCTAACCGGCAGAAAAATATTTTTTTGAAAAAATCCCTAAGCCCCGGGGTCACAATTTCATCAAAAATCTGACTTTCGGCAATTCACTCAAAAATGGTGCCAAACGGTTGCAAATACTCCCCTGAGAGGTGTGGCGGTTGATACAGAAGGCTTTTTATCACGGGAAAAGAAATCAGCCCTCGACAGCTTAACAGGCAGAAAAAGATTTTTTTGAAAAAATCCCTAAGCCCAGGGGTCACAATTTCATCAAAACTCTTACTTTCGGCATTTCACTCAAAAATGGTGCCAAACGGTTGCAAAGGCTCCCCTGAGAGGTTTGGCAGACGAAACAGAAGGCTTTATATCACAGAACAAGGTATCAGCCCTCGACAACTTAACCGGCAGAAAAAGATTTTTTTGAAAAAATCCCTAAGCCCCGGGGTCACAATTTCATTAAAAATCTGACTTTCGGCAATTCACTCAAAAATGGTGCCAAACGGTTGCAAATACTCCCCTGAGAGGTTTGGCGGTCGATACAGAAGGCCTTTTATCACAGGAAAAGAAATCAGCCATGGACAACTTAACCGGCAGAAAAATATTTTTTTTTAAAAAAATCCCTAAACCCCGGGGTCACAATTTCATAAAAAATCTGACTTTCGGCATTTCACTCAAAAATGGTGCCAAACGGTTGCAAATGCTCCCCTGAGAGGTTTGGCGGTGGAAACAGAAGGCTTTATATCACAGAGTAAGAAATCAGCCATGGACAACTTAACCAGCAGAAAAAGATTTTTTTGAAAAAATCCCTAAACCCCGGGGTCACAATTTCATCAAAAATCTGACTTTCGGCATTTCACTCAAAAATGGTGCCAAACGATTGCAAATGCTCCCCTGAGAGGTTTGGCGATCGAAACAGAAGCCTTTTTATCACATGAAAAGAAATCAGCCCTCGACAACTTAACAGGCAGAAAAATATTTTTTTTAAAAATCCCTAAGCCCCAGGGTCACAATTTCATCAAAAATCTGACTTTCGGCAATTCACTCAAAAATGGTGCCAAACGGTTGCAAATACTCCCCTGAGAGGTTTGGCGGCTGAAACAGAAGGCTTTCTATCACGGGAAAAGAAATCAGCCCAAGACAACTTAACCGGCAGAAAAAGTTTTTTTTGAAAAAATCCCTAAACCCCGGGGTCACAATTTCATCAAAAATCTGACTTTCGGCAATTCACTCAAAAATGCTGCCAAACGGTTGCAAATGCTCCCCTGAGAGGTTTGGCGGCTGAAACAGAAGGCTTTCTATCACGGGAAAAGAAATCAGCCCAAGACAACTTAAGCGGCAGAAAAAGATTTTTTTGAAAAAATCCCTAAACCCCGGGGTCACAATTTCATCAAAAATCTGACTTTTGGCATTTCACTCAAAAATGGTGCCAAACGGTTGCAAATGCTCTCATGAGAGGTTTGGCGGTCGATAGAGAAGGCTTTTTATCACAGGAAAAGAAATCAGCCATGGTCAACTTAACCGGCAGAAAAATATTTTTTTGAAATTTCACCGAATATCTGACTTTAGGCAATTCAATCCAAATGGTGGAAAACGGTTGCAAATACTCCCATGAGATGTTTGGCGGTTGATCAGTGGCGTAGCGTGGGTTGTCAGCACCCGGGGCAAGGCAAGTAATTTGCGCCCCCTAACCCATGGATTTGCGCCCCCTAACCCGTGGATTTGCGCCCCCTAACTCGTGGATTTGCCCTAACCCCAGATGTTGCGCCCGGTGCGGCCGGCACCCCCTGCACCCCCCACGCTACGCCACTGCGGTTGATGCAGAAGGCTATTTTTCACGGGAAAAGAAATCAGCCCTCGACAACTTAACCGGCAGAAAAATATTTTTTTGAAAAAATCCCTAAGCCCCGGGGTCACAATTTCATCAAAAATCTGACTTTTGGCAATTCACTCAAAAATGGTGCCAAACGGTTCCAAATGCTCCCCTGAGAGGTTTGGCGGTCGAAACAGATGGCTTTATATCACAGAGCAAGAAATCAGCCATGGACAACTTAACCGGCAGAAAAATATTTTTTTAAAAATATCCCTAAGCCACGGGGTCACAATTTCATCAAAAATCTGACTTTCGGTATTTCACTGAAAAATGGTGCCAAACGGTTGCAAATGCTCCCCTGAGAGGTTTGGCGGTCGAAACAGAAGGCTTTTTATCACAGGAAAAGAAATCAGCCCTCGACAACTTAACCGGCAGAAAAAGAATTTTTTGAAAGAATCCCTAAGCCCCGGGGTCACGATTTCACCAAAATTCTGACTTTCAGCAATTCACTCAAAAATGGTGCCAAACGGTTGCAAAAGCTCCCCTGAGAGGTTTGGCGGACGAAACAGAAGGCTTTATATCAGAGAGCAAGAAATCAGCCATGGACAATTAACCAGCAGAAAAATGGTGCCAAAAGGTTGCAAATGCTCCCCTGAGAGGTTTGGCAGTCGAAACAGAAGGCTTTTTATTACAGGAAAAGAAATCAGCCCTCGACAACTTAACCAGAAGAAAAAGATTTTTTTGAAAAAATCCCTAAGCCCCGGGGTCACAATTTCATAAAAAATCTGACTTTCGGTAATTCACTCAAAAATGGTGCCAAACGGTTGCAAATGCTCGCCTCAGAGGTTTGGCGGTCGAAACAGAAGGCTTTTTATCACGGGAAAAGAAATCAGCCCTCAACAACTTAACCGGCAGAAAAAGATTTTTTTGAAAAAATCCCTAAGCCCCGGGGTCACAATTTCATCAAAACTCTTACTTTCGGCATTTCACTCAAAAATGGTGCCAAACGGTTGCAAATGCTCCCCTGAGAGGTTTGGAAGACGAAACAGAAGGCTTTATATCACAGAACAAGGTATCAGCCCTCGACAACTTAACCGGCAGAAAAAGATTTTTTTCAAAAAATCCCTAAGCCCCGGGGTCACAATTTCATCAAAAACCTGACTTTAGGCAATTCACTCAAAAATGGTGCCAAACGGTTGCAAATACTCCCCTGAGAGGTTTGGCGGTCGATACAGAAGGCTTTTTATCACGGGAAAAGAAATCAGCCCTCGACAGCCTAACCGGCAGAAAAAGATTTTTTTGAAAAAATCCCTAAGCCCCGGGGTCACAATTTCATCAAAAATCTGACTTTCGACATTTCACTCAAACATGGTGCCAAACGGTTGCAAATGCTCCCCTGATAGGTTTGGAGGTCGAAACAGATGGCTTTATATCACAGAGCAAGAAATCAGCCATGGACAACTTAACCGGCAGATAAATATTTTTTTTGAAAAAATCACTAAACCCCGGTGTCACAATTTCATCAAAAATCTGACTTTCGGCAATTCACTCTAAAATGGTGCCAAACGGTTGCAAATACTCCCCTGAGAGGTTTGGCGGTTGATACAGAAGGCTTTTTATCATGGGAAAAGAAATCAGCCCTCGACAACTTAACCGGCAGAAAAAGATTTTTTGAAAAAATCCCTAAGCACCGGGGTCACAATTTCATCAAAACTCTTACTTTCGGCAATTCTCTCAAAAAAGGTGCTAAACGGATGCAAATACTCCCCTGAAAGGTTTTTCTGTCGAAACAGAAGTCTTTTTATCAGAGGAAAAGAAATCAGCCCTCGACAATTTAACCGGCAGAAAAAGATTTTTTTGAAAAAATCCCTAAGCCCCGGGGTCACAATTTCATCAAAAATCCGACTTTCGGCAATTCACTCAAAAATGGTGCCAAACGGTTCCAAATGCTCCCCTGAGAGGTTTGGCGGTCGAAACAGATGGCTTTATATCACAGAGCAAGAAATCAGCCATGGACAGCTTAACCGGCAGAAAAATATTTTTTTGAAAAAATCCCTAAGCCCCAGGGTAACAATTTCATCAAAAATCTGACTTTCGGCAATTCAATCGAAATGGTGCCAAACGGTTGCAAATGCTCCCCTGAGAGGTTTGGCGGTCGAAACGGAGGGCTCTTTATAACGGGAAAAGAAATCAGCCCTCGACAACTTAACCGCAGAAAAAGATTGTTTTGAAAAAATGCCTAAGCCCCGGGGTCACATTTTCATCAAAACTCTTACTTTCGGCATTTCACTCAAAAATGGTGCCAAACGGTTGCAAATGCTCCCGTGAGAGGTTTGCCTGTCGAAACAGAAGGCTTTTTATCACAGGAAAAGAAATTAGCCCTTAACAACTTAACCGGCAGAAAAATATTTTTTTGAAAAAATCCCTAAGCCCCGGGGTCATAATTTCATCGAAAATCTGACTTTCGGCAATTCAATCCAAATGGTGCCAAACGGTTGCAAATGCTCCCCTGAGAGGTTTGGCGGTCGAAACAGAAGGCTTTATATCACAGTGCAAGAAATCAGCCCTCGACAACTTAACCGGCAGAAAAAGATTTTTTTGAAAAAATCCCTAAGCCCCGGGGTCACAATTTCATCAAAAATCTGAGTTTCGGCATTTCACTCAAAAATGGTGCAAACGGATGCAAATACTCCCCTGAAAGGTTTTTCTGTCGAAACAGAAGTCTTTTTATCAGAGGAAAAGAAATCAGCCCTCGACAATTTAACCGGCAGAAAAAGATTTTTTTGAAAAAATCCCTAAGCCCCGGGGTCACAATTTCATCAAAAATCCGACTTTCGGCAATTCACTCAAAAATGGTGCCGAACGGTTCCAAATGCTCCCCTGAGAGGTTTGGCGGTCGAAACAGATGGCTTTATATCACAGAGCAAGAAATCAGCCATGGACAGCTTAACCGGCAGAAAAATATTTTTTTGAAAAAATCCCTAAGCCCCAGGGTAACAATTTCATCAAAAATCTGACTTTCGGCAATTCAATCGAAATGGTGCCAAACGGTTGCAAATGCTGCCCTGAGAGGTTTGGCGGTCGAAACAGGAGGGCTCTTTATAACGGGAAAAGAAATCAGCCCTCGACAACTTAACCGCAGAAAAAGATTGTTTTGAAAAAATGCCTAAGCCCCGGGGTCACATTTTCATCAAAACTCTTACTTTCGGCATTTCACTCAAAAATGGTGCCAAACGGTTGCAAATGCTCCCGTGAGAGGTTTGCCTGTCGAAACAGAAGGCTTTTTATCACAGGAAAAGAAATTAGCCCTTAACAACTTAACCGGCAGAAAAATATTTTTTTGAAAAAATCCCTAAGCCCCGGGGTCATAATTTCATCGAAAATCTGACTTTCGGCAATTCAATCCAAATGGTGCCAAACGGTTGCAAATGCTCCCCTGAGAGGTTTGGCGGTCGAAACAGAAGCCTTTATATCACAGTGCAAGAAATCAGCCCTCGACAACTTAACCGGCAGAAAAAGATTTTTTTGAAAAAATCCCTAAGCCCCGGGGTCACAATTTCATCAAAAATCTGAGTTTCGGCATTTCACTCAAAAATGGTGCAAACGGTTGCAAATGCTCCCCTGAGAGGTTTGGCTGTCGAAACAGAAGTCTTTTTATCACAGGAAGAAGAAATCAGCCCTCGACAATTTAACCGGCAGAAAAAGATTTTTTTGAAAAAATCCCTAAGCCCCGGGGTCACAATTTCATCAAAAATCTGACTTTCGGCAATTCACTCAAAAATGGTGCCAAACGGTTGAAAATGCTCCCCTGAGAGGTTTGCCTGTCGAAACAGAAGGCTTTTTATCACAGGAAAAGAAATCAGCCCTCGACAACTTAACCGACAGAAAAAGATTTTTTTGAAAAAATCCCTAAGCCCCGGGGTCACAATTTCATCAAAAATCTGACTTTCGGCAATTCACTCAAAAATGGTGCCAAACGGTTGCAAATGATGCCCTGAGAGGTTTGGCTGTCGAAACAGAAGTCTTTTTATCACAGGAAGAAGAAATCAGCCCTCGACAATTTAACCGGCAGAAAAAGATTTTTTTGAAAAAATCCCTAAGCCCCGGGGTCATAATTTCATCGAAAATCTGACTTTCGGCAATTCATTCCAAATGGTGCCAAACGGTTGCAAATGCTCCCCTGAGAGGTTTGGCGGTCGAAACAGAAGGCTTTATATCACAGTGCAAGAAATCAGCCCTCGACAACTTAACCGGCAGAAAAAGATTTTTTTGAAAAAATCCCTAAGCCCCGGGGTCACAATTTCATCAAAAATCTGAGTTTCGGCATTTCACTCAAAAATGGTGCAAACGGTTGCAAATGCTCCCCTGAGAGGTTTGACGGTCGAAACGGAGGGCTCTTTATAACGGGAAAAGAAATGAGCCCTCGACAACTTAACCGGCAGAAAAAGATTTTTTTGAAAAAATCCCTAAGCCCCGGGGTCACAATTTCATCAAAACTCTTACTTTCGGCATTTCAATCAAAAATGGTGCCAAACGGTTGCAAATGCTCCCCTGAGAGGTTTGCCTGTTGAAACAGAAGGCTTTTTATCACCGGAAAAGAAATCAGCCCTCGACAACTTAACCGGCAGAAAAAGACTTTTTTGAAAAAATCCCTAAGCCCCGGGGTCACAATTTCATCAAAAATCTGACTTTCGGCAATTCACTCAAAAATGGTGCCAAACGGTTGCAGATACTCCCCTGAGAGGTGTGACAGTTAATACAGAAGGCTTTTTATCACGGGAAAAGAAATCAGCCCTCAACAATTTAACCGGCAGAAAAAGATTTTTTTGAAAAAATCCCTAAGCCCCGGGGTCACAATTTCATCAAAAATCTGACTTTCGGCATTTCACTCAAATATGGTGCCAAACGGTTGCAAATGCTCCCCTGAGAGGTTTGGCGGTCGAAACAGATGGCTTTATATCACAGAGCAAGAAATCAGCCATGGACAACTTAACCGGTTGAAAAATATTTTTTTGAAAAAATCCCTCAGCCCTGGGGTCACAATTTCATCAAAAATCTGACTTTCGGCAATTCACTCAAAAATGGTGCCAAACGGTTGCAAATACTCCCATGAGATGTTTGGCGGTCGAAACAGATGGCTTTATATCACAGAGCAAGAAATCAGCCATGGACAACTTAACCAGTTGAAAAATATTTTTTTGAAAAAATCCCTAAGCCCTGGGGTCACAATTTCATCAAAAATCTGACTTTCGGCAATTCACTCAAAAATGGTGCCAAACGGTTGCAAATGCTCCCCTGAGAGGTTTGGCGGTTGATACAGAAGGATTTTTTTCACAGGAAAAGAAATCAACCCTCGACAACTTAACCGGCAGAAAAAGATTTTTTTGAAAAAATCCCTAAGCCCCGGGCTCAAAATTTCATCAAAAATCTGACTTTCGGCAATTCACTCAAAAAAGGTGCTAAACGGTTGCAAATGCTCCCCTGAGAGGTTTGGCGGTCGAAACAGATGGCTTTATATCACAGAGCAAGAAATCAGCCATGGACAACTTAACCGGTTGAAAAATATTTTTTTGAAAAAATCCCTCAGCCCTGGGGTCACAATTTCATCAAAAATCTGACTTTCGGCAATTCACTCAAAAATGGTGCCAAACGGTTGCAGATACTCCCCTGAGAGGTGTGACAGTTAATACAGAAGGCTTTTTATCACGGGAAAAGAAATCAGCCCTCAACAATTTAACCGGCAGAAAAAGATTTTTTTGAAAAAATCCCTAAACCCCGGGGTCACAATTTCATCAAAAATCTGACTTTCGGCATTTCACTCAAATATGGTGCCAAACGGTTGCAAGTGCTCCCCTGAGAGGTTTGGCGGTCGAAACAGATGGCTTTATATCACAGAGCAAGAAATCAGCCATGGACAACTTAACCGGTTGAAAAATATTTTTTTGAAAAAATCCCTCAGCCCTGGGGTCACAATTTCATCAAAAATCTGACTTTCGGCAATTCACTCAAAAATGGTGCCAAACGGTTGCAAATACTCCCATGAGATGTTTGGCGGTCGAAACAGATGGCTTTATATCACAGAGCAAGAAATCAGCCATGGACAACTTAACCAGTTGAAAAATATTTTTTTGAAAAAATCCCTAAGCCCTGGGGTCACAATTTCATCAAAAATCTGACTTTCGGCAATTCACTCAAAAATGGTGCCAAACGGTTGCAAATGCTCCCCTGAGAGGTTTGGCGGTTGATACAGAAGGATTTTTTTCACAGGAAAAGAAATCAACCCTCGACAACTTAACCGGCAGAAAAAGATTTTTTTGAAAAAATCCCTAAGCCCCGGGGTCAAAATTTCATCAAAAATCTGACTTTCGGCAATTCACTCAAAAAAGGTGCTAAACGGTTGCAAATGCTCCCCTGAGAGGTTTGGCGGTTGATACAGAAGGCTTTTTTTCACAGGAAAAGAAATCAGCCCTCGACAACTTAACCGGCAGAAAAAGATTTTTTTGAAAAAATCCCTAAGCCCCGGGGTCAAAATTTCATCAAAAATCTGACTTTCGGCAATTCACTCAAAAATGGTGCCAAACGGTTGCAAATGCTCCCCTGAGAGGTTTGGCGGTTGATACAGAAGGCTTTTTTTCACAGGAAAAGAAATCAGCCCTCGACAACTTAACCGGCAGAAAAAGATTTTTTTGAAAAAATCCCTAAGCCCCGGGGTCACAATTTCATCAAAACTCTTACTTTCGGCATTTCAATCAAAAATGTTGCCAAACGGTTGCAAATGCTCCCCTGAGAGGTTTGCCTGTTGAAACAGAAGGCTTTTTATCACCGGAAAAGAAATCAGCCCTCGACAACTTAACCGGCAGAAAAAGACTTTTTTGAAAAAATCCCTAAGCCCCGGGGTCACAATTTCATCAAAAATCTGACTTTCGGCAATTCACTCAAAAATGGTGCCAAACGGTTGCAGATACTCCCCTGAGAGGTGTGACAGTTAATACAGAAGGCTTTTTATCACGGGAAAAGAAATCAGCCCTCAACAATTTAACCGGCAGAAAAAGATTTTTTTGAAAAAATCCCTAAGCCCCGGGGTCACAATTTCATCAAAAATCTGACTTTCGGCATTTCACTCAAATATGGTGCCAAACGGTTGCAAATGCTCCCCTGAGAGGTTTGGCGGTCCAAACAGATGGCTTTATATCACAGAGCAAGAAATCAGCCATGGACAACTTAACCGGTTGAAAAATATTTTTTTGAAAAAATCCCTCAGCCCTGGGGTCACAATTTCATCAAAAATCTGACTTTCGGCAATTCACTCAAAAATGGTGCCAAACGGTTGCAAATACTCCCATGAGTTGTTTGGCGGTTGATGCAGAAGGCTATTTTTCACGGGAAAAGAAATAAGCCCTCGACAACTTAACCGGCAGAAAAAGATTTTTTTGAAAAAATCCCTAAGCCCCGGGGTCACATTTTCATCAAAACTATTACTTTCGGCATTTCACTCAAAAATGGTGCCAAACGGTTGCAAATGCTCCCGTGAGAGGTTTGCCTGTCGAAACAGAAGGCTTTTTATCACAGGAAAAGAAATTAGCCCTTAACAACTTAACGGGCAGAAAAATATTTTTTTGAAAAAATCCCTAAGCCCGGGGGTCCCAATTTCATCAAAAATCTGACTTTCGGTATTTCACTGAAAAATGGTGCCAAACGGTTGCAAATACTCCCCTCAGAGGTTTGGCGGTCGATACAGAAGTCTTTTTATCAGAGGAAAAGAAATCAGCCCTCGACAATTTAACCGGCAGAAAAGGATTTTTTTGAAAAAATCCCTAAGCCCCGGGGTCACAATTTCATCAAAAATCTGACTTTCGGCAATTCACTCAAAAATGGTGCCAAACGGTTGCAAATACTCCCCTCAGAGGTTTGTCGGTCGATACAGAAGGCTTATTATCACAGGAAAAGAAATCAGCCATGGAAAACTTAACCGGCAGAAAAATATTTTTTTGAAAAAATCCCTAAGCCCCGGGGTGACAATTTCATCAAAAATCTGACTTTCGGCAATTCAGTCGAAATGGTGCCAAACGGTTGCAAATGCTCCCCTGAGAGGTTTGGCGGTCGAAACGGAGGGCTCTTTATAACGGGAAAAGAAATCAGCCCTCGACAACTTAACCGCAGAAAAAGATTGTTTTGAAAAAATGCCTAAGCCCCGGGGTCACATTTTCATCAAAAATCTGACTTTCAGCAATTCACTCCAAATAGTGCCAAACGGTTGCAAATGCTCCCATGAGAGGTTTGGCGGTCGAAACAGAAGGCTTTTAATCATGGGAAAAGAAATCAGCCCTCAACAACTTAACCGGCAGAAAAAGATTTTTTTGAAAAAATCCCTAAGCCCCGGCAGAAAAATATTTTTTTGAAAAAATCCCTAAGCAATTTCATCAAAAATCTGACTTTCGGCAATTCAATCGAAATGGTGCCAAACGGATGCAAATGCTCCCCTGAGAGGTTTGGCGGTCGAAACAGATGGCTTTATATCACAGAGCAGGAAATCAGCCATGGACAACTTAACCGGCAGAAAAATATTTTTTTCAAAATATCCCTAAGCCCCGGGGTCACAATTTCATCAAAAATCTGACTTTCGGTATTTCACTGAAAAATGGTGCCAAACGGTTGCAAATGCTCCCCTGAGAGGTTTGGCTGTTGAAACAGAAGTCTTTTTATCAGAGGAAAAGAAATCAGCCCTCGACAATTTACCCGGCAGAAAAGGATTTTTTTGAAAAAATCCCTAAGCCCCGGGGTCACAATTTCATCAAAAATCCGACTTTCGGCAATTCACTCAAAAATGGTGCCAAACGGTTCCAAATGCTCCCCTGAGAGGTTTGGCGGTCGAAACAGATGGCTTTAAATCACAGAGCAGGAAATCAGCCATGGACAACTTAACCGGCAGAAAAATATTTTTTTGAAAAAATCCCTGAGCAATTTCATAAAAAATCTGACTTTCGGCAATGCAATCGAAATGGTGCCAAACGCTTGCAAATGCTCCCCTGAGAGGTTTGGCGGTCGAAACAGATGGCTTTATATCACAGAGCAGGAAATCAGCCATGGACAACTTAACCGGCAGAAAAATATTTTTTTTCAAAATATCCCTAAGCCCCGGGGTCACAATTTCATCAAAAATCTGACTTTCGGTATTTCACTGAAAAATGGTGCCAAACGGTTGCAAATGCTCCCCTGAGAGGTTTGGCTGTCGAAACAGAAGTCTTTTTATCAGAGGAAAAGAAATCAGCCCTCGACAATTTAACCGGCAGAAAAATATTTTTTTCAAAATATCCCTAAGCCCCGGGGTCACAATTTCATCAAAAATCCGACTTTCGGCAATTCACTCAAAAATGGTGCCAAACGGTTCCAAATGCTCCCCTGAGAAGTTTGGCGGTCGAAACAGATGGCTTTATATCACAGAGCAAGAAATCAGCCATGGACAACTTAACCGGCAGAAAAATATTTTTTGGAAAAAATCCCTAAGCCCCGGTGTCACAATTTCATCAAAAATCTGACTTTCGGCAATTAACTCAAAAATGGTGCCAAACGGTTGCAGATACTCCCCTGAGAGGTTTGGCGGTCGATACAGAAGGCTTTTTATCACAGGAAAAGAAATCAGCCATGGTCAACTTAACCGGCAGAAAAAGATTTTTTTGGAAAAATCCCTAAGCCCCGGGGTCACATTTTCATCAAAACTATTACTTTCGGCATTTCACTCAAAAATGGTGCCAAACGGTTGCAAATGCTCCCGTGAGAGGTTTGCCTGTCGAAACAGAAGGCTTTTTATCACAGGAAAAGAAATTAGCCCTTAACAACTTAACCGGCAGAAAAATATTTTTTTGAAAAAATCCCTAAGCCCGGGGGTCCCAATTTCATCAAAAATCTGACTTTCGGTATTTCACTGAAAAATGGTGCCAAACGGTTGCAAATGCACCCCTGAGAGGTATGGCTGTCGAAACAGAAGTCTTTTTATCAGAGGAAAAGAAATCAGCCCTCGACAATTTAACCGGCAGAAAAGGATTTTTTTGAAAAAATCCCTAAGCCCCGGGGTCACAATTTCATCAAAAATCTGACTTTCGGCAATTCACTCAAAAATGGTGCCAAACGGTTGCAAATTCTCCCCTCAGAGGTTTGGCGGTCGATACAGAAGGCTTATTATCACAGGAAAAGAAATCAGCCATGGAAAACTTAACCGGCAGAAAAATATTTTTTTGAAAAAATCCCTAAGCCCCGGGGTGACAATTTCATCAAAAATCTGACTTTCGGCAATTCAGTCGAAATGGTGCCAAACGGTTGCAAATGCTCCCCTGAGAGGTTTGGCGGTCGAAACGGAGGGCTCTTTATAACGGGAAAAGAAATCAGCCCTCGACAACTTAACCGCAGAAAAAGATTGTTTTGAAAAAATGCCTAAGCCCCGGGGTCACATTTTCATCAAAAATCTGACTTTCAGCAATTCACTCCAAATAGTGCCAAACGGTTGCAAATGCTCCCATGAGAGGTTTGGCGGTCGAAACAGAAGGCTTTTAATCATGGGAAAAGAAATCAGCCCTCAACAACTTAACCGGCAGAAAAAGATTTTTTTGAAAAAATCCCTAAGCCCCGGGGTCACAATTTCATCAAAAATCTGACTTTCGGTATTTCACTGAAAAATGGTGCCAAACGGTTGAAAATGCTCCCCTGAGAGGTTTGGCTGTTGAAACAGAAGTCTTTTTATCAGAGGAAAAGAAATCAGCCCTCGACAATTTACCCGGCAGAAAAGGATTTTTTTGAAAAAATCCCTAAGCCCCGGGGTCACAATTTCATCAAAAATCCGACTTTCGGCAATTCACTCAAAAATGGTGCCAAACGGTTCCAAATGCTCCCCTGAGAGGTTTGGCGGTCGAAACAGATGGCTTTAAATCACAGAGCAGGAAATCAGCCATGGACAACTTAACCGGCAGAAAAATATTTTTTTGAAAAAATCCCTGAGCAATTTCATAAAAAATCTGACTTTCGGCAATGCAATCGAAATGGTGCCAAACGCTTGCAAATGCTCCCCTGAGAGGTTTGGCGGTCGAAACAGATGGCTTTATATCACAGAGCAGGAAATCAGCCATGGACAACTTAACCGGCAGAAAAATATTTTTTTTCAAAATATCCCTAAGCCCCGGGGTCACAATTTCATCAAAAATCTGACTTTCGGTATTTCACTGAAAAATGGTGCCAAACGGTTGCAAATGCTCCCCTGAGAGGTTTGGCTGTCGAAACAGAAGTCTTTTTATCAGAGGAAAAGAAATCAGCCCTCGACAATTTAACCGGCAGAAAAATATTTTTTTCAAAATATCCCTAAGCCCCGGGGTCACAATTTCATCAAAAATCCGACTTTCGGCAATTCACTCAAAAATGGTGCCAAACGGTTCCAAATGCTCCCCTGAGAAGTTTGGCGGTCGAAACAGATGGCTTTATATCACAGAGCAAGAAATCAGCCATGGACAACTTAACCGGCAGAAAAATATTTTTTGGAAAAAATCCCTAAGCCCCGGTGTCACAATTTCATCAAAAATCTGACTTTCGGCAATTAACTCAAAAATGGTGCCAAACGGTTGCAGATACTCCCCTGAGAGGTTTGGCGGTCGATACAGAAGGCTTTTTATCACAGGAAAAGAAATCAGCCATGGTCAACTTAACCGGCAGAAAAATGTTTTTTTGAAAAAATCCCTAAGCCCCGGGGTGACAATTTCATCAAAAATCTGACTTTCGGCAATTCAATCGAAATGGTGCCAAACGGTTGCAAATGCTTCCCTGAGAGGTTTGGCGGTCGAAACGGAGGGCTCTTTATGACGGGAAAAGAAATCAGCCCTCAACAACTTAACCGCAGAAAAAGATTGTTTTGAAAAAATGCCTAAGCCCCGGCAGAAAAATATTTTTTTGAAAAAATCCCTAAGCAATTTCATCAAAAATCTGACTTTCGGCAATTCACTCAAAAATGGTGCCAAACGGTTGCAAATGCTCCCCTGAGAGGTTTGGCGGTCGAAACAGATGGCTTTATATCACAAAGCAGGAAATCAGCCATGGACAACTTAACCGGCAGAAAAATATTTTTTTCAAAATTTCCCTAAGCCCCGGGGTCACAATTTCATCAAAAATCTGACTTTCGGTATTTCACTGAAAAATGGTGCCAAACGGTTGCAAATGCTCCCCTGAGAGGTTTGGCTGTCGAAACAGAAGTCTTTTTATCAGAGGAAAAGAAATCAACCCTCGACAATTTAACCGGCAGAAAAAGATTTTTTTGAAAAAATCCCTAAGCCCCGGGGTCACAATTTCATCAAAAACCCGACTTTCGGCAATTCACTCAAAAATGGTGCCAAACGGTTCCAAATGCTCCCCTGAGAGGTTTGGCGGTCGAAACGGAGGGCTCTTTATAACGGGAAAAGAAATCAGCCCTCGACAACTTAACCGCAGAAAAAGATTGTTTTGAAAAAATGCCTAAGCCCCGGGGTCACATTTTCATCAAAAATCTGACTTTCAGCAATTCACTCCAAATAGTGCCAAACGGTTGCAAATGCTCCCATGAGAGGTTTGGCGGTCGAAACAGAAGGCTTTTAATCATGGGAAAAGAAATCAGCCCTCAACAACTTAACCGGCAGAAAAAGATTTTTTTGAAAAAATCCCTAAGCCCCGGGGTCACAATTTCATCAAAAATCTGACTTTCGGCATTTCACTCAAAAATGGTGCCAAACGGTTGCAAATGCTCCCCTGAGAGGTTTGGCGGTCGAAACAGATGGCTTTATATCACAGAGCAAGAAATCAGCCATGGACAACTTAACCGGTTGAAAAATATTTTTTTGAAAAAATCCCTCAGCCCTGGGGTCACAATTTCATCAAAAATCTGACTTTCGGCAATTCACTCAAAAATGGTGCCAAACGGTTGCAAATACTCCCCTGAGAGGTTTGGCGGTTGATGCAGAAGGCTATTTTTCACGGGAAAAGAAATCAGCCCTCGACAACTTAACCGGCAGAAAAAGATTTTTTTGAAAAAATCCCTAAGCCCCGGGGTCACATTTTCATCAAAACTCTTACTTTCGGCATTTCACTCAAAAATGGTGCCAAACGGTTGCAAATGCTCCCGTGAGAGGTTTGCCTGTCGAAACAGAAGGCTTTTTATCACAGGAAAAGAAATTAGCCCTTAACAACTTAACCAGCAGAAAAATATTTTTTTGAAAAAATCCCTTAGCCCCGGGGTCACAATTTCATCAAAAATCTGAACTTCGGCATTTCACTCAAAAATGGTGCCAAACGGTTGCAAATGCTCCCCTGAGAGGTTTGGCGGTCGAAACAGATGGCTTTATATCACAGAGCAAGAAATCAGCCATGGACAACTTAACCGGTTGAAAAATATTTTTTTGAAAAAATCCCTCAGCCCTGGGGTCACAATTTCATCAAAAATCTGACTTTCGGCAATTCACTCAAAAATGGTGCCAAACGGTTGCAAATACTCCCATGAGATGTTTGGCGGTTGATGCAGAAGGCTATTTTTCACGGGAAAAGAAATCAGCCCTCGACAACTTAACCGGCAGAAAAAGATTTTTTTGAAAAAATCCCTAAGCCCCGGGGTCACATTTTCATCAAAACTCTTACTTTCGGCATTTCACTCAAAAATGGTGCCAAACGGTTGCAAATGCTCCCGTGAGAGGTTTGCCTGTCGAAACAGAAGGCTTTTTATCACAGGAAAAGAAATTAGCCCTTAACAACTTAACCGGCAGAAAAATATTTTTTTGAAAAAATCCCTTAGCCCCGGGGTCACAATTTCATCAAAAATCTGACTTTCGGCAATTCACTCAAAAATGGTGCCAAACGGTTCCAAATGCTCCCCTGAGAGGTTTGGCGGTCGAAACGGAGGGCTCTTTATAACGGGAAAAGAAATCAGCCCTCGACAACTTAACCGCAGAAAAAGATTGTTTTGAAAAAATGCCTAAGCCCCGGGGTCACATTTTCATCAAAAATCTGACTTTCAGCAATTCACTCCAAATAGTGCCAAACGGTTGCAAATGCTCCCATGAGAGGTTTGGCGGTCGAAACAGAAGGCTTTTAATCATGGGAAAAGAAATCAGCCCTCAACAACTTAACCGGCAGAAAAAGATTTTTTTGAAAAAATCCCTAAGCCCCGGGGTCACAATTTCATCAAAAATCTGACTTTCGGCATTTCACTCAAAAATGGTGCCAAACGGTTGCAAATGCTCCCCTGAGAGGTTTGGCGGTCGAAACAGATGGCTTTATATCACAGAGCAAGAAATCAGCCATGGACAACTTAACCGGTTGAAAAATATTTTTTTGAAAAAATCCCTCAGCCCTGGGGTCACAATTTCATCAAAAATCTGACTTTCGGCAATTCACTCAAAAATGGTGCCAAACGGTTGCAAATACTCCCCTGAGAGGTTTGGCGGTTGATGCAGAAGGCTATTTTTCACGGGAAAAGAAATCAGCCCTCGACAACTTAACCGGCAGAAAAAGATTTTTTTGAAAAAATCCCTAAGCCCCGGGGTCACATTTTCATCAAAACTCTTACTTTCGGCATTTCACTCAAAAATGGTGCCAAACGGTTGCAAATGCTCCCGTGAGAGGTTTGCCTGTCGAAACAGAAGGCTTTTTATCACAGGAAAAGAAATTAGCCCTTAACAACTTAACCAGCAGAAAAATATTTTTTTGAAAAAATCCCTTAGCCCCGGGGTCACAATTTCATCAAAAATCTGAACTTCGGCATTTCACTCAAAAATGGTGCCAAACGTTTGCAAATGCTCCCCTGAGAGGTTTGGCGGTCGAAACAGATGGCTTTATATCACAGAGCAAGAAATCAGCCATGGACAACTTAACCGGTTGAAAAATATTTTTTTGAAAAAATCCCTCAGCCCTGGGGTCACAATTTCATCAAAAATCTGACTTTCGGCAATTCACTCAAAAATGGTGCCAAACGGTTGCAAATACTCCCATGAGATGTTTGGCGGTTGATGCAGAAGGCTATTTTTCACGGGAAAAGAAATCAGCCCTCGACAACTTAACCGGCAGAAAAAGATTTTTTTGAAAAAATCCCTAAGCCCCGGGGTCACATTTTCATCAAAACTCTTACTTTCGGCATTTCACTCAAAAATGGTGCCAAACGGTTGCAAATGCTCCCGTGAGAGGTTTGCCTGTCGAAACAGAAGGCTTTTTATCACAGGAAAAGAAATTAGCCCTTAACAACTTAACCGGCAGAAAAATATTTTTTTGAAAAAATCCCTTAGCCCCGGGGTCACAATTTCATCAAAAATCTGACTTTTGGCAATTCACTCAAAAATGGTGCCAAACGGTTCCAAATGCTCCCCTGAGAGGTTTGGCGGTCGAAACAGATGGCTTTATATCACAGAGCAGGAAATCAGCCATGGACAACTTAACCGGCAGAAAAATATTTTTTTCAAAATATCCCTAAGCCCCGGAGTCACAATTTCATCAAAAATCTGACTTTCGGTATTTCACTGAAAAATGGTGCCAAACGGTTGCAAATGCTCCCCTGAGAGGTTTGGCGTTCGAAACAGAAGGCCTTTTATCTGAGGAAAAGAAATAAGCCCTTGACAATTTAACCGGCAGAAAAAGATTTTTTTGAAAAAATCCCTAAGCCCCGGGGTCACAATTTCATCAAAAATTCGACTTTCGGCAATTCACTCAAAAATGGTGCCAAACGGTTCCAAATGCTCCCCTGAGAGGTTTGGCGGTCGAAACAGATGGCTTTATATCACAGAGCAAGAAATCAGCCATGGACAACTTAACCGGCAGAAAAATATTTTTTTGAAAAAATCCCTAAGCCCCGGTGTCACAATTTCATCAAAAATCTGACTTTCGGCAATTCACTCAAAAATGGTGCCAAACGGTTGCAGATACTCCCCTGAGAGTTTTGGCGGTCGATACAGAAGGCTTTTTATCACAGGAAAAGAAATCAGCCATGGTCAACTTAACCGGCAGAAAAATATTTTTTTGAAAAAATCCCTAATCCCCGGGGTGACAATTTCATCAAAAATCTGATATTTCGGCAATTCAATCGAAATGGTGCCAAACGGTTGCAAATGCTCCCCTGAGAGGTTTGGCGGTCGAAACGGAGGGCTCTTTATAACGGGAAAAGAAATCAGCCCTCGACAACTTAACCGCAGAAAAAGATTGTTTTGAAAAAATGCCTAAGCCCCGGGGTCACATTTTCATCAAAAATCTGACTTTCAGCAATTCACTCCAAATAGTGCCAAACGGTTGCAAATGCTCCCATGAGAGGTTTGGCGGTCGAAACAGAAGGCTTCTAATCATGGGAAAAGAAATCAGCCCTCAACAACTTAACCGGCAGAAAAAGATTTTTTTGAAAAAATCCCTTAGCCCCGGGGTCACAATTTCATCAAAAATCTGAACTTCGGCATTTCACTCAAAAATGGTGCCAAACGGTTGCAAATGCTCCCCTGAGAGGTTTGGCGGTCGAAACAGATGGCTTTATATCACAGAGCAAGAAATCAGCCATGGACAACTTAACCGGTTGAAAAATATTTTTTTGAAAAAATCCCTCAGCCCTGGGGTCACAATTTCATCAAAAATCTGACTTTCGGCAATTCACTCAAAAATGGTGCCAAACGGTTGCAAATACTCCCATGAGATGTTTGGCGGTTGATGCAGAAGGCTATTTTTCACGGGAAAAGAAATCAGCCCTCGACAACTTAACCGGCAGAAAAAGATTTTTTTGAAAAAATCCCTAAGCCCCGGCGTCACATTTTCATCAAAACTCTTACTTTCGGCATTTCACTCAAAAATGGTGCCAAACGGTTGCAAATGCTCCCGTGAGAGGTTTGCCTGTCGAAACAGAAGGCTTTTTATCACAGGAAAAGAAATTAGCCCTTAACAACTTAACCGGCAGAAAAATATTTTTTTGAAAAAATCCCTTAGCCCCGGGGTCACAATTTCATCAAAAATCTGACTTTTGGCAATTCACTCAAAAATGGTGCCAAACGGTTCCAAATGCTCCCCTGAGAGGTTTGGCGGTCGAAACAGAAGGCCTTTTATCTGAGGAAAAGAAATAAGCCCTTGACAATTTAACCGGCAGAAAAAGATTTTTTTGAAAAAATCCCTAAGCCCCGGGGTCACAATTTCATCAAAAATCCGACTTTCGGCAATTCACTCAAAAATGGTGCCAAACGGTTCCAAATGCTCACCTGAGAGGTTTGGCGGTCGAAACAGATGGCTTTATATCACAGAGCAAGAAATCAGCCATGGACAACTTAACCGGCAGAAAAATATTTTTTTGAAAAAATCCCTAAGCCCCGGTGTCACAATTTCATCAAAAATCTGACTTTCGGCAATTCACTCAAAAATGGTGCCAAACGGTTGCAGATACTCCCCTGAGAGTTTTGGCGGTCGATACAGAAGGCTTTTTATCACAGGAAAAGAAATCAGCCATGGTCAACTTAACCGGCAGAAAAATATTTTTTTGAAAAAATCCCTAATCCCCGGGGTGACAATTTCATCAAAAATCTGATATTTCGGCAATTCAATCGAAATGGTGCCAAACGGTTGCAAATGCTCCCCTGAGAGGTTTGGCGGTCGAAACGGAGGGCTCTTTATAACGGGAAAAGAAATCAGCCCTCGACAACTTAACCGCAGAAAAAGATTGTTTTGAAAAAATGCCTAAGCCCCGGGGTCACATTTTCATCAAAAATCTGACTTTCAGCAATTCACTCCAAATAGTGCCAAACGGTTGCAAATGCTCCCATGAGAGGTTTGGCGGTCGAAACAGAAGGCTTCTAATCATGGGAAAAGAAATCAGCCCTCAACAACTTAACCGGCAGAAAAAGATTTTTTTGAAAAAATCCCTAAGCCCCGGGGTCACAATTTCATCAAAAATCTGACTTTCGGCATTTCACTCAAAAATGGTGCCAAACGGTTGCAAATGCTCCCCTGAGAGGTTTGGCGGTCGAAACAGATGGCTTTATATCACAGAGCAAGAAATCAGCCATGGACAACTTAACCGGTTGAAAAATATTTTTTTGAAAAAATCCCTCAGCCCTGGGGTCACAATTTCATCAAAAATCTGACTTTCGGCAATTCACTCAAAAATGGTGCCAAACGGTTGCAAATACTCCCATGAGATGTTTGGCGGTTGATGCAGAAGGCTATTTTTCACGGGAAAAGAAATCAGCCCTCGACAACTTAACCGGCAGAAAAAGATTTTTTTGAAAAAATCCCTATGCCCCGGGGTCACATTTTCATCAAAACTCTTACTTTCGGCATTTCACTCAAAAATGGTGCCAAACGGTTGCAAATGCTCCCGTGAGAGGTTTGCCTGTCGAAACAGAAGGCTTTTTATCACAGGAAAAGAAATTAGCCCTTAACAACTTAACCGGCAGAAAAATATTTTTTTGAAAAAATCCCTTAGGGTCACAATTTCATCAAAAATCTGACTTTTGGCAATTCACTCAAAAATGGTGCCAAACGGTTCCAAATGCTCCCCTGAGAGGTTTGGCGGTTGATACAGAAGGCTTTTTATCACAGGAAAAGAATTCAGCCATGGTCAACTTAACCGGCAGAAAAATATTTTTTTGAAAAAATCCCTAAGCCCCGGGGTGACAATTTCATCAAAAATCTGACTTTCGGCAATTCAATCGAAATGGTGCCAAACGGTTGCAAATGCTCCCCTGAGAGGTTTGGCTGTCGAAACGGAGGGCTCTTTATAACGGGAAAAGAAATCAGCCCTCGACAACTTAACCGCAGAAAAAGATTGTTTTGAAAAAATGCCTAAGCCCCGGGGTCACATTTTCATCAAAAATCTGACTTTCAGCAATTCACTCCAAATAGTGCCAAACGGTTGCAAATGCTCCACTGAGAGGTTTGGCAGATGAAACAGAAGGCTTTATATCACAGAACAAGGTATCAGCCATGGACAACTTAACCGGCAGAAAAAGATTTTTTTTGAAAAAATCCCTAAGCCCCGGGGTCACAATTTCATCAAAAATCTGACTTTCGGCAATTCACTCAAAAATGGTGCCAAACGGTTGCAAATGCTCCCCTGAGAGGTTTGGCGATCGAAACAGAAGGCTTTTTATCACGGGAAAAGAAATCAGCCCTCGACAACTTAACCGGCAGAAAAAGATTTTTTTGAAAAATCCCTAAGCCCCGGGGTCACAATTTCATCAACAATCTGACTTTCGGCAATTCACTCAAAACAGGTGCCAAGCGGTTCCAAATGCTCCCCTGAGAGGTTTGGCGGTCGAAACAGATGGCTTTATATCACAGAGCAAGAAATCAGCCATGGACAACTTAACCGGCAGAAAAATATTTTTTTGAAAAAATCCCTAAACCCCGGGGTCACAATTTCATCTAAAATCTGGCTTTCGGCAATTCACTCAAAAATGGTGCCAAACGGTTGAAAATACTCCCCTGAGAGGTTTGGCGGTTGATACAGAAGGCTTTTTATCACGGGAAAAGAAATCAGCCCTCGACAACTTAACCGGCAGAAAAAGATTTTTTTGAAAAAATTCCTAAGCCCCGGGGTCACAATTTCATCAAAACTCTTACTTTCGGCATTTCACTCAAAAATGGTGCCAAACGGTTGCAAATGCTCCCCTGAGAGGTTTGGCTGTCGAAACAGAAGTCTTTTTATCACAGGAAAAAGAAAATAGCCCTCGACAATTTAACCGGCAGAAAAAGATTTTTTTGAAAAAATCCCTAAGCCCCGGGGTCACAATTTCATCAAAAATCTGACTTTTGGCAATTCACTCAAAAATGGTGCCAAACGGTTTCAAATGCTCCCCTGAGAGGTTTGGCGGTCGAAACAGATGGCTTTATATCACAGAGCAAGAAATCAGACATGGACAACTTAACCAGTTGAAAAATATTTTTTTGAAAAAATCCTTAAGCCCCGGGGTCACAATTTCATCAAAAATCTGACTTTCGGCAATTCACTCAAAAATGGTGCCAAACGGTTGCAAATACTCCCCTGAGAGGTTTGGCGGTCGAAACAGATGGCTTTATATCACAGAGCAAGAAATCACAATTTCATCAAAAATCTGACTTTCGGAAATTCACTCAAAAATGGTGCCAAACGGTTGCAAATGCTCCCCTGAGAGGTTTGGCTGCTGAAACAGAATGCTTTCTATCACGGGAAAAGAAATCAGCCCAAGACAACTTAACCGGCAGAAAAAGATTTTTTTGAAAAAATCCCTAAGCCCCGGGGTCACATTTTCATCAAAACTATTACTTTCGGCATTTCACTCAAAAATGGTGCCAAACGGTTGCAAATGCTCCCGTGAGAGGTTTGCCTGTCGAAACAGAAGGCTTTTTATCACAGGAAAAGAAATTAGCCCTTAACAACTTAACCGGCAGAAAAATATTTTTTTGAAAAAATCCCTAAGCCCGGGGGTCCCAATTTCATCAAAAATCTGACTTTCGGTATTTCACTGAAAAATGGTGCCAAACGGTTGCAAATGCACCCCTGAGAGGTATGGCTGTCGAAACAGAAGTCTTTTTATCAGAGGAAAAGAAATCAGCCCTCGACAATTTAACCGGCAGAAAAGGATTTTTTTGAAAAAATCCCTAAGCCCCGGGGTCACAATTTCATCAAAAATCTGACTTTCGGCAATTCACTCAAAAATGGTGCCAAACGGTTGCAAATACTCCCCTCAGAGGTTTGGCGGTCGATACAGAAGGCTTATTATCACAGGAAAAGAAATCAGCCATGGAAAACTTAACCGGCAGAAAAATATTTTTTTGAAAAAATCCCTAAGCCCCGGGGTGACAATTTCATCAAAAATCTGACTTTCGGCAATTCAGTCGAAATGGTGCCAAACGGTTGCAAATGCTCCCCTGAGAGGTTTGGCGGTCGAAACGGAGGGCTCTTTATAACGGGAAAAGAAATCAGCCCTCGACAACTTAACCGCAGAAAAAGATTGTTTTGAAAAAATGCCTAAGCCCCGGGGTCACATTTTCATCAAAAATCTGACTTTCAGCAATTCACTCCAAATAGTGCCAAACGGTTGCAAATGCTCCCATGAGAGGTTTGGCGGTCGAAACAGAAGGCTTTTAATCATGGGAAAAGAAATCAGCCCTCAACAACTTAACCGGCAGAAAAAGATTTTTTTGAAAAAATCCCTAAGCCCCGGCAGAAAAATATTTTTTTGAAAAAATCCCTAAGCAATTTCATCCAAAATCTGACTTTCGGCAATTCAATCGAAATGGTGCCAAACGGATGCAAATGCTCCCCTGAGAGGTTTGGCGGTCGAAACAGATGGCTTTATATCACAGAGCAGGAAATCAGCCATGGACAACTTAACCGGCAGAAAAATATTTTTTTCAAAATATCCCTAAGCCCCGGGGTCACAATTTCATCAAAAATCTGACTTTCGGTATTTCACTGAAAAATGGTGCCAAACGGTTGCAAATGCTCCCCTGAGAGGTTTGGCTGTTGAAACAGAAGTCTTTTTATCAGAGGAAAAGAAATCAGCCCTCGACAATTTACCCGGCAGAAAAGGATTTTTTTGAAAAAATCCCTAAGCCCCGGGGTCACAATTTCATCAAAAATCCGACTTTCGGCAATTCACTCAAAAATGGTGCCAAACGGTTCCAAATGCTCCCCTGAGAGGTTTGGCGGTCGAAACAGATGGCTTTAAATCACAGAGCAGGAAATCAGCCATGGACAACTTAACCGGCAGAAAAATATTTTTTTGAAAAAATCCCTGAGCAATTTCATAAAAAATCTGACTTTCGGCAATGCAATCGAAATGGTGCCAAACGCTTGCAAATGCTCCCCTGAGAGGTTTGGCGGTCGAAACAGATGGCTTTATATCACAGAGCAGGAAATCAGCCATGGACAACTTAACCGGCAGAAAAATATTTTTTTTTCAAAATATCCCTAAGCCCCGGGGTCACAATTTCATCAAAAATCCGACTTTCGGCAATTCACTCAAAAATGGTGCCAAACGGTTCCAAATGCTCCCCTGAGAAGTTTGGCGGTCGAAACAGATGGCTTTATATCACAGAGCAAGAAATCAGCCATGGACAACTTAACCGGCAGAAAAATATTTTTTGGAAAAAATCCCTAAGCCCCGGTGTCACAATTTCATCAAAAATCTGACTTTCGGCAATTAACTCAAAAATGGTGCCAAACGGTTGCAGATACTCCCCTGAGAGGTTTGGCGGTCGATACAGAAGGCTTTTTATCAGAGGAAAAGAAATCAACCCTCGACAATTTAACCGGCAGAAAAAGATTTTTTTGAAAAAATCCCTAAGCCCCGGGGTCACAATTTCATCAAAAATCCGACTTTCGGCAATTCACTCAAAAATGGTGCCAAACGGTTCCAAATGCTCCCCTGAGAGGTTTGGCGGTCGAAACGGAGGGCTCTTTATAACGGGAAAAGAAATCAGCCCTCGACAACTTAACCGCAGAAAAAGATTGTTTTGAAAAAATGCCTAAGCCCCGGGGTCACATTTTCATCAAAAATCTGACTTTCAGCAATTCACTCCAAATAGTGCCAAACGGTTGCAAATGCTCCCATGAGAGGTTTGGCGGTCGAAACAGAAGGCTTTTAATCATGGGAAAAGAAATCAGCCCTCAACAACTTAACCGGCAGAAAAAGATTTTTTTGAAAAAATCGCTAAGCCCCGGGGTCACAATTTCATCAAAAATCTGACTTTCGGCATTTCACTCAAAAATGGTGCCAAACGGTTGCAAATGCTCCCCTGAGAGGTTTGGCGGTCGAAACAGATGGCTTTATATCACAGAGCAAGAAATCAGCCATGGACAACTTAACCGGTTGAAAAATATTTTTTTGAAAAAATCCCTCAGCCCTGGGGTCACAATTTCATCAAAAATCTGACTTTCGGCAATTCACTCAAAAATGGTGCCAAACGGTTGCAAATACTCCCATGAGATGTTTGGCGGTTGATGCAGAAGGCTATTTTTCACGGGAAAAGAAATCAGCCCTCGACAACTTAACCGGCAGAAAAAGATTTTTTTGAAAAAACCCCTAAGCCCCGGGGTCACATTTTCATCAAAACTCTTACTTTCGGCATTTCACTCAAAAATGGTGCCAAACGGTTGCAAATGCTCCCCTGAGAGGTTTGGCGTTCGAAACAGAAGGCCTTTTATCAGAGGAAAAGAAATAAGCCCTTGACAATTTAACCGGCAGAAAAATATTTTTTTGAAAAAATCCCTTAGCCCCGGGGTCACAATTTCATCAAAAATCTGACTTTTGGCAATTCACTCAAAATTGGTGCCAAACGGTTCCAAATGCTCCCCTGAGAGGTTTGGCGGTCGAAACAGATGGCTTTATATCACAGAGCAAGAAATCAGCCATGGACAACTTAACCGGCAGAAAAATATTTTTTTGAAAAAATCCCTAAGCCCCGGTGTCACAATTTCATCAGAAATCTGACTTTCGGCAATTCACTCAAAAATGGTGCCAAACGGTTGCAGATACTCCCCTGAGAGGTTTGGCGGTCGATACAGAAGGCTTTTTATCACAGGAAAAGAAATCAGCCATGGTCAACTTAACCGGCAGAAAAATATTTTTTTGAAAAAATCCCTAATCCCCGGGGTGACAATTTCATCAAAAATCTGATATTTCGGCAATTCAATCGAAATGGTGCCAAACGGTTGCAAATGCTCCCCTGAGAGGTTTGGCGGTCGAAACGGAGGGCTCTTTATAACGGGAAAAGAAATCAGCCCTCGACAACTTAACCGCAGAAAAAGATTGTTTTGAAAAAATGCCTAAGCCCCGGGGTCACATTTTCATCAAAAATCTGACTTTCAGCAATTCACTCCAAATAGTGCCAAACGGTTGCAAATGCTCCCATGAGAGGTTTGGCGGTCGAAACAGAAGGCTTCTAATCATGGGAAAAGAAATCAGCCCTCAACAACTTAACCGGCAGAAAAAGATTTTTTTGAAAAAATCCCTAAGCCCCGGGGTCACAATTTCATCAAAAATCTGACTTTCGGCATTTCACTCAAAAATGGTGCCAAACGGTTGCAAATGCTCCCCTGAGAGGTTTGGCGGTCGAAACAGATGGCTTTATATCACAGAGCAAGAAATCAGCCATGGACAACTTAACCGGTTGAAAAATATTTTTTTGAAAAAATCCCTCAGCCCTGGGGTCACAATTTCATCAAAAATCTGACTTTCGGCAATTCACTCAAAAATGGTGCCAAACGGTTGCAAATACTCCCATGAGATGTTTGGCGGTTGATGCAGAAGGCTATTTTTCACGGGAAAAGAAATCAGCCCTCGACAACTTAACCGGCAGAAAAAGATTGTTTTGAAAAAATCCCTATGCCCCGGGGTCACATTTTCATCAAAACTCTTACTTTCGGCATTTCACTCAAAAATGGTGCCAAACGGTTGCAAATGCTCCCGTGAGAGGTTTGCCTGTCGAAACAGAAGGCTTTTTATCACAGGAAAAGAAATTAGCCCTTAACAACTTAACCGGCAGAAAAATATTTTTTTGAAAAAATCCCTTAGCCCCGGGGTCACAATTTCATCAAAAATCTGACTTTTGGCAATTCACTCAAAAATGGTGCCAAACGGTTGAAAAAGCTCCCCTGAGAGGTTTGGCGGTTGATACAGAAGGCTTTTTATCACAGGAAAAGAATTCAGCCATGGTCAACTTAACCGGCAGAAAAATATTTTTTTGAAAAAATCCCTAAGCCCCGGGGTGACAATTTCATCAAAAATCTGGCTTTCGGCAATTCAATCGAAATGGTGCCAAACGGTTGCAAATGCTCCCCTGAGAGGTTTGGCTGTCGAAACGGAGGGCTCTTTATAACGGGAAAAGAAATCAGCCCTCGACAACTTAACCGCAGAAAAAGATTGTTTTGAAAAAATGCCTAAGCCCCGGGGTCACATTTTCATCAAAAATCTGACTTTCAGCAATTCACTCCAAATAGTGCCAAACGGTTGCAAATGCTCCCCTGAGAGGTTTGGCAGATGAAACAGAAGGCTTTATATCACAGAACAAGGTATCAGCCATGGACAACTTAACCGGCAGAAAAAGATTTTTTTTGAAAAAATCCCTAAGCCCCGGGGTCACAATTTCATCAAAAATCTGACTTTCGGCAATTCACTCAAAAATGGTGCCAAACGGTTGCAAATGCTCCCCTGAGAGGTTTGGCGATCGAAACAGAAGGCTTTTTATCACGGGAAAAGAAATCAGCCCTCGACAACTTAACCGGCAGAAAAAGATTTTTTTGAAAAATCCCTAAGCCCCGGGGTCACAATTTCATCAACAATCTGACTTTCGGCAATTCACTCAAAAAAGGTGCCAAGCGGTTCCAAATGCTCCCCTGAGAGGTTTGGCGGTCGAAACAGATGGCTTTATATCACAGAGCAAGAAATCAGCCATGGACAACTTAACCGGCAGAAAAATATTTTTTTGAAAAAATCCCTAAACCCCGGGGTCACAATTTCATCTAAAATCTGACTTTCGGCAATTCACTCAAAAATGGTGCCAAACGGTTGAAAATACTCCCCTGAGAGGTTTGGCGGTTGATACAGAAGGCTTTTTATCACGGGAAAAGAAATCAGCCCTCGACAACTTAACCGGCAGAAAAAGATTTTTTTGAAAAAATTCCTAAGCCCCGGGGTCACAATTTCATCAAAACTCTTACTTTCGGCATTTCACTCAAAAATGGTGCCAAACGGTTGCAAATGCTCCCCTGAGAGGTTTGGCTGTCGAAACAGAAGTCTTTTTATCACAGGAAAAAGAAAATAGCCCTCGACAATTTAACCGGCAGAGAAAGATTTTTTTGAAAAAATCCCTAAGCCCCGGGGTCACAATTTCATCAAAAATCTGACTTTCGGCAATTCACTCAAAAATGGTGCCAAACGGTTTCAAATGCTCCCCTGAGAGGTTTGGCGGTCGAAACAGATGGCTTTATATCACAGAGCAAGAAATCAGACATGGACAACTTAACCAGTTGAAAAATATTTTTTTGAAAAAATCCCTAAGCCCCGGGGTCACAATTTCATCAAAAATCTGACTTTCGGCAATTCACTCAAAAATGGTGCCAAACGGTTGCAAATACTCCCCTGAGAGGTTTGGCGGTCGAAACAGATGGCTTTATATCACAGAGCAAGAAATCACAATTTCATCAAAAATCTGACTTTCGGAAATTCACTCAAAAATGGTGCCAAACGGTTGCAAATGCTCCCCTGAGAGGTTTGGCTGCTGAAACAGAATGCTTTCTATCACGGGAAAAGAAATCAGCCCAAGACAACTTAACCGGCAGAAAAAGATTTTTTTGTAAAAAGTCCTAAGCCCCGGGGTCACAATTTCATCAAAAATATGACTTTCGGCATTTCACTCAAAAATCGTACCAATCGGTTGCAAATGCTCCCGTGAGAGGTTTCGCTGTCGAAACAGAAGTCTTTTTGTCACAGGAAAAGAAATCAGCCCTCGACAACTTAAGTGGCAGAAAAAGATTTTTTTGAAAAAATCCCTAAGCCCCGGGGTCACAATTTCATCAAAAATATGACTTTTGGCAATTCACTCAAAAATGGTGCCAAACGGTTGCAAATGCTCCCGTGAGAGGTTTGGCGTTCGAAACAGAAGGCCTTTTATCACAGGAAAAGAAATCAGCCCTCGACAACTTAACCGGCAGAAAAAGATTTTTTTGAAAAAATCCCTAAGCCCCGGGGTCATAATTTCATCGAAAATCTGACTTTCGGCAATTCAATCCAAATGGTGCCAAACGGTTGCAAATGCTCCCCTGAGAGGTTTGGCGGTCGAAACAGAAGGCTTTATATCACATTGCAAGAAATCAGCCCTCGAGAACTTAACCGGCAGAAAAAGATTTTTTTGAAAAAATCCCTAAGCCCCGGGGTCACAATTTCATCAAAAATCTGAGTTTCGGCATTTCACTCAAAAAATGGTGCAAACGGTTGCAAATGCTCCCCTGAGAGGTTTGACGGTCGAAACGGAGGGCTCTTTATAACGGGAAAAGAAATCAGCCCTCGACAACTTAACCGGCAGAAAAAGATTTTTTTGAAAAAATCCCTAAGGTCACAATTTCATCAAAACTCTTACTTTCGGCATTTCACTCAAAAATGGTGCCAAACGGTTGCAAATGCTCCCGTGAGAGGTTTGCCTGTCGAAACAGAAGGCTTTTTATCACAGGAAAAGAAATCAGCCCTCGACAACTTAACCGGCAGAAAAAGACTTTTTTGAAAAAATCCCTAAGCCCCGGGGTCACAATTTCATCAAAAATCTGAGTTTCGGCATTTCACTCAAAAATGGTGCAAACGATTGCAAATGCTCCCCTGAGAGGTTTGGCGGCCGAAACGGAAGGGTCTTTATCACGGGAAAAGAAATCAGCCCTCGACAACTTAACCGGCAGAAAAAGAATTTTTTGAAAAAATCCCTAAGGTCACAATTTCATCAAAAATCTGACTTTCGGCATTTCACTCAAAAATGGTGCCAAACCGTTGTAAATGCTCCCGTGAGAAGTTTGCCTGTCGAAACAGAAGGCTTTTTATCACAGGAAAAGAAATCAGCCCTCGACAACTTAACCGGCAGAAAAAGACTTTTTTGAAAAAATCCCTAAGCCCCGGGGTCACAATTTCATCAAAAATCTGAGTTTCGGCATTTCACTCAAAAATGGTGCAAACGGTTGCAAATGCTCCCCTGAGAGGTTTGGCGGCCGAAACGGAAGGGTCTTTATCACGGGAAAAGAAATCAGCCCTCGACAACTTAACCGGCAGAAAAAGACTTTTTTGAAAAAATCCCTAAGCCCCGGGGTCACAATTTCATCAAAAATCTGACTTTCGGCAATTCACTCAAAAATGGTGCCAAACGGTTGCAAATACTCCCCTGAGAGGTTTGGCGGTCGAAACAGATGGCTTTATATCACAGAGCAAGAAATCACAATTTCATCAAAAATCTGACTTTCGGAAATTCACTCAAAAATGGTGCCAAACGGTTGCAAATGCTCCCCTGAGAGGTTTGGCTGCTGAAACAGAATGCTTTCTATCACGGGAAAAGAAATCAGCCCAAGACAACTTAACCGGCAGAAAAAGATTTTTTTGTAAAAAGTCCTAAGCCCCGGGGTCACAATTTCATCAAAAATATGACTTTCGGCATTTCACTCAAAAATCGTGCCAATCGGTTGCAAATGCTCCCGTGAGAGGTTTCGCTGTCGAAACAGAAGTCTTTTTGTCACAGGAAAAGAAATCAGCCCTCGACAACTTAACTGGCAGAAAAAGATTTTTTTGAAAAAATCCCTAAGCCCCGGGGTCACAATTTCATCAAAAATATGACTTTTGGCAATTCAATCCAAATGGTGCAAACGGTTGCAAATGCTCCCCTGAGAGGTTTGGCGGTCGAAACGGAGGGCTCTTTATAACGGGAAAAGAAATCAGCCCTCGACAACTTAACCGGCAGAAAAAGATTTTTTTGAAAAAATCCCTAAGCCCCGGAGTCACAATTTCATCAAAACTCTTACTTTCGGCATTTCACTCAAAAATGGTGCCAAACGGTTGCAAATGCTCCCGTGAGAGGTTTGCCTGTCGAAACGGAAGGCTTTTTATCACAGGAAAAGAAATCAGCCCTCGACAACTTAACCGGCAGAAAAAGACTTTTTTGAAAAAATCCCTAAGCCCCGGGGTCACAATTTCATCAAAAATCTGAGTTTCGGCATTTCACTCAAAAATGGTGCAAACGGTTGCAAATGCTCCCCTGAGAGGTTTGGCGGCCGAAACGGAAGGGTCTTTATCACGGGAAAAGAAATCAGCCCTCGACAACTTAACCGGCAGAAAAAGAATTTTTTGAAAAAATCCCTAAGGTCACAATTTCATCAAAAATCTGACTTTCGGCATTTCACTCAAAAATGGTGCCAAACCGTTGTAAATGCTCCCGTGAGAGGTTTGCCTGTCGAAACAGAAGGCTTTTTATCACAGGAAAAGAAATCAGCCCTCGACAACTTAACCGGCAGAAAAAGAATTTTTTGAAAAAATCCCTAAGCCCCGGGGTCACAATTTCATCAAAAATCTGAGTTTCGGCATTTCACTCAAAAATGGTGCAAACGGTTGCAAATGCTCCCCTGAGAGGTTTGGCGGCCGAAACGGAAGGGTCTTTATCACGGGAAAAGAAATCAGCCCTCGACAACTTAACCGGCAGAAAAAGAATTTTTTGAAAAAATCCCTAAGGTCACAATTTCATCAAAAATCTGACTTTCGGCATTTCACTCAAAAATGGTGCCAAACCGTTGTAAATGCTCCCGTGAGAGGTTTGCCTGTCGAAACAGAAGGCTTTTTATCACAGGAAAAGAAATCAGCCCTCGACAACTTAACCGGCAGAAAAAAACTTTTTTGAAAAAATCCCTAAGCCCCGGGGTCACAATTTCATCAAAAATCTGAGTTTCGGCATTTCACTCAAAAATGGTGCAAACGGTTGCAAATGCTCCCCTGAGAGGTTTGGCGGCCGAAACGGAAGGGTCTTTATCACGGGAAAAGAAATCAGCCCTCGACAACTTAACCGGCAGAAAAAGACTTTTTTGAAAAAATCCCTAAGCCCCGGGGTCACAATTTCATCAAAAATCTGACTTTCGGCAATTCACTCAAAAATGGTGCCAAACGGTTGCAAATACTCCCCTGAGAGGTTTGGCGGTCGAAACAGATGGCTTTATATCACAGAGCAAGAAATCACAATTTCATCAAAAATCCGACTTTCGGAAATTCACTCAAAAATGGTGCCAAACGGTTGCAAATGCTCCCCTGAGAGGTTTGGCTGCTGAAACAGAATGCTTTCTATCACGGGAAAAGAAATCAGCCCAAGACAACTTAACCGGCAGAAAAAGATTTTTTTGTAAAAAGTCCTAAGCCCCGGGGTCACAATTTCATCAAAAATATGACTTTCGGCATTTCACTCAAAAATCGTGCCAATCGGTTGCAAATGCTCCCCTGAGAGGAGCATTTTTGAGTGAAATGCCGAAAGTCAGATTTTTGATGAAATTGTGACCCCGGGGCTTAGGGATTTTTACAAAAAAATATTTTTCTGCCGGTTAAGTTGTCGAGGGCTGATTTCTTTTCATGTTTCGATCTTCTGTTTAGATCGCCAAACCTCTCAGGGGAGTATTTGCAACCGTTTGGCACCATTTTTGAGTGAATTGCCGAAAGTCAGATTTTTGATGAAATTGTGACCGCGCCCTAATATAAATTAGTCAACTACATGTTGTATAAATTCATTCGAAATACTGTCGTATTTATCCAAGCAGTCTATGTTTGTAAGCAGTCCGTTCACAGGTTGCAAGTGTTACCATATTATCAATCCACCGATTAAAGGAGATCATCTCTTTACTCTTCCAGTTTATCAATATCAGCCTCTCAGCTACCATTAGAGTGTGTACAATCCATTTCTGTTGTCCAGTTGTTAACTTCCATATAGTAGGCATATAGTTAAAAAAAGTTTCATGTTTTATTGTTTATTATTTTACCCTGCAAGCTGCTGAGCGTGGCTGGCACGACCCAGTCAGATGGGTGGGGTATAAAAAATAAAACTATTATTATTATTTATTTATTATTGAATAGGACATCCCTTTTTTCATCAGAGAAGTGTTGGAGGGTTTGAGAATGAAATTGTGACCCCGGGGCTTAGGGATTTTTTCAAAAAAATCTTTTTCTGCCGGTTAAATTGTCGAGGGCAGATTTCTTTTCCTGTGATAAGAAGGCTTCTGTTTCGATCGCCAAACCTCTCAGAGGAGCATTTGCAACCGATTGGCACCATTTTTGAGTGAAATGCCGAAAGTCAGATTTTTGATGAAATTGTGACCCCGGGGCTAAGGGATTTTTACAAAAAAATATTTTTCTGCCGGTTAAGTTGTCGAGGGCTGATTTCTTTTCATGTGATAAAAAGGCTTCTCTTTCGATCGCCAAACCTCTCACGGGAGCATTTACAATCGTTTGGCACCAATTTGAGTGAAATGCCGAAAGTCAGATTTTTGATGAAATTGTGACCCCGGGGCTTAGGGTTTTTTTGAAAAAAATATTTTTTTACCGGTTAAGTTGTCCATGGCTGATGTCCTGCTCTGTGATATAAAGCCATCTGTTTCGACCGCCAAACCTCTCAGGGGAGCATTTGAAACCGTTTGGCATCATTTTTGAGAGAATTGCCGAAAGTCAGATTTTTGATGAAATTGTGACCCCGGGGCTTAGGGATTTTTTTCAAAAAAATATTTTTCTGCCGGTTAAGTTCTCTTGGGCTGATTTCTTTTCCTGTGATAGAAAGCCTTCTGTTTCGACAGGCAAACCTCTCACGGGAGCATTTGCAACCGTTTGGCACCATTTTTGAGTGAAATGCCGAAAGTAAGAGTGTTGATGAAATTGTGACCCCTGGGCTTAGGGATTTTTTCAAAAAAATCTTTTTCTGCCGGTTAAGCTGTCGAGGGTTGATTTCTTTTCCCGTGATAAAAAGCCTTCTGTATCAACCGCCAAACCTCTCAGTGGAGTATTTGCAACCGTTTGGCTTAGGGATTTTTTCAAAAAAATATTTTTCTGCCGCTTAAGTTGTCCATGACTGATTTCTTGCTCTGTGATATAAAGCCATCTGTTTCGACCGCCAAAGCTCTGAGGGGAACATTTGGAACCGTTTGGCACCATTTTTGAGTGAATTGTCGAAAGTCAGATTTTTGATGAAATTGTGACCCTGTGGCTTAGGGATTTTTACAAAAAAAGATTTTTCTACCGGTTAAGTTGTCTTGGGCTGATTTCTTGCTCTGTGATATAAAGCCATATGTTTCGACCGGGGTCACAATTTCATCAAAAATCTAACTTTCGGCAATTCACTCAAAAATGGTGCCAATCGGTTGCAAATGCTCCTCTGAGAGGTTTGGCGATCGAAACAGAAGCCTTCTTATCACAGTAAAAGAAATCAGCCCTCGACAATTTAACCGGCAGAAAAAGATTTTTTTGAAAAAATCCCTAAGCCCCGGGGGTCACAATTTCATCAAAAATCTGACTTTCGGCAATTCACTCAAAAATGGTGCCAAACGGTTGCAAATACTCCCCTGAGAGGTTTTGCGGTCGATACAGAAGGCCTTTTATCACAGGAAAAGAAATCAGCCCAAGACAACTTAACCGGCAGAAAAATATTTTTTTGAAAAAAATCCCTAAGCCCCGGGGTCACAATTTCATCAAAAATCTGACTTTCGGCAATTCACTCAAAAATGTTGCCAAACGGTTCCAAATGCTCCCCTGAGAGGTTTGGCGGTCGAAACAGATGGCTTTATATCACAGAGCAGGAAATCAGCCATGGACAACTTAACCGGTAAAAAAATATTTTTTTCAAAATATCCCTAAGTCCCGGGGTCACAATTTCATCAAAAATCTGACTTTCGGCATTTCACTCAAATTGGTGCCAAACGATTGTAAATGCTCCCCTGAGAGGTTTGGCGATCGAAAGAGAAGCCTTTTTATCACATGAAAAGAAATCAGCCCTCGACAACTTAACCGGCAGAAAAATATTTTTTTGTAAAAATCCCTAAGCCCCGGGGTCACAATTTCATCAAAAATCTGACTTTCGGCATTTCACTCAAAAATGGTGCCAAACGGTTGGAAATGCTCCCCTGAGAGGTTTGGCGGTCGAAACAGCTGGCTTTATATCACAGAGCAAGAAATCAGCCATGGACAACTTAACCGGCAGAAAAATATTTTTTTGAAAAAATCCCTAAACCCCGGGGTCACAATTTCATCAAAAATCTGACTTTCGGCAATTCACTCAAAAATGGTGCCAATCGGTTGCAAATGCTCCCCTGAGAGGTTTGGCGATCGAAACAGAAGCCTTCTTATCACAGGAAAAGAAATCAGCCCTCGACAATTTAACCGGCAGAAAAAGATTTTTTTGAAAAAATCCCTAAGCCCCGGGGTCACAATTTCATCAAAAATCTGACTTTCGGCAATTCACTCAAAACTGGTGCCAAACGGTTCCAAATGCTCCCCTGAGAGGTTTGGCGGTCGAAACAGATGGCTTTATATCACAGAGCAAGAAATCAGCCCAAGACAACTAAACCGGTAGAAAAAGATTTTTTTGAAAAAATCCCTAAGCCCCGGGGTCACAATTTCATCAAAAATCTGACTTTCGGCAATTCACTCAAAAATGGTGCCAAACGGTTGCAAATACTCCCCTGAGAGGTTTGGCGGTCGATAGAGAAGGCCTTTTATCACAGGAAAAGAAATCAGCCATGGACAACTTAACCGGCAGAAAAATATTTTTAAATTTTTTTTTTTAAAAAAATCCCTAAACCCCGGGGTCACAATTTCATAAAAAATCTGACTTTCGGCATTTCACCCAAAAATGGTGCCAAACGGTTGCATATGCTCCCCTGAGAGGTTTGGCGGTGGAAATAGAAGGCTTTTTATCACGGGAAAAGAAATCAGCCATGGACAACTTAACCGGCAGAAAAAGATTTTTTTGAAAAAATCCCTAAACCCCAGGGTCACAATTTCATCAAAAATCTGACTTTCGGCAATTCACTCAAAAATGTTGCCAAACGGTTCCAAATGCTCCCCTGAGAGGTTTGGCGGTCGAAACAGATGGCTTTATATCACAGAGCAGGAAATCAGCCATGGACAACTTAACCGGTAAAAAAATATTTTTTTCAAAATATCCCTAAGTCCCGGGGTCACAATTTCATCAAAAATCTGACTTTCGGCATTTCACTCAAATTGGTGCCAAACGATTGTAAATGCTCCCCTGAGAGGTTTGGCGATCGAAAGAGAAGCCTTTTTATCACATGAAAAGAAATCAGCCCTCGACAACTTAACCGGCAGAAAAATATTTTTTTGTAAAAATCCCTAAGCCCCGGGGTCACAATTTCATCAAAAATCTGACTTTCGGCATTTCACTCAAAAATGGTGCCAAACGGTTGGAAATGCTCCCCTGAGAGGTTTGGCGGTCGAAACAGCTGGCTTTATATCACAGAGCAAGAAATCAGCCATGGACAACTTAACCGGCAGAAAAATATTTTTTTGAAAAAATCCCTAAACCCCGGGGTCACAATTTCATCAAAAATCTGACTTTCGGCAATTCACTCAAAAATGGTGCCAATCGGTTGCAAATGCTCCCCTGAGAGGTTTGGCGATCGAAACAGAAGCCTTCTTATCACAGGAAAAGAAATCAGCCCTCGACAATTTAACCGGCAGAAAAAGATTTTTTTGAAAAAATCCCTAAGCCCCGGGGTCACAATTTCATCAAAAATCTGACTTTCGGCAATTCACTCAAAACTGGTGCCAAACGGTTCCAAATGCTCCCCTGAGAGGTTTGGCGGTCGAAACAGATGGCTTTATATCACAGAGCAAGAAATCAGCCCAAGACAACTAAACCGGTAGAAAAAGATTTTTTTGAAAAAATCCCTAAGCCCCGGGGTCACAATTTCATCAAAAATCTGACTTTCGGCAATTCACTCAAAAATGGTGCCAAACGGTTGCAAATACTCCCCTGAGAGGTTTGGCGGTCGATAGAGAAGGCCTTTTATCACAGGAAAAGAAATCAGCCATGGACAACTTAACCGGCAGAAAAATATTTTTAAATTTTTTTTTTTAAAAAAATCCCTAAACCCCGGGGTCACAATTTCATAAAAAATCTGACTTTCGGCATTTCACCCAAAAATGGTGCCAAACGGTTGCAAATGCTCCCCTGAGAGGTTTGGCGGTGGAAATAGAAGGCTTTTTATCACGGGAAAAGAAATCAGCCATGGACAACTTAACCGGCAGAAAAAGATTTTTTTGAAAAAATCCCTAAACCCCAGGGTCACAATTTCATCAAAAATCTGACTTTCGGCAATTCACTCAAAAATGGTGACAAACGGTTGCAAATGCTCCCCTGAGAGGTTTGGCGGCTGAAACAGAAGGCTTTCTATCACATGAAAAGAAATCAGCCCAAGACAACTTAACAGGCAGAAAAATATTTTTTTGAAAAAATCGCTAAGCCCCGGGGTCACAATTTCATCAAAAATCTGACTTTCGGCAATTCACTCAAAAATGCTGCCAAACAGTTCCAAATGCTCCCCTGAGAGGTTTCGCGGTCGAAACAGATGGCTTTATATCACAGAGCAAGAAATCAGCCATGGACAACTTAACCGGCAGAAAAATATTTTTTTGAAAAAATCCCTAATGTCACAATTTCATCAAAAATCTGACTTTCGGCAATTCACTCAAAAATGGTGCCAAATGGTTGCAAATGCTCCCCTGAGAGGTTTGGCGATCGAAACAGAAGCCTTTTTATCACATGAAAAGAAATCAGCCCTCGACAACTTAACCGGCAGAAAAAGATTTTTTTGAAAAAATCCCTAAGCCCCGGGGTCACAATTTCATCAAAAATCTGACTTTCGGCAATTCACTCAGAAATGGTGCTAAACGGTTGCAAATGCTCCCCTGAGAGGTTTGGCGGCTGAAACAGAAGGCTTTCTATCACAGGAAAAGAAATCAGCCCAAGACAACTTAACCGGCAGAAAAATATTTTTTTGAAAAAAATCCCTAAGCCCCGGGGTCACAATTCCATCAAAAATCTGACTTTTGGCAATTCACTCAAAAATGATGCCAAACGGTTCCAAATGCTCCCCTGAGAGGTTTGGCGGTCGAAACAGATGGCTTTATATCACAGAGCAGGAAATCAGCCATGGACAACTTAACCGGTAAAAAAATATTTTTTTCAAAATATCCCTAAGCCCCGGGGTCACAATTTCATCAAAAATCTGACTTTCGGCAATTCACTCAAAAATGGTGCCAAACGGTTGCAAATGCTCCCCTGAGAGGTTTGGCGATCGAAACAGAAGCCTTTTTATCACATGAAAAGAAATCAGCCCTCGACAACTTAACCGGCAGAAAAAGATTTTTTTGAAAAAATCCCTAAGCCCCGGGGTCACAATTTCATCAAAAATCTGACTTTCGGCAATTCACTCAGAAATGGTGCTAAACGGTTGCAAATGCTCCCCTGAGAGGTTTGGCGGCTGAAACAGAAGGCTTTCTATCACAGGAAAAGAAATCAGCCCAAGACAACTTAACCGGCAGAAAAATATTTTTTTGAAAAAAATCCCTAAGCCCCGGGGTCACAATTCCATCAAAAATCTGACTTTTGGCAATTCACTCAAAAATGATGCCAAACGGTTCCAAATGCTCCCCTGAGAGGTTTGGCGGTCGAAACAGATGGCTTTATATCACAGAGCAGGAAATCAGCCATGGACAACTTAACCGGTAAAAAAATATTTTTTTCAAAATATCCCTAAGCCCCGGGGTCACAATTTCATAAAAAATCTGACTTTCGGCATTTCACTCAAATGGGTGCCAAACGATTGTAAATGCTCCCCTGGGAGGTTTGGCGATCGAAACAGAAGCCTTTTTATCACATGAAAAGGAATCAGCCCTCGACAACTTAACCGGCAGAAAAAGATTTTTTTGAAAAAATCCCTAAGCCCCGGGGTCACAATTTCATCAAAAATCTGACTTTCGGCATTTCACTCAAAAATGGTGCCAAACGGTTGCAAATGCTCCCGTGAGAGGTTTGGCTGTCGAAACAGAAGTCTTTTTATCAGGAAAAGAAATCAGCCCTCGACAATTTAACCGGCAGAAAAAGATTTTTTTGAAAAAAATCCCTAAGCCCCGGGGTCACAATTTCATCAAAAATCTGACCTTCGGCAATTCACTCAAAAATGGTGCCAAACGGTTCCAAATGCTCCTGTCAGGGAACTGGCATCTGAGACGCAGGAGGTGAAAGGGCTCACGGAGGGTGAGAGAGACCATTCAGCTGGGGAGGGAAACAGCAGGGGGAGAAGTGGAGTTCCAAGGGAAAGTGAGTCGGAGGGAAGGCTCAGAGACACTTCAAGCGAGAACAGTGGGGAGGTTTCAGGACCTCCTGTAGGGACACCCACTCCTCGCCTGAAACTGTCACGCCGAGAGTCCAGAAGAAGCGTTTCCGTTAAGGAGCTTTTATGCTGGAAGATGGTCCATAAACGCCCACTGTCCGATTCAACGAGTGACTGATGGAGCCATGCTTAAGCAGCTCCGTCACAGACAGAGGTTTGTGGACTTAGCCAAACCCTGAGGGACTAGGATTTTACGCACAAGCAGCTCACCATCCCATCACAGCTCCCCTGAGAGGTTTGGCGGTCGAAACAGATGGCTTTATATCACAGAGCAAGAAATCAGCCATGGACAGATTAACCGGGAGAAAAATATTTTTTTGAAAAAATGCCTAAGCCCCGGGGTCACAATTTCATCAAAAATCTGACTTTCGGCAATTCACTCCAAATAGTGCAAAACGGTTGCAAATGCTCCCCTGAGAGGTTTCTCGGTCGAAACAGAAGGTTTTATATCACAGAGCAAGAAATCAGCCATGGACAACTTAACCGGCAGAAAAAGATTTTTTGGAAAAATCCCTAAGCCCCGGGGTCACAATTTCATCAAAAATCTGACTTTCGGCAATTCACTCAAAAATGTTGCCAAACGGTTCCAAATGCTCCCCTGAGAGGTTTGGCGGTCGAAACAGATGGCTTTATATCACAGAGCAGGAAATCAGCCATGGACAACTTAACCGGTAAAAAAATATTTTTTTCAAAATATCCCTAAGCCCCGGGGTCACAATTTCATCAAAAATCTGACTTTCGGCATTTCACTCAAATTGGTGCCAAACGATTGTAAATGCTCCCCTGAGAGGTTTGGCGATCGAAAGAGAAGCCTTTTTATCACATGAAAAGAAATCAGCCCTCGACAACTTAACCGGCAGAAAAATATTTTTTTGTAAAAATCCCTAAGCCCCGGGGTCACAATTTCATCAAAAATCTGACTTTCGGCATTTCACTCAAAAATGGTGCCAAACGGTTGGAAATGCTCCCCTGAGAGGTTTGGCGGTCGAAACAGCTGGCTTTATATCACAGAGCAAGAAATCAGCCATGGACAACTTAACCGGCAGAAAAATATTTTTTTGAAAAAATCCCTAAACCCCGGGGTCACAATTTCATCAAAAATCTGACTTTCGGCAATTCACTCAAAAATGGTGCCAATCGGTTGCAAATGCTCCCCTGAGAGGTTTGGCGGTCGAAACAGAAGCCTTCTTATCACAGGAAAAGAAATCAGCCCTCGACAATTTAACCGGCAGAAAAAGATTTTTTTGAAAAAATCCCTAAGCCCCGGGGTCACAATTTCATCAAAAATCTGACTTTCGGCAATTCACTCAAAACTGGTGCCAAACGGTTCCAAATGCTCCCCTGAGAGGTTTGGCGGTCGAAACAGATGGCTTTATATCACAGAGCAAGAAATCAGCCCAAGACAACTTAACCGGTAGAAAAAGATTTTTTTGAAAAAATCCCTAAGCCCCGGGGTCACAATTTCATCAAAAATCTGACTTTCGGCAATTCACTCAAAAATGGTGCCAAACGGTTGCAAATACTCCCCTGAGAGGTTTGGCGGTCGATAGAGAAAGCCTTTTATCACAGGAAAAGAAATCAGCCATGGACAACTTAACCGGCAGAAAAATATTTTTAAAATTTTTTTTTTAAAAAAATCCCTAAACCCCGGGGTCACAATTTCATAAAAAATCTGACTTTCGGCATTTCACCCAAAAATGGTGCCAAACGGTTGCAAATGCTCCCCTGAGAGGTTTGGCGGTGGAAATAGAAGGCTTTTTATCACGGGAAAAGAAATCAGCCATGGACAACTTAACCGGCAGAAAAAGATTTTTTTGAAAAAATCCCTAAACCCCAGGGTCACAATTTCATCAAAAATCTGACTTTCGGCAATTCACTCAAAAATGGTGACAAACGGTTGCAAATGCTCCCCTGAGAGGTTTGGCGGCTGAAACAGAAGGCTTTCTATCACATGAAAAGAAATCAGCCCAAGACAACTTAACAGGCAGAAAAATATTTTTTTGAAAAAATCGCTAAGCCCCGGGGTCACAATTTCATCAAAAATCTGACTTTCGGCAATTCACTCAAAAATGCTGCCAAACAGTTCCAAATGCTCCCCTGAGAGGTTTGGCGGTCGAAACAGATGGCTTTATATCACAGAGCAAGAAATCAGCCATGGACAACTTAACCGGCAGAAAAATATTTTTTTGAAAAAATCCCTAATGTCACAATTTCATCAAAAATCTGACTTTCGGCAATTCACTCAAAAATGGTGCCAAACGGTTGCAAATGCTCCCCTGAGAGGTTTGGCGATCGAAACAGAAGCCTTTTTATCACATGAAAAGAAATCAGCCCTCGACAACTTAACCGGCAGAAAAAGATTTTTTTGAAAAAATCCCTAAGCCCCGGGGTCACAATTTCATCAAAAATCTGACTTTCGGCAATTCACTCAGAAATGGTGCTAAACGGTTGCAAATGCTCCCGTGAGAGGTTTGGCGGCTGAAACAGAAGGCTTTCTATCACAGGAAAAGAAATCAGCCCAAGACAACTTAACCGGCAGAAAAATATTTTTTTGAAAAAAATCCCTAAGCCCCGGGGTCACAATTCCATCAAAAATCTGACTTTTGGCAATTCACTCAAAAATGATGCCAAACGGTTCCAAATGCTCCCCTGAGAGGTTTGGCGGTCGAAACAGCTGGCTTTATATCACAGAGCAAGAAATCAGCCATGGACAACTTAACCGGCAGAAAAATATTTTTTTGAAAAAATCCCTAAACCCCGGGGTCACAATTTCATCAAAAATCTGACTTTCGGCAATTCACTCAAAAATGGTGCCAATCGGTTGCAAATGCTCCCCTGAGAGGTTTGGCGATCGAAACAGAAGCCTTCTTATCACAGGAAAAGAAATCAGCCCTCGACAATTTAACCGGCAGAAAAAGATTTTTTTGAAAAAATCCCTAAGCCCCGGGGTCACAATTTCATCAAAAATCTGACTTTCGGCAATTCACTCAAAACTGGTGCCAAACGGTTCCAAATGCTCCCCTGAGAGGTTTGGCGGTCGAAACAGATGGCTTTATATCACAGAGCAAGAAATCAGCCCAAGACAACTTAACCGGTAGAAAAAGATTTTTTTGAAAAAATCCCTAAGCCCCGGGGTCACAATTTCATCAAAAATCTGACTTTCGGCAATTCACTCAAAAATGGTGCCAAACGGTTGCAAATACTCCCCTGAGAGGTTTGGCGGTCGATAGAGAAAGCCTTTTATCACAGGAAAAGAAATCAGCCATGGACAACTTAACCGGCAGAAAAATATTTTTAAAATTTTTTTTTTAAAAAAATCCCTAAACCCCGGGGTCACAATTTCATAAAAAATCTGACTTTCGGCATTTCACCCAAAAATGGTGCCAAACGGTTGCAAATGCTCCCCTGAGAGGTTTGGCGGTGGAAATAGAAGGCTTTTTATCACGGGAAAAGAAATCAGCCATGGACAACTTAACCGGCAGAAAAAGATTTTTTTGAAAAAATCCCTAAACCCCAGGGTCACAATTTCATCAAAAATCTGACTTTCGGCAATTCACTCAAAAATGGTGACAAACGGTTGCAGATGCTCCCCTGAGAGGTTTGGCGGCTGAAACAGAAGGCTTTCTATCACATGAAAAGAAATCAGCCCAAGACAACTTAACAGGCAGAAAAATATTTTTTTGAAAAAATCGCTAAGCCCCGGGGTCACAATTTCATCAAAAATCTGACTTTCGGCAATTCACTCAAAAATGCTGCCAAACAGTTCCAAATGCTCCCCTGAGAGGTTTGGCGGTCGAAACAGATGGCTTTATATCACAGAGCAAGAAATCAGCCATGGACAACTTAACCGGCAGAAAAATATTTTTTTGAAAAAATCCCTAATGTCACAATTTCATAAAAAATCTGACTTTCGGCAATTCACTCAAAAATGGTGCCAAACGGTTGCAAATGCTCCCCTGAGAGGTTTGGCGATCGAAACAGAAGCCTTTTTATCACATGAAAAGAAATCAGCCCTCGACAACTTAACCGGCAGAAAAAGATTTTTTTGAAAAAATCCCTAAGCCCCGCGGTCACAATTTCATCAAAAATCTGACTTTCGGCAATTCACTCAGAAATGGTGCTAAACGGTTGCAAATGCTCCCCTGAGAGGTTTGGCGGCTGAAACAGAAGGCTTTCTATCACAGGAAAAGAAATCAGCCCAAGACAACTTAACCGGCAGAAAAATATTTTTTTGAAAAAAATCCCTAAGCCCCGGGGTCACAATTCCATCAAAAATCTGACTTTTGGCAATTCACTCAAAAATGATGCCAAACGGTTCCAAATGCTCCCCTGAGAGGTTTGGCGGTCGAAACAGATGGCTTTATATCACAGAGCAGGAAATCAGCCATGGACAACTTAACCGGTAAAAAAATATTTTTTTCAAAATATCCCTAAGCCCCGGGGTCACAATTTCATAAAAAATCTGAGTTTCGGCATTTCACTCAAATGGGTGCCAAATGATTGTAAATGCTCCCCTGAGAGGTTTGGCGATCGAAACAGAAGCCTTTTTATCACATGAAAAGAAATCAGCCCTCGACAACTTAACCGGCAGAAAAAGATTTTTTTGTAAAAATCCCTAAGCCCCGGGGTCACAATTTCATCAAAAATCTGACTTTCGGCATTTCACTCAAAAATGGTGCCAAACGGTTGCAAATGCTCCCGTGAGAGGTTTGGCTGTCGAAACAGAAGTCTTTTTATCAGGAAAAGAAATCAGCCCTCGACAATTTAACCGGCAGAAAAAGATTTTTTTGAAAAAAATCCCTAAGCCCCGGGGTCACAATTTCATCAAAAATCTGACCTTCGGCAATTCACTCAAAAATGGTGCCAAACGGTTCCAAATGCTCCTGTCAGGGAACTGGCATCTGAGACGCAGGAGGTGAAAGGGCTCACGGAGGGTGAGAGAGACCATTCAGCTGGGGAGGGAAACAGCAGGGGGAGAAGTGGAGTTCCAAGGGAAAGTGAGTCGGAGGGAAGGCTCAGAGACACTTCAAGCGAGAACAGTGGGGAGGTTTCAGGACCTCCTGTAGGGACACCCACTCCTCGCCTGAAACTGTCACGCCGAGAGTCCAGAAGAAGCGTTTCCGTTAAGGAGCTTTTATGCTGGAAGATGGTCCATAAACGCCCACTGTCCGATTCAACGAGTGACTGATGGAGCCATGCTTAAGCAGCTCCGTCACAGACAGAGGTTTGTGGACTTAGCCAAACTCTGAGGGACTAGGATTTTACGCACAAGCAGCTCACCATCCCATCACAGCTCCCCTGAGAGGTTTGGCGGTCGAAACAGATGGCTTTATATCACAGAGCAAGAAATCAGCCATGGACAGATTAACCGGGAGAAAAATATTTTTTTGAAAAAATCCCTAAGCCCCGGGGTCACAATTTCATCAAAAATCTGACTTTCGGCAATTCACTCAAAAATGGTGCCGAACGGTTGCAAATGCTCCCGTGAGAGGTTTGGCGGTCGAAACAGAAGGCCTTTTATCACAGGAAAGAAATCAGCCCTCGACAACTTAACCGGCAGAAAAAGATTTTTTTGAAAAAATCCCTAAACCCCGGGGTCACAATTTCATCAAAAATATGACTTTCGGCAATTCAATCCAAATAGTGCAAACGGTTGCAAAAGCTCCCCTGAGAGGTTTGGCGGTCCAAACGGAGGGCTCTTTATAACGGGACAAGAAATCAGCCCTCGACAACTTAACCGGCAGAAAAAGATGTTTTTGAAAAAATGCCTAAGCCCCGGGGTCACATTTTCATCAAAAATCTGACTTTCGGCAATTCACTCCAAATAGTGCAAAACGGTTGCAAATGCTCCCCTGAGAGGTTTCTCGGTCGAAACAGAAGGTTTTATATCACAGAGCAAGAAATCAGCCATGGACAACTTAACCGGCAGAAAAAGATTTTTTGGAAAAATCCCTAAGCCCCGGGGTCACAATTTCATCAAAAATCTGACTTTCGGCAATTCACTCAAAAATGTTGCCAAACGGTTCCAAATGCTCCCCTGAGAGGTTTGGCGGTCGAAACAGATGGCTTTATATCACAGAGCAGGAAATCAGCCATGGACAACTTAACCGGTAAAAAAATATTTTTTTCAAAATATCCCTAAGCCCCGGGGTCACAATTTCATCAAAAATATGACTTTCGGCATTTCACTCAAATTGGTGCCAAACGATGGTAAATGCTCCCCTGAGAGGTTTGGCGATCGAAACAGAAGCCTTTTTATCACATGAAAAGAAATCAGCCCTCGACAACTTAACCGGCAGAAAAAGATTTTTTTGAAAAAATCCCTAAGCCCCGGGGTCACAATTTCATCAAAAATCTGACTTTCGGCAATTCACCCCAAAATGGTGCCAATCTGTTGCAAATGCTCCCCTGAGAGGTTTGGCGATCGAAACAGAAGCCTTTTTATCACAGGAAAAGAAATCAGCCCTCGACAATTTAACCGGCAGAAAAAGATTTTTTTGAAAAAATCCCTAAGCCCCGGGGTCACAATTTCATCAAAAATCTGACTTTCGGCAATTCACTCAAAAATGGTGCCAAACGGTTCCAAATGCTCCCCTGAGAGGTTTGGCGGTCGAAACAGATGGCTTTATATCACAGAGCAATTAATCAGGCCAAGACAACTTAACCGGTAGAAAAATATTTTTTTGAAAAAATCCCTAAGCCCCGGGGTCACAATTTCATCAAAAATCTGACTTTCGGCAATTCACTCAAAAATGGTGCCAAACGGTTGCAAATACTGCCCTGAGAGGTTTGGCGGTCGATACAGAAGGCCTTTTATCACAGGAAAAGAAATCAGCCATGGACAACTTAACCGGCAGAAAAATATTTTTTTAAATTTTTTTTTAAAAAAATCCCTAAACCCCGGGGTCACAATTTCATAAAAAATCTGACTTTCGGCATTTCACTCAAAAATGGTGCCAAACGGTTGCAAATGCTCCCCTGAGAGGTTTGGCGGCTTAAACAGAAGGCTTTCTATCACGGGAAAAGAAATAAGCCCAAGACAACTTAAGAGGCAGAAAAATATTTTTTTGAAAAAATCCCTAAGCCACGGGGTCACAATTTCATCAAAAATCTGACTTTCGGCATTTCACTCAAAAATGGTGCCAAACGGTTGGAAATGCTCCCGTGAGAGGTTTGGCTGTCGAAACAGAAGTCTTTTTATCAGAGGAAAAGAAATCAGCCCTAGACAATTTAACCAGCAGAAAAAGATTTTTTTGAAAAAATCCCTAAGCCCCGGGGTCACAATTTCATCAAAAATCTGAACTCCGGCAATTCACTCAAAAATGGTGCCAAACGGTTCCAAATGCTCCCCTGAGAGGTTTGGCGGTCGAAACAGATGGCTTTATATCAGAGAGCAAGAAATCAGCCATGGACAACTTAACCGGGAGAAAAATATTTTTTTGAAAAAATCCCTAAGCCCGGGGGTCACAATTTCATCAAAAATCTGACTTTCGGCAATTCACTCAAAAATGGTGCCAAACGGTTGCAAATACTCCCCTGAGAGGTTTGGCGCTTGATACAGAAGGCTTTTTATCACGGGAATAGAAATCAGCCCTCGACAACTTAACCGGCAGAAAAAGATTTTTTTGAAAAAATTCCCAAGCCCCGGGGTCACAATTTGATCAAAAATCTGACCTTCGGCAATTCACTCAAAAATGGTGCCAAACGGTTCCAAATGCTCCCCTGAGAGGTTTGGCGGTCGAAACAGATGGCTTTATATCACAGAGCAAGAAATCAGGACAAGACAACTTAACCGGTAGAAAAATATTTTTTTGAAAAAATCCCTAAGCCCCGGGGTCACAATTTCATCAAAAATCTGACTTTCGGCAATTCACTCAAAAATGGTGCCAAACGGTTGCAAATGCTCGCCTGAGAGGTTTGGCGGTCGATACAGAAGGCCTTTTATCACAGGAAAAGAAATCAGCCATGGACAACTTAACCGGCAGAAAAATATTTTTTTTTTAATTTTTTTTTAAAAAATCCCTAAACCCCGGGGTCACAATTTCATCAAAAATCTGACTTTCGGCATTTCACTCAAAAATGGTGCCAAACGGTTGGAAATGCTCCCGTGAGAGGTTTGGCTGTCGAAACAGAAGTCTTTTTATCAGAGGAAAAGAAATCAGCCCTAGACAATTTAACCAGCAGAAAAAGATTTTTTTGAAAAAATCCCTAAGCCCCGGGGTCACAATTTCATCAAAAATCTGAACTCCGGCAATTCACTCAAAAATGGTGCCAAACGGTTCCAAATGCTCCCTTGAGAGGTTTGGCGGTCGAAACAGATGGCTTTATATCAGAGAGCAAGAAATCAGCCATGGACAACTTAACCGGGAGAAAAATATTTTTTTGAAAAAATCCCTAAGCCCCGGGGTCACAATTTCAGCAAAAATATGGCTTTCGGCAATTCACTCAAAAATGGTGCCAAACGGTTGCAAATGCTCCCGTGAGAGGTTTGGCCGTCGAAACAGAAGGCCTTTTATCACAGGAAAAGAAATCAGCCATGGTCAACTTAACCGGCAGAAAAATATTTTTTTGAAAAAATCCCTAAGCCCCGGGGTCATAATTTCATCGAAAATCTGACTTTCGGCAATTCAATCCAAATGGTGCAAACGGTTGCAAATGCTCCCCTGAGAGGTTTGGCGGTCGAAACGGAGGGCTCTTTATAACGGGAAAAGAAATCAGCCCTCGACAACTTAACCGGCAGAAAAAGATGTTTTTGAAAAAATGCCTAAGCCCCGGGGTCACATTTTCATCAAAAATCTGACTTTCGGCAATTAACTCCAAATAGTGCCAAACGGTTGCAAATGCTCCCCTGAGAGGTTTCTCGGTCGAAACAGAAGGTTTTATATCACAGAACAAGAAATCAGCCATGGACAACTTAACCGGAAGAAAAAGATTTTTTTGAAAAAATCCCTAAGCCCCGGGGTCACAATTTCATCAAAAATCTGACTTTCGGCAATTCACTCAAAAATGGTGCCAAACGGTTGCAAATGCTCCCCTGAGAGGTTTGGCGATCGAAACAGAAGGCTTTTTATCACGGGAAAAGAAATCAGCCCTCGACAACTTAACCGGCAGAAAAAGATTTTTTTGAAAAATCCCTAAGCCCTGGGGTCACAATTTCATTAAAAATCTAACTTTCGGCAATTCACTCAAAAATGGTGCCAAACGGTTGCAAATGCTCCCCTGAGAGGTTTGGCGGATGAAACGGAAGGCTCTTTATCACGCGAAAAGAAATCAGCCCTCGACAACTCAACCGGGAGAAAAAGATTTTTTTGAAAAAATCGCAAGTGCTCCCCTGAGAGGTTGTCCACCGCCTGTGCACCGTCCCTCGGACCATGCGGTGTAAGAAAAAAATGAACAAATTCCTATGCCCCCAAGTAACCCAGAGATGCATTTTAAATAAATGCACACGTAAACTAGGTGTAAACTAGGAGTAAAGTAGGTGTAAACCAGGAGTAAACTGGGAGTAAAGTAGGTGTAAAGTAGGAGTAAAGTAGGTGTAAACTAGGAGTAAAGTAGGTGTAAAGTAGGAGTAAACTAGGTGTAAACTAGGAGTAAAGTAGGTGTAAAGTAGATGTAAACTAGGAGTAAACTAGGTGTAAAGGAGGCGTAAACTAGGTGTGAACTAGGAGTAAGGCAGGAGTAAATTAGCCAATCACATGCAGCCCATTGTGTAAATAATGTATATAAAGCAGATACTTTGAGGGAACATCCATTCCTCCTCGCCACTATGAGCTGAATAAAGAGCATGAAATCCACTCTCGACTCAGAGTATATTTCATTCTCAAACCCTCCAACACTTCTCTGATGAAAAAAGGGATGTCCTATTCAATAATAAATAAATAATAATAATAGTTTTATTATTTATACCCCACCCATCTGACTGGGTCGTGCCAGCCACGCTCAGCAGCTTGCAGGATAAAATAATAAACAATAAAACATGAAACTTTTTTGAACTATATGCCTACTATATGGAAGTTAACAACTGGACAACAGAAATGGATTGTACACACTCTAATGGTAGCTGAGAGGCTGATATTGATAAACTGGAAGAGTAAAGAGATGATCTCCTTTAATCGGTGGATTGATAATATGGTAACACTTGCAACCTGTGAACGGACTGCTTACAAACATAGACTGCTTGGATAAATACGACAGTATTTCGAATGAATTTATACAACATGTAGTTGACTAATTTATATTAGGGCGCGGTCACAATTTCATCAAAAATCTGACTTTCGGAAATTCACCCAAAAATGGTGCCCAGCTGTTGCAAATGCTCCCCTGAGAGGTTTGGCGGTCGAAACAGAAGGCTTTATATCACAGAGCAAGAAATCAGCCATGGACAACTTAACCGGGAGAAAAATATTTTTTTGAAAAAATCCCTAAGCCCCGGGGTCACAATTTCAGCAAAAATATGGCTTTCGGCAATTCACTCAAAAATGGTGCCAAACGGTTGCAAATGCTCCCGTGAGTGGTTTGGCCGTCGAAACAGAAGGCCTTTTATCACAGGAAAAGAAATCAGCCATGGTCAACTTAACCGGCAGAAAAATATTTTTTTGAAAAAATCCCTAAGCCCCGGGGTCATAATTTCATCGAAAATCTGACTTTCGGCAATTCAATCCAAATGGTGCAAACGGTTGCAAATGCTCCCCTGAGAGGTTTGGCGGTCGAAACGGAGGGCTCTTTATAACGGGAAAAGAAATCAGCCCTCGACAACTTAACCGGCAGAAAAAGAATTTTTTGAAGGAATCCCTAAGCCCCAGGGTCACATTTCATCAAAAATCTGACTTTCGGCAATTCACTCAAAAATGGTGCCAAACGGTTGCAAAAGCTCCCCTGAGAGGTTTGGCGGTCGAAACAGAAGGCTTTTTATTACGGGAAAAGAAATCAGCCCTCAACAACTTAACCGGCAGAAAAAGATTTTTTTGAAAAAATCCCTAAGCCCCGGGGTCACAATTTCACCAAAATTCTGACTTTAGGCAATTCACTCAAAAATGGTGCCAAACGGTTCCAAATGCTCCCCTGAGAGGTTTGGCAGTCGAAACAGATGGCTTTATATCACAGAGCAAGAAATCAGCCATGGACAACTTAACCGGCTGAAAAATATTTTTTTGAAAAAATCCCTCAGCCCTGGGGTCACAATTTCATCAAAAATCTGACTTTCGGCAATTCACTCAAAAATGGTGCCAAACGGTTGCAAATACTCCCATGAGATGTTTGGCGGTTGATGCAGAAGGCTATTTTTCACGGGAAAAGAAATCAGCCCTCGACAACTTAACCAGCAGAAAAAGATTTTTTTGAAAAAATCCCTAAGCCCCGGCGTTACAATTTCATCAAAAATCTGAGTTTCGGCATTTCACTCAAAAATGGTGCAAACGGTTGCAAATGCTCCCCTGAGAGGTTTGGCAGACGAAACAGAAGGCTTTATATCACAGAACAAGGTATCAGCCATGGACAACTTAACCGGCAGAAAAAGATTTTTTTGAAAAAATCCCTAAGCCCCGGGGTCACAATTTCATCAAAAATCTGACTTTCGGCAATTCACTCAAAAATGGTGCCAAACGGTTGCAAATGCTCCCCTGAGAGGTTTGGCGATCGAAACAGAAGGCTTTTTATCACGGGAAAAGAAATCAGCCCTCGACAACTTAACCGGCAGAAAAAGAATTTTTTGAAAAATCCCTAAGCCCCGGGGTCACAATTTCATCAAAAATCTAACTTTCGGCAATTCACTCAAAAATGGTGCCAAACGGTTGCAAATGCTCCCCTGAGAGGTTTGCCGGCCAAAACGGAAGGCTCTTTATCACGGGAAAAGAAATCAACCCTCGACAACTTAACCGGCAGAAAAAGAATTTTTTGAAAAAATCCCTAAGCCCCGGGGTCACAATTTCATCAAAAATCTGACTTTCGGCAATTCACCCAAAAATGGTGCCCAGCTGTTGCAAATGCTCCCCTGAGAGGTTTGGCGGTCGAAACAGAAGGCTTTATATCACAGAGCAAAGAAATCAGCCATGGACAACATAACCGGCAGAAAAATGGTGCCAAACGGTTGCAAATGCTCCCGTGAGAGGTTTGGCGGTTGAAACAGAAGGCTTTTTATCACAGGAAAAGAAATCAGCCCTCGACAACTTAACCGGCAGAAAAAGAATTTTTTGAAGGAATCCCTAAGCCCCAGGGTCACATTTCATCAAAAATCTGACTTTCGGCAATTCACTCAAAAATGGTGCCAAACGGTTGCAAAAGCTCCCCTGAGAGGTTTGGCGGTCGAAACAGAAGGCTTTTTATTACGGGAAAAGAAATCAGCCCTCAACAACTTAACCGGCAGAAAAAGATTTTTTTGAAAAATCCCTAAGCCCCGGGGTCACAATTTCACCAAAATTCTGACTTTCGGCAATTCACTCAAAAATGGTGCCAAACGGTTCCAAATGCTCCCCTGAGAGGTTTGGCAGTCGAAACAGATGGCTTTATATCACAGAGCAAGAAATCAGCCATGGACAACTTAACCGGGAGAAAAATATTTTTTTGAAAAAATCCCTAAGCCCCGGGGTCACAATTTCAGCAAAAATATGGCTTTCGGCAATTCACTCAAAAATGGTGCCAAACGGTTGCAAATGCTCCCGTGAGAGGTTTGGCCGTCGAAACAGAAGGCCTTTTATCACAGGAAAAGAAATCAGCCATGGTCAACTTAACCGGCAGAAAAATATTTTTTTGAAAAAATCCCTAAGCCCCGGGGTCATAATTTCATCGAAAATCTGACTTTCGGCAATTCAATCCAAATGGTGCAAACGGTTGCAAATGCTCCCCTGAGAGGTTTGGCGGTCGAAACGGAGGGCTCTTTATAACGGGAAAAGAAATCAGCCCTCGACAACTTAACCGGCAGAAAAAGATGTTTTTGAAAAAATGCCTAAGCCCCGGGGTCACATTTTCATCAAAAATCTGACTTTCGGCAATTAACTCCAAATAGTGCCAAACGGTTGCAAATGCTCCCCTGAGAGGTTTCTCGGTCGAAACAGAAGGTTTTATATCACAGAACAAGAAATCAGCCATGGACAACTTAACCGGAAGAAAAAGATTTTTTTGAAAAAATCCCTAAGCCCCGGGGTCACAATTTCATCAAAAATCTGACTTTCGGCAATTCACTCAAAAATGGTGCCAAACGGTTGCAAATGCTCCCCTGAGAGGTTTGGCGATCGAAACAGAAGGCTTTTTATCACGGGAAAAGAAATCAGCCCTCGACAACTTAACCGGCAGAAAAAGATTTTTTTGAAAAATCCCTAAGCCCTGGGGTCACAATTTCATTAAAAATCTAACTTTCGGCAATTCACTCAAAAATGGTGCCAAACGGTTGCAAATGCTCCCCTGAGAGGTTTGGCGGATGAAACGGAAGGCTCTTTATCACGCGAAAAGAAATCAGCCCTCGACAACTCAACCGGGAGAAAAAGATTTTTTTGAAAAAATCGCAAGTGCTCCCCTGAGAGGTTGTCCACCGCCTGTGCACCGTCCCTCGGACCATGTGGTGTAAGAAAAAAATGAACAAATTCCTATGCCCCCAAGTAACCCAGAGATGCATTTTAAATAAATGCACACGTAAACTAGGTGTAAACTAGGAGTAAAGTAGGTGTAAACCAGGAGTAAACTGGGAGTAAAGTAGGTGTAAAGTAGGAGTAAAGTAGGTGTAAACTAGGAGTAAAGTAGGTGTAAAGTAGGAGTAAACTAGGTGTAAACTAGGAGTAAAGTAGGTGTAAAGTAGATGTAAACTAGGAGTAAACTAGGTGTAAAGGAGGCGTAAACTAGGTGTGAACTAGGAGTAAGGCAGGAGTAAATTAGCCAATCACATGCAGCCCATTGTGTAAATAATGTATATAAAGCAGATACTTTGAGGGAACATCCATTCCTCCTCGCCACTATGAGCTGAATAAAGAGCATGAAATCCACTCTCGACTCAGAGTATATTTCATTCTCAAACCCTCCAACACTTCTCTGATGAAAAAAGGGATGTCCTATTCAATAATAAATAAATAATAATAATAGTTTTATTATTTATACCCCACCCATCTGACTGGGTCGTGCCAGCCACGCTCAGCAGCTTGCAGGATAAAATAATAAACAATAAAACATGAAACTTTTTTGAACTATATGCCTACTATATGGAAGTTAACAACTGGACAACAGAAATGGATTGTACACACTCTAATGGTAGCTGAGAGGCTGATATTGATAAACTGGAAGAGTAAAGAGATGATCTCCTTTAATCGGTGGATTGATAATATGGTAAAACTTGCAACCTGTGAACGGACTGCTTACAAACATAGACTGCTTGGATAAATACGACAGTATTTCGAATGAATTTATACAACATGTAGTTGACTAATTTATATTAGGGCGCGGTCACAATTTCATCAAAAATCTGACTTTCGGAAATTCACCCAAAAATGGTGCCCAGCTGTTGCAAATGCTCCCCTGAGAGGTTTGGCGGTCGAAACAGAAGGCTTTATATCACAGAGCAAAGAAATCAGCCATGGACAACTTAACCGGCAGAAAAATGGTGCCAAACGGTTGCAAATGCTCCCGTGAGAGGTTTGGCGGTTGAAACAGAAGGCTTTTTATCACAGGAAAAGAAATCAGCCCTCGACAACTTAACCGGCAGAAAAAGAATTTTTTGAAGGAATCCCTAAGCCCCAGGGTCACATTTCATCAAAAATCTGACTTTCGGCAATTCACTCAAAAATGGTGCCAAACGGTTGCAAAAGCTCCCCTGAGAGGTTTGGCGGTCGAAACAGAAGGCTTTTTATTACGGGAAAAGAAATCAGCCCTCAACAACTTAACCGGCAGAAAAAGATTTTTTTGAAAAAATCCCTAAGCCCCGGGGTCACAATTTCACCAAAATTCTGACTTTCGGCAATTCACTCAAAAATGGTGCCAAACGGTTCCAAATGCTCCCCTGAGAGGTTTGGCAGTCGAAACAGATGGCTTTATATCACAGAGCAAGAAATCAGCCATGGACAACTTAACCGGCTGAAAAATATTTTTTTGAAAAAATCCCTCAGCCCTGGGGTCACAATTTCATCAAAAATCTGACTTTCGGCAATTCACTCAAAAATGGTGCCAAACGGTTGCAAATACTCCCATGAGATGTTTGGCGGTTGATGCAGAAGGCTATTTTTCACGGGAAAAGAAATCAGCCCTCGACAACTTAACCAGCAGAAAAAGATTTTTTTGAAAAAATCCCTAAGCCCCGGCGTTACAATTTCATCAAAAAATCTGAGTTTCGGCATTTCACTCAAAAATGGTGCAAACGGTTGCAAATGCTCCCCTGAGAGGTTTGGCAGACGAAACAGAAGGCTTTATATCACAGAACAAGGTATCAGCCATGGACAACTTAACCGGCAGAAAAAAGATTTTTTTGAAAAAATCCCTAAGCCCCGGGGTCACAATTTCATCAAAAATCTGACTTCGGCAATTCACTCAAAAATGGTGCCAAACGGTTGCAAATGCTCCCCTGAGAGGTTTGGCGATCGAAACAGAAGGCTTTTTATCACGGGAAAAGAAATCAGCCCTCGACAACTTAACCGGCAGAAAAAGAATTTTTGAAAAATCCCTAAGCCCCGGGGTCACAATTTCATCAAAAATCTAACTTTCGGCAATTCACTCAAAAATGGTGCCAAACGGTTGCAAATGCTCCCCTGAGAGGTTTGCCGGCCAAAACGGAAGGCTCTTTATCAACGGGAAAAGAAATCAACCCTCGACAACTTAACCGGCAGAAAAAGAATTTTTTGAAAAAATCCCTAAGCCCCGGGGTCACAATTTCATCAAAAATCTGACTTTCGGCAATTCACCCAAAATGGTGCCCAGCTGTTGCAAATGCTCCCCTGAGAGGTTTGGCGGTCGAACAGAAGGCTTTATATCACAGAGCAAAGAAATCAGCCATGGACAACATAACCGGCAGAAAAATGGTGCCAAACGGTGTGCAAATGCTCCCGTGAGAGGTTTGGCGGTTGAAAACAGAAGGCTTTTTATCACAGGAAAAGAAATCAGCCCTCGACAACTTAACCGGCAGAAAAAGAATTTTTTGAAGGAATCCCTAAGCCCCAGGGTCACATTTCATCAAAAATCTGACTTTCGGCAATTCACTCAAAAATGGTGCCAAACGGTTGCAAAAGCTCCCCTGAGAGGTTTGGCGGTCGAAACAGAAGGCTTTTTATTACGGGAAAAGAAATCAGCCCTCAACAACTTAACCGGCAGAAAAAGATTTTTTTGAAAAAAATCCCTAAGCCCCGGGGTCACAATTTCACCAAAATTCTGACTTTCGGCAATTCACTCAAAAATGGTGCCAAACGGTTCCAAATGCTCCCCTGAGAGGTTTGGCAGTCGAAACAGATGGCTTTATATCACAGAGCAAGAAATCAGCCATGGACAACTTAACCGGCTGAAAAATATTTTTTTGAAAAAATCCCTCAGCCCTGGGGTCACAATTTCATCAAAAATCTGACTTTCGGCAATTCACTCAAAAATGGTGCCAAACGGTTGCAAATACTCCCATGAGATGTTTGGCGGTTGATGCAGAAGGCTATTTTTCACGGGAAAAGAAATCAGCCCTCGACAACTTAACCAGCAGAAAAAGATTTTTTTGAAAAATCCCTAAGCCCCGGCGTTACAATTTCATCAAAAATCTGAGTTTCGGCATTTCACTCAAAAATGGTGCAAACGGTTGCAAATGCTCCCCTGAGAGGTTTGGCAGACGAAACAGAAGGCTTTATATCACAGAACAAGGTATCAGCCATGGACAACTTAACCGGCAGAAAAAGATTTTTTTGAAAAAATCCCTAAGCCCCGGGGTCACAATTTCATCAAAAATCTGACTTTCGGCATTTCACTCAAAAATGGTGCCAAACGGTTGCAAATGCTCCCCTGAGAGGTTTGGCGATCGAAACAGAAGCCTTTTTATCACATGAAAAGAAATCAGCCATGGACAACTTAACCGGCAGAAAAATATTTTTTTGAAAAAATCCCTAAGGTCACAATTTCATCAAAAATCTGACTTTCGGCAATTCACTCAAAAATGGTGCCAAACGGTTGCAAATGCTCCCCTGAGAGGTTTGGCGATCGAAACAGAAGCCTTTTTATCACATGAAAAGAAATCAGCCATGGACAACTTAACCGGCAGAAAAATATTTTTTTGAAAAAATCCCTAAGGTCACAATTTCATCAAAAATCTGACTTTCGGCAATTCACTCAAAAATGGTGCCAAACGGTTGCAAATGCTCCCCTGAGAGGTTTGGCGATCGAAACAGAAGCCTTTTTATCACATGAAAAGAAATCAGCCCTCGACAACTTAACTGGCAGAAAAAGATTTTTTTGTAAAAATCCCTAAGCCCCGGGGTCACAATTTCATCAAAAATCTGACTTTCGGCATTTCACTCAAAAATGGTGCCAAACGGTTGGAAATGCTCCCGTGAGAGGTTTGGCTGTCGAAACAGAAGTCTTTTTATCAGAGGAAAAGAAATCAGCCCTCGACAACTTAACCGGCAGAAAAAGAATTTTTTGAAGGAATCCCTAAGCCCCAGGGTCACATTTCATCAAAAATATGACTTTCGGCAATTCACTCAAAAATGGTGCCAAACGGTTGCAAAAGCTCCCCTGAGAGGTTTGGCGGTCGAAACAGAAGGCTTTTTATTACGGGAAAAGAAATCAGCCCTCAACAACTTAACCGGCAGAAAAAGATTTTTTTGAAAAAATCCCTAAGCCCCGGGGTCACAATTTCACCAAAATTCTGACTTTCGGCAATTCACTCAAAAATGGTGCCAAACGGTTCCAAATGCTCCCCTGAGAGGTTTGGCAGTCGAAACAGATGGCTTTATATCACAGAGCAAGAAATCAGCCATGGACAACTTAACCGGCTGAAAAATATTTTTTTGAAAAAATCCCTCAGCCCTGGGGTCACAATTTCATCAAAAATCTGACTTTCGGCAATTCACTCAAAAATGGTGCCAAACGGTTGCAAATACTCCCATGAGATGTTTGGCGGTTGATGCAGAAGGCTATTTTTCATGGGAAAAGAAATCAGCCCTCGACAACTTAACCAGCAGAAAAAGATTTTTTTGAAAAAATCCCTAAGCCCCGGCGTTACAATTTCATCAAAAATCTGAGTTTCGGCATTTCACTCAAAAATGGTGCAAACGGTTGCAAATGCTCCCCTGAGAGGTTTGGCAGACGAAACAGAAGGCTTTATATCACAGAACAAGGTATCAGCCATGGACAACTTAACCGGCAGAAAAAGATTTTTTTGAAAAAATCCCTAAGCCCCGGGGTCACAATTTCATCAAAAATCTGACTTTCGGCAATTCACTCAAAAATGGTGCCAAACGTTTGCAAATGCTCCCCTGAGAGGTTTGGCGATCGAAACAGAAGCCTTTTTATCACATGAAAAGAAATCAGCCATGGACAACTTAACCGGCAGAAAAATATTTTTTTGAAAAAATCCCTAAGGTCACAATTTCATCAAAAATCTGACTTTCGGCAATTCACTCAAAAATGGTGCCAAACGGTTGCAAATGCTCCCCTGAGAGGTTTGGCGATCGAAACAGAAGCCTTTTTATCACATGAAAAGAAATCAGCCCTCGACAACTTAACTGGCAGAAAAAGATTTTTTTGTAAAAATCCCTAAGCCCCGGGGTCACAATTTCATCAAAAATCTGACTTTCGGCATTTCACTCAAAAATGGTGCCAAACGGTTGGAAATGCTCCCGTGAGAGGTTTGGCTGTCGAAACAGAAGTCTTTTTATCAGAGGAAAAGAAATCAGCCCTCGACAATTTAACCGGCAGAAAAAGATTTTTTTGAAAAAATCCCTAAGCCCAGGGGTCACAATTTCATCAAAAATCTGACTTTTGGCAATTCACTCAAAAATGGTGCCAAACGGTTGCAAATACTCCCCCGAGATGTTTGGCGGTTGATACAGAAGGCTTTTTATTACAGGAATAGAAATCAGCCCTCGACAACTTAACCGGCAGAAAAAGATTTTTTTGAAAAAATCCCTAAGCCCCGGGGTCACAATTTCATCAAAAATATGACTTTCGGCAATTCACTCAAAAATGGTGCCAAACGGTTGCAAATGCTCCCCTGAGAGGTTTGGCGGCTGAAACAGAAGGCTTTCTATCACGGGAAAAGAAATCAGCCCAAGACAACTTAACCGGCAGAAAAATATTTTTTTGAAAAAATCCCTAAGCCCAGGGGTCACAATTTCATCAAAAATCTGACTTTCGGCAATTCACTCAAAAATGCTGTCAAACGGTTCCAAATGCTCCCCTGAGAGGTTTGGCGGTCGAAACAGATGGCTTTATATCACAGAGCAAGAAATCAGCCATGGAAAACTTAACCGGGAGAAAAATATTTTTTTGAAAAAATCCCTAAGCCCCGGGGTCACAATTTCATCAAAAATCTGACTTTCGGCAATTCACTCAAAAATGGTGCCAAACGGTTGCAAATACTCCCCTGAGAGGTTTGGCGGTTGATACAGAAGGCTTTTTATCACGGGAATAGAAATCAGCCCTCAACAACTTAACCGGCAGAAAAAGATTTTTTTGAAAAAATCCCTAAGCCCCGGGGTAACAATTTCATCAAAAATCTGACTTTCGGCAATTCACTCAAAAATGGTGCCAAACTGTTGCAAATGCTCCCCTGAGAGGTTTGGCGATAGAAAAGGAAGCCTTTTTATCACATGAAAAGAAATCAGCCCTCGACAACTTAACTGGCAGAAAAAGATTTTTTTGTAAAAATCCCTAAGCCCCGGGGTCACAATTTCATCAAAAATATGACTTTCGGCATTTCACTCAAAAATGGTGCCAAACGGTTGGAAATGCTCCCGTGAGAGGTTTGGCTGTCGAAACAGAAGTCTTTTTATCAGAGGAAAAGAAATCAGCCCTCGACAACTTAACTGGCAGAAAAAGATTTTTTTGAAAAAATCCCTAAGCCCCGGGGTCACAATTTCATCAAAAATCTGAGTTTCGGCATTTCACTCAAAAATGGTGCAAACGGTTGCAAATGCTCCCCTGAGAGGTTTGGCGATCGAAACAGAAGCCTTTTTATCACATGAAAAGAAATCAGCCCTCGACAACTTAACTGGCAGAAAAAGATTTTTTTGTAAAAATCCCTAAGCCCCGGGGTCACAATTTCATCAAAAATCTGACTTTCGGCATTTCACTCAAAAATGGTGCCAAACGGTTGGAAATGCTCCCCTGAGAGGTTTGGCGGTCGAAACAGATGGCTTTATATCACAGAGCAAGAAATCAGCCATGGACAACTTAACCGGCAGAAAAATATTTTTTTGAAAAAATCCCTAAGCCCCGGGGTCATAATTTCATCGAAAATCTGACTTTCGGCAATTCAATCCAAATGGTGCAAACGGTTGCAAATGCTCCCCTGAGAGGTTTAGCGGTCCAAATTGAGGGCTCTTTATAACGGGAAAAGAAATCAGCCCTCAACAACTTAACCGGCAGAAAAAGATTTATTTGAAAAAATCCCTAAGCCCCGGGGTCACAATTTCATCAAAAATCTGACTTTCGGCAATTCACTCAAAAATGGTGCCAAACGGTTGCAAATACTCCCCTGAGAGGTTTGGCGGTTGATACAGAAGGCTTTTTATCACGGGAATAGTAATCAGCCCTCGACAACTTAACCGGCAGAAAAAGATTTTTTTGAAAAAATCCCTAAGCCCCGGGGTCACAATTTCATCAAAAATCTGACTTTCGGCAATTCACTCAAAAATGCTGCCAAACGGTTCCAAATGCTCCCCTGAGAGGTTTGGCGGTCGAAACAGATGGCTTTATATCACAGAGCAAGAAATCAGCCATGGACAACTTAACCGGGAGAAAAATATTTTTTTGAAAAAATCCCTAAGCCCCGGGGTCACAATTTCATCAAAAATCTGACTTTCGGCAATTCACTCAAAAATGGTGCCAAACGGTTGCAAATGCTCCCCTGAGAGGTTTGGCGGCTGAAACAGAAGGCTTTCTATGACGGGAAAAGAAATCAGCCCAAGACAACTTAACCGGCAGAAAAATATTTTTTTGAAAAAATCCCTAAGCCCCGGGGTCACAATTTCATCAAAAATCTGACTTTCGGCAATTCACTCAAAAATGGTGCCAAACGGTTGCAAATGCTCCCGTGAGAGGTTTGGCTGTCGAAACAGAAGTCTTTTTATCAGAGGAAAAGAAATCAGCCCTCGACAATTTACCGGCAGAAAAAGATTTTTTTGAAAAAATCCCTAAGCCCCGGGGTCACAATTTCATCAAAAATCTGACCTTCGGCAATTCACTCAAAAATGGTGCCAAACGGTTCCAAATGCTCCCCTGAGAGGTTTGGCGGTCGAAACAGAAGGCCTTTTATCACAGGAAAAGAAATCAGCCATGGTCAACATAACCAGCAGAAAAATATTTTTTTGAAAAAATCCCTAAGCCCCGGGGTCATAATTTCATCGAAAATCTGACTTTCGGCAATTCAATCCAAATGGTGCAAACGGTTGCAAATGCTCCCCTGAGAGGTTTGGCGGTCCATATTGAGGGCTCTTTATAACGGGAAAAGAAATCAGCCCTCAACAACTTAACCGGCAGAAAAAGATTTATTTGAAAAAATCCCTAAGCCCCGGGGTCACAATTTCATCAAAAATCTGACTTTCGGCAATTCACTCAAAAATGGTGCCAAACGGTTGCAAATACTCCCCTGAGAGGTTTGGCGGTTGATACAGAAGGCTTTTTATCACGGGAATAGTAATCAGCCCTCGACAACTTAACCGGCAGAAAAAGATTTTTTTGAAAAAATCCCTAAGCCCCGGGGTCACAATTTCATCAAAAATCTGACTTTCGGCAATTCACTCAAAAATGCTGCCAAACGGTTCCAAATGCTCCCCTGAGAGGTTTGGCGGTCGAAACAGATGGCTTTATATCACAGAGCAAGAAATCAGCCATGGACAACTTAACCGGGAGAAAAATATTTTTTTGAAAAAATCCCTAAGCCCCGGGGTCACAATTTCATCAAAAATCTGACTTTCGGCAATTCACTCAAAAATGGTGCCAAACGGTTGCAAATGCTCCCCTGAGAGGTTTGGCGGCTGAAACAGAAGGCTTTCTATGACGGGAAAAGAAATCAGCCCAAGACAACTTAACCGGCAGAAAAATATTTTTTTGAAAAAATCCCTAAGCCCCGGGGTCACAATTTCATCAAAAATCTGACTTTCGGCAATTCACTCAAAAATGGTGCCAAACGGTTGCAAATGCTCCCCTGAGAGGTTTGGCGATCGAAACAGAAGCCTTTTTATCACATGAAAAGAAATCAGCCCTCGACAATTTAACCGGCAGAAAAAGATTTTTTTGAAAAAATCCCTAAGCCCCGGGGTCACAATTTCATCAAAAATCTGACCTTCGGCAATTCACTCAAAAATGGTGCCAAACGGTTCCAAATGCTCCCCTGAGAGGTTTGGCGGTCGAAACAGAAGGCCTTTTATCACATGAAAAGAAATCAGCCATGGTCAACTTAACCGGCAGAAAAATATTTTTTTGAAAAAATCCCTAAGCCCCGGGGTCATAATTTCATCGAAAATCTGACTTTCGGCAATTCAATCCAAATGGTGCAAACGGTTGCAAATGCTCCCCTGAGAGGTTTGGCGGTCCAAATTGAGGGCTCTTTATAACGGGAAAAGAAATCAGCCCTCAACAACTTAACCGGCAGAAAAAGATTTTTTTGAAAAAATCCCTAAGCCCCGGGGTCACAATTTCATCAAAAATCTGACTTTCGGCAATTCACTCCAAATAGTGCCAAACGGTTGCAAATGCTCCCCTGAGAGGTTTGGCGATCGAAACAGAAGCCTTTTTATCACATGAAAAGAAATCAGCCCTCGACAACTTAACCAGCAGAAAAATATTTTTTTGTAAAAATCCCTAAGCCCCGGGGTCACAATTTCATCAAAAATCTGACTTTCGGCATTTCACTCAAAAATGGTGCCAAACGGTTGGAAATGCTCCCCTGAGAGGTTTGGCGGTCGAAACGGGTGGCTTTATATCACAGAGCAAGAAATCAGCCATGGACAACTTAACCGGCAGAAAAATATTTTTTTGAAAAAATCCCTAAGGTCACAATTTCAGCAAAAATCTGACTTTCGGCAATTCACTCAAAAATGGTGCCAAACGGTTGCAAATACTCCCCTGAGAGGTTTGGCGGTTGATACAGAAGGCTTTTTATCACGGGAAAAGAAATCAGCCCTCGACAACTTAACCGGCAGAAAAAGAATTTTTTGAAAAAATCCCTAAGCCCTGGGGTCACAATTTCATCAAAAATCTGACTTTCGGCAATTCACTCCAAATAGTGCCAAACGGTTGCAAATGCTCCCCTGAGAGGTTTGGCGATCGAAACAGAAGCCTTTTTATCACATGAAAAGAAATCAGCCCTCGACAACTTAACCGGCAGAAAAATATTTTTTTGTAAAAATCCCTAAGCCCCGTGGTCACAATTTCATCAAAAGTCTGACTTTCGGCATTTCTCTCAAACATGGTGACAAACGGTTGCAAATGCTCACCTGAGAGGCTTTACAGTCAAAACAAAAGGGTTTTTATCACAGGACAAGAAATCAGATCTCTACAACGTAGTCTGTAGAAAAAGCTTTTTTTAAAAAAATCCCTAAGCCTTGCGGTCACAATTTCAGCAAAAATCTGACGTTCTGCAATTCACCCAAAAATGGTACCAAACGGTTGCAAATGCTCCCCTGAGATGTTTGGCGTTTGAAACAGAAGGCTTTTTATCACAGGAAAAGGAATCAGCCCTTGACAACTTAACCGGTAGAAAAAAAAAAAATTTAAAATCGCTAAGCCCCGGGGTCACAATTTCATCAAAAATCTGACTTTTGGCAATTCACTCAAAAAAAGTGCCAAACGGTTGCAAATGCCCCCCTGAGAGGTTTGGCTGTCGAAACAGAAGGCTTTTTATCGTAGGACACGAAATCAGCCCTAAACAACTTCACTGGCAGAAACAGATTTCATCAAAAATCTGACTTTCGGCAATTCTCTCAAAAATGGTGCCAAACGGTTGCAAATGTTCCCCCGAGAGGTTTGGCGGTCGAAACAGAAGGCTTTTTATCGCAGGAGAGGAAATCAGACCTCCACAACGTAGTCTGTAGAAAAAGTTTTTTTAAAAAAAATCCCTAAGCCGCGCGGTCACAATTTCAGCAAAAATCTGAAGTTCTGCAATTCACCCAAAAATGGTGCCAAACGGTTGCAAATGCTCCCCTGAGAGGTTTGGCGTTTGAAACAGAAGGCTTTTTATCACAGGAAAAGAAATCAGCCCTCGACAACTCAACCAGGAGAAAAAGATTTTTTTGAAAAAATCGCAAATGCTCCCCTGAGAGGTTGTCCACCGCCTGTGCACCGTCCCTCAGACCATGTGGTGTAAGAAAAAAATGAACAAATTCCTATGCCCCCAAGTAACCCAGAGATGCATTTTAAATAAATGCACACATAAAGTAGGAGTAAACTAGGTGTAAAGTAGGTGTAAACGAGGAGTAAACTAGGAGTAAAGTAGGTGTAAAGTAGGAGTAAACTAGGTGCAAACTAGGAGTAAACTAGGAGTAAACTAGGTGTGAACTAGGAGTAAAGTAGGAGTAAAGTAGGAGTAAAGTAGGAGTAGACTAGGTGTAAAGTAGATGTAAAGTAGATGTAAACTAGGTGTAAACTAGGTGTAAAGGAGGAGTAAACTAGGTGTGAACTAGGTGTGAACTAGGAGTAAGGCAGGAGTAAATTAGCCAATCACATGCAGCCCTTTGTGTAAATAATGTATATAAAGCAGATACTTTGAGGGAACATCCATTCCTCCTCGCCACTATGAGCTGAATAAAGAGCATGAAATCCACTCTCGACTCAGAGTATATTTCATTCTCAAACCCTCCAACACTTCTCTGATGAAAAAAGGGATGTCCTATTCAATAATAAATAAATAATAATAATAGTTTTATTATTTATACCCCACCCATCTGACTGGGTCGTGCCAGCCACGCTCAGCAGCTTGCAGGATAAAATAATAAACAATAAAACATGAAACTTTTTTGAACTATATGCCTACTATATGGAAGTTAACAACTGGACAACAGAAATGGATTGTACACACTCTAATGGTAGCTGAGAGGCTGATATTGATAAACTGGAAGAGTAAAGAGATGATCTCCTTTAATCGGTGGATTGATAATATGGTAACACTTGCAACCTGTGAACGGACTGCTTACAAACATAGACTGCTTGGATAAATACGACAGTATTTCGAATGAATTTATACAACATGTAGTTGACTAATTTATATTAGGGCGCGGTCACAATTTCATCAAAAATCTGACTTTCGGCAATTCACCCAAAAATGGTGCCCAGCTGTTGCAAATGCTCCCCTGAGAGGTTTGGCGGTCGAAACAGAAGGCTTTATATCACAGAGCAAAGAAATCAGCCATGGACAACTTAACCGGCAGAAAAATGGTGCCAAACGGTTGCAAATGCTCCTGTGAGAGGTTTGGCGGTCGAAACAGAAGGCTTTTTATCACAGGAAAAGAAATCAGCCCTCGACAACTTAACCGGCAGAAAAAGAATTTTTTGAAAGAAATCCCTAAGCCCCGGGGTCACAATTTCACCAAAATACTGACTTTCGGCAATTCACTCAAAAATGGTGCCAAACGGTTGCAAAAGCTCCCCTGAGAGGTTTGGCGGTTGATACAGAAGGCTTTTTATCACGGGAAAAGAAATCAACCCTCGACAGCTTAACCGGCAGAAAAAGATTTTTTTCAAAAAATCCCTAAGCCCAGGGGTCACAATTTCATCAACACTCTTACTTTCGGCATTTCACTCAAAAATGGTGCGAAACGGTTGCAAATGCTCCCGTGAGAGGTTTGCCTGTCGAAACAGAAGGCTTTATATCACAGAGCAAGAAATCAGCCATGGACAATTAACCAGCAGAAAAATGGTGCCAAACGGTTGCAAATGCTCGCCTCAGAGGTTTGGCGGTCGAAACAGAAGGCTTTTTATCACGAGAAAAGAAATCAGCCCTCGACAACTTAACCGGCAGAAAAAGATTTTTTTGAAAAAATCCCTAAGCCCGGGGTCACAATTTCATCAAAAATCTGACTTTCGGCAATTCACTCAAAACTGGTGCCAAATGGTTGCAAATGCTCCCCTGAGAGGTTTGGCGGTCGAAACAGATGGCTTTATATCACAGAGCAAGAAATCAGCCATGGACAACTTAACCGGTAGAAAAATATTTTTTTGAAAAAATCCCTAAGCCCTGGGGTCACAATTTCATCAAAAGTCTGACTTTCGGCAATTCACTCAAAAATGGTGCCAAACGGTTGCAAATACTCCCCTGAGAGGTTTGGCGGTCGATACAGAAGGCCTTTTATCACAGGAAAAGAAACCAACCATGGACAACTTAACCGGCAGAAAAATATTTTTTTAAAAAAAATCCCTTAGCCCCGGGGTCACAATTTCATGAAAAATCTGACTTTCGGCATTTCACTCAAAAATGGTGCCAAACGGTTGCAAAAAATTCCCCTGAGAGGTTTGGCGGTGGAAACAGCAGGCTTTTTATCACGGGAAAAGAAATCAGCCATGGACAACTTAACCGGCAGAAAAAGATTTTTTTGAAAAAATCCCTAAACCCCGGGGTCACAATTTCATCAAAAATCTGACTTTCGGCATTTCACTCAAAAATGGTGCCAAACGGTTGCAAATGCTCCCCTGAGAGGTTTGGCGGTCGAAACAGAAGGCCTTTTATCACATGAAAAGAAATCAGCCATGGTCAACTTAACCGGCAGAAAAATATTTTTTTGAAAAAATCCCTAAGCCCCGGGGTCATAATTTCATCGAAAATCTGACTTTCGGCAATTCAATCCAAATGGTGCAAACGGTTGCAAATGCTCCCCTGAGAGGTTTGGCGGTCCAAATTGAGGGCTCTTTATAACGGGAAAAGAAATCAGCCCTCAACAACTTAACCGGCAGAAAAAGATTTTTTTGAAAAAATCCCTAAGCCCCGGGGTCACAATTTCATCAAAAATCTGACTTTCGGCAATTCACTCCAAATAGTGCCAAACGGTTGCAAATGCTCCCCTGAGAGGTTTGGCGATCGAAACAGAAGCCTTTTTATCACATGAAAAGAAATCAGCCCTCGACAACTTAACCAGCAGAAAAATATTTTTTTGTAAAAATCCCTAAGCCCCGGGGTCACAATTTCATCAAAAATCTGACTTTCGGCATTTCACTCAAAAATGGTGCCAAACGGTTGGAAATGCTCCCCTGAGAGGTTTGGCGGTCGAAACGGGTGGCTTTATATCACAGAGCAAGAAATCAGCCATGGACAACTTAACCGGCAGAAAAATATTTTTTTGAAAAAATCCCTAAGGTCACAATTTCAGCAAAAATCTGACTTTCGGCAATTCACTCAAAAATGGTGCCAAACGGTTGCAAATACTCCCCTGAGAGGTTTGGCGGTTGATACAGAAGGCTTTTTATCACGGGAAAAGAAATCAGCCCTCGACAACTTAACCGGCAGAAAAAGAATTTTTTGAAAAAATCCCTAAGCCCTGGGGTCACAATTTCATCAAAAATCTGACTTTCGGCAATTCACTCCAAATAGTGCCAAACGGTTGCAAATGCTCCCCTGAGAGGTTTGGCGATCGAAACAGAAGCCTTTTTATCACATGAAAAGAAATCAGCCCTCGACAACTTAACCGGCAGAAAAATATTTTTTTGTAAAAATCCCTAAGCCCCGTGGTCACAATTTCATCAAAAGTCTGACTTTCGGCATTTCTCTCAAACATGGTGACAAACGGTTGCAAATGCTCACCTGAGAGGCTTTACAGTCAAAACAAAAGGGTTTTTATCACAGGACAAGAAATCAGATCTCTACAACGTAGTCTGTAGAAAAAGCTTTTTTAAAAAAAATCCCTAAGCCTTGCGGTCACAATTTCAGCAAAAATCTGACGTTCTGCAATTCACCCAAAAATGGTACCAAACGGTTGCAAATGCTCCCCTGAGATGTTTGGCGTTTGAAACAGAAGGCTTTTTATCACAGGAAAAGGAATCAGCCCTTGACAACTTAACCGGTAGAAAAAAAAAAATTTTAAAATCGCTAAGCCCCGGGGTCACAATTTCATCAAAAATCTGACTTTTGGCAATTCACTCAAAAAAAGTGCCAAACGGTTGCAAATGCCCCCCTGAGAGGTTTGGCTGTCGAAACAGAAGGCTTTTTATCGTAGGACACGAAATCAGCCCTAAACAACTTCACTGGCAGAAACAGATTTCATCAAAAATCTGACTTTCGGCAATTCTCTCAAAAATGGTGCCAAACGGTTGCAAATGTTCCCCCGAGAGGTTTGGCGGTCGAAACAGAAGGCTTTTTATCGCAGGAGAGGAAATCAGACCTCCACAACGTAGTCTGTAGAAAAAGTTTTTTTTAAAAAAATCCCTAAGCCGCGCGGTCACAATTTCAGCAAAAATCTGAAGTTCTGCAATTCACCCAAAAATGGTGCCAAACGGTTGCAAATGCTCCCCTGAGAGGTTTGGCGTTTGAAACAGAAGGCTTTTTATCACAGGAAAAGAAATCAGCCCTCGACAACTCAACCAGGAGAAAAAGATTTTTTTGAAAAAATCGCAAATGCTCCCCTGAGAGGTTGTCCACCGCCTGTGCACCGTCCCTCAGACCATGTGGTGTAAGAAAAAAATGAACAAATTCCTATGCCCCCAAGTAACCCAGAGATGCATTTTAAATAAATGCACACATAAAGTAGGAGTAAACTAGGTGTAAAGTAGGTGTAAACGAGGAGTAAACTAGGAGTAAAGTAGGTGTAAAGTAGGAGTAAACTAGGTGCAAACTAGGAGTAAACTAGGAGTAAACTAGGTGTGAACTAGGAGTAAAGTAGGAGTAAAGTAGGAGTAAAGTAGGAGTAGACTAGGTGTAAAGTAGATGTAAAGTAGATGTAAACTAGGTGTAAACTAGGTGTAAAGGAGGAGTAAACTAGGTGTGAACTAGGTGTGAACTAGGAGTAAGGCAGGAGTAAATTAGCCAATCACATGCAGCCCTTTGTGTAAATAATGTATATAAAGCAGATACTTTGAGGGAACATCCATTCCTCCTCGCCACTATGAGCTGAATAAAGAGCATGAAATCCACTCTCGACTCAGAGTATATTTCATTCTCAAACCCTCCAACACTTCTCTGATGAAAAAAGGGATGTCCTATTCAATAATAAATAAATAATAATAATAGTTTTATTATTTATACCCCACCCATCTGACTGGGTCGTGCCAGCCACGCTCAGCAGCTTGCAGGATAAAATAATAAACAATAAAACATGAAACTTTTTTGAACTATATGCCTACTATATGGAAGTTAACAACTGGACAACAGAAATGGATTGTACACACTCTAATGGTAGCTGAGAGGCTGATATTGATAAACTGGAAGAGTAAAGAGATGATCTCCTTTAATCGGTGGATTGATAATATGGAAACACTTGCAACCTGTGAACGGACTGCTTACAAACATAGACTGCTTGGATAAATACGACAGTATTTCGAATGAATTTATACAACATGTAGTTGACTAATTTATATTAGGGCGCGGTCACAATTTCATCAAAAATCTGACTTTCGGCAATTCACCCAAAAATGGTGCCCAGCTGTTGCAAATGCTCCCCTGAGAGGTTTGGCGGTCGAAACAGAAGGCTTTATATCACAGAGCAAAGAAATCAGCCATGGACAACTTAACCGGCAGAAAAATGGTGCCAAACGGTTGCAAATGCTCCTGTGAGAGGTTTGGCGGTCGAAACAGAAGGCTTTTTATCACAGGAAAAGAAATCAGCCCTCGACAACTTAACCGGCAGAAAAAGAATTTTTTGAAAGAAATCCCTAAGCCCCGGGGTCACAATTTCACCAAAATACTGACTTTCGGCAATTCACTCAAAAATGGTGCCAAACGGTTGCAAAAGCTCCCCTGAGAGGTTTGGCGGTTGATACAGAAGGCTTTTTATCACGGGAAAAGAAATCAACCCTCGACAGCTTAACCGGCAGAAAAAGATTTTTTTCAAAAAATCCCTAAGCCCAGGGGTCACAATTTCATCAACACTCTTACTTTCGGCATTTCACTCAAAAATGGTGCGAAACGGTTGCAAATGCTCCCGTGAGAGGTTTGCCTGTCGAAACAGAAGGCTTTATATCACAGAGCAAGAAATCAGCCATGGACAATTAACCAGCAGAAAAATGGTGCCAAACGGTTGCAAATGCTCGCCTCAGAGGTTTGGCGGTCGAAACAGAAGGCTTTTTATCACGAGAAAAGAAATCAGCCCTCGACAACTTAACCGGCAGAAAAAGATTTTTTTGAAAAAATCCCTAAGCCCGGGGTCACAATTTCATCAAAAATCTGACTTTCGGCAATTCACTCAAAACTGGTGCCAAATGGTTGCAAATGCTCCCCTGAGAGGTTTGGCGGTCGAAACAGATGGCTTTATATCACAGAGCAAGAAATCAGCCATGGACAACTTAACCGGTAGAAAAATATTTTTTTGAAAAAATCCCTAAGCCCTGGGGTCACAATTTCATCAAAAGTCTGACTTTCGGCAATTCACTCAAAAATGGTGCCAAACGGTTGCAAATACTCCCCTGAGAGGTTTGGCGGTCGATACAGAAGGCCTTTTATCACAGGAAAAGAAACCAACCATGGACAACTTAACCGGCAGAAAAATATTTTTTTAAAAAAAATCCCTTAGCCCCGGGGTCACAATTTCATGAAAAATCTGACTTTCGGCATTTCACTCAAAAATGGTGCCAAACGGTTGCAAAAAATTCCCCTGAGAGGTTTGGCGGTGGAAACAGCAGGCTTTTTATCACGGGAAAAGAAATCAGCCATGGACAACTTAACCGGCAGAAAAAGATTTTTTTGAAAAAATCCCTAAACCCCGGGGTCACAATTTCATCAAAAATCTGACTTTCGGCATTTCACTCAAAAATGGTGCCAAACGATTGCAAATGCTCCCCTGAGAGGTTTGGCGATCGAAACAGAAGCCTTTTTATCACATGAAAAGAAATCAGCCCTCGACAACTTAACCGGCAGAAAAATATTTTTTTGTAAAAATCACTAAGCCCCAGGGTCACAATTTCATCAAAAATCTGACTTTGCGCAATTCACTCAAAAATGGTGCCAAACGGTTCCAAATGCTCCCCTGAGAGGTTTGGCGGTAGAAACAGATGGCGTTATATCACAGAGCAAGAAATCAGCCATGGACAACTTAACCGGCAGAAAAATATTTTTTTGAAAAAAACCCTAAGCCCCGGGGTCACAATTTCATCAAAAATCTGACTGCGCAATTCACTCAAAAATGGTGCCAAACGTTTGCAAATGCTCCCCTGAGAGGTTTGGCGGCTGAAACAGAAGGCTTTCTATAACGGGAAAAGAAATCAGCCCAAGACAACTTAACCGGCAGAAAAATATTTTTTTGAAAAAAATCCCTAAGCCCAGGGGTCACAATTTCATCAAAAATCTGACTTTCGGCAATTCACTCAAAAATGATGCCAAACGGTTCCAAATGCTCCCCTGAGAGGTTTGGCGGTCGATACAGAAGGCCTTTTATCACAGGAAAAGAAATCAGCCATGGACAACTTAACCGGCAGAAAAATATTTAAAAAATTTTTTTTAAAAAAAAATCCCTAAACCCCGGGGTCACAATTTCATAAAAAATCTGACTTTCGGCATTTCACTCAAAAATGGTGCCAATCGGTTGCAAATGCTCCCCTGAGAGGTTTGGCGGTGGAAATAGAAGGCTTTTTATCACGGGAAAAGAAATCAGCCCTCGACAACTTAACCGGCAGAAAAAGATTTTTTTTAAAAAAATCCCTAAACCCCGGGGTCACAATTTCATCAAAACTCTTACTTTCGGCATTTCACTCAAAAATGGTGCCAAACGGTTGCAAATGCTCCCGTGAGAGGTTTGCCTGTCGAAACAGAAGGCTTTTTATCACAGGAAAAGAAATCAGCCCTAGACAACTTAACCGGCAGAAAAAGATTTTTTTGAAAAAATCCCTAAGCCCCGGGGTCACAATTTCATCAAAAATCTGACTTTCGGCATTTCACTCAAAAACGGTGCCAAACGGTTGGAAATGCTCCCCTGAGAGGTTTGGCGGCTGAAACAGAAGGCTTTCTATCACGGGAAAAGAAATCAGCCCAAGACAACTTAACCGGCAGAAAAATATTTTTTTGAAAAAATCCCTAAGGTCACAATTTCATCAAAAATCTGACTTTCGGCAATTCACTCAAAAATGGTGCCAAACGGTTGCAAATGCTCCCCTGAGAGGTTTGGCGATCGAAACAGAAGCCTTTTTATCACATGAAAAGAAATCAGCCCACGACAACTTAACCGGCAGAAAAATATTTTTTTGTAAAAATCCCTAAGCCCCGGGGTCACAATTTCATCAAAAATCTGACTTTCGGCATTTCACTCAAAAATGGTGCCAAACGGTTGGAAATGCTCCCGTGAGAGGTTTCGCTGTCGAAAGAGAAGTCTTTTTATCAGAGGAAAAGAAATCAGCCCTCGACAGTTTAACCGGCAGAAAAAGATTTTTTTGAAAAAATCCCTAAGCCCCGGGGTCACAATTTCATCAAAAATCTGACCTTCGGCAATTCACTCAAAAATGGTGCCAAACGGTTCCAAATGCTCCCCTGAGAGGTTTGGCGGTCGAAACAGATGGCTTTATATCACAGAGCAAGAAATCAGCCATGGACAACTTAACCGGGAGAAAAATATTTTTTTGAAAAAATCCCTAAGCCCCGGGGTCACAATTTCATCAAAAATCTGACTTTCGGCAATTCACTCAAAAATGGTGCCAAACGGTTGCAAATACTCCCCTGAGAGGTTTGGCGGTTGATACAGAAGGCTTTTTATCACGGGAATAGAAATCAGCCCTCGACAACTTAACCGGCAGAAAAAGATTTTTTTGAAAAAATCCCTAAGCACCGGGGTCACAATTTCATCAAAAATATGACTTTCGGCAATTCACTCAAAAATGGTGCCAAACGGTTGCAAATGCTCCCCTGAGAGGTTTGGCGGCCGAAACAGAAGGCTTTCTATCACGGGAAAAGAAATCAGCCCAAGACAACTTAACCGGCAGAAAAATATTTTTTTGAAAAAATCCCTAAGCCCCGGGGTCACAATTTCATCAAAAATCTGTCTTTCGGCAATTCACTCAAAAATGCTGCCAAACGGTTCCAAATGCTCCCCTGAGAGGTTTGGCGGTCGAAACAGATGGCTTTATATCACAGAGCAAGAAATCAGCCATGGACAACTTAAACGGCAGAAAAATATTTTTTTGAAAAAATACCTAAGGTCACAATTTCATCAAAAATCTGACTTTCGGCAATTCACTCAAAAATGGTGCCAAACGGTTGCAAATGCTCCCCTGAGAGGTTTGGCGATCGAAACAGAAGCCTTTTTATCACAGGAAAATAAATCAGCCCTCGACAATTTAACCGGCAGAAAAAGATTTTTTTGAAAAAATCCCTAAGCCCCGGGGTCACAATTTCATCAAAAATCTGACTTTCGGCAATTCACTCAAAAATGGTGCCAAACGGTTGCAAATACTCCCCTGAGAGGTTTGGCGGTCGATACAGAAGGCCTTTTATCACAGGAAAAGAAATCAGCCATGGACAACTTAACCGGCAGAAAAATATTTAAAAATTTTTTTAAAAAAAAAAATCCCTAAACCCCGGGGTCACAATTTCATAAAAAATCTGACTTTCGGCATTTCACTCAAAAATGGTGCCAAACGGTTGGAAATGCTCCCCTGAGAGGTTTGGCGGTGGAAATAGAAGGCTTTTTATCACGGGAAAAGAAATCAGCCATGGACAACTTAACCGGTAGAAAAAGATTTTTTTGAAAAAATCCCTAAGCCCCGGGGTCACAATTTCATCAAAACTCTTACTTTCGGCATTTCACTCAAAAATGGTGCCAAACGGTTGCAAATGCTCCCGTGAGACGTTTGCCTGTCGAAACAGAAGGCTTTTTATCACAGGAAAAGAAATCAGCCCTCGACAACTTAACCGGCAGAAAAAGATTTTTTTGAAAAAATCCCTAAGCCCCGGGGTCACAATTTCAGCAAAAATCTGACTTTCGGCAATTCACTCAAAAATGGTGCCAAACGGTTGCAAATGCTCGCCTCAGAGGTTTGGCGGCTGAAACAGAAGGGTTTCTATCACGGGAAAAGAAATCAGCCCAAGACAACTTAACCGGCAGAAAAATATTTTTTTGAAAAAATCCCTAAGGTCACAATTTCATCAAAAATCTGACTTTCGGCAATTCACTCAAAAATGGTGCCAAACGGTTCCAAATGCTCCCCTCAGAGGTTTGGCGGTCGAAACAGATGGCTTTATATCACAGAGCAGGAAATCAGCCATGGACAACTTAACCGGTAAAAAAATATTTTTTTCAAAATATCCCAAAGCCCCGGGGTCACAATTTAATCAAAAATCTGACTTTCGGCATTTCATCTCAAATTGGTGCCAAACAATTGTAAAAGCTCTCCTGAGAGGTTTGGCGATCGAAACAGAAGCCTTTTTATCACATGAAAAGAAATCAGCCCTCGACAACTTAACCGGCAGAAAAATATTTTTTTGTAAAAATCCCTAAGCCCCGGGGTCACAATTTCATCAAAATTCTGACTTTCGGCATTTCACTCAAAAATGGTGCCAAACGGTTGGAAATGCTCCCCTGAGAGGTTTGGCGGTCGAAACAGATGGCTTTTTATCACGGGAAAAGAAATCAGCCATGGATAACTTAACCGGCAGAAAAAGATTTTTTTGAAAAAATCCCTAAACCCCGGGATCACAATTTCATCAAAAATCTGACTTTCGGCATTTCACTCAAAAATGGTGCCAAACGATTGCAAATGCACCCCTGAGAGGTTTGGCGATCGAAACAGAAGCCTTTTCATCACATGAAAAGAAATCAGCCCTCGACAACTTAACCGGCAAAAAAATATTTTTTTGAAAAAATCCCTAAGGTCACAATTTCATCAAAAATCTGACTTTCGGCAATTCACTCAAAAATGGTGCCAAACGGTTGCAAATACTCCCCTGAGAGGTTTGGCGGTTGATACAGAAGGCTTTTTATCACGGGAAAAGAAATCAGCCCTCGACAACTTAACCGGCAGAAAAAGATTTTTTTGAAAAAATCCCTAAGCCCCGGGGTCACAATTTCATCAAAAATCTGACTTTCGGCAATTCACTCAAAAATGGTGCCAAACGGTTGCAAATGCTCCCCTGAGAGGTTTGGCGGCTGAAACAGAAGGCTTTCTATCACGGGAAAAGAAATCAGCCCAAGACAACTTAACCGGCAGAAAAAGATTCTTTTGAAAAAATCCCTAAGCCCCGGGGTCACAATTTCATCAAAAATCTGACTTTCGGCAATTCACTCAAAAATGCTGCCAAACGGTTCCAAATGCTCCCCTGAGAGGTTTGGCGGTCGAAACAGATGGCTTTATATCACAGAGCAAGAAATCAGCCATGGACAACTTAACCGGCAGAAAAATATTTTTTTGAAAAAATCCCTAAGGTCACAATTTCATAAAAAATCTGACTTTCGGCAATTCACTCAAAAATGGTGCCAAACGGTTGCAAATACTCCCCTGAGAGGTTTGGCGATCGAAACAGAAGCCTTTTTATCACATGAAAAGAAATCAGCCCTCGACAACTTAACCGGCAGAAAAAGATTTTTTTTGTAAAAATCCCTAAGCCCCGTGGTCACAATTTCATCAAAAATCTGACTTTCGGCATTTCACTCAAAAATGGTGCCAAACGGTTGGAAATGCTCCCGTGAGAGGTTTGGCTGTCGAAACAGAAGTCTTTTTATCAGAGGAAAAGAAATCAGCCCTCGACAATTTAACCAGCAGAAAAAATTTTTTTTGAAAAAATCCCTAAGCCCCGGGGTCACAATTTCATCAAAAATCTGACCTTCGGCAATTCACTCAAAAATGGTGCCAAACGGTTCCAAATTCTCCCCTGAGAGGTTTGGCGGTCGAAACAGATGGCTTTATATCACAGAGCAAGAAATCAGCCATGGGCAACTTAACCGGGAGAAAAATATTTTATTGAAAAAATCCCTAAGCCCCGGGGTCATAATTTCATCGAAAATCTGACTTTCGGCAATTCAATCCAAATGGTGCAAACGGTTGCAAATGCTCCCCTGAGAGGTTTGGTGGTCGAAACGGAGGGCTCTTTATAACGGGAAAAGAAATCAGCCATGGACAACTTAACCGGCAGAAAAAGATGTTTTTGAAAAAATGCCTAAGCCCCGGGGTCACAATTTCATCAAAAATATGACTTTCGGCAATTCACTCAAAAATGGTGCCAAACGGTTGCAAATGCTCCCGTGAGAGGTTTGGCGGTCGAAACAGAAGGCCTTTTCTCACAGGAAAAGAAATCAGCCATGGTCAACTTAACCGGCAGAAAAATATTTTTTTGCAAAAATCCCTAAGCCCCAGGGTCACAATTTCATCAAAAATCTGACTTTCGGCAATTCACTCAAAAATGGTGCCAAACGGTTGCAAATGCTCCCCTGAGAGGTTTGGCGATCGAAACAGAAGGCTTTTTATCACGGGAAAAGAAATCAGCCCTCGACAACTTAACCGGCAGAAAAAGATTTTTTTGAAAAATCCCTAAGCCCCGGGGTCACAATTTCATCAAAAATCTGACTTTCAGCATTTCACTCAAAAATGGTGCCAAACGGTTGGAAATGCTCCCGTGAGAGGTTTGGCTGTCGAAACAGAAGTCTTTTTATCAGAGGAAAAGAAATCAGCCCTCGACAATTTAACCGGCAGAAAAAGATTTTTTTGAAAAAATCCCTAAGCCCCGGGGTCACAATTTCATCAAAAATCTGACCTTCGGCAATTCACTCAAAAATGGTGCCAAACGCTTCCAAATGCTCCCCTGAGTGGTTTGGCGGTCGAAACAGATGGCTTTATATCACAGAGCAAGAAATCAGCCATGGGCAACTTAACCGGGAGAAAAATATTTTATTGAAAAAATCCCTAAGCCGGGGTCACAATTTCATCAAAAATCTGACTTTCGGCAATTCACTCAAAAATGGTGCCAAACGGTTGCAAATACTCCCCTGAGAGGTTTGGCGGTTGATACAGAAGGCTTTTTATCACAGGAATAGAAATCAGCCCTCGACAACTTAACCGGCAGAAAAAGATTTTTTTGAAAAAATCCCTAAGCCCCGGGGTCACAATTTCATCAAAAATCTGACTTTCGGCAATTCACTCAAAAATGGTGCCAAACGGTTGCAAATGCTCCCCTGAGAGGTTTGGCGGTCGAAACAGAAGGCCTTTTCTCACAGGAAAAGAAATCAGCCATGGTCAACTTAACCGGCAGAAAAATATTTTTTTGAAAAAATCCCTAAGCCCCGGGGTCATAATTTCATCGAAAATCTGACTTTCGGCAATTCAATCCAAATGGTGCAAACGGTTGCAAATGCTCCCCTGAGAGGTTTGGTGGTCGAAACGGAGGGCTATTTATAACGGGAAAAGAAATCAGCCATGGACAACTTAACCGGCAGAAAAAGATGTTTTTGAAAAAATGCCTAAGCCCCGGGGTCACATTTTCATCAACAATCTGACTTTCGGCAATTCACTCCAAATAGTGCCAAACGGTTGCAAATGCTCCGCTGCGAAGTTTCTCGGTCGAAACAGAAGGTTTTATATCACAGAACAAGGTATCAGCCATGGACAACTTAACCGGCAGAAAAATATTTTTTTGCAAAAATCCCTAAGCCCCGGGGTCACAATTTCATCAAAAATCTGACTTTCGGCAATTCACTCAAAAATGGTGCCAAACGGTTGCAAATGCTCCCCTGAGAGGTTTGGCGATCGAAACAGAAGGCTTTTTATCACGGGAAAAGAAATCAGCCCTCGACAACTTAACCGGCAGAAAAAGATTTTTTTGAAAAATCCCTAAGCCCCGGGGTCACAATTTCATCAAAAATCTGACTTTCGGCATTTCACTCAAAAATGGTGCCAAACAGTTGGAAATGCTCCCGTGAGAGGTTTGGCTGTCGAAACAGAAGTCTTTTTATCAGAGGAAAAGAAATCAGCCCTCGACAACTTAACCGGCAGAAAAAGAATTTTTTGAAAAAATCCCTAAGCCTTGGGGTCACAATTTCATCAAAAATCTGACTTTCGGCAATTCACTCAAAAATGGTGACAAACGGTGGCAAATGCTCCCCTGAGAGGTTTGGCGTTCGAAACAGAAGGCTTTATATCACAGAGCAAGAAATCAACCATGGACAAATTAACCGGCAGAAAAAGATTTTTTTGAAAAAATCCCTAAGCCCCGTGGTCACAATTTCATCAAAAGTCTGACTTTCGGCATTTCTCTCAAACATGGTGCCAAACGGTTGCAAATGCTCACCTGAGAGGCTTTACAGTCAAAACAAAAGGGTTTTTATCACAGGACAAGAAATCAGACCTCTACAACGTAGTCTGTAGAAAAAACTTTTTTTAAAAAAATCCCTAAGCCGCGCGGTCACAATTTCAGCTAAAATCTGACGTTCTGCAATTCACCCAAAAATGGTACCAAACGGTTGCAAATGCTCCCCTGAGATGTTTGGCGTTTGAAACAGAAGGCTTTTTATCACAGGAAAAGGAATCAGCCCTTGACAACTTAACCGGTAGAAAAAAAATTTTTTTAAAATCGCTAAGCCCCGGGGTCACAATTTCATCAAAAATCTGACTTTTGGCAATTCACTCAAAAAAAGTGCCAAACGGTTGCAAATGCCCCCCTGAGAGGTTTGGCTGTCGAAACAGAAGGCTTTTTATCGTAGGACACGAAATCAGCCCTAAACAACTTCACTGGCAGAAACAGATTTCATCAAAAATCTGACTTTCGGCAATTCTCTCAAAAATGGTGCCAAACGGTTGCAAATGTTCCCCCGAGAGGTTTGGCGGTCGAAACAGAAGGCTTTTTATCGCAGGAGAGGAAATCAGACCTCCACAACGTAGTCTGTAGAAAAAGTTTTTTTAAAAAAAATCCCTAAGCCGCGCGGTCACAATTTCAGCAAAAATCTGAAGTTCTGCAATTCACCCAAAAATGGTGCCAAACGGTTGCAAATGCTCCCCTGAGAGGTTTGGCGTTTGAAACAGAAGGCTTTTTATCACAGGAAAAGAAATCAGCCCTCGACAACTCAACCGGGAGAAAAAGATTTTTTTGAAAAAATCGCAAATGCTCCCCTGAGAGGTTGTCCACCGCCTGTGCACCGTCCCTCAGACCATGTGGTGTAAGAAAAAAATGAACAAATTCCTATGCCCCCAAGTAACCCAGAGATGCATTTTAAATAAATGCACACATAAAGTAGGAGTAAACTAGGTGTAAAGTAGGTGTAAACGAGGAGTAAACTAGGAGTAAAGTAGGTGTAAAGTAGGAGTAAACTAGGTGCAAACTAGGAGTAAACTAGGAGTAAACTAGGTGTGAACTAGGAGTAAAGTAGGAGTAAAGTAGGAGTAAAGTAGGAGTAGACTAGGTGTAAAGTAGATGTAAAGTAGATGTAAACTAGGTGTAAACTAGGTGTAAAGGAGGAGTAAACTAGGTGTGAACTAGGTGTGAACTAGGAGTAAGGCAGGAGTAAATTAGCCAATCACATGCAGCCCTTTGTGTAAATAATGTATATAAAGCAGATACTTTGAGGGAACATCCATTCCTCCTCGCCACTATGAGCTGAATAAAGAGCATGAAATCCACTCTCGACTCAGAGTATATTTCATTCTCAAACCCTCCAACACTTCTCTGATGAAAAAAGGGATGTCCTATTCAATAATAAATAAATAATAATAATAGTTTTATTATTTATACCCCACCCATCTGACTGGGTCGTGCCAGCCACGCTCAGCAGCTTGCAGGATAAAATAATAAACAATAAAACATGAAACATTTTTTAACTATATGCCTACTAAATGGAAGTTAACAACTGGACAACAGAAATGGATTGTACACACTCTAATGGTAGCTGAGAGGCTGATATTGATAAACTGGAAGAGTAAAGAGATGATCTCCTTTAATCGGTGGATTGATAATATGGTAACACTTGCAACCTGTGAACGGACTGCTTACAAACATAGACTGCTTGGATAAATACGAAAGTATTTCGAATGAATTTATACAACATGTAGTTGACTAATTTATATTAGGGCGCGGTCACAATTTCATCAAAAATCTGACTTTCGGCAATTCACCCAAAAATGGTGCCCAGCTGTTGCAAATGCTCCCCTGAGAGGTTTGGCGGTCGAAACAGAAGGCTTTATATCACAGAGCAAAGAAATCAGCCATGGACAACTTAACCGGCAGAAAAATGGTGCCAAACGGTTGCAAATGCTCCTGTGAGAGGTTTGGCGGTCGAAACAGAAGGCTTTTAATCACAGGAAAAGAAATCAGCCCTCGACAACTTAACCGGCAGAAAAAGAATTTTTTGAAAGAAATCCCTAAGCCCCGGGGTCACAATTTCACCAAAATACTGACTTTCGGCAATTCACTCAAAAATGGTGCCAAACGGTTGCAAAAGATCCCCTGAGAGGTTTGGCGGTTGATACAGAAGGCTTTTTATCACAGGAAAAGAAATCAACCCTCGACAGCTTAACCGGCAGAAAAAGATTTTTTTCAAAAAATCCCTAAGCCCAGGGGTCACAATTTCATCAACACTCTTACTTTCGGCATTTCACTCAAAAATGGTGCGAAACGGTTGCAAATGCTCCCGTGAGAGGTTTGCCTGTCGAAACAGAAGGCTTTATATCACAGAGCAAGAAATCAGCCATGGACAATTAACCAGCAGAAAAATGGTGCCAAACGGTTGCAAATGCTCGCCTCAGAGGTTTGGCGGTCGAAACAGAAGGCTTTTTATCACGAGAAAAGAAATCAGCCCTCGACAACTTAACCGGCAGAAAAAGATTTTTTTGAAAAAATCCCTAAGCCCCGGGGTCACAATTTCATCAAAAATCTGACTTTCGGCAATTCACTCAAAACTGGTGCCAAATGGTTGCAAATGATCCCCTGAGAGGTTTGGCGGTCGAAACAGATGGCTTTATATCACAGAGCAAGAAATCAGCCATGGACAACTTAACCGGCAGAAAAATATTTTTTTGAAAAAATCCCTAAGCCCTGGGGTCACAATTTCATCAAAAATCTGACTTTCGGCAATTCACTCAAAAATGGTGCCAAACGGTTGCAAATACTCCCCTGAGAGGTTTGGCGGTCGATACAGAAGGCCTTTTATTACAGGAAAAGAAACCAGCCATGGACAACTTAACCGGCAGAAAAATATTTTTTTAAAAAAAATCCCTTAGCCCCGGGGTCACAATTTCATGAAAAATCTGACTTTCGGCATTTCACTCAAAAAAGGTGCCAAACGGTTGCAAAAAATTCCCCTGAAAGGTTTGGCGGTGGAAACAGAAGGCTTTTTATCACGGGAAAAGAAATCAGCCATGGACAACTTAACCGGCAGAAAAAGATTTTTTTGAAAAAATCCCTAAACCCCGGGGTCACAATTTCATCAAAAATCTGACTTTCGGCATTTCACTCAAAAATGGTGCCAAACGATTGCAAATTCTCCCCTGAGAGGTTTGGCGATCGAAACAGAAGCCTTTTTATCACATGAAAAGAAATCAGCCCTCGACAACTTAACCAGCAGAAAAATATTTTTTTGTAAAAATCACTAAGCCCCAGGGTCACAATTTCATCAAAAATCTGACTTTGCGCAATTCACTCAAAAATGGTGCCAAACGGTTCCAAATGCTCCCCTGAGAGGTTTGGCGGTCGAAACAGTTGGCTTTATATCACAGAGCAAGAAATCAGCCCTCGACAACTTAACCGGCAGAAAAATATTTTTTTGCAAAAATCCCTAAGCACCGGGGTCACAATTTCATCAAAAATCTGACTGCGCAATTCACTCAAAAATGGTGCCAAACGGTTGCAAATGCTCCCCTGAGAGGTTTGGCGGCTGAAACAGAAGGCTTTCTATAACGGGAAAAGAAATCAGCCCAAGACAACTTAACCGGCTGAAAAATATTTTTTTGAAAAAAATCCCTAAGCCCCGGGGTCACAATTTCATCAAAAATCTGACTTTCGGCAATTCACTCAAAAATGATGCCAAACGGTTCCAAATGCTCCCCTGAGAGGTTTGGCGGTCGAAACAGATGGCTTTATATCACAGAGCAGGAAATCAGCCATGGACAACTTAACCGGCAGAAAAAGATTTTTTTCAAAAAAATCCCTAAGCCCCGGGTTCACAATTTCATCAAAAATCTGACTTTCGGCAATTCACTCAAAAATGGTGACAAACGGTTGCAAATACTCCCCTGAGAGGTTTGGCGGTCGATACAGAAGGCCTTTTATCACAGGAAAAGAAATCAGGCATGGACAACTTAACCGGCAGAAAAATATTTTAAAAAAAAATTTTTTTTAAAAATCCCTAAACCCCGGGGTCACAATTTCATAAAAAATCTGACTTTCGGCATTTCACTCAGAAATGGTGCCAATCGGTTGCAAATGCTCCCCTGAGAGGTTTGGCGGTGGAAATAGAAGGCTTTCTATCACGGGAAAATAAATCAGCCCTCGACAATTTAACCGGCAGAAAAAGATTTTTTTTAAAAAAATCCCTAAACCCCGGGGTCACAATTTCATCAAAACTCTTACTTTCGGCATTTCACTCAAAAATGGTGCCAAACGGTTGCAAATGCTCCCGTGAGAGGTTTGCCTGTCGAAACAGAAGGCTTTTTATCACAGGAAAAGAAATCAGCCCTAGACAACTTAACCGGCAGAAAAAGATTTTTTTGAAAAAATCCCTAAGCCCCGGGGTCACAATTTCATCAAAAATCTGACTTTCGGCATTTCACTCAAAAACGGTGCCAAACGGTTGGAAATGCTCCCCTGAGAGGTTTGGCGGCTGAAACAGAAGGCTTTCTATCACGGGAAAAGAAATCAGCCCAAGACAACTTAACCGGCAGAAAAATATTTTTTTGAAAAAATCCCTAAGGTCACAATTTCATCAAAAATCTGACTTTCGGCAATTCACTCAAAAATGGTGCCAAACGGTTGCAAATGCTCCCCTGAGAGGTTTGGCGATCGAAACAGAAGCCTTTTTATCACATGAAAAGAAATCAGCCCACGACAACTTAACCGGCAGAAAAATATTTTTTTGTAAAAATCCCTAAGCCCCGGGGTCACAATTTCATCAAAAATCTGACTTTCGGCATTTCACTCAAAAATGGTGCCAAACGGTTGGAAATGCTCCCGTGAGAGGTTTGCCTGTCGAAAGAGAAGTCTTTTTATCAGAGGAAAAGAAATCAGCCCTCAACAGTTTAACCGGCAGAAAAAGATTTTTTTGAAAAAATCCCTAAGCCCCGGGGTCACAATTTCATCAAAAATCTGCCCTTCGGCAATTCACTCAAAAATGGTGCCAAACGGTTCCAAATGCTCCCCTGAGAGGTTTGGCGGTCGAAACAGATGGCTTTATATCACAGAGCAAGAAATCAGCCATGGACAACTTAACCGGGAGAAAAATATTTTTTTGAAAAAATCCCTAAGCCCCGGGGTCACAATTTCATCAAAAATCTGACTTTCGGCAATTCACTCAAAAATGGTGCCAAACGGTTGCAAATACTCCCCTGAGAGGTTTGGCGGTTGATACAGAAGGCTTTTTATCACGGGAATAGAAATCAGCCCTCGACAACTTAACCGGCAGAAAAAGATTTTTTTGAAAAAATCCCTAAGCCCCGGGGTCACAATTTCATCAAAAATCTGACTTTCGATATTTCACTCAAAAATGGTGCCAAACGGTTGCAAATGCTCCCGTGAGATGTTTGGCGGTCGAAACAGATGGCTTTATATCACAGAGGAAGAAATCAGCCCTCGACAACTTAACCGGCAGAAAAATATATTTTTGAAAAAATCCCTCAGTCCCGGGGTCACAATTTCATCAAAAATCTGACTTTCGGCAATTCACTCAAAAATGCTGCCAAACGGTTCCAAATGCTCCCCTGAGAGGTTTGGCGGTCGAAACAGATCGCTTTATATCACAGAGCAAGAAATCAGCCATGGACAACTTAACCGGCAGAAAAATATTTTTTTGAAAAAATCCCTAAGTTCACAATTTCATTAAAAATCTGACTTTCGGCAATTCACTCAAAAATGGTGCCAAACGGTTGCAAATGCTCCTCTGAGAGGTTTGGCGATCGAAACAGAAGCCTTTTTATCACAGGAAAATAAATCAGCCCTCGACAATTTAACCGGCAGAAAAAGATTTTTTTGAAAAAATCCCTAAGCCCCGGGGTCACAATTTCATCAAAAATCTGACTTTCGGCATTTCACTCAAAAATGGTGCCAAACGGTTGCAAATGCTCCCCTGAGAGGTTTGTCGGTGGAAATAGAAGGCTTTTTATCACGGGAAAAGAAATCAGCCATGGACAACTTAACCGGCAGAAAAAGATTTTTTTGAAAAAATCCCTAAGCCCCAGGGTCACAATTTCATCAAAACTCTTACTTTCGGCATTTCACTCAAAAATGGTGCCAAACGGTTGCAAATGCTCCCGTGAGAGGTTTGCCTGTCGAAACAGAAGGCTTTTTATCACAGGAAAAGAAATCAGCCCTCGACAACTTAACCGGCAGAAAAATATTTTTTTGAAAAAATCCCTAAGCCCCGGGGTCACAATTTCAGCAAAAATCTGACTTTCGGCAATTCACTCAAAAATGGTGCCAAACGGTTGCAAATGCTCCCCTGAGAGGTTTGGCGGCTGAAACAGAAGGCTTTCTATCACGGGAAAAGAAATCAGCCCAAGACAACTTAACCGGCAGAAAAATATTTTTTTGAAAAAATCCCTAAGGTCACAATTTCATCAAAAATCTGACTTTCGGCAATTCACTCAAAAATGGTGCCAAACGGTTCCAAATGCTCCCCTGAGAGGTTTGGCGGTCGAAACAGATGGCTTTATATCACAGAGCAGGAAATCAGCCATGGACAACTTAACCGGTAAAAAAATATTTTTTTCAAAATATCCCTAAGCCCCGGGGTCACAATTTAATCAAAAATCTGACTTTCGGCATTTCATCTCAAATTGGTGCCAAACGATTGTAAAAGCTCTCCTGAGAGGTTTGGCGATCGAAACAGAAGCCTTTTTATCACATGAAAAGAAATCAGCCCTCGACAACTTAACCGGCAGAAAAATATTTTTTTGTAAAAATCCCTAAGCCCCGGGGTCACAATTTCATCAAAAATCTGACTTTCGGCATTTCACTCAAAAATGGTGCCAAACGGTTGGAAATGCTCCCGTGAGAGGTTTGGCTGTCGAAACAGAAGTCTTTTTATCAGTGGAAAAGAAATCAGCCCTCGACAATTTAACAGGCAGAAAAAGATTTTTTTGAAAAAATCCCTAAGCCCCGGGGTCACAATTTCATCAAAAATCTGACCTTCGGCAATTCACTCAAAAATGGTGCCAAACGGTTCCAAATGCTCCCCTGAGAGGTTTGGCGGTCGAAACAGATGGCTTTATATCACAGAGCAAGAAATCAGCCATGGACAACTTAACCGGCAGAAAAATATTTTTTTGAAAAAATCCCTAAGTTCACAATTTCATTAAAAATCTGACTTTCGGCAATTCACTCAAAAATGGTGCCAAACGGTTGCAAATGCTCCTCTGAGAGGTTTGGCGATCGAAACAGAAGCCTTTTTATCACAGGAAAATAAATCAGCCCTCGACAATTTAACCGGCAGAAAAAGATTTTTTTGAAAAAATCCCTAAGCCCCGGGGTCACAATTTCATCAAAAATCTGACTTTCGGCATTTCACTCAAAAATGGTGCCAAACGGTTGCAAATGCTCCCCTGAGAGGTTTGTCGGTGGAAATAGAAGGCTTTTTATCACGGGAAAAGAAATCAGCCATGGACAACTTAACCGGCAGAAAAAGATTTTTTTGAAAAAATCCCTAAGCCCCAGGGTCACAATTTCATCAAAACTCTTACTTTCGGCATTTCACTCAAAAATGGTGCCAAACGGTTGCAAATGCTCCCGTGAGAGGTTTGCCTGTCGAAACAGAAGGCTTTCTATCACGGGAAAAGAAATCAGCCCAAGACAACTTAACCGGCAGAAAAATATTTTTTTGAAAAAATCCCTAAGCCCCGGGGTCACAATTTCAGCAAAAATCTGACTTTCGGCAATTCACTCAAAAATGGTGCCAAACGGTTGCAAATGCTCCCCTGAGAGGTTTGCCTGTCGAAACAGAAGGCTTTTTATCACAGGAAAAGAAATCAGCCCTCGACAACTTAACCGGCAGAAAAATATTTTTTTGAAAAAATCCCTAAGCCCCGGGGTCACAATTTAATCAAAAATCTGACTTTCGGCATTTCATCTCAAATTGGTGCCAAACGATTGTAAAAGCTCTCCTGAGAGGTTTGGCGATCGAAACAGAAGCCTTTTTATCACATGAAAAGAAATCAGCCCTCGACAACTTAACCGGCAGAAAAATATTTTTTTGTAAAAATCCCTAAGCCCCGGGGTCACAATTTCATCAAAAATCTGACTTTCGGCATTTCACTCAAAAATGGTGCCAAACGGTTGGAAATGCTCCCGTGAGAGGTTTGGCTGTCGAAACAGAAGTCTTTTTATCAGTGGAAAAGAAATCAGCCCTCGACAATTTAACAGGCAGAAAAAGATTTTTTTGAAAAAATCCCTAAGCCCCGGGGTCACAATTTCATCAAAAATCTGACCTTCGGCAATTCACTCAAAAATGGTGCCAAATGGTTCCAAATGCTCCCCTGAGAGGTTTGGCGGTCGAAACAGATGGCTTTATATCACAGAGCAAGAAATCAGCCATGGGCAACTTAACCGGGAGAAAAATATTTTATTGAAAAAATCCCTAAGCCGGGGTCACAATTTCATCAAAAATCTGACTTTCGGCAATTCACTCAAAAATGGTGCCAAACGGTTGCAAGTACTCCCCTGAGAGGTTTGGCGGTTGATACAGAAGGCTTTTTATCACAGGAATAGAAATCAGCCCTCGAGAACTTAACCGGCAGAAAAAGATTTTTTTGAAAAAATCCCTAAGCCCCGGGGTCACAATTTCATCAAAAATATGACTTTCGGCAATTCACTCAAAAATGGTGCCAAACGGTTGCAAATGCTCCCCTGAGAGGTTTGGCGGTCGAAACAGAAGGCCTTTTCTCATGGGAAAAGAAATCAGCCATGGTCAACTTAACCGGCAGAAAAATATTTTTTTGAAAAAATCCCTAAGCCCCGGGGTCATAATTTCATCGAAAATCTGACTTTCGGCAATTCAATCCAAATGGTGCAAACGGTTGCAAATGCTCCCCTGAGAGGTTTGGTGGTCGAAACAGAAGGCCTTTTCTCACAGGAAAAGAAATCAGCCATGGTCAACTTAACCGGCAGAAAAATATTTTTTTGAAAAAATCCCTAAGCCCCGGGGTCATAATTTCATCGAAAATCTGACTTTCGGCAATTCAATCCAAATGGTGCAAACGGTTGCAAATGCTCCCCTGAGAGGTTTGGTGGTCGAAACGGAGGGCTCTTTATAACGGGAAAAGAAATCAGCCATGGACAACTTAACCGGCAGAAAAAGAGGTTTTTGAAAAAATGCCTAAGCCCCGGGGTCACATTTTCATCAAAAATCTGACTTTCGGCAATTCACTCCAAATAGTGCCAAACGGTTGCAAATGCTCCGCTGAGAAGTTTCTCGGTCGAAACAGAAGGTTTTATATCACAGAACAAGGTATCAGCCATCGACAACTTAACCGGCAGAAAAATATTTTTTTGCAAAAATCCCTAAGCCCCGGGGTCACAATTTCATCAAAAATCTGACTTTCGGCAATTCACTCAAAAATGGTGCCAAACGGTTGCAAATGCTCCCCTGAGAGGTTTGGCGATCGAAACAGAAGGCTTTTTATCATGGGAAAAGAAATCAGCCCTCGACAACTTAACCGGCAGAAAAAGATTTTTTTGAAAAATCCCTAAGCCCCGGGGTCACAATTTCATCAAAAATCTAACTTTCGGCAATTCACTCAAAAATGGTGCCAAACGGTTGCAAATGCTCCCCTGAGAGGTTTGGCGGACGAAACGGAAGGCTCTTTATCACGGGAAAAGAAATCAGCCCTCGACAACTTAACCAGCAGAAAAAGATTTTTTTGAAAAAATCCCTAAGCCCCGGGGTCACAATTTCATCAAAAATCTGACTTTCGGCAATTCACTCAAAAATGGTGCCAAACGGTGGCAAATGCTCCCCTGAGAGGTTTGGCGGTCGAAACAGAAGGCTTTATATCACAGAGCAAGAAATCAACCATGGACAACTTAACCGGCAGAAAAAGATTTTTTTGAAAAAATCCCTAAGCCCCGGGGTCACAATTTCATCAAAAATCTGACTTTTGGCATTTCACTCAAACATGGTGCCAAACGGTTGCAAATACTCCCTTGAGAGGTTTGGCGGTCGATACAGAAGGCCTTTTATCACAGTAAAAGAAATCAGCCATGGACAACTTAACCGGCAGAAAAATATTTTTTTAAAAAAAAATCCCTAAACCCCGGGGTCACAATTTCATAAAAAATCTGACTTTCGGCATTTCACTCAAAAATGGTGCCAAACGGTTGCAAATGCTCCCCTGAGAGGTTTGCCTGTCGAATCAGAAGGCTTTTTATCACAGGAAAAGAAATCAGCCCTCGACAACTTAACCGGCAGAAAAAGATTTTTTTGAAAAAATTCCTAAACCCCGTTTCATCAAAAATCTGACTTTCGGCAATTCACTCAAAAATGGTGCCAAACGGTTGCAAATGCTCCTCTGAGAGGTTTGGCGATCGAAACAGAAGCCTTTTTATCACAGGAAAATAAATCAGCCCTCGACAATTTAACCGGCAGAAAAAGATTTTTTTGAAAAAATCCCTAAGCCCCGGGGTCACAATTTCATCAAAAATCTGACTTTCGGCATTTCACTCAAAAATGGTGCCAAACGGTTGCAAATGCTCCCCTGAGAGGTTTGTCGGTGGAAATAGAAGGCTTTTTATCACGGGAAAAGAAATCAGCCATGGACAACTTAACCGGCAGAAAAAGATTTTTTTGAAAAAATCCCTAAGCCCCAGGGTCACAATTTCATCAAAACTCTTACTTTCGGCATTTCACTCAAAAATGGTGCCAAACGGTTGCAAATGCTCCCGTGAGAGGTTTGCCTGTCGAAACAGAAGGCTTTTTATCACAGGAAAAGAAATCAGCCCTCGACAACTTAACCGGCAGAAAAATATTTTTTTGAAAAAATCCCTAAGCCCCGGGGTCACAATTTCAGCAAAAATCTGACTTTCGGCAATTCACTCAAAAATGGTGCCAAACGGTTGCAAATGCTCCCCTGAGAGGTTTGGCGGTCGAAACAGATGGCTTTATATCACAGAGCAGGAAATCAGCCATGGACAACTTAACCGGTAAAAAAATATTTTTTTCAAAATATCCCTAAGCCCCGGGGTCACAATTTAATCAAAAATCTGACTTTCGGCATTTCATCTCAAATTGGTGCCAAACGATTGTAAAAGCTCTCCTGAGAGGTTTGGCGATCGAAACAGAAGCCTTTTTATCACATGAAAAGAAATCAGCCCTCGACAACTTAACCGGCAGAAAAATATTTTTTTGTAAAAATCCCTAAGCCCCGGGGTCACAATTTCATCAAAAATCTGACTTTCGGCATTTCACTCAAAAATGGTGCCAAACGGTTGGAAATGCTCCCGTGAGAGGTTTGGCTGTCGAAACAGAAGTCTTTTTATCAGTGGAAAAGAAATCAGCCCTCGACAATTTAACAGGCAGAAAAAGATTTTTTTGAAAAAATCCCTAAGCCCCGGGGTCACAATTTCATCAAAAATCTGACCTTCGGCAATTCACTCAAAAATGGTGCCAAACGGTTCCAAATGCTCCCCTGAGAGGTTTGGCGGTCGAAACAGATGGCTTTATATCACAGAGCAAGAAATCAGCCATGGGCAACTTAACCGGGAGAAAAATATTTTATTGAAAAAATCCCTAAGCCGGGGTCACAATTTCATCAAAAATCTGACTTTCGGCAATTCACTCAAAAATGGTGCCAAACGGTTGCAAGTACTCCCCTGAGAGGTTTGGCGGTTGATACAGAAGGCTTTTTATCACAGGAATAGAAATCAGCCCTCGAGAACTTAACCGGCAGAAAAAGATTTTTTTGAAAAAATCCCTAAGCCCCGGGGTCACAATTTCATCAAAAATATGACTTTCGGCAATTCACTCAAAAATGGTGCCAAACGGTTGCAAATGCTCCCCTGAGAGGTTTGGCGGTCGAAACAGAAGGCCTTTTCTCACAGGAAAAGAAATCAGCCATGGTCAACTTAACCGGCAGAAAAATATTTTTTTGAAAAAATCCCTAAGCCCCGGGGTCATAATTTCATCGAAAATCTGACTTTCGGCAATTCAATCCAAATGGTGCAAACGGTTGCAAATGCTCCCCTGAGAGGTTTGGTGGTCGAAACAGAAGGCCTTTTCTCACAGGAAAAGAAATCAGCCATGGTCAACTTAACCGGCAGAAAAATATTTTTTTGAAAAAATCCCTAAGCCCCGGGGTCATAATTTCATCGAAAATCTGACTTTCGGCAATTCAATCCAAATGGTGCAAACGGTTGCAAATGCTCCCCTGAGAGGTTTGGTGGTCGAAACGGAGGGCTCTTTATAACGGGAAAAGAAATCAGCCATGGACAACTTAACCGGCAGAAAAAGAGGTTTTTGAAAAAATGCCTAAGCCCCGGGGTCACATTTTCATCAAAAATCTGACTTTCGGCAATTCACTCCAAATAGTGCCAAACGGTTGCAAATGCTCCGCTGAGAAGTTTCTCGGTCGAAACAGAAGGTTTTATATCACAGAACAAGGTATCAGCCATCGACAACTTAACCGGCAGAAAAATATTTTTTTGCAAAAATCCCTAAGCCCCGGGGTCACAATTTCATCAAAAATCTGACTTTCGGCAATTCACTCAAAAATGGTGCCAAACGGTTGCAAATGCTCCCCTGAGAGGTTTGGCGATCGAAACAGAAGGCTTTTTATCATGGGAAAAGAAATCAGCCCTCGACAACTTAACCGGCAGAAAAAGATTTTTTTGAAAAATCCCTAAGCCCCGGGGTCACAATTTCATCAAAAATCTAACTTTCGGCAATTCACTCAAAAATGGTGCCAAACGGTTGCAAATGCTCCCCTGAGAGGTTTGGCGGACGAAACGGAAGGCTCTTTATCACGGGAAAAGAAATCAGCCCTCGACAACTTAACCAGCAGAAAAAGATTTTTTTGAAAAAATCCCTAAGCCCCGGGGTCACAATTTCATCAAAAATCTGACTTTCGGCAATTCACTCAAAAATGGTGCCAAACGGTGGCAAATGCTCCCCTGAGAGGTTTGGCGGTCGAAACAGAAGGCTTTATATCACAGAGCAAGAAATCAACCATGGACAACTTAACCGGCAGAAAAAGATTTTTTTGAAAAAATCCCTAAGCCCCGGGGTCACAATTTCATCAAAAATCTGACTTTTGGCATTTCACTCAAACATGGTGCCAAACGGTTGCAAATACTCCCTTGAGAGGTTTGGCGGTCGATACAGAAGGCCTTTTATCACAGTAAAAGAAATCAGCCATGGACAACTTAACCGGCAGAAAAATATTTTTTTAAAAAAAAATCCCTAAACCCCGGGGTCACAATTTCATAAAAAATCTGACTTTCGGCATTTCACTCAAAAATGGTGCCAAACGGTTGCAAATGCTCCCCTGAGAGGTTTGCCTGTCGAATCAGAAGGCTTTTTATCACAGGAAAAGAAATCAGCCCTCGACAACTTAACCGGCAGAAAAAGATTTTTTTGAAAAAATTCCTAAACCCCGTTTCATCAAAAATCTGACTTTCGGCATTTCACTCAAAAATGGTGCCAAACGATTGCAAATGCTCCCCTGAGAGGTTTGGCGATCGAAACAGAAGCCTTTTTATCACATGAAAAGAAATCAGCCCTCGACAACTTAACCGGCAGAAAAATATTTTTTTGTAAAAATACCTAAGCCCCAGGGTCACAATTTCATCAAAAATCTGACTTTTGGCAATTCACTCAAAAATGGTGCCAAACGGTTCCAAATGCTCCCCTGAGAGGTTTGGCGGTCGAAACAGATGGCTTTATATCACAGAGCAAGAAATCAGCCCTCGACAACTTAACCGGCAGAAAAAGATTTTTTTGAAAAAATCCATAAGTCCCGGGGTCACAATTTCATCAAAAATCTGACTTTCGGCAATTCACTCAAAAATGGTGCCAAACGGTTGCAAATGCTCCCCTGAGAGGTTTGGCGGCTGAAACAGAATGCTTTCTATCACGGGAAAAGAAATCAGCCCAAGACAACTTAACCGGCAGAAAAATATTTTTTTGAAAAAATCCCTAAGCCCCGGGGTCACAATTTCATCAAAAATCTGACTTTCGGCAATTCACTCAAAAATGGTGCCAAACGGTTGCAAATACTCCCCTGAGAGGTTTGGCGGTTGATGCAGAAGGGTTTTTATCACGGGTATAGAAATCAGCCCTCGACAACTTAACCGGCAGAAAAAGATTTTTTTGAAAAAATCCCTAAGCCCCGGGGTCACAATTTCATCAAAAATATGACTTTCGGCAATTCACTCAAAAATGGTGCCAAACGGTTGCAAATGCTCCCGTGAGAGGTTTGGCGGTCGAAACGGAGGGCTCTTTATAACGGGAAAAGAAATCAGCCCTCGACAACTTAACTGGCAGAAAAAGATGTTTTTGAAAAAATGCCTTACCCCCGGGGTCACATTTTCATCAAAAATCTGACTTTCGGCAATTCACTCCAAATAGTGCCAAACGGTTGCAAATGCTCGCCTGAGAGGTTTGGCGGCTGAAACAGAATGCTTTCTATCACGGGAAAAGAAATCAGCCCAAGACAACTTAACCGGCAGAAAAATATTTTTTTGAAAAAATCCCTAAGCCCCGGGGTCACAATTTCATCAAAAATCTGACTTTCGGCATTTCACTCAAAAACGGTGCCAAACGGTTGGAAATGCTCCCCTGAGAGGTTTGGCGGCTGAAACAGAAGGCTTTCTATCACGGGAAAAGAAATCAGCCCAAGACAACTTAACCGGCAGAAAAATATTTTTTTGAAAAAATCCCTAAGGTCACAATTTCATCAAAAATCTGACTTTCGGCAATTCACTCAAAAATGGTGCCAAACGGTTGCAAATGCTCCCCTGAGAGGTTTGGCGATCGAAACAGAAGCCTTTTTATCACATGAAAAGAAATCAGCCCACGACAACTTAACCGGCAGAAAAATATTTTTTTGTAAAAATCCCTAAGCCCCGGGGTCACAATTTCATCAAAAATCTGACTTTCGGCATTTCACTCAAAAATGGTGCCAAACGGTTGGAAATGCTCCCGTGAGAGGTTTGCCTGTCGAAAGAGAAGTCTTTTTATCAGAGGAAAAGAAATCAGCCCTCAACAGTTTAACCGGCAGAAAAAGATTTTTTTGAAAAAATCCCTAAGCCCCGGGGTCACAATTTCATCAAAAATCTGCCCTTCGGCAATTCACTCAAAAATGGTGCCAAACGGTTCCAAATGCTCCCCTGAGAGGTTTGGCGGTCGAAACAGATGGCTTTATATCACAGAGCAAGAAATCAGCCATGGACAACTTAACCGGGAGAAAAATATTTTTTTGAAAAAATCCCTAAGCCCCGGGGTCACAATTTCATCAAAAATCTGACTTTCGGCAATTCACTCAAAAATGGTGCCAAACGGTTGCAAATACTCCCCTGAGAGGTTTGGCGGTTGATACAGAAGGCTTTTTATCACGGGAATAGAAATCAGCCCTCGACAACTTAACCGGCAGAAAAAGATTTTTTTGAAAAAATCCCTAAGCCCCGGGGTCACAATTTCATCAAAAATCTGACTTGCGATATTTCACTCAAAAATGGTGCCAAACGGTTGCAAATGCTCCCGTGAGATGTTTGGCGGTCGAAACAGATGGCTTTATATCACAGAGGAAGAAATCAGCCCTCGACAACTTAACCGGCAGAAAAATATTTTTTTGAAAAAATCCCTCAGTCCCGGGGTCACAATTTCATCAAAAATCTGACTTTCGGCAATTCACTCAAAAATGCTGCCAAACGGTTCCAAATGCTCCCCTGAGAGGTTTGGCGGTCGAAACAGATGGCTTTATATCACAGAGCAAGAAATCAGCCATGGACAACTTAACCGGCAGAAAAATATTTTTTTGAAAAAATCCCTAAGTTTACAATTTCATTAAAAATCTGACTTTCGGCAATTCACTCAAAAATGGTGCCAAACGGTTGCAAATGCTCCTCTGAGAGGTTTGGCGATCGAAACAGAAGCCTTTTTATCACAGGAAAATAAATCAGCCCTCGACAATTTAACCGGCAGAAAAAGATTTTTTTGAAAAAATCCCTAAGCCCCGGGGTCACAATTTCATCAAAAATCTGACTTTCGGCATTTCACTCAAAAATGGTGCCAAACGGTTGCAAATGCTCCCCTGAGAGGTTTGTCGGTGGAAATAGAAGGCTTTTTATCACGGGAAAAGAAATCAGCCATGGACAACTTAACCGGCAGAAAAAGATTTTTTTGAAAAAATCCCTAAGCCCCAGGGTCACAATTTCATCAAAACTCTTACTTTCGGCATTTCACTCAAAAATGGTGCCAAACGGTTGCAAATGCTCCCCTGAGAGGTTTGCCTGTCGAAACAGAAGGCTTTTTATCACAGGAAAAGAAATCAGCCCTCGACAACTTAACCGGCAGAAAAATATTTTTTTGAAAAAATCCCTAAGCCCCGGGGTCACAATTTCAGCAAAAATCTGACTTTCGGCAATTCACTCAAAAATGGTGCCAAACGGTTGCAAATGCTCCCCTGAGAGGTTTGGCGGCTGAAACAGAAGGCTTTCTATCACGGGAAAAGAAATCAGCCCAAGACAACTTAACCGGCAGAAAAATATTTTTTTGAAAAAATCCCTAAGGTCACAATTTCATCAAAAATCTGACTTTCGGCAATTCACTCAAAAATGGTGCCAAACGGTTCCAAATGCTCCCCTGAGAGGTTTGGCGGTCGAAACAGATGGCTTTATATCACAGAGCAGGAAATCAGCCATGGACAACTTAACCGGTAAAAAAATATTTTTTTCAAAATATCCCTAAGCCCCGGGGTCACAATTTAATCAAAAATCTGACTTTCGGCATTTCATCTCAAATTGGTGCCAAACGATTGTAAAAGCTCTCCTGAGAGGTTTGGCGATCGAAACAGAAGCCTTTTTATCACATGAAAAGAAATCAGCCCTCGACAACTTAACCGGCAGAAAAATATTTTTTTGTAAAAATCCCTAAGCCCCGGGGTCACAATTTCATCAAAAATCTGACTTTCGGCATTTCACTCAAAAATGGTGCCAAACGGTTGGAAATGCTCCCGTGAGAGGTTTGGCTGTCGAAACAGAAGTCTTTTTATCAGTGGAAAAGAAATCAGCCCTCGACAATTTAACAGGCAGAAAAAGATTTTTTTGAAAAAATCCCTAAGCCCCGGGGTCACAATTTCATCAAAAATCTGACCTTCGGCAATTCACTCAAAAATGGTGCCAAACGGTTCCAAATGCTCCCCTGAGAGGTTTGGCGGTCGAAACAGATGGCTTTATATCACAGAGCAAGAAATCAGCCATGGGCAACTTAACCGGGAGAAAAATATTTTATTGAAAAAATCCCTAAGCCGGGGTCACAATTTCATCAAAAATCTGACTTTCGGCAATTCACTCAAAAATGGTGCCAAACGGTTGCAAATACTCCCCTGAGAGGTTTGGCGGTTGATACAGAAGGCTTTTTATCACAGGAATAGAAATCAGCCCTCGAGAACTTAACCGGCAGAAAAAGATTTTTTTGAAAAAATCCCTAAGCCCCGGGGTCACAATTTCATCAAAAATATGACTTTCGGCAATTCACTCAAAAATGGTGCCAAACGGTTGCAAATGCTCCCCTGAGAGGTTTGGCGGTCGAAACAGAAGGCCTTTTCTCACAGGAAAAGAAATCAGCCATGGTCAACTTAACCGGCAGAAAAATATTTTTTTGAAAAAATCCCTAAGCCCCGGGGTCATAATTTCATCGAAAATCTGACTTTCGGCAATTCAATCCAAATGGTGCAAACGGTTGCAAATGCTCCCCTGAGAGGTTTGGTGGTCGAAACAGAAGGCCTTTTCTCACAGGAAAAGAAATCAGCCATGGTCAACTTAACCGGCAGAAAAATATTTTTTTGAAAAAATCCCTAAGCCCCGGGGTCATAATTTCATCGAAAATCTGACTTTCGGCAATTCAATCCAAATGGTGCAAACGGTTGCAAATGCTCCCCTGAGAGGTTTGGTGGTCGAAACGGAGGGCTCTTTATAACGGGAAAAGAAATCAGCCATGGACAACTTAACCGGCAGAAAAAGAGGTTTTTGAAAAAATGCCTAAGCCCCGGGGTCACATTTTCATCAAAAATCTGACTTTCGGCAATTCACTCCAAATAGTGCCAAACGGTTGCAAATGCTCCGCTGAGAAGTTTCTCGGTCGAAACAGAAGGTTTTATATCACAGAACAAGGTATCAGCCATCGACAACTTAACCGGCAGAAAAATATTTTTTTGCAAAAATCCCTAAGCCCCGGGGTCACAATTTCATCAAAAATCTGACTTTCGGCAATTCACTCAAAAATGGTGCCAAACGGTTGCAAATGCTCCCCTGAGAGGTTTGGCGATCGAAACAGAAGGCTTTTTATCATGGGAAAAGAAATCAGCCCTCGACAACTTAACCGGCAGAAAAAGATTTTTTTGAAAAATCCCTAAGCCCCGGGGTCACAATTTCATCAAAAATCTAACTTTCGGCAATTCACTCAAAAATGGTGCCAAACGGTTGCAAATGCTCCCCTGAGAGGTTTGGCGGACGAAACGGAAGGCTCTTTATCACGGGAAAAGAAATCAGCCCTCGACAACTTAACCAGCAGAAAAAGATTTTTTTGAAAAAATCCCTAAGCCCCGGGGTCACAATTTCATCAAAAATCTGACTTTCGGCAATTCACTCAAAAATGGTGCCAAACGGTGGCAAATGCTCCCCTGAGAGGTTTGGCGGTCGAAACAGAAGGCTTTATATCACAGAGCAAGAAATCAACCATGGACAACTTAACCGGCAGAAAAAGATTTTTTTGAAAAAATCCCTAAGCCCCGGGGTCACAATTTCATCAAAAATCTGACTTTTGGCATTTCACTCAAAGATGGTGCCAAACGGTTGCAAATACTCCCTTGAGAGGTTTGGCGGTCGATACAGAAGGCCTTTTATCACAGTAAAAGAAATCAGCCATGGACAACTTAACCGGCAGAAAAATATTTTTTTAAAAAAAAATCCCTAAACCCCGGGGTCACAATTTCATAAAAAATCTGACTTTCGGCATTTCACTCAAAAATGGTGCCAAACGGTTGCAAATGCTCCCCTGAGAGGTTTGCCTGTCGAATCAGAAGGCTTTTTATCACAGGAAAAGAAATCAGCCCTCGACAACTTAACCGGCAGAAAAAGATTTTTTTGAAAAAATTCCTAAACCCCGTTTCATCAAAAATCTGACTTTCGGCGTTTCACTCAAAAATGGTGCCAAACGATTGCAAATGCTCCCCTGAGAGGTTTGGCGATCGAAACAGAAGCCTTTTTATCACATGAAAAGAAATCAGCCCTCGACAACTTAACCGGCAGAAAAATATTTTTTTGTAAAAATACCTAAGCCCCAGGGTCACAATTTCATCAAAAATCTGACTTTTGGCAATTCACTCAAAAATGGTGCCAAACGGTTCCAAATGCTCCCCTGAGAGGTTTGGCGGTCGAAACAGAAGGTTTTATATCACAGAGCAAGAAATCAGCCATGGACAACTTAACCGGCAGAAAAATATTTTTTTGAAAAAATCCCTAAGCCCCGGGGTCACAATTTCATCAAAAATCTGACTTTGGGCAATTCACTCAAAAATGGTGCCAAACGGTTGCAAATACTCCCGTGAGACGTTTGCCTGTCGAAACAGAAGGCTTTTTTTCACAGGAAAAGAAATCAGCCCTTGACAACTTAACCGGCAGAAAAAGATTTTTTTGAAAAAATCCCTAAGCCCCGGGGTCACAATTTCATCAAAAATCTGACTTTCGGCAATTCACTCAAAAATGGTGCCAAACGGTTGCAAATGCTCCCCTGAGAGGTTTGGCGGCTGAAACAGAAGCCTTTTTATCATGGGAAAAGAAATCAGCCCTCGACAACTTAACCAGCAGAAAAAGATTTTTTTGAAAAAATCCCTAAGCCCCAGGGTCACAATTTCATCAAAAATCTGACTTTTGGCATTTCACTCAAACATGGTGCCAAACGGTTGCAAATACTCCCTTGAGAGGTTTGGCGGTCGATACAGAAGGCCTTTTATCACAGTAAAAGAAATCAGCCATGGACAACTTAACCGGCAGAAAAATATTTTTTTAAAAAAAATCCCTAAACCCCGGGGTCACAATTTCATAAAAAATCTGACTTTCGGCATTTCACTCAAAAATGGTGCCAAACGGTTGCAAATGCTCCCCTGAGAGGTTTGCCTGTCGAATCAGAAGGCTTTTTATCACAGGAAAAGAAATCAGCCCTCGACAACTTAACCGGCAGAAAAAGATTTTTTTGAAAAAATCCCTAAACCCCGGGGTCACAATTTAATCAAAAATCTGACTTTCGGCATTTCACTCAAAAATGGTGCCAAACGATTGCAAATGCTCCCCTGAGAGGTTTGGCGGTCGAAACAGATGGCTTTATATCACAGAGCAAGAAATCAGCCCTCGACAACTTAACCGGCAGAAAAAGATTTTTTTGAAAAAATCCATAAGTCCCGGGGTCACAATTTCATCAAAAATCTGACTTTCGGCAATTCACTCAAAAATGGTGCCAAACGGTTGCAAATGCTGCCCTGAGAGGTTTGGCGGCTGAAACAGAATGCTTTCTATCACGGGAAAACAAATCAGCCCAAGACAACTTAACCGGCAGAAAAATATTTTTTTGAAAAAATCCCTAAGCCCCGGGGTCACAATTTCATCAAAAATCTGACTTTCGGCAATTCACTCAAAAATGGTGCCAAACGGTTGCAAATACTCCCCTGAGAGGTTTGGCGGTTGATGCAGAAGGGTTTTTATCACGGGTATAGAAATCAGCCCTCGACAACTTAACCGGCAGGAAAAGATTTTTTTGAAAAAATCCCTAAGCCCCGGGGTCACAATTTCATCAAAAATATGACTTTCGGCAATTCACTCAAAAATGGTGCCAAACGGTTGCAAATGCTCCCGTGAGAGGTTTGGCGGTCGAAACGGAGGGCTCTTTATAACGGGAAAAGAAATCAGCCCTCGACAACTTAACCGGCAGAAAAATATTTTTTTGAAAAAATCCCTAAGCCCCGGGGTCACAATTTCATCAAAAATCTGACTTTCGGCAATTCACTCAAAAATGGTGCCAAACGGTTGCAAATACTCCCCTGAGAGGTTTGGCGGCTGAAACAGAATGCTTTCTATCACGGGAAAAGAAATCAGCCCAAGACAACTTAACCGGCAGAAAAATATTTTTTTGAAAAAATCCCTAAGCCCCGGGGTCACAATTTCATCAAAAATCTGACTTTCGGCAATTCACTCAAAAATGGTGCCAAACGGTTGCAAATACTCCCCTGAGAGGTTTGGCGGTTGATGCAGAAGGGTTTTTATCATGGGAATAGAAATCAGCCCTCGACAACTTAACCGGCAGAGAAGGATTTTTTTGAAAAAATCCCTAAGCCCCGGGGTCACAATTTCATCAAAAATATGACTTTCGGCAATTCACTCAAAAATGGTGCCAAACGGTTGCAAATGCTCCCCTGAGAGGTTTGGCGGTCGAAACAGAAGGCCTTTTCTCACAGGAAAAGAAATCAGCCATGGTCAACTTAACCGGCAGAAAAATATTTTTTTGAAAAAATCACTAAGCCCCGGGGTCATAATTTCATCGAAAATCTGACTTTCGGCAATTCAATCCAAATGGTGCAAACGGTTGCAAATGCTCCCCTGAGAGGTTTGGCGGTCGAAACGGAGGGCTCTTTATAACGGGAAAAGAAATCAGCCCTCGACAACTTAACTGGCAGAAAAAGATGTTTTTGAAAAAATGCCTCAGCCCCGGGGTCACATTTTCATCAAAAATCTGACTTTCGGCAATTCACTCCAAATAGTGCCAAACGGTTGCAAATGCTCCCCTGAGAGGTTTCTCGGTCGAAACAGAATGTTTTATATCACAGAGCAAGAAATCAGCCATGGACAACTTAACCGGCAGAAAAATATTTTTTTGAAAAAATCGCTAAGCCCCGGGGTCACAATTTCATCAAAAATCTGACTTTGGGCAATTCACTCAAAAATGGTGCCAAACGGTTGCAAATACTCCCGTGAGACGTTTGCCTGTCGAAACAGAAGGCTTTTTTTCACAGGAAAAGAAATCAGCCCTTGACAACTTAACCGGCAGAAAAAGATTTTTTTGAAAAAATCCCTAAGCCCCGGGGTCACAATTTCATCAAAAATCTGACTTTTGGCATTTCACTCAAACATGGTGCCAAACGGTTGCAAATACTCCCTTGAGAGGTTTGGCAGTCGATACAGAAGGCCTTTTATCACAGTAAAAGAAATCAGCCATGGACAACTTAACCGGCAGAAAAATATTTTTTTAAAAAAAATCCCTAAACCCCGGGGTCACAATTTCATAAAAAATCTGATTTTGGCATTTCACTCAAAAATGGTGCCAAACGGTTGCAAATGCTCCCGTGAGAGGTTTGGCTGTCGAAACAGAAGTCTTTTTATCAGAGGAAAAGAAATCAGCCCTCGACAATTTAACCGGCAGAAAAATATTTTTTTAAAAAAAATCCCTAAGCCCCGGGGTCACAATTTCATCAAAAATCTGACTTTCGTCAATTCACTCAAAAATGGTGCCAAACGGTTGCAAATACTCCCCTGAGAGGTTTGGCGGTTGATACAGAAGGCTTTTTATCACGGGAAAAGAAATCAGCCCTCGACAACTTAACCAGCAGAAAAAGATTTTTTGTAAAAATCCCAAAGCCCCGGGGTCACACTTTCATCAAAACTCTTACTTTCGGCCATTCACTCATAAATGGTGCCAAACAGTTGCAAATGCTCCCGTGAGAGATTTGCCTGTCGAAACAGAAGGCTTTTTATCACAGGAAAAGAAATCAGCCCTCGACAACTTAACCGGCAGAAAAATATTTTTTTGTAAAAATCCCTAAGCCCCAGGGTCACAATTTCATCAAAAATCTGACTTTCGGCAATTCACTCAAAAATGGTGCCAAACGGTTCCAAATGCTCCCCTGAGAGGTTTGGCGGTCGAAACAGATGGCTTTATATCACAGAGCAAGAAATCAGCCATGGACAACTTAACCGGCAGAAAAATATTTTTTTGAAAAAATCCCTAAGCCCGGGGTCATAATTTCATCGAAAATCTGACTTTCGGCAATTCAATCCAAATGGTGCAAACGGTTGCAAATGCTCCCCTGAGAGGTTTGGCGGTCGAAACGGAGGGCTCTTTATAACGGGAAAAGAAATCAGCCCTCGACAACTTAACTGGCAGAAAAAGATGTTTTTGAAAAAATGCCTCAGCCCCGGGGTCACATTTTCATCAAAAATCTGACTTTCGGCAATTCACTCCAAATAGTGCCAAACGGTTGCAAATGCTCCCCTGAGAGGTTTCTCGGTCGAAACAGAATGTTTTATATCACAGAGCAAGAAATCAGCCATGGACAACTTAACCGGCAGAAAAATATTTTTTTGAAAAAATCGCTAAGCCCCGGGGTCACAATTTCATCAAAAATCTGACTTTGGGCAATTCACTCAAAAATGGTGCCAAACGGTTGCAAATACTCCCGTGAGACGTTTGCCTGTCGAAACAGAAGGCTTTTTATCAGAGGAAAAGAAATCAGCCCTTGACAACTTAACCGGCAGAAAAAGATTTTTTTGAAAAAATCCCTAAACCCCGGGGTCACAATTTCATAAAAAATCTGATTTTGGCATTTCACTCAAAAATGGTGCCAAACGGTTGCAAATGCTCCCGTGAGAGGTTTGGCTGTCGAAACAGAAGTCTTTTTATCAGAGGAAAAGAAATCAGCCCTCGACAATTTAACCGGCAGAAAAATATTTTTTAAAAAAAAATCCCTAAGCCCCGGGGTCACAATTTCATCAAAAATCTGACTTTCGTCAATTCACTCAAAAATGGTGCCAAACGGTTGCAAATACTCCCCTGAGAGGTTTGGCGGTTGATACAGAAGGCTTTTTATCACGGGAAAAGAAATCAGCCCTCGACAACTTAACCAGCAGAAAAAGATTTTTTGTAAAAATCCCAAAGCCCCGGGGTCACACTTTCATCAAAACTCTTACTTTCGGCCATTCACTCATAAATGGTGCCAAACAGTTGCAAATGCTCCCGTGAGAGATTTGCCTGTCGAAACAGAAGGCTTTTTATCACAGGAAAAGAAATCAGCCCTCGACAACTTAACCGGCAGAAAAATATTTTTTTGTAAAAATCCCTAAGCCCCAGGGTCACAATTTCATCAAAAATCTGACTTTCGGCAATTCACTCAAAAATGGTGCCAAACGGTTCCAAATGCTCCCCTGAGAGGTTTGGCGGTCGAAACAGATGGCTTTATATCACAGAGCAAGAAATCAGCCATGGACAACTTAACCGGCAGAAAAATATTTTTTTGAAAAAATCCCTAAGCCCGGGGTCACAATTTCATCAAAAATCTGACTTTCGGCAATTCACTCAAAAATGCTGCCAAACGGTTGCAAATACTCCCGTGAGACGTTTGCCTGTCGAAACAGAAGGCTTTTTATCACAGGAAAAGAAATCAGCCCTCGACAACTTAACCGGCAGAAAAAGATTTTTTTGAAAAAATCCCTAAGCCCCGGGGTCACAGTTTCATCAAAAATCTGACTTTCGGCAATTCACTCAAAAATGGTGCCAAACGGTTGCAAATACTCCCCTGAGAGGTTTGGCGGCTGAAACAGAAGGCTTTCTATCACGGGAAAAGAAATCAGCCCAAGACAACTTAACCGGCAGAAAAATATTTTTTTGAAAAAATCCCTAAGCCCCGGGGTCACAATTTCATCCAAAATCTGACTTTCGGCAATTCACTCAAAAATGCTGCCAAACGGTTCCAAATGCTCCCCTGAGAGGTTTGGCGGTCGAAACAGATGGCTTTATATCACAGAGCAGGAAATCAGCCATGGACAACTTAACCGGCAAAAAAATATTTTTTTCAAAATATCCCTAAGCCCCGGGGTCACAATTTCATCAAAAATCTGACTTTCGGCATTTCACTCAAAAATGGTGCCAAACGGTTGCAAATGCTCCCCTGAGAGGTTTGGCGATCGAAACAGAAGCCTTTTTATCACATGAAAAGAAATCAGCCCTCGACAACTTAACCGGCAGAAAAATATTTTTTTGTAAAAATCCCTAAGCCCTGGGGTCACAATTTCATCAAAAATCTGACTTTCGGCATTTCACTCAAAAATGGAGCCAAACGGTTGGAAATGCTCCCGTGAGAGGTTTGGCTGTCGAAACGGAAGGCTCTTTATCACGGGAAAAGAAATCAGCTCTCGACAACTTAACCGGCAGAAAAAGATTTTTTTGAAAAAATCCCTAAGCCCCGGGGTCACAATTTCATCCAAAATCTGACTTTCGGCAATTCACTCAAAAATGGTGACAAACGGTGGCAAATACTCCCCTGAGAGGTTTGGCGATCGGAACAGAAGCCTTTTTATCACATGAGAAGAAATCAGCCCTTGACAACTTAACCGGCAGAAAAAGATTTTTTTGAAAAAATCCCTAAGCCCCGGGGTCACAATTTCATCAAAAATCTGACTTTCGGCAATTCACTCAAAAATGGTGCCAAACGGTTGCAAATACTCCCCTGAGAGGTTTGGCGGTTGATGCAGAAGGGTTTTTATCATGGGAATAGAAATCAGCCCTCGACAACTTAACCGGTAGAGAAGGATTATTTTGAAAAAATCCCTAAGCCACGGGGTCACAATTTCATCAAAAATATGACTTTCGGCAATTCACTCAAAAATGGTGCCAAACGGTTGCAAATGCTCCCCTGAGAGGTTTGGCGGTCGAAACAGAAGGCCTTTTCTCACAGGAAAAGAAATCAGCCATGGTCAACTTAACCGGCAGAAAAATATTTTTTTGAAAAAATCCCTAAGCCCCGGGGTCATAATTTCATCGAAAATCTGACTTTCGGCAATTCAATCCAAATGGTGCAAACGGTTGCAAATGCTCCCCTGAGAGGTTTGGCGGTCGAAACGGAGGGCTCTTTATAACGGGAAAAGAAATCAGCCCTCGACAACTTAACTGGCAGAAAAAGATGTTTTTGAAAAAATGCCTCAGCCCCGGGGTCACATTTTCATCAAAAATCTGACTTTCGGCAATTCACTCAAAATAGTGCCAAACGGTTGCAAATGCTCCCCTGAGAGGTTTCTCGGTCGAAACAGAAGGTTTTATATCACAGAGCAAGAAATCAGCCATGGACAACTTAACCGGCAGAAAAATATTTTTTTGAAAAAATCCCTAAGCCCCGGGGTCACAATTTCATCAAAAATCTGACTTTGGGCAATTCACTCAAAAATGGTGCCAAACGGTTGCAAATACTCCCGTGAGACGTTTGCCTGTCGAAACAGAAGGCTTTTTTTCACAGGAAAAGAAATCAGCCCTCGACAACTTAACTGGCAGAAAAAGATGTTTTTGAAAAAATGCCTCAGCCCCGGGGTCACATTTTCATCAAAAATCTGACTTTCGGCAATTCACTCAAAATAGTGCCAAACGGTTGCAAATGCTCCCCTGAGAGGTTTGGCGGCTGAAACAGAATGCTTTCTATCACGGGAAAAGAAATCAGCCCAAGACAACTTAACCGGCAGAAAAATATTTTTTTGAAAAAATCCCTAAGCCCCGGGGTCACAATTTCATCAAAAATCTGACTTTCGGCAATTCACTCAAAAATGGTGCCAAACGGTTGCAAATGCTCCCCTGAGAGGTTTGGCGGCTGAAACAGAATGCTTTCTATCACGGGAAAAGAAATCAGCCCAAGACAACTTAACCGGCAGAAAAATATTTTTTTGAAAAAATCCCTAAGCCCCGGGGTCACAATTTCATCAAAAATCTGACTTTCGGCAATTCACTCAAAAATGGTGCCAAACGGTTGCAAATACTCCCCTGAGAGGTTTGGCGGTTGATGCAGAAGGGTTTTTATCACGGGAATAGAAATCAGCCCTCGACAACTTAACCGGCAGAAAAAGATTTTTTTGAAAAAATCCCTAAGCCCCGGGGTCACAATTTCATCAAAAATATGACTTTCGGCAATTCACTCAAAAATGGTGCCAAACGGTTGCAAATGCTCCCGTGAGAGGTTTGGCGGTCGAAACAGAAGGCCTTTTATCACAGGAAAAGAAATCAGCCATGGTCAACTTAATCGGCAGAAAAATATTTTTTTGAAAAAATCCCTAAGCCCCGGGGTCATAATTTCATCGAAAATCTGACTTTCGGCAATTCAATCCAAATGGTGCAAAGGGTTGCAAATGCTCCCCTGAGAGGTTTGGCGGTCGAAACGGAGGGCTCTTTATTACGGGTAAAGAAATCAGCCCTCGACAACTTAACTGGCAGAAAAAGATGTTTTTGAAAAAATGCCTCAGCCCCGGGGTCACATTTTCATCAAAAATCTGACTTTCGGCAATTCACTCCAAATAGTGCCAAACGGTTGCAAATGCTCCCCTGAGAGGTTTCTCGGTCGAAACAGAAGGTTTTATATCACAGAGCAAGAAATCAGCCATGGACAACTTAACCGGCAGAAAAAGATTTTTTTGAAAAAATCCCTAAGCCCCGGGGTCACAATTTCATCAAAAATCTGACTTTTGGCATTTCACTCAAACATGGTGCCAAACGGTTGCAAATACTCCCTTGAGAGGTTTGGCAGTCGATACAGAAGGCCTTTTATCACAGTAAAAGAAATCAGCCATGGACAACTTAACCGGCAGAAAAATATTTTTTTAAAAAAAATCCCTAAACCCCGGGGTCACAATTTCATAAAAAATCTGATTTTGGCATTTCACTCAAAAATGGTGCCAAACGGTTGCAAATGCTCCCGTGAGAGGTTTGGCTGTCGAAACAGAAGTCTTTTTATCAGAGGAAAAGAAATCAGCCCTCGACAATTTAACCGGCAGAAAAATATTTTTTTAAAAAAAATCCCTAAGCCCCGGGGTCACAATTTCATCAAAAATCTGACTTTCGTCAATTCACTCAAAAATGGTGCCAAACGGTTGCAAATACTCCCCTTAGAGGTTTGGCGGTTGATACAGAAGGCTTTTTATCACGGGAAAAGAAATCAGCCCTCGACAACTTAACCAGCAGAAAAAGATTTTTTGTAAAAATCCCAAAGCCCCGGGGTCACACTTTCATCAAAACTCTTACTTTCGGCCATTAACTCATAAATGGTGCCAAACAGTTGCAAATGCTCCCGTGAGAGGTTTGCCTGTCGAAACAGAAGGCTCTTTATCACAGGAAAAGAAATCAGCCCTCGACAACTTAACCGGCAGAAAAATATTTTTTTGTAAAAATCCCTAAGCCCCAGGGTCACAATTTCATCAAAAATCTGACTTTCGGCAATTCACTCAAAAATGGTGCCAAACGGTTCCAAATGCTCCCCTGAGAGGTTTGGCGGTCGGAACAGATGGCTTTATATCACAGAGCAAGAAATCAGCCATGGACAACTTAACCGGCAGAAAAATATTTTTTTGAAAAAATCCCTAAGCCCGGGGTCACAATTTCATAAAAAATCTGACTTTCGGCAATTCACTCAAAAATGGTGCCAAACGGTTGCAAATACTCCCGTGAGACGTTTGCCTGTCGAAACAGAAGGCTTTTTATCACAGGAAAAGAAATCAGCCCTCGACAACTTAACCGGCAGAAAAAGATTTTTTTGAAAAAATCCCTAAGCCCCGGGGTCACAATTTCATCAAAAATCTGACTTTCGGCAATTCACTCAAAAATGGTGCCAAACGGTTGCAAATACTCCCCTGAGAGGTTTGGCGGCTGAAACAGAAGGCTTTCTATCACGGGAAAAGAAATCAGCCCAAGACAACTTAACAGGCAGAAAAATATTTTTTTGAAAAAATCCCTAAGCCCCGGGGTCACAATTTCATCCAAAATCTGACTTTCGGCAATTCACTCAAAAATGCTGCCAAACGGTTCCAAATGCTCCCCTGAGAGGTTTGGCGGTCGAAACAGATGGCTTTATATCACAGAGCAGGAAATCAGCCATGGACAACTTAACCGGCAAAAAAATATTTTTTTCAAAATATCCCTAAGCCCCGGGGTCACAATTTCATCAAAAATCTGACTTTCGGCATTTCACTCAAAAATGGTGCCAAACGGTTGCAAATGCTCCCCTGAGAGGTTTGGCGATCGAAACAGAAGCCTTTTTATCACATGAAAAGAAATCAGCCCTCGACAACTTAACCGGCAGAAAAATATTTTTTTGTAAAAATCCCTAAGCCCCGGGGTCACAATTTCATCAAAAATCTGACTTTCGGCATTTCACTCAAAAATTGAGCCAAACGGTTGGAAATGCTCCCGTGAGAGGTTTGGTTGTCGAAACGGAAGGCTCTTTATCACGGGAAAAGAAATCAGCTCTCGACAACTTAACCGGCAGAAAAAGATTTTTTTGAAAAAATCCCTAAGCCCCGGGGTCACAATTTCATCCAAAATCTGACTTTCGGCAATTCACTCAAAAATGGTGACAAACGGTGGCAAATACTCCCCTGAGAGGTTTGGCGATCGGAACAGAAGCCTTTTTATCACATGAAAAGAAATCAGCCCTTGACAACTTAACCGGCAGAAAAAGATTTTTTTGAAAAAATCCCTAAGCCCCGGGGTCACAATTTCATCAAAACTCTTACTTTCGGCATTTCACTCAAAAATGGTGCCAAACGGTTGCAAATGCTCCCGTGAGAGGTTTGCCTGTCGAAACAGAAGGCTTTTTATCACAGGAAAAGAAATCAGCCCTCGACAACTTAACCGGCAGAAAAAGATTTTTTTAAAAAAATCCCTAAGCCCCGGGGTCACAATTTCATCAAAAATCTGACTTTCGGCAATTCACTCAAAAATGGTGCCAAACGGTTGCAAATGCTCCCCTGAGAGGTTTGGCGATCGAAACAGAAGCCTTTTTATCACATGAAAAGAAATCAGCCCTCGACAACTTAACCGAAAAAAAAATATTTTTTTGTAAAAATCCCTAAGCCCCAGGGTCACAATTTCATCAAAAATCTGACTTTCGGCATTTCACTCAAAAATGGTGCCAAACGGTTGGAAATGCTCCCGTGAGAGGTTTGGCTGTCGAAACAGAAGTCTTTTTATCAGAGGAAAAGAAATCAGCCCTCGACAACTTAACCGGCAGAAAAATATTTTTTTGAAAAAATCCCTAAGCCCCAGGGTAACAATTTCATCGAAAATCTGACTTTCGGCAATTCAATCCAAATGGTGCAAACGGTTGCAAATGCTCCCCTGAGAGGTTTGGCGGTCGAAACGGAGGGCTCTTTATAACGGGAAAAGAAATCAGCCCTCGACAACTTAACTGGCAGAAAAAGATGTTTTTGAAAAAATGCCTAAGCCCCGGGGTCACATTTTCATCAAAAATCTGACTTTCGCCAATTCACTCAAAAATGGTGCCAAACGGTTGCAAATACTCCCCTGAGAGGTTTGGCAGTCGATACAGAAGGCCTTTTATCACAGGAAAAGAAATCAGCCATGTACAACTTAACCGGCAGAAAAATATTTTTTTAAAAAAAATCCCTAAACCCCGGGGTCACAATTTCATAAAAAATCTGACTTTCGGCATTTCACTCAAAAATGGTGCCAAACGGTTGCAAATGCTCCCCTGAGAGTTTTGGCGGTGGAAACAGAAGGCTTTTTATCACGGGAAAAGAAATCAGCCATGGACAACTTAACCGGCAGAAAAAGATTTTTTTGAAAAAATCCCTAAACCCCGGGGTCACAATTTCATCAAAAATATGATTTTCGGCATTTCACTCAAAATTGGTGCCAAACGATTGCAAATGCTACCCTGAGAGGTTTGGCGATCGAAACAGAAGCCTTTTTATCACATGAAAAGAAATCAGCCCTCGACAAATTAACCGGCAGAAAAATATTTTTTTGTAAAAATCCCTAAGCCCCAGGGTAACAATTTCATCGAAAATCTGACTTTCGGCAATTCAATCCAAATGGTGCAAACGGTTGCAAATGCTCCCCTGAGAGGTTTGGCGGTCGAAACGGAGGGCTCTTTATAACGGGAAAAGAAATCAGCCCTCGACAACTTAACTGGCAGAAAAAGATGTTTTTGAAAAAATGCCTAAGCCCCGGGGTCACATTTTCATCAAAAATCTGACTTTCGGCAATTCGCTCCAAATAGTGCCAAACGGTTGCAAATGCTCCCCTGAGACGTTTCTCGGTCGAAACAGAAGGTTTTATATCACAGAGCAAGAAATCAGCCATGGACAACTTAACCGGCATAAAAATATTTTTTTGAAAAAATCCCTAAGCCCCAGGGTCACAGTTTCAGCAAAAATCTGACTTTCGGCAATTCACTCAAAAATGCTGCCAAACGGTTCCAAATGCTCCCCTGAGAGGTTTGGCGGTCGAAACAGATAGATTTATATCACAGAGCAGGAAATCAGCCATGGACAACTTAACCGGCAAAAAAATTTTTTTTTCAAAATATCCCTAAGCCCCGGGGTCCCAATTTCATCAAAAATCTGACTTTCGGCATTTCACTCAAAAATGGTGCCAAACGGTTGGAAATGCTCCCTTGAGAGGTTTGGCGGACGAAACGGAAGGCTCTTTATCACGGGAAAAGAAATCAACCCTCGACAACTTAACCGGCAGAAAAAGAATTTTTTGAAAAAATCCCTAAGCCCTGGGGTCACAATTTCATCAAAAATCTGACTTTCGGCAATTCACTCAAAAATGGTGACAAACGGTGGAAAATGCTCCCCTGAGAGGTTTGGCGTTCGAAACAGAAGGCTTTATATCACAGAGCAAGAAATCAACCATGGACAAATTAACCGGCAGAAAAAGATTTTTTTGAAAAAATCCCTAAGCCCCGTGGTCACAATTTCATCAAAAGTCTGACTTTCGGCATTTCTCTCAAACATGGTGCCAAACGGTTGGAAATGCTCACCTGAGAGGCTTTACAGTCAAAACAAAAGGGTTTTTATCACAGGACAAGAAATCAGACCTCTACAACGTAGTCTGTAGAAAAAGCTTTTTTTAAAAAAATCCCTAAGCCGCGCGGTCACAATTTCAGCAAAAATCTGACGTTCTGCAATTCACCCCAAAATGGTACCAAACGGTTGCAAATGCTCCCCTGAGATGTTTGGCGTTTGAAACAGAAGGCTTTTTATCACAGGAAAAGGAATCAGCCCTCGACAACTCAACCGGTAGAAAAAAATTTTTTTGAAAAAATCGCAAATGCTCCCCTGAGAGGTTGTCCACCGCCTGTGAACCGTCCCTCAGACCATGTGGTGTAAGAAAAAAATGAACAAATTCCTATGCCCCCAAGTAACCCAGAGATGCATTTTAAATAAATGCACACATAAAGTAGGAGTAAACTAGGTGTAAACTAGGAGTAAAGTAGGTGTAAACCAGGAGTAAACTGGGAGTAAAGTAGGTGTAAAGTAGGAGTAAACTAGGTGTAAACTAGTAGTAAACTAGGAGTAGAGTAGGTATAAAGTAGGAGTAAACTAGGAGTAAAGTAGGAGTAGACTAGGTGTAAAGTAGATGTAAACTAGGTGTAAAGGAGGAGTAAACAAGGTGTGAACTAGGAGTAAAGTAGGAGTAAACTAGGTGTAAAGTAGGAGTAAAGTAGGTGTAAACTAGGAGTACACTAGGGGTAAAGCAGGAGTAGACTAGGTGTAAAGTAGATGTAAACTAGGAGTAAACTAGGTGTATAGGAGGAGTAAACTAGGTGTGAACTAGGAGTAAGGCAGGAGTAAATTAGCCAATCACATGCAGCCCATTGTGTAAATAATGTATATAAAGCAGATACTTTGAGGGAACATCCATTCCTCCTCGCCACTATGAGCTGAATAAAGAGCATGAAATCCACTCTCGACTCAGAGTATATTTCATTCTCAAACCCTCCAACACTTCTCTGATCAAAAAGGGATGTCCTATTCAATAATAAATAAATAATAATAATAGTTTTATTATTTATACCCCACCCATCTGACTGGGTCGTGCCAGCCACGCTCAGCAGCTTGCAGGATAAAATAATAAACAATAAAACATGAAACTTTTTTTAACTATATGCCTACTATATGGAAGTTAACAACTGGACAACAGAAATGGATTGTACACACTCTAATGGTAGCTGAGAGGCTGATATTGATAAACTGGAAGAGTAAAGAGATGATCTCCTTTAATCGGTGGATTGATAATATGGTAACACTTGCAACCTGTGAACGGACTGCTTACAAACATAGACTGCTTGGATAAATACGACAGTATTTCGAATGAATTTATACAACATGTAGTTGACTAATTTATATTAGGGCGCGGTCACAATTTCATCAAAAATCTGACTTTCGGAAATTCACCCAAAAATGGTGCCCAGCTGTTGCAAATGCTCCCCTGAGAGGTTTGGCGGTCGAAACAGAAGGCTTTATATCACAGAGCAAAGAAATCAGCCATGGACAACTTAACCGGCAGAAAAATGGTGCCAAACGGTTGCAAATGCTCCCGTGAGAGGTTTGGCGGTCGAAACAGAAGGCTTTTTATCACAGGAAAAGAAATCAGCCCAAGACAACTTAACCGGCAGAAAAGTATTTTTTTCAAAATATCCCTAATCCCCGGGGTCACAATTTCATCAAAAATCAGACTTTCGGCATTTCACTCAAAAATGGTGCCAAACGGTTGCAAATGCTCCCGTGAGAGGTTTCGCGGTCGAAACAGAAGGCCTTTTATCACAGGAAAAGAAATCAGCCATGGTCAACTTAACCGGCAGAAAAATATTTTTTTGAAAAAATCCCTAAGCCCCAGGGTCATAATTTCATCGAAAATCTGACTTTCGGCAATTCAATCCAAATGGTGCCAAACGGTTGCAAATGCTCCCCTGAGAGGTTTCGCAGTCGAAACAGAAGGCTTTATATCACAGTGCAAGAAATCAGCCCTCGACAACTTAACCGGCAGAAAATGATTTTTCTGAAAAAATCCCTAAGCCCCGGGGTCACAATTTCATCAAAAATATGACTTTCGGCATTTCACTCAAAAATGGTGCCAAACGGTTGCAAATGCTCCCCTGAGAGGTTTGGCGGTCGAAACGGAGGGCTCTTTATAACGGGAAAAGAAATCAGCCCTCGACAACTTAACCGGCAGAAAAAGATTTTTTTGAAAAAATGCCTAAGCCCCGGGGTCACATTTTCATCAAAAATCTGACTTTCGGCAATTCACTCCAAATAGTGCCAAACGGTTGCAAATGCTCCGCTGAGAGGTTTCTCGGTCGAAACAGAAGGTTTTTTTTCACAGAGCAAGAAATCAGCCATGGACAACTTAACCGGCAGAAAAATATTTTTTTGTAAAAATCCCTAAGCCCCGGGGTCACAATTTCATCAAAAATATGACTTTCGGCAATTCACTCAAAAATGGTGCCAAACGGTTGCAAATGCTCCCGTGAGAGGTTTGGCGGTCGAAACAGAAGGCCTTTTATCACAGGAAAAGAAATCAGCCATGGTCAACTTAACCGGCAGAAAAATATTTTTTTGAAAAAATCCCTAAGCCGCAGGGTCATAATTTCATCGAAAATCTGACTTTCGGCAATTCAATCCAAATGGTGCCACACGGTTGCAAATGCTCCCCTGAGAGGTTTCGCAGTCGAAACAGAAGGCTTTATATCACAGTGCAAGAAATCAGCCCTCGACAACTTACCCGGCAGAAAATGATTTTTCTGAAAAAATCCCTAAGCCCCGGGGTCACAATTTCATCAAAAATATGACTTTCGGCATTTCACTCAAAAATGGTGCCAAACGGTTGGAAATGCTCCCCTGAGAGGTTTGGCGGTCGAAACGGAGGGCTCTTTATAACGGGAAAATAAATCAGCCCTCGACAACTTAACCGGCAGAAAAAGATTTTTTTGTAAAAATCCCTAAGCCCCGGAGTCACAATTTCATCAAAAATCTGACTTTCGGCAATTCACTCAAAAATGGTGACAAACGGTGGCAAATGCTCCCCTGAGAGGTTTGCCGGTCGAAACAGAAGGCTTTATATCACAGAACAAGGTATCAGCCATGGACAACTTAACCGGCAGAAAAACATTTTTTTGAAAAAAATCCCTAAGCCCCGGGGTCACAATTTCATCAAAAATCTGACTTTCGGCATTTCACTCAAACATGGTGCCAAACGGTTGCAAATGCTCACCTGAGAGGCTTTTCAGTCAAAACAAAAGGGTTTTTATCACAGGACAAGACATCAGACCTCCACAACGTAGTCTGTAGAAAAAGTTTTTTTTAAAAAAATCCCTAAGCCGCGCGGTCACAATTTCAGCAAAAATCTGACGTTCTGCAATTCACCCAAAAATGGTACCAAACGGTTGCAAATGCTCCCCTGAAATGTTTGGCGTTTGAAACAGAAGGCTTTTTATCACAGGAAAAGGAATCAGCCCTCGACAACTTAACCGGTAGAAATTTTTTTTAAAAAAAATCCCTAAGCCGCGCAGTCACAATTTCAGCAAAAATCTGACTTTTGGCAATTCACTCAAAAAAAGTGCCAAACTGTTGCAAATGCTCCCCTGAGAGGTTTGGCGTTTGAAACAGAAGGCTTTTTATCACAGGAAAAGAAATCAGCCCTCGACAACTCAACCGGGAGAAAAAGATTTTTTTGAAAAAATCGCAAATGCTCCCCTGAGAGGTTGTCCACCGCCTGTGCACCGTCCCTCAGACCATGTGGTGTAAGAAAAAAATGAACAAATTCCTATGCCCCCAAGTAACCCAGAGATGCATTTTAAATAAATGCACACATAAAGTAGGAGTAAACTAGGTGTAAACTAGGAGTAAACTAGGTGTAAACTAGGAGTAAACTAGGAGTAAACTAGGAGTAAAGTAGGAGTAGACTAGGTGCAAAGTAGGAGTGAAGTAGGTGTAAACTAGGAGTAAAGTAGGAGTAGACTAGGTGTAAAGAAGGAGTAAACTAGGTGTGAACTAGGAATAAAGTAGGAGTAAACTAGGTGTAAAGTAGATGTAAAGTAGGTGTAAAGTAGGAGTAAAGTAGGAGTAGGCTAGGTGTAAAGTAGATGTAAACTAGGAGTAAACTAGGTGTAAAGGAGGAGTAAACTAGGTGTGAACTAGGAGTAAGGCAGGAGTAAATTAGCCAATCACATGCAGCCCATTGTGTAAATAATGTATATAAAGCAGATACTTTGAGGGAACATCCATTCCTCCTCGCCACTATGAGCTGAATAAAGAGCATGAAATCCACTCTCGACTCAGAGTATATTTCATTCTCAAACCCTCCAACACTTCTCTGATGAAAAAAGGGATGTCCTATTCAATAATAAATAAATAATAATAATAGTTTTATTATTTATACCCCACCCATCTGACTGGGTCGTGCCAGCCACGCTCAGCAGCTTGCAGGATAAAATAATAAACAATAAAACATGAAACTTTTTTGAACTATATGCCTACTATATGGAAGTTAACAACTGGACAACAGAAATGGATTGTACACACTCTAATGGTAGCTGAGAGGCTGATATTGATAAACTGGAAGAGTAAAGAGATGATCTCCTTTAATCGGTGGATTGATAATATGGTAACACTTGCAACCTGTGAACGGACTGCTTACAAACATAGACTGCTTGGATAAATACGACAGTATTTCGAATGAATTTATACAACATGTAGTTGACTAATTTATATTAGGGCGCGGTCACAATTTCATCAAAAATCTGACTTTCGGAAATTCACTCAAAAATGGTGCCAAACGGTTGCAAATACTCCCCTGAGAGGTTTGGCGATCGAAACAGAAGATCGAAACATGAAAAGAAATCAGCCCTCGACAACTTAACCGGCAGAAAAATATTTTTTTGTAAAAATCCCTAAGCCCCGGGGTCACAATTTCATCAAAAATCTGACTTTCGGCAATTCACTCAAAAATGGTGACAAACGGTTGCAAATGCTCCCCTGAGAGGTTTGGCAGACGAAACAGAAGGCTTTATATCACAGAACAAGGTATCAGCCATGGACAACTTAACCGGCAGAAAAACATTTTTTTGAAAAAATCCCTAAGCCCCGGGGTCACAATTTCATCAAAAATCTGACTTTCGGCATTTCACTCAAACATGGTGCCAAACGGTTGCAAATGCTCACCTGAGAGGCTTTTCAGTCAAAACAAAAGGGTTTTTATCACAGGACAAGACATCAGACCTCCACAACGTAGTCTGTAGAAAAAGTTTTTTTTAAAAAAATCCCTAAGGTCACAATTTCATCAAAAATCTGACCTTCGGCAATTCACTCAAAAATTGTGCCAAACGGTTTCAAATGCTCCCCTGAGAGGTTTGGCGGCTGAAACAGAAGGCTTTCTATCACGGGAAAAGAAATCAGCCCTCGACAACTTAACCGGCAGAAAAATATTTTTTTGAAAAAATCCCAAGCCCAGGGGTCACAATTTCATCAAAAATCTGACTTTTGGCAATTCACTCAAAAATGGTGCCAAACGGTTCCAAATGCTCCCCTGAGAGGTTTGGCGATCGAAACAGAAGGCTTTTTATCACAGAGCAATAAATCACCCATGGAAAACTTGTGCAAAACGGTTGCAAATGCTCCCCTGAGAGGTTTGGCGGTCGAAACAGAAGGCTTTATATCACAGTGCAAGAAATCAGACCTCGACAACTTAACCGCCACAAAAAGATTTTTTTTTGAAACAGAAGGCTTTATGTCACAGAGCAGTAAATAAGCCATGAACAAGTTAACCGGCAGAAAAATGGTGCCAAAAGGTTGCAAATGCTCCCATGAGAGGTTTGGCGGTCGAAACAGAAGGCTTTTTATTATAGGAAAAGAAATCAGCCCTCGACAACTTAACCAGAAGAAAAAGATTTTTTTGAAAAAATCCATAAGCCCCAGGGTCACAATTTCATCAAAAATCTGACTTTCGGTATTCACTCAAAAATGTAGCCAAACGGTTGCAAATGCTCGCATCAGAGGTTTGGCGGTCGAAACAGAAGGCTTTTTATCACGGGAAAAGAAATCAGCCCAAGACAACTTAACCGGGAGAAATAGATTTTTTTGAAAAAATCCTTAAGCCCTTGCATCAGAATTTCTTCAAAAATCTGTCTTTCGGCATTTCACTCAAAAATAGTGCAAAACGGTTGCACATGCTCCCGTGAGAGGTTTGGCGGTCGAAACAGAAGGCTTTTTATCACAGAGCAATAAATCAACCATGGACAACTTAACCGGCAGAAAAATATTTTTTTAAAAAAAATCCCTAAGCCCCGGGGTCACAATTTCATCAAAAATCTGACTTTCGGCAATTCCCTCAAAAATGGTACCAAAGGTTTCAAATGCTCCACTGAGAGGTTTGGCGGTCGAAACAGAAGGCTTTATATCACAGTGCGAGAAATCAGCCCTCAACAACTTAACCGCCACAGAAAGTTTTTTTTGAAAAAATCCCTAACCCCCGGGGTCACAATTTCATCAAAAATCTGACTTTCGGTAATTCACTCAAAAATGGTGCCAAAAGGTTGCAAATGCTCCCGTGAGAGGTTTGGCGGTCGAAACAGAAGGCTTTTTATCACAGGAAAAGAAATCAGCCCTTGACAACTTAACCGGCAGAAAATATTTTTTTGAAAAAATCCCTAAGCCCCGGGGTCACAATTTCATCAAAAATCTGACTTTCGGCAATTCACTCAAAAATGGTGACAAACGGTGGCAAATGCTCCCCTGAGAGGTTTGGCGGTCGAAACAGAAGGCTTTATATCACAGAGCAAGAAATCAGCCCTTGACAACTTAACCGGCAGAAAAAGATTTTTTTGAAAAAATCCCTAAGCCCCAGGGTCACAATTTCATCAAAAATCTGACTTTCGGCATTTCACTCAAACATGGTGCCAAATGGTTGCAAATGCTCACCTGAGAGGCTTTTCAGTCAAAACAAAAGGGTTTTTATCACAGGACAAGAAATCAGACCTCTACAACGTAGTCTGTAGAAATAGTTTTTTTTAAAAAAATCCCTAAGCCACGCGGTCACAATTTCAGCAAAAATCTGACGTTCTGCAATTCACCCAAAAATGGTACCAAATGGTTGCAAATGCTCCCCTGAGATGTTTGGCGTTTGAAACAGAAGGCTTTTTATCACAGGAAAAGGAATCAGCCCTCGACAACTTAACCGGTAGAAAAATTTTTTTTAAAAAATCGCTAAGCCCCAGGGTCACAATTTCATCAAAAATCTGACTTTTGGCAATTCACTCAAAAAAAGTGCCAAACAGTTGCAAATGCTCCCGTGAGAGGTATGGCTGTCGAAACAGAAGGCTTTTTATCGTAGGACACGAAATCAGCCCTAAACAACTTCACTGGCAGAAACAGATTTCATCAAAAATCTGACTTTCGGCAATTCTCTCAAAAATGGTGCCAAACGGTTGCAAATGCTCCCCCGAGAGGTTTGGCGGTCGAAACAGAAGGCTTTTTGTCGCAGGAAAGGAAATCAGACCTCCACAACGTAGTCTGTAGAAAAAGTTTTTTTAAAAAAAATCCCTAAGCCGCGCGGTCACAATTTCAGCAAAAATCTGAAGTTCTGCAATTCACCCCAAAATGGTGCCAAACGGTTGCAAATGCTCCCCTGAGAGGTTTGGCGTTTGAAACAGAAGGCTTTTTATCACAGGAAAAGAAATCAGCCCTCGACAACTCAACCGGGAGAAAAAGATTTTTTTGAAAAAATCGCAAATGCTCCCCTGAGAGGTTGTCCACCGCCTGTGCACCGTCCCTCAGACCATGTGGTGTAAGAAAAAAATGAACAAATTCCTATGCCCCCAAGTAACCCAGAGATGCATTTTAAATAAATGCACACATAAAGTAGGAGTAAACTAGGTGTAAACTAGGAGTAAAGTAGGTGTAAACCAGGAGTAAACTAGGAGTAAACTAGGAGTAAAGTAGGAGTAGACTAGGTGCAAAGTAGGAGTGAAGTAGGTGTAAACTAGGAGTAAAGTAGGAGTAGACTAGGTGTAAAGAAGCAGTAAACTAGGTGTGAACTAGGAATAAAGTAGGAGTAAACTAGGTGTAAAGTAGATGTAAAGTAGGTGTAAAGTAGGAGTAAAGTAGGAGTAGGCTAGGTGTAAAGTAGATGTAAACTAGGAGTAAACTAGGTGTAAAGGAGGAGTAAACTAGGTGTGAACTAGGAGTAAGGCAGGAGTAAATTAGCCAATCACATGCAGCCCATTGTGTAAATAATGTATATAAAGCAGATACTTTGAGGGAACATCCATTCCTCCTCGCCACTATGAGCTGAATAAAGAGCATGAAATCCACTCTCGACTCAGAGTATATTTCATTCTCAAACCCTCCAACACTTCTCTGATGAAAAAAGGGATGTCCTATTCAATAATAAATAAATAATAATAATAGTTTTATTATTTATACCCCACCCATCTGACTGGGTCGTGCCAGCCACGCTCAGCAGCTTGCAGGATAAAATAATAAACAATAAAACATGAAACTTTTTTTAACTATATGCCTACTATATGGAAGTTAACAACTGGACAACAGAAATGGATTGTACACACTCTAATGGTAGCTGAGAGGCTGATATTGATAAACTGGAAGAGTAAAGAGATGATCTCCTTTAATCGGTGGATTGATAATATGGTAACACTTGCAACCTGTGAACGGACTGCTTACAAACATAGACTGCTTGGATAAATACGACAGTATTTCGAATGAATTTATACAACATGTAGTTGACTAATTTATATTAGGACGCGGTCACAATTTCATCAAAAATCTGACTTTCGGCAATTCACCCAAAAATGGTGCCCAGCTGTTGAAAATGCTCGCCTGAGAGGTTTGGCGGTCGAAACAGAAGGCTTTATATCACAGTGCAAGAAATCAGCCCTCGACAACTTAACCGCCACAGAAAGTTTTTTTTGAAAAAATCCCTAAGCCCCGGGGTCACAATTTCATCAAAAATCTGACTTTCGGTAATTCACTCAAAAATGGTGCCAAACGGTTGCAAATGCTCCCGTGAGAGGTTTGGCGGTCGAAACAGAAGGCTTTTTATCACAGGAAAAGAAATCAGCCCTCGACAACTTAACCGGCAGAAAAATATTTTTTTGAAAAAATCCCTAAGCCCCGGGGTCACAATTTCATCAAAAATCTGACTTTCGGCAATTCACTCAAAAATGGTGCCAAACGGTTGCAAATACTCCCCTGAGAGGTTTGGCGGTTGATACAGAAGGCTTTTTATCACGGGAAAAGAAATCAGCCCTCGACAACTTAACCGGCAGAAAAAGATTTTTTTGAAAAAATCCCTAAGCCCCGGGGTCACATTTCATCAAAAATATGACTTTCGGCAATTCACTCAAAAATGGTGCCAAACGGTTGTAAATACTCCCCTGAGAGGTTTGGCGGTTGATACAGAAGGCTTTTTATCACGGGAAAAGAAATCAGCCCTCGACAACTTAACCGGCAGAAAAAGATTTTTTTGAAAAAATCCCTAAGCCCCGGGGTCACATTTCATCAAAAATCTGACTTTCGGCAATTCACTCAGAAATGGTGCCAAACGGTTGCAAATACTCCCCTGAGAGGTTTGGCGGTTGATACAGAAGGCTTTTTATCACGGGAAAAGAAATCAGCCCTCGACAACTTAACCGGCAGAAAAAGATTTTTTTGAAAAAATCCCTAAGCCCCGGGGAAACATTTCATCAAAAATATGACTTTCGGCAATTCACTCAAAAATGGTGCCAAACGGTTGCAAAAGCTCCCCTGAGAGGTTTGGCGGCCGAAACGGAAGGCTCTTTATCACGGGAAAAGAAATCAACCCTCGACAACTTAATCGGCAGAAAAAGAATTTTTTGAAAAAATCCCTAAGCCCCGGGGTCACAATTTCATCAAAAATCTGACTTTCGGCAATTCACTCAAAAATGGTGACAAACGGTGGCAAATGCTCCCCTGAGAGGTTTGGCGTTCGAAACAAAAGGCTTTATATCACAGAGCAAGAAATCAACCATGGACAACTTCACCGGCAGAAAAAGATTTTTTTGAAAAAATCCCTAAGCCCCGCGGTCACAATTTCATCAAAAATCTGACTTTCGGCATTTCTCTCAAACATGGTGCCAAACGGTTGCAAATGCTCACCTGAGAGGCTTTACAGTCAAAACAAAAGGGTTTTTATCACAGGACAAGAAATCAGGCCTCTACAACGTAGTCTGTAGAAAAAGCTTTTTTTAAAAAAATCGCTAAGCCCCGGGGTCACAATTTCATCAAAAATCTGACTTTTGGCAATTCACTCAAAAAAAGTGCCAAACGGTTGCAAATGCCCCCCTGAGAGGTTTGGCTGTCGAAACAGAAGGCTTTTTATCGTAGGACACGAAATCAGCCCTAAACAACTTCACTGGCAGAAACAGATTTCATCAAAAATCTGACTTTCGGCAATTCTCTCAAAAATGGTGCCAAACGGTTGCAAATGCTCCCCCGAGAGGTTTGGCGGTCGAAACAGAAGGCTTTTTATCGCAGGAGAGGAAATCAGACCTCCACAACGTAGTCTGTAGAAAAAGTTTTTTTTAAAAAAATCCCTAAGCCGCGCAGTCATAATTTCAGCAAAAATCTGAAGTTCTGCAATTCACCCCAAAATGGTGCCAAACGGTTGCAAATGCTCCCCTGAGAGGTTTGGCGTTTGAAACAGAAGGCTTTTTATCACAGGAAAAGAAATCAGCCCTCGACAACTCAACCGGGAGAAAAAGATTTTTTTGAAAAAATCACAAATGCTCCCCTGAGAGGTTGTCCAGCGCCTGTGCACCGTCCCTCAGACCATGTGGTGTAAGAAAAAAATGAACAAATTCCTATGCCCCAAAGTAACCCAGAGATGCATTTTAAATAAATGCACACATAAAGTAGGAGTAAACTAGGTGTAAACTAGGAGTAAAGTAGGAGTAAACTAGGAGTAAAGTAGGAGTAGACTAGGAGTAAAGTAGGAGTAGACTAGGTGTAAAGTAGATGTAAACTAGGAGTAAACTAGGTGTAAAGGATGAGTAAAGCAGGAGTAAATTAGCCAATCACATGCAGCCCATTGTGTAAATAATGTATATAAAGCAGATACTTTGAGGGAACATCCATTCCTCCTCGCCACTATGAGCTGAATAAAGAGCATGAAATCCACTCTCGACTCAGAGTATATTTCATTCTCAAACCCTCCAACACTTCTCTGATGAAAAAAGGGATGTCCTATTCAATAATACATAAATAATAATAATAGTTTTATTATTTATACCGCACCCATCTGACTGGGTCGTGCCAGCCACGCTCAGCAGCTTGCAGGATAAAATAATAAACAATAAAACATGAAACTTTTTTTAACTATATGCCTACTATATGGAAGTTAACAACTGGACAACAGAAATGGATTATACACACTCTAATGGTAGCTGAGAGGCTGATATTGATAAACTGGAAGAGTAAAGAGATGATCTCCTTTAATCGGTGGATTGATAATATGGTAACACTTGCAACCTGTGAACGGATTGCTTACAAACATAGACTGCTTGGATAAATACGACAGTATTTCGAATGAATCTATACAACATGTAGTTGACTAATTTATATTAGGACGCGGTCACAATTTCATCAAAAATCTGACTTTCGGCAATTCACCCAAAAATGGTGCCCAGCTGTTGCAAATGCTCCCCTGAGAGGTTTGGCGGTCGAAACAGAAGGCTTTATATCACAGAGCAAAGAAATCAGCCATGGACAACTTAACCGGCAGAAAAATGGTGCCAAACGGTTGCAAATGCTCCCGTGAGAGGTTTGGCGGTCGAAACAGAAGGCTTTTTATCACAGGAAAAGAAATCAGCCCTCGACAACTTAACCGGCAGAAAAAGAATTTTTTGAAGGAATCCCTAAGCCCCAGGGTCACATTTCATCAAAAATCTGACTTTCGGCAATTCACTCAAAAATGGTGCCAAACGGTTGCAAAAGCTCCCCTGAGAGGTTTGGCGGTCGAAACAGAAGGCTTTTTATTACGGGAAAAGAAATCAGCCCTCAACAACTTAACCGGCAGAAAAAGATTTTTTTGAAAAAATCCCTAAGCCCCGGGGTCACGATTTCACCAAAATTCTGACTTTCGGCAATTCACTCAAAAATGGTGCCGAACGGTTGCAAAAGCTCCCAGAGAGGTTCGGTGGTCGAAACAGAAGGCTTTATATCACAGAGCAAGAATTCAGCATTGGACAATTAACCAGCAGAAAAATGATGCCAAAAGGTTGCAAATGCTCGCCTCAGAGGTTTGGCGGTCGAAACAGAAGGCTTTTTATCACGGGAAAAGAAATCAGCCCTCGACAACTTAACCGGCAGAAAAAGATTTTTTTGAAAAAATCCCTAAGCCCCGGGGTCACAATTTCATCAAAAATCTGACTTTCGGCAATTCACTCAAAACTGGTGCCAAACGGTTCCAAATGCTCCCCTGAGAGGTTTGGCGGTCGAAACAGATGGCTTTATATCACAGAGCAAGAAATCAGCCATGGACAACTTAACCGGTAGAAAAATATTTTTTTGAAAAAATCCCTAAGCCCCGGGGTCACAATTTCATCAAAAATCTGACTTTCGGCAATTCACTCAAAAATGGTGCCAAACGGTTGCAAATACTCCCCTGAGATGTTTGGCGGTCGATACAGAAGGCCTTTTATCACAGGAAAAGAAATCAGCCATGGACAACTTAACCGCCAGAAAAATATTTTTTTTAAAAAAATCCCTAAACCCCGGGGTCACAATTTCATAAAAAATCTGACTTTCGGCATTTCACTCAAAAATGGTGCCAAACGGTAGCAAATGCTCCCCTGAGACGTTTGGCGGTGGAAACAGAAGGCTTTTTATCACGGGAAAAGAAATCAGCCATGGACAACTTAACCGGCAGAAAAAGATTTTTTTGAAAAAATCCCTAAACCCCGGGGTCACAATTTCATCAAAAATCTGACTTTCGGCATTTCACTACAAAATGGTGCCAAACGATTGCAAATGCTCCCCTGAGAGGTTTGGCGATCGAAACAGAAGCCTTTTTATCACATGAAAAGAAATCAGCCCTCGACAACTTAACCGGCAGAAAAATATTTTTTTGTAAAAATCCCTAAGCCCCAGGGTCACAATTTCTTCAAAAATCTGACTTTCGACAATTCACTCAAAAATGGTGCCAAACGGTTCCAAATGCTCGCCTCAGAGGTTTGGCGGTCGAAACAGAAGGCTTTTTATCACGGGAAAAGAAATCAGCCCTCGACAACTTAACCGGCAGAAAAAGATTTTTTTGAAAAAGTCCCTAAGCCCCGGGGTCACAATTTCATCAAAAGTCTGACTTTCGGCAGTTCACTCAAAACTGGTGTCAAACGGTTCCAAATGCTCCCCTGAGAGGTTTGGCGGTCGAAACAGATGGCTTTATATCACAGAGCAAGAAATCAGCCATGGACAACTTAACCGGTAGAAAAATATTTTTTTGAAAAAATCCCTAAGCCCCGGGTTCACAATTTCATAAAAAATCTGACTTTCGGCATTTCACTCAAAAATGGTGCCAAACGGTTGCAAATGCTCCCCTGAGAGGTTTGGCGGTGGAAACAGAAGGCTTTATATCACAGAGCAAGAAATCAGCCATGGACAACTTAACCAGCAGAAAAAGATTTTTTTGAAAAAATCCCTAAACCCCGGGGTCACAATTTCATCAAAAATCTGACTTTCGTCATTTCACTCAAAAATGGTGCCAAACGGTTCCAAAAGCTCCCCTGAGAGGTTCGGTGGTCGAAACAGAAGGCTTTATATCACAGAGCAAGAAATCAGCCATGGACAATTAACCAGCAGAAAAATGGTGCCAAAAGGTTGCAAATGCTCCCCTGAGAGGTTTGGCAGACGAAACAGAAGGCTTTATATCACAGAACAAGGTATCAGCCCTCGACAACTTTAAAAAGATTTTTTTGAAAAAATCCCTAAGCCCCGGGGTCACAATTTCATCAAAAATCTGACTTTTGGCAATTCACTCAAAACTGGTGCCAAACGGTTCCAAATGCTCCCCTGAGAGGTTTGGCGGTCGAAACAGATGGCTTTATATCACAGAGCAAGAAATCAGCCATGGACAACTTAACCGGTAGAAAAATATTTGTTTGAAAAAATCCCTAAGCCCCGGGGTCACAATTTCATCAAAAATCTGACTTTCGGCAATTCACTCAAAAATGGTGCCAAACGGTTGCAAATACTCCCCTGAGATGTTTGGCGGTCGATACAGAAGGCCTTTTATCACAGGAAAAGAAATCAGCCATGGATAACTTAACCGGCAGAAAAATATTTTTTTTAAAAAAATCCCTAAACCCCGGGGTCACAATTTCATAAAAAATCTGACTTTCGGCATTTCACTCAAAAATGGTGCCAAACGGTTGCAAATGCTCCCCTGAGAGGTTTGGCGGTGGAAACAGAAGGCTTTTTATCACGGGAAAAGAAATCAGCCATGGACAACTTAACCGGCAGAAAAAGATTTTTTTGAAAAAATCCCGAAGCCCCGGGGTCACAATTTCATCAAAAATCTGACTTTCGGCATTTCACTAAAAAATGGTGCCAAACGATTGCAAATGCTCCCCTGAGAGGTTTGGCGATCGAAACAGAAGCCTTTTTATCACATGAAAAGAAATCAGCCCTCGACAACTTAACCGGCAGAAAAATATTTTTTTGTAAAAATCCCTAAGCCCCAGGGTCACAATTTCTTCAAAAATCTGACTTTCGACAATTCACTCAAAAATGGTGCCAAACGGTTGCAAATGCTCCCCTGAGAGGTTTGGCGGTCGAAACAGAAGGCTTTATATCACAGAGCAAGAAATCAGCCATGGACAACTTAACCAGCAGAAAAAGATTTTTTTGAAAAAATCCCTAAACCCCGGGGTCACAATTTCATCAAAAATCTTACTTTCGGCATTTCACTCAAAAATGTTGCCAAACGATTGCAAATGCTCCCCTGAGAGGTTTGGCGATCGAAACAGAAGCCTTTTTATCACATGAAAAGAAATCAGCCCTCGACAACTTAACCGGCAGAAAAATATTTTTTTGTAAAAATCCCTAAGCCCCAGGGTCACAATTTCATCAAAAATCTGACTTTCGACAATTCACTCAAAAATGTTGCCAAACGGTTCCAAATGCTCCCCTGAGAGGTTTGGCGGTCGAAACAGATGGCTTTTTATCACAGAGCAAGAAATCAGCCATGGACAACTTAACCGGCAGAAAAATATTTTTTTGAAAATATCCCTAAGCCCCGGGGTCACAATTTCATCAAAAATCTGACTTTCGGCAATTCACTCAAAAATGGTGCCAAACGGTTGCAAATATTCCCCTGAGAGGTTTGGTGGCTGAAACAGAAGGCTTTCTATCACGGGAAAAGAAATCAGCCCAAGACAACTTAACCGGCAGAAAAAGATTTTTTTGAAAAAATCCCTAAACCCCGGGGTCACAATTTCATCAAAAATCTGACTTTCGGCAATTCACTCAAAAATGGTGCCAAACGGTTGCAAATGGTCCCCTGAGAGGTTCGGCGGCTGAAACAGAAGGCTTTCTATCACGGGAAAAGAAATCAGCCCAAGACAACTTAACCGGCAGAAAAAGATTTTTTTGAAAAAATCCCTAAACCCCGGGGTCACAATTTCATCAAGAATCTGACTTTCGACAATTCACTCAAAAATGGTGCCAAACGGTTGCAAATGCTCCCCTGAGAGGTTTGGCGGTCGAAACAGAAGGCTTTATATCACAGAGCAAGAAATCAGCCATGGACAACCTAACCGGCAGAAAAATATTTTTTTGAAAAAATCCCTAAGCCCCGGGGTCACAATTTCATCAAAAATCTGACTTTCGGTAATTCACTCAAAAATGGTGCCAAACGGTTGCAAATGCTCGCCTCAGAGGTTTGGTGGTCGAAACAGAAGGCTTTTTATCACGGGAAAAGAAATCAGCCCTCGACAACTTAACCGGCAGAAAAAGATTTTTTTGAAAAAATCCCTAAGCCCCGGGGTCACAATTTCATCAAAACTCTTACTTTCGGCATTTCACTCAAAAATGGTGCCAAACGGTTTTAAATGCTCCCCTGAGAGGTTTGGCAGACGAAACAGAAGGCTTTATATCACAGAACAAGGTATCAGCCCTCGACAACTTAACCGGCAGAAAAAGATTTTTTTGAAAAAATCCCTAAGCCCCAGGGTCACAATTTCATCAAAAATCTGACTTTCGGCATTTCACTCAAACATGGTGCCAAATGGTTGCAAATGCTCACCTGAGAGGCTTTTCAGTCAAAACAAAAGGGTTTTTATCACAGGACAAGAAATCAGACCTCTACAACGTAGTCTGTAGAAAAAGTTTTTTTAAAAAAAAATCCCTAAACCCCGGGGTCACAATTTCATCAAAAATCTGACTTTCGGCAATCCACTCAAAACTGGTGTCAAACGGTTCCAAATGCTCCCCTGAGAGGTTTGGCGGTCGAAACAGATGGCTTTATATCACAGAGCAAGAAATCAGCCATGGACAACTTAACCGGCAGAAAAATATTTTTTTAAAAAAAAATCCCTAAACCCCGGTGTCACCATTTCATAAAAAATCTGACTTTCGGCATTTCACTCAAAAATGGTGCCAAACGGATGCAAATGCTCCCCTGAGGGGTTTGGCGGTGGAAACAGAAGGCTTTATATCACAGAGCAAGAAATTAGCCATGGACAACTTAACCAGCAGAAAAAGATTTTTTTGAAAAAATCCCTAAACCCCGGGGTCACAATTTCATCAAAAATCTGACTTTCGGCATTTCACTCAAAAATGGTGCCAAACGATTGCAAATGCTCCCCTGAGAGGTTTGGCGATCGAAACAGAAGCCTTTTTATCACATGAAAAGAAATCAGCCCTCGACAACTTAACCGGCAGAAAAATATTTTTTTGTAAAAATCCCTAAGCCCCAGGGTCACAATTTCATCAAAAATCTGACTTTCGACAATTCACTCAAAAATGTTGCCAAACGGTTCCAAATGCTCCCCTGAGAGGTTTGGCGGTCGAAACAGATGGCTTTTTATCACAGAGCAAGAAATCAGCCATGGACAACTTAACCGGCAGAAAAATATTTTTTTGAAAAAATCCCTAAGCCCCGGGGTCACAATTTCATCAAAAATCTGACTTTCGGCAATTCACTCAAAAATGGTGCCAAACGGTTGCAAATATTCCCCTGAGAGGTTTGGCTGCTGAAACAGAAGGCTTTCTATCACGGGAAAAGAAATCAGCCCAAGACAACTTAACCGGCAGAAAAAGATTTTTTTGAAAAAATCCCTAAACCCCGGGGTCACAATTTCATCAAAAATCTGACTTTCGGCAATTCACTCAAAAATGGTGCCAAACGGTAGCAAATGCTCCCCTGAGAGGTTTGGCGGCTGAAACAGAAGGCTTTCTATCATGGGAAAAGAAATCAGCCCTCAACAACTTAACCGGCAGAAAAAGATTTTTTTGAAAAAATCCCTAAACCCCGGGGTCACAATTTCATCAAAAATCTGACTTTAGGCAATTCATTCAAAAATGGTGCCAAACGGTTGCAAATGCTCCCCTGAGAGGTTTGGCGGCTGAAACAGAAGGCTTTCTATCACGGGAAAAGAAATCAGCCCAAGACAACTTAACCGGCAGAAAAAGCTTTTTTTAAAAAAATCGCTAAGCCCCGGGGTCACAATTTCATCAAAAATCTGACTTTTGGCAATTCACTCAAAAAAAGTGCCAAACGGTTGCAAATGCCCCCCTGAGAGGTTTGGCTGTCGAAACAGAAGGCTTTTTATCGTAGGACACGAAATCAGCCCTAAACAACTTCACTGGCAGAAACAGATTTCATCAAAAATCTGACTTTCGGCAATTCTCTCAAAAATGGTGCCAAACGGTTGCAAATGCTCCCCTGAGAGGTTTGGCAGACGAAACAGAAGGCTTTATATCACAGAACAAGGTATCAGCCCTCGACAACTTAAAAAAGATTTTTTTGAAAAAATCCCTAAGCCCCGGGGTCACAATTTCATCAAAAATCTGACTTTCGGCAATTCACTCAAAACTGGTGCCAAACGGTTCCAAATACTCCCCTGAGAGGTTTGGCGGTCGATACAGAAGGCCTTTTATCACAGGAAAAGAAATCAGCCATGGACAACTTAACCGGTAGAAAAATATTTTTTTTAAAAAAATCCCTAAACCCCGGGGTCACAATTTCATAAAAAATCTGACTTTCTGCATTTCACTCAAAAATGGTGCCAAACGGTTGCAAATGCTCCCCTGAGAGGTTTGGCGGTGGAAACAGAAGGCTTTTTATCACGGGAAAAGAAATCAGCCATGGACAACTTAACCGGCAGAAAAAGATTTTTTTGAAAAAATCCCTAAGCCCCAGGGTCACAATTTCATCAAAAATCTGACTTTCGGCATTTCACTCAAACATGGTGCCAAATGGTTGCAAATGCTCACCTGAGAGGCTTTTCAGTCAAAACAAAAGGGTTTTTATCACAGGACAAGAAATCAGACCTCTACAACGTAGTCTGTAGAAAAAGTTTTTTTTAAAAAAAATCCCTAAGCCACGCGGTCACAATTTCAGCAAAAATCTGACGTTCTGCAATTCACCCAAAAATGGTACCAAATGGTTGCAAATGCTCCCCTGAGATGTTTGTCGTTTGAAACAGAAGGCTTTTTATCACAGGAAAAGGAATCAGCCCTCGACAACTTAACCGGTAGAAAAAAAAATTTTAAAAAATCGCTAAGCCCCAGGGTCACAATTTCATCAAAAATCTGACTTTTGGCAATTCACTCAAAAAAAGTGCCAAACAGTTGCAAATGCCCCCCTGAGAGGTTTGGCTGTCGAAACAGAAGGCTTTTTATCGTAGGACACGAAATCAGCCCTAAACAACTTCATTGGCAGAAACAGATTTCATCAAAAATCTGACTTTCGGCAATTCTCTCAAAAATGGTGCCAAACGGTTGCAAATGCTCCCCCGAGAGGTTTGGCGGTCGAAACAGAAGGCTTTTTATCGCAGGAGAGGAAATGAGACCTCCACAACGTAGTCTGTAGAAAAAGTTTTTTTTAAAAAAATGCCTAAGCCGCGCGGTAACAATTTCAGCAAAAATCTGAAGTTTTGCAATTCACCCCAAAATGGTGCCAAACGGTTGCAAATGCTCCCCTGAGAGGTTTGGCGTTTGAAACAGAAGGCTTTTTATCACAGGAAAAGAAATCAGCCCTCGACAACTCAACCGGGAGAAAAAGATTTTTTTGAAAAAATCGCAAATGCTCCCCTGAGAGGTTGTCCACCGCCCTCAGACCATGTGGTGTAAGAAAAAAATGAACAAATTCCTATGCCCCAAAGTAACCCAGAGATGCATTTTAAATAAATGCACACATAAAGTAGGAGTAAACTAGGTGTAAACTAGGAGTAAAGTAGGAGTAAACTAGGAGTAAAGTAGGAGTAAACTAGGAGTAAAGTAGGTGTAGACTAGGAGTAAAGTAGGAGTAGACTAGGTGTAAAGTAGATGTAAACTAGGAGTAAACTAGGTGTAAAGGAGGAGTAAGGCAGGAGTAAATTAGCCAATCACATGCAGCCCATTGTGTAAATAATGTATATAAAGCAGATACTTTGAGGGAACATCCATTCCTCCTCGCCACTATGAGCTGAATAAAGAGCATGAAATCCACTCTCGACTCAGAGTATATTTCATTCTCAAACCCTCCAACACTTCTCTGATGAAAAAAGGGATGTCCTATTCAATAATAAATAAATAATAATAATAGTTTTATTATTTATACCCCACCCATCTGACTGGGTCGTGCCAGCCACGCTCAGCAGCTTGCAGGATAAAATAATAAACAATAAAACATGAAACTTTTTTGAACTATATGCGTACTATATGGAAGTTAACAACTGGACAACAGAAATGGATTGTACACACTCTAATGGTAGCTGAGAGGCTGATATTGATAAACTGGAAGAGTAAAGAGATGATCTCCTTTAATCGGTGGATTGATAATATGGTAACACTTGCAACCTGTGAACGGACTGCTTACAAACATAGACTGCTTGGATAAATACGACAGTATTTCGAATGAATTTATACAACATGTAGTTGACTAATTTATATTAGGACGCGGTCACAATTTCATCAAAAATCTGACTTTCGGCAATTCACCCAAAAATGGTGCCCACCTGTTGCAAATGCTCCCCTGAGAGGTTTGGCGGTCGAAACAGAAGGCTTTATATCACAGAGCAAAGAAATCAGCCATGGACAACTTAACCGGCAGAAAAATGGTGCCAAACGGTTGCAAATGCTCCCGTGAGAGGTTTGGTGGTCGAAACAGAAGGCTTTTTATCAAAGGAAAAGAAATCAGCCCAAGACAACCTAACCGGCAGAAAAATATTTTTTTGAAAAAATCCCTAAGCCCCGGGGTCACAATTTCATCAAAAATCTGACTTTAGGCAATTCACTCAAAAATGGTGCCAAACGGTTGCAAAGGCTCGCCTGAGAGGTTTGGCGGTCGAAACAGAAGGCTTTTTATTACGGGAAAAGAAATCAGCCCTCAACAACTTAACCGGCAGAAAAAGATTTTTTTGAAAAAATCCCTAAGCCCCGGGGTCACAATTTCATCAAAACCCTTACTTTCGGCATTTCACTCAAAAATGGTGCCAAACGGTTGCAAATGCTCCCGTGAGAGGTTTGCCTGTCGAAACAGAAGGCTTTTTATCACGGGAAAAGAAATCAGCCCAAGATAACTTAACCGGCAGAAAAAGATTTTTTTGAAAAAATCCCTAAGCCCCGGTGTCACAATTTCATCAAAAATCTGACTTTCGGCAATTCACTCAAAAATGGTGCCAAACGGTTGCAAATGCTCCCCTGAGAGGTTTGGCGGTCGAAACAGAAGCCTTTTTATCACAGGAAAAGAAATCAGCCCTCGACAACTTAACCGGCAGAAAAATATTTTTTTGTAAAAATCCCTAAGCTACAAGGGGTCAAAATTTCATCAAAAATCTGACTTTCGGCAATTCACTCAAAAATGGTGCCAAATGGTTGCAAATACTGCCCTGAGAGGTTTGGTGGTTGAAACAGAAGGCTTTTTATCACGGGAAAAGAAATCAGCCCTCGACAACTTAACCAGCAGAAAAATATTTTTTTGTAAAAATCCCTAAGCGCCGGTGTCACAATTTCTTCAAAAATCTGTCTTTCGGCATTTCACTCAAAAATGGTGCCAAACGGTTGCAAATGCTCCCGTGAGAGGTTTGGCAGTTGAAACAGAAGGCTTTTAATCACGGGAAAAGAAATCAGCCCTCGACAACTTAACCGGCAGAAAAAGCTTTTTTTGAAAAAATCCCTAAGCCCCAGGGTCACAATTTCATCAAAAATCTGACTTTCGGCATTTCACTCAAAGATGGTGCCAAACGGTTGCAAATGCTCCCCTGAGAGGTTTGGCAGTCAAAACAGATGGCTTTATATCACAGAGCAAGAAATCAGCCATGGACAACTAAACCGGCAGAAAAATGGTGCCAAACGGTTGCAAATGCTCCCCTGAGAGGTTTGGCGGTCGAAACAGAAGACTTTATATCACAGTGCAAGAAATCAGCCCTTGACAACTTAACCGGCAGAAAAGGATTTTTTTGAAAAACTCCCTAAGCCCCAGGGTCACAATTTCATCAAAAATTTGACTTTCGGCATTTCACTCATAAATGGTGCCAAACGGTTGGAAATGCTCCCGTGAGAGGTTTGGCTGTCGAAACAGAATTCTTTTTATCACAGGAAAAGAAATCAGCCCTCGACAATTTAACCGGTAGAAAAGGATTTTTTTGAAAAACTCCCTAAGCCCCAGGGTCACAATTTCATCAAAAATCTGACTTTCGGCAATTCACTCAAAAATGGTGCCAAACGGTTCCAAATGCTCCCCTGAGAGGTTTGGCGGTCGAAACAGATGGCTTTATATCACAGAGCAGGAAATCAGCCATGGACAACTTAACCGGCAGAAAAATATTTTTTTCAAAATACCCCTAAGCCCCGGGGTCACAATTTCATCAAAAATCTGACCTTCGGCATTTATCTCACAAATGGTGCCAAACGGTTGCAAATGCTCCCGTGAGAGGTTTGGCGATCGAAACAGAAGGCTTTTTATTACGGGAAAAGAAATCAGCCCTCAACAACTTAACCGGCAGAAAAAGATTTTTTTGAAAAAATCCCTAAGCCCCGGGGTCACAATTTCATCAAAACCCTTACTTTCGGCATTTCACTCAAAAATGGTGCCAAACGGTTGCAAATGCTCCCGTGAGAGGTTTGCCTGTCGAAACAGAAGGCTTTTTATCACGGGAAAAGAAATCAGCCCAAGATAACTTAACCGGCAGAAAAAGATTTTTTTGAAAAAATCCCTAAGCCCCGGTGTCACAATTTCATCAAAAATCTGACTTTCGGCAATTCACTCAAAAATGGTGCCAAACGGTTGCAAATGCTCCCCTGAGAGGTTTGGCGGTCGAAACAGAAGCCTTTTTATCACAGGAAAAGAAATCAGCCCTCGACAACTTAACCGGCAGAAAAATATTTTTTTGTAAAAATCCCTAAGCTACAAGGGGTCAAAATTTCATCAAAAATCTGACTTTCGGCAATTCACTCAAAAATGGTGCCAAATGGTTGCAAATACTGCCCTGAGAGGTTTGGTGGTTGAAACAGAAGGCTTTTTATCACGGGAAAAGAAATCAGCCCTCGACAACTTAACCAGCAGAAAAATATTTTTTTGTAAAAATCCCTAAGCGCCGGTGTCACAATTTCTTCAAAAATCTGTCTTTCGGCATTTCACTCAAAAATGGTGCCAAACGGTTGCAAATGCTCCCGTGAGAGGTTTGGCAGTTGAAACAGAAGGCTTTTAATCACGGGAAAAGAAATCAGCCCTCGACAACTTAACCGGCAGAAAAAGCTTTTTTTGAAAAAATCCCTAAGCCCCAGGGTCACAATTTCATCAAAAATCTGACTTTCGGCATTTCACTCAAAGATGGTGCCAAACGGTTGCAAATGCTCCCCTGAGAGGTTTGGCAGTCAAAACAGATGGCTTTATATCACAGAGCAAGAAATCAGCCATGGACAACTAAACCGGCAGAAAAATGGTGCCAAACGGTTGCAAATGCTCCCCTGAGAGGTTTGGCGGTCGAAACAGAAGACTTTATATCACAGTGCAAGAAATCAGCCCTTGACAACTTAACCGGCAGAAAAGGATTTTTTTGAAAAACTCCCTAAGCCCCAGGGTCACAATTTCATCAAAAATTTGACTTTCGGCATTTCACTCATAAATGGTGCCAAACGGTTGGAAATGCTCCCGTGAGAGGTTTGGCTGTCGAAACAGAATTCTTTTTATCACAGGAAAAGAAATCAGCCCTCGACAATTTAACCGGTAGAAAAGGATTTTTTTGAAAAACTCCCTAAGCCCCAGGGTCACAATTTCATCAAAAATCTGACTTTCGGCAATTCACTCAAAAATGGTGCCAAACGGTTCCAAATGCTCCCCTGAGAGGTTTGGCGGTCGAAACAGATGGCTTTATATCACAGAGCAGGAAATCAGCCATGGACAACTTAACCGGCAGAAAAATATTTTTTTCAAAATACCCCTAAGCCCCGGGGTCACAATTTCATCAAAAATCTGACCTTCGGCATTTATCTCACAAATGGTGCCAAACGGTTGCAAATGCTCCCGTGAGAGGTTTGGCGATCGAAACAGTAGCCTTTTTATCACAGGAAAAGAAATCAGCCCTCGACAACTTAACCGGCAGAAAAAGATTTTTTTGCAAAAATCCCTAAGCATCGGGGTCACAATTTCATCAAGAATCTGACTTTCAGCAATTCACTCAAAAATGGTGCCAAACGGATGCAAATGCTCCCCTGAGAGGTTTGGCGGTCGAAACAGATGGCTTTATATCACAAAGCAAGAAATCAGCCATAGACAACTTAACCGGCAGAAAAATGGTGCCAAACGGTTGCAAATGCTCCCCTGAGAGGTTTGGCGGTCGAAACAGATGGCTTTATATCACAGAGCAAGAAATCAGCCATGGACAACTTTAACGGCAGAAAAATGGTGCCAAACGGTTGCAAATGCTCCCCTGAGAGGTTTGGCGGTCAAAACAGAAGGCTTTTTAGCACAGGAAAAGAAATCAGCCCTCGACAACTTAACCGGCAGAAAAAGATTTTTTTTGAAAAAATCCCTAAGCCCCGGGGTCACAATTTCATCAAAAATCTGACTTTCGGCAATTCACTCAAAAATGGTGCCAAACGGTTGCATATGCTCCCATGAAAGGTTTGGCTGTCGAAACAGAAGGCTTTTTATCACAGGAAAAGAAATCAGCCTCCACAACTTAACCGGCAGAAAAAGATTTTCTTGAAAAAATCCCTAAGCCCCAGGGTCACAATTTCATCAAAAATCTGACTTTCGGCATTTCACTCAAAGATGGTGCCAAACGGTTGCAAATGCTCCCCTGAGAGGTTTGGCAGTCAAAACAGATGGCTTTATATCACAGAGCAAGAAATCAGCCATGGACAACTAAACCGGCAGAAAAATGGTGCCAAACGGTTGCAAATGCTCCCCTGAGAGGTTTGGCGGTCGAAACAGAAGACTTTATATCACAGTGCAAGAAATCAGCCCTTGACAACTTAACCGGCAGAAAAGGATTTTTTTGAAAAACTCCCTAAGCCCCAGGGTCACAATTTCATCAAAAATTTGACTTTCGGCATTTCACTCATAAATGGTGCCAAACGGTTGCAAATGCTCCCCTGAGAGGTTTGGCGGTCGAAACAGAAGGCTTTATATCACAGTGCAAGAAATCAGCCCTTGACAACTTAACCGGCAGAAAAGGATTTTTTAAAAAAAGTCCCTAATCCCCGGGGTCACAATTTCATCAAATATCTGACTTTCGGCAATTCACTCAAAAATGGTGCCAAACGGTTCCAAATGCTCCCCTGAGAGGTTTGGCGGTCGAAACAGATGGCTTTATATCACAGAGCAGGAAATCAGCCCTCGACAACTTAACCGGCAGAAAAATATTTTTTTGTAAAAATCCCTAAGCCCCAGGGTCACAATTTCATCAAAAATCTGACTTTCGGCATTTCACTCAAAGATGGAGCCAAACGGTTGCAAATGCTCCCGTGAATGGTTTGGCTGTCCAAACAGAAGGCTTTTTATCACAGGAAAAGAAATCAGCCCTCGACAACTTGACCGGCAGAAAAAGATTTTTTTGCAAAAATCCCTAAGCATCGGGGTCACAATTTCATCAAAAATCTGACTTTCAGCAATTCACTCAAAAATGGTGCCAAACGGTTGCAAATGCTCCCCTGAGAGGTTTGGCGGTTGAAACAGATGGCTTTATATCACAGAGCAAGAAATCAGCCATGGACAACTTTAACGGCAGAAAAATGGTGCCAAACGGTTGCAAATGCTCCCCTGAGAGGTTTGACGGTCAAAACAGAAGGCTTTTTCGCACAGGAAAAGAAATCAGCCCTCGACAACTTAACCGGCAGAAAAAGATTTTTTTGTAAAAATCCCTAAGCCCCGGGGTCACAATTTCATCAAAAATCTGACTTTCGGCAATTCACTGAAAAATGGTGTCAAACTGTTGCAAATGCTCCCATGAGAGGTTTGGCGATCGAAATAGAAGCCTTTTTATCACAGGAAAAGAAATCAGCCCTCGACAATTTAACCGGTAGAAAAATATTTTTTAAAAAAAGTCCCTAAGCCCCGGGGTCACAATTTCATCAAAAATCTGACTTTCGTCAATTCACTCAAAAATGGTGCCAAACGGTTCCAAATGCTCCCCTGAGAGGTTTGGCGGTCGAAACAGATGGCTTTATATCACAGAGCAGGAAATCAGCCATGGACAACTTAACCGGCAGAAAAATATTTTTTTCAAAATACCCTTAAGCCCCGGGGTCACAATTTCATCAAAAATCTGACTTTAGGCAATTCACTCAAAAATTGTGCCAAACGGTTGCAAATGCTCCCCTGAGAGGTTTGGCAGTCAAAACAGATGGCTTTATATCACAGAGCAAGAAATCAGCCATGGACAACTAAAACGGCAGAAAAATGGTGCCAATCGGTTGCAAATGCTCCCCTGAGAGGTTTGGCGGTCGAAACAGAAGGCTTTATATCACAGTGCAAGAAATCAGCCCTTGACAACTTAACCGGCAGAAAAGGATTTTTTTGAAAAACTCACAAAGCCCCAGGGTCATAATTTCATCAAAAATTTGACTTTCGGCATTTCACTCATAAATGGTGCCAAACGGTGGCAAATGCTCCCGTGAGACGTTTGGCTGTCGAAACAGAAGTCTTTTTATCACAGGAAAAGAAATCAGCCCTCGACAATTTAACTGGCAGAAAAAGATTTTTTTGAAAAAATTCCCAAGCCCCGGGGTCACAATTTCATCAAAAATCTGACCTTCGGCAATTCACTCAAAAATGGTGCCAAACGGTTCCAAATGCTCCCCTGAGAGGTTTGGCGGTCGACACAGATGGCTTTATATCACAGAGGAAGAAATCAGCCATGGACAACTTAACCGGCATAAAAATATTTTTTTGAAAAAATCCCTAAGCCCCGGGGTCACAATTTCATCAAAAATCTGACTTTCGTCAATTCACTCAAAAATGGTGTCAAACGGTTGCAAATACTCCCCTGAGAGGTTTGGCGGTTGATACAGAAGGCTTTTTATCACGGGAAAAGAAATCAGCCCTCAACAACTTAACCAGCAGAAAAAGATTTTTTTGAAAAAATCCCTAAGCCCCGGGGTCACAATTTCATCAAGAATCTGACTTTCGGCAATTCACTCAAAAATGGTGCCAAACGGTTGCAAATGCTCCCATGAGAGGTTTGGCGGTCGAAACAGAAGGCTTTTAATCATAGGAAAAGAAATCAGCCATGGAAAACTTAACCGGTTGAAAAAGATTTTTTTGAAAAAATCCCTAAGCCCCGGGGTCACAATTTCATCAAAAATCTGACTTTCGGCATTTCACTCAAAAATGGTGCCAAACGGTTGCAAATGCTCCCCTGAGAGGTTTGGCGGTCGAAACAGATGGCTTTATATCACAGTGCAAGAAATCAGCCCTCGACAACTTAACCGGCAGAAAAAGATTTTTCTGAAAAAATCCCTAAGCCCCGGGGTCACAATTTCATCAAAAATATGACTTTCGGCTTTTCACTCAAAAATCGTGCCAATCGGTTGCAAATGCTCCCGTGAGAGGTTTGGCTGTCGAAACAGAAGGCTTTTTGTCACAGAAAAAGAAATCAGCCCTCGACAACTTAACCGGCAGAAAAATATTTTTTTGTAAAAATCCCTATGCCCCGGGGTCACAATTTCATCAAAAATCTGACTTTCGGCAATTCCCTCAAAAATGTTACCAAACGTTGCAAATGCTCCCGTGAGAGGTTTGGCGGTCGAAACAGAAGGCTTTATATCACAGTGCAAGAAATCAGCCCTCGACAACTTAACCGCCACAAAATATTTTTTTTAAAAAAATCCCTAAGCCCCGGGGTCACAATTTCATCAAAAATCTGACTTTCGGCAATTCACTCAAAAATGGTACCAAAGGTTGCAAATGCTCCACTGAGAGGTTTGGCGGTCGAAACAGAAGGCTTTATATCACAGTGCAAGAAATCAGCCCTCGACAACTTAACCGCCACAGAAAGTTTTTTTTGAAAAAATCCCTAAGCCCCGGGGTCACAATTTCATCAAGAATCTGACTTTCGGCAATTCACTCAAAAATGGAACAAAAGGTTGCAAATGCACCCCTGAGAGGTTTGGCGGTCGAAACAGAAGGCTTTATATCACAGTGCAAGAAATCAGCCCTTGACAACTTAACCGGCAGAAAAGGATTTTTTTGAAAAACTCCCTAAGCCCCAGGGTCACAATTTCATCAAAAATTTGACTTTCGGCATTTCACTCATAAATGGTGCCAAACGGTTGCAAATGCTCCCGTGAGAGGTTTGGCTGTCGAAACAGAAGTCTTTTTATCACAGGAAAAGAAATCAGCCCTCGACAATTTAACAAGCAGAAAAAGATTTTTTTTAAAAAGTCCCTAAGCCCCGGGGTCACAATTTCATCAAAAATCTGACTTTCGGCAATTCACTCAAAAATGGTGCCAAACGGTTCCAAATGCTCCCCTGAGAGGTTTGGCGGTCGAAACAGATGGCTTTATATCACAGAGCAGGAAATCAGCCATGGACAACTTAACCGGCAGAAAAATATTTTTTTCAAAATACCCCTAAGCCCCGGGGTCACAATTTCATCAAAAATCTGACTTTCGGCATTTCACTCAAAAATGGTGCCAAACGATTGCAAATGCTCCCCTGAGAGGTTTGGCGGTTGAAACAGAAGTCTTTTTATCAGAGGAAAAGAAATCAGCCCTCGACAATTTAACTGGCAGAAAAAGATTTTTTTGAAAAAATTCCCAAGCCCCGGGGTCACAATTTCATCAAAAATCTGACCTTCGGCAATTCACTCAAAAATGGTGCCAAACGGTTCCAAATGCTCCTCTGAGAGGTTTGGCGGTCGAAACAGATGGCTTTATATCACAGAGGAAGAAATCAGCCATGGACAACTTAACCGGCAGAAAAATATTTTTTTGAAAAAATCCCTAAGCCCCGGGGTCACAATTTCATCAAGAATCTGACTTTCGGCAATTCACTCAAAAATGGTGCCAAACGGTTGCAAATGCTCCCATGAGAGGTTTGGCGGTCGAAACAGAAGGCTTTTAATCATAGGAAAATAAATCAGCCCTCAACAACTTAACCGGCAGAAAAAGAATTTTTTGAAAAAATCCCTAAGCCCTGGGGTCACAATTTCATCAAAAATCTGACTTTCGGTAATTCACTCAAAAATGGTGCCAAACGGTTGCAAATGCTCCCGTGAGAGGTTTGGCGGTCGAAACAGAAGGCTTTTTATCACAGGAAAAGAAATCAGCCCTCGACAACTTAACCGGCAGAAAAATATTTTTTTGAAAAAATCCCTAAGCCCCGGGGTCACAATTTCATCAAAAATCTGACTTTCGGCAATGGTGCCAAACGGTTGCAAATGCTCCCCTGAGAGGTTTGGCGATCGAAACAGAAGGCTTTTTATCACAGTGCAAGAAATCAGCCCTCGACAACTTAACCGGCAGAGAAAGTTTTTTTTGTAAAAATCCCTAAGCCCCGGGGTCACAATTTCATCAAAAATCTGACTTTCGATATTTCACTCAAAAATGGTGCCAAACGGTTGCAAATGCTCCCGTGAGATGTTTGGCGGTCGAAACAGATGGCTTTATATCACAGAGGAAGAAATCAGCCCTCGACAACTTAACCGGCAGAAAAATATTTTTTTGAAAAAATCCCTCAGTCCCGGGGTCACAATTTCATCAAAAATCTGACTTTCGGCAATTCACTCAAAAATGGTGCCAAACTGTTGCAAATGCTCCCGTGAGAGGTTTGGCTGTTGAAACAGAAGTCTTTTTATCAGAGGAAAAGAAATCAGCCCTCGACAACTTAACCGGCAGAAAAATATTTTTTTGAAAAAATCCCTAAGCCCCGGGGTCTCAATTTCATCAAGAATCTGACTTTCGGCAATTCACTCAAAAATTGTGCCAAACGGTTGCAAATGCTCCCATGAGAGGTTTGGCGGTCGAAACAGAAGGCTTTTAATCATAGGAAAAGAAATCAGCCCTCAACAACTTAACCGGCAGAAAAAGATTTTTTTGAAAAAATCCCTAAGCCCGGGGTGACAATTTCATCAAAAATCTGACTTTCAGCATTTCACTCAAAAATGGTGCCAAACGGTTGCAAATGCTCCCCTGAGAGGTTTGGCGGTCGAAACAGATGGCTTTATATCACACTGCAAGAAATCAGCCCTCGACAACTTAACCGGCAGAAAAAGATTTTTTTGAAAAAATCCCTAAGCCCATGGGTCACAATTTCATCAAAAATCTGACTTTCGGCAATTCACTCAAAAATGGTGCCAAACGGTTGCAAATGCTCCCATGAGAGGTTTGGCGGTCGAAACAGAAGGCTTTTTATCACAGGAAAGGAAATCAGCCCTCAACAACTTAACCGGCAGAAAAAGATTTTTTTGAAAAAATCCCTAAGCCCATGGGTCACAATTTCATCAAAAATCTGACTTTCGGCAATTCACTCAAAAATGGTGCCAAACGGTTGCAAATGCTCCCCTGAGAGGTTTGGCTGCTGAAACAGAATGCTTTCTATCACGGGAAAAGAAATCAGCCCAAGACAACTTAACCGGCAGAAAAAGATTTTTTTGTAAAAAGTCCTAAGCCCCGGGGTCACAATTTCATCAAAAATATGACTTTCGGCTTTTCACTCAAAAATCGTGCCAATCGGTTGCAAATGCTCCCGTGAGAGGTTTGGCTGTCGAAACAGAAGGCTTTTTGTCACAGGAAAAGAAATCAGCCCTCGACAACTTAACCGGCAGAAAAAGATTTTTTTGAAAAAATCCCTAAGCCCCGGGGTCACAATTTCATCAAAAATCTGACTTTCGGCAATTCACTCAAAAATGGTACCAAAGGTTGCAAACGCTCCACTGAGAGGTTTGGCGGTCGAAACAGAAGGCTTTATATCACAGTGCAAGAAATCAGCCCTCGACAACTTAACCGCCACAGAAAGTTTTTTTTGAAAAAATCCCGAAGCCCCGGGGTCATAATTTCATCAAAAATCTGACTTTCAGCAATTCACTCAAAAATGGTGCCAAACGGTTGCAAACGCTCCCATGAGAGGTTTGGCGGTTGATACAGAAGGCTTTTTATCACGGGAAAAGAAATCAGCCCTCAACAACTTAACCAGCAGAAAAATATTTTTTTGAAAAAATCCCTAAGCCCCGGGGTCTCAATTTCATCAAGAATCTGACTTTCGGCAATTCACTCAAAAATTGTGCCAAACGGTTGCAAATGCTCCCATGAGAGGTTTGGCGGTCGAAACAGAAGGCTTTTAATCATAGGAAAAGAAATCAGCCCTCAACAACTTAACCGGCAGAAAAAGATTTTTTTGAAAAAATCCCTAAGCCCGGGGTCACAATTTCATCAAAAATCTGACTTTCGGCATTTCACTCAAAAATGGTGCCAAACGGTTGCAAATGCTCCCCTGAGAGGTTTGGCGGTCGAAACAGATGGCTTTATATCACAGAGCAAGAAATCAGCCATGGACAACTTAACCGGTTGAAAAATATTTTTTTGAAAAAATCCCTAAGCCCCGGGGTCACAATTTCATCAAAAATCTGACTTTCGGCATTTCACTCAAAAATGGTGCCAAACGGTTGCAAATGCTCCCCTGAGAGGTTTGGCGGTCGAAACAGATGGCTTTATATCACACTGCAAGAAATCAGCCCTCGACAACTTAACCGGCAGAAAAAGATTTTTCTGAAAAAATCCCTAAGCCCCGGGGTCACAATTTCATCAAAAATCTGACTTTCGGCAATTCACTCAAAAATGGTGCCAAACGGTTGCAAATACTCCCCTGAGAGGTTTGGCGGTTAATACAGAAGGCTTTTTATCACAGGAATAGAAATCAGCCCTCGACAACTTAACTGGCAGAAAAAGATTTTTTTGAAAAAATCCCTAAGTCCCGGGGTCACAATTTCATCAACAATCTGACTTTCGGCAATTCACTCAAAAATGGTGCCAAACGGTTGCAAATGCTCCCATGAGAGGTTTGGCGGTCGAAACAGAAGGCTTTTTATCACAGGAAAGGAAATCAGCCCTCAACAACTTAACCGGCAGAAAAAGTTTTTTTTGTAAAAATCCCTAAGCCCATGGGTCACAATTTCATCAAAAATCTGACTTTCGGCAATTCACTCAAAAATGGTGCCAAACGGTTGCAAATGCTCCCATGAGAGGTTTGGCGGTCGAAACAGAAGGCTTTTTATCACAGGAAAGGAAATCAGCCCTCAACAACTTAACCGGCAGAAAAAGATTTTTTTGAAAAAATCCCTAAGCCCATGGGTCACAATTTCATCAAAAATCTGACTTTCGGCAATTCACTCAAAAATGGTGCCAAACGGTTGCAAATGCTCCCCTGAGAGGTTTGGCTGCTGAAACAGAATGCTTTCTATCACGGGAAAAGAAATCAGCCCAAGACAACTTAACCGGCAGAAAAAGATTTTTTTGTAAAAAGTCCTAAGCCCCGGGGTCACAATTTCATCAAAAATATGACTTTCGGCTTTTCACTCAAAAATCGTGCCAATCGGTTGCAAATGCTCCCGTGAGAGGTTTGGCTGTCGAAACAGAAGGCTTTTTGTCACAGGAAAAGAAATCAGCCCTCGACAACTTAACCGGCAGAAAAAGTTTTTTTTGAAAAAATCCCTATGCCCCGGGGTCACAATTTCATCAAAAATCTGACTTTCGGCAATTCACTCAAAAATGGTACCAAAGGTTGCAAATGCTCCACTGAGAGGTTTGGCGGTCGAAACAGAAGGCTTTATATCACAGTGCAAGAAATCAGCCCTCGACAACTTAACCGCCACAGAAAGTTTTTTTTGAAAAAATCCCGAAGCCCCGGGGTCATAATTTCATCAAAAATCTGACTTTCGGTAATTCACTCAAAAATGGTGCCAAACGGTTGCAAACGCTCCCATGAGATGTTTGGCGGTCGAAACAGAAGGCTTTTTATCACAGGAAAAGAAATCAGCCCTCGACAACTTAACCGGCAGAAAAATATTTTTTTGAAAAAATCCCTAAGCCCCGGGGTCACAATTTCATCAAAAATCTGACTTTCGGCAATGGTGCCAAACGGTTGCAAATGCTCCCCTGAGAGGTTTGGCGATCGAAACAGAAGGCTTTTTATCACGGGAAAAGAAATCAGCCCTCGACAACTTAAACGGCAGAAAAATATTTTTTTGTAAAAATCCCTAAGCCCCAGGGTCACAATTTCATCAAAAATCTGACTTTCGGCATTTCACTCAAAGATGGTGCCAAACGGTTGCAAATGCTCCCGTGAATGGTTTGGCTGTCCAAACAGAAGGCTTTTTATCACAGGAAAAGAAATCAGCCCTCGACAACTTAACCGGCAGAAAACGATTTTTTTGCAAAAATCCCTAAGCATCGGGGTCACAATTTCATCAAAAATCTGACTTTCGGCATTTCACTCAAAAATGGTGCCAAACGGTTGCAAATGCTCCCCTGAGAGGTTTGGCGGTCGAAACAGATGGCTTTATATCACAGTGCAAGAAATCAGCCAAAGACAACTTAACCGGCAGAAAAATGGTGCCAAACGGTTGCAAATGCTCCCCTGAGAGGTTTGGCGGTCGAAACAGATGGCTTTATATCACAGAGCAAGAAATCAGCCATGGACAACTTTAATGGCAGAAAAATGGTGCCAAACGGTTGCAAATGCTCCCCTGAGAGGTTTGGCGATCGAAACAGAAGGCTTTTTATCACGGGAAAAGAAATCAGCCCTCGACAACTTAAACGGCAGAAAAATATTTTTTTGTAAAAATCCCTAAGCCCCAGGGTCACAATTTCATCAAAAATCTGACTTTCGGCATTTCACTCAAAGATGGTGCCAAACGGTTGCAAATGCTCCCGTGAATGGTTTGGCTGTCCAAACAGAAGGCTTTTTATCACAGGAAAAGAAATCAGCCCTCGACAACTTAACCGGCAGAAAACGATTTTTTTGCAAAAATCCCTAAGCATCGGGGTCACAATTTCATCAAAAATCTGACTTTCGGCATTTCACTCAAAAATGGTGCCAAACGGTTGCAAATGCTCCCCTGAGAGGTTTGGCGGTCGAAACAGATGGCTTTATATCACAGTGCAAGAAATCAGCCAAAGACAACTTAACCGGCAGAAAAATGGTGCCAAACGGTTGCAAATGCTCCCCTGAGAGGTTTGGCGGTCGAAACAGATGGCTTTATATCACAGAGCAAGAAATCAGCCATGGACAACTTTAACGGCAGAAAAATGGTGCCAAACGGTTGCAAATGCTCCCCTGAGAGGTTTGGCGGTCAAAACAGAAGGCTTTTTAGCACAGGAAAAGAAATCAGCCCTCGACAACTTAACCGGCAGAAAAAGATTTTTTTGAAAAAATCCCTAAGACCCGGGGTCACAATTTCATCAAAAATCTGACCTTCGGCATTTAACTCACAAATGCTGCCAAACGGTTGCAAATGCTCCCGTGAGAGGTTTGGCGATCGAAACAGTAGCCTTTTTATCACAGGAAAAGAAATCAGCCCTCGACAACTTAACCGGCAGAAAAATATTTTTTTGTAAAAATCCCTAAGCCCCAGGGTCAGAATTTCATCAAAAATCTGACTTTCGGCATTTCACTCAAAGATAGTGCCAAACGGTTGCAAATGCTCCCGTGAATGGTTTGGCTGTCCAAACAGAAGGCTTTTTATCACAGGAAAAGAAATCAGCCCTCGACAACTTAACCGACAGAAAAAGATTTTTTTGCAAAAATCCCTAAGCATCGGGGTCACAATTTCATCAAAAATCTGACTTTCAGCAATTCACACAAAAATGGTGCCAAACGGTTGCAAATGCTCCCGTGAGAGGTTTGGCTGTCGAAACAGAAGTCTTTTTATCACAGGAAAAGAAATCAGCCCTCGACAATTTAACCGGTAGAAAAATATTTTTTTAAAAAAGTCCCTAAGCCCCGGGGTCACAATTTAATCAAAAATCTGACTTTCGGCAATTCACTCAAAAATGGTGCCAAACGGTTCCAAATGCTCCCCTGAGAGGTTTGGCGGTCGAAACAGATGGCTTTATATCACAGAGCAAGAAATCAGCCATGGACAACTTAACCGGCAGAAAAATATTTTTTTGAAAAAATCCCTAAGCCCCGGGGTCACAATTTCATCAAGAATCTGACTTTCGGCATTTCACTCAAAAATGGTGCCAAACGGTTGCAAATGCTCCCCTGAGAGGTTTGGCGGTCGAAACAGATGGCTTTATATCACAGAGCAAGAAATCAGCCATGGACAACTTAACCGGTTGAAAAATATTTTTTTGAAAAAATCCCTAAGCCCCGGGTTCACAATTTCATCAAAAATCTGACTTTCGGCATTTCACTCAAAAATGGTGCCCAACGGTTGCAAATGCTCCACTGAGAGGTTTGGCGGTCGAAACAGATGGCTTTATATCACAGTGCATGAAATCAGCCCTCGACAACTTAACCGGCAGAAAAAGATTTTTCTGAAAAAATCCCTAAGCCCCGGGGTCACAATTTCATCAAAAATCTGACTTTCGGCAATTCACTCAAAAATGGTGCCAAACGGTTGCAAATACTCCCCTGAGAGGTTTGGCGGTTGATACAGAAGGCTTTTTATCACAGGAAAGGAAATCAGCCCTCAACAACTTAACCGGCAGAAAAATATTTTTTTGAAAAAATCCCGAAGCCCCGGGGTCACAATTTCATCAAAAATCTGACTTTCGGCAATTCACTCAAAAATCGTGCCAAACGGTTGCAAATGCTCCCCTGAGAGGTTTGGCTGCTGAAACAGAATGCTTTCAATCACGGGAAAAGAAATCAGCCCAAGACAACTTAAGCGGCAGAAAAAGATTTTTTTGTAAAAAGTCCTAAGCCCCGGGGTCACAATTTCATCAAAAATATGACTTTCGGCATTTCACTCAAAAATCGTGCCAATCGGTTGCAAATGCTCCCGTGAGAGGTTTGGCTGTCGAAACAGAAGGCTTTTTGTCACAGGAAAAGAAATCAGCCCTCGACAACTTAACCGGCAGAAAAAGTTTTTTTTGAAAAAATCCCTATGCCCCGGGGTCACAATTTCATCAAAAATCTGAATTTCGGCAATTCACTCAAAAATGGTACCAAAGGTTGCAAATGCTCCACTGAGAGGTTTGGAGGTCGAAACAGAAGGCTTTATATCACAGTGCAAGAAATCAGCCCTCGACAACTTAACCGCCACAGAAAGTTTTTCTTGAAAAAATCCCTAAGCCCCGGGGTCACAATTTCATCAAAAATCTGACTTTCGGCAATGGTGCCAAACGGTTGCAAATGCTCCCCTGAGAGGTTTGGCAATCGAAACAGAAGGCTTTTTATCACGGGAAAAGAAATCAGCCCTCGACAACTTAACCGGCAGAGAAATATTTTTTTGAAAAAATCCCTAAGCCCCAGGGTCACAATTTCATCAAAAATCTGACTTTCGGCATTTCACTCAAAGATGGTGCCAAACGGTTGCAAATGCTCCCGTGAATGGTTTGGCTGTCCAAACAGAAGGCTTTTTATCACAGGAAAAGAAATCAGCCCTCGACAACTTAACCGGCAGAAAAAGATTTTTTTGCAAAAATCCCTAAGCATCGGGGTCACAATTTCATCAAAAATCTGACTTTCAGCAATTCACTCAAAAATGGTGCCAAACGGTTGCAAATGCTCCCCTGAGAGGTTTGGCGGTCGAAACAGATGGCTTTATATCACAGAGCAAGAAATCAGCCCTCGACAACTTACCCGGCAGAAAAATATTTTTTTCAAAATACCCCTAAGCCCCGGGGTCACAATTTCATCAAAAATCTGACTTTCGGCATTTCAATCAAAAATGGTGCCAAACGATTGCAAATGCTCCCCTGAGAGGTTTGGCGATCGAAACAGAAGCCTTTTTATCACATGAAAAGAAATCAGCCCTCGACAACTTACCCGGCAGAAAAATATTTTTTTCAAAATACCCCTAAGCCCCGGGGTCACAATTTCATCAAAAATCTGACCTTCGGCAATTCACTCAAAAATGGTGCCAAACGGTTCCAAATGCTCCCCTGAGAGGTTTGGCGGTCGAAACAGATGGCTTTATATCACAGAGCAAGAAATCAGCCATGGACAACTTAACCGGCAGAAAAATATTTTTTTGAAAAAATCCCTAAGCCCCGGGGTCACAATTTCATCAAAAATATGACTTTCGGCAATTCACTCACAAATGCTGCCAAACGGTTGCAAATACTCCCCTGAGAGGTTTGGCGGTTGATACAGAAGGCTTTTTATCACGGGAAAAGAAATCAGCCCTCAACAACTTACCCAACAGAAAAAGATTTTTTTGAAAAAATCCCTAAGCCCTGGGGTCACAATTTCATCAAGAATCTGACTTTCGGCATTTCACTCAAAAATGGTGCCAAACGGTTGCAAATGCTCCCCTGAGAGGTTTGGCGGTCGAAACAGATGGCTTTATATCACAGAGCAAGAAATCAGCCATGGACAACTTAACCGGTTGAAAAATATTTTTTTGAAAAAATCCCTAAGCCCCGGGTTCACAATTTCATCAAAAATCTGACTTTCGGCATTTCACTCAAAAATGGTGCCCAACGGTTGCAAATGCTCCACTGAGAGGTTTGGCGGTCGAAACAGATGGCTTTATATCACAGTGCAAGAAATCAGCCCTCGACAACTTAACCGGCAGAAAAAGATTTTTCTGAAAAAATCCCTAAGCCCCGGGGTCACAATTTCATCAAAAATCTGACTTTCGGCAATTCACTCAAAAATGGTGCCAAACGGTTGCAAATACTCCCCTGAGAGGTTTGGCGGTTGATACAGAAGGCTTTTTATCACAGGAAAGGAAATCAGCCCTCAACAACTTAACCGGCAGAAAAATATTTTTTTGAAAAAATCCCGAAGCCCCGGGGTCACAATTTCATCAAAAATCTGACTTTCGGCAATTCACTCAAAAATCGTGCCAAACGGTTGCAAATGCTCCCCTGAGAGGTTTGGCTGCTGAAACAGAATGCTTTCAATCACGGGAAAAGAAATCAGCCCAAGACAACTTAAGCGGCAGAAAAAGATTTTTTTGTAAAAAGTCCTAAGCCCCGGGGTCACAATTTCATCAAAAATATGACTTTCGGCATTTCACTCAAAAATCGTGCCAATCGGTTGCAAATGCTCCCGTGAGAGGTTTGGCTGTCGAAACAGAAGGCTTTTTGTCACAGGAAAAGAAATCAGCCCTCGACAACTTAACCGGCAGAAAAAGTTTTTTTTGAAAAAATCCCTATGCCCCGGGGTCACAATTTCATCAAAAATCTGACTTTCGGCAATTCCCTCAAAAATGTTACCAAACGTTGCAAATGCTCCCGTGAGAGGTTTGGCGGTCGAAACAGAAGGCTTTATATCACAGTGCAAGAAATCAGCCCTCGACAACTTAACCGCCACAAAATATTTTTTTTAAAAAAATCCCTAAGCCCCGTGGTCACAATTTCATCAAAAATCTGAATTTCGGCAATTCACTCAAAAATGGTACCAAAGGTTGCAAATGCTCCACTGAGAGGTTTGGAGGTCGAAACAGAAGGCTTTATATCACAGTGCAAGAAATCAGCCCTCGACAACTTAACCGCCACAGAAAGTTTTTCTTGAAAAAATCCCTAAGCCCCGGGGTCACAATTTCATCAAAAATCTGACTTTCGGCAATGGTGCCAAACGGTTGCAAATGCTCCCCTGAGAGGTTTGGCAATCGAAACAGAAGGCTTTTTATCACGGGAAAAGAAATCAGCCCTCGACAACTTAACCGGCAGAGAAATATTTTTTTGAAAAAATCCCTAAGCCCCAGGGTCACAATTTCATCAAAAATCTGACTTTCGGCATTTCACTCAAAGATGGTGCCAAACGGTTGCAAATGCTCCCGTGAATGGTTTGGCTGTCCAAACAGAAGGCTTTTTATCACAGGAAAAGAAATCAGCCCTCGACAACTTAACCGGCAGAAAAAGATTTTTTTGCAAAAATCCCTAAGCATCGGGGTCACAATTTCATCAAAAATCTGACTTTCAGCAATTCACTCAAAAATGGTGCCAAACGGTTGCAAATGCTCCCCTGAGAGGTTTGGCGGTCGAAACAGATGGCTTTATATCACAGAGCAAGAAATCAGCCCTCGACAACTTACCCGGCAGAAAAATATTTTTTTCAAAATACCCCTAAGCCCCGGGGTCACAATTTCATCAAAAATCTGACTTTCGGCATTTCAATCAAAAATGGTGCCAAACGATTGCAAATGCTCCCCTGAGAGGTTTGGCGATCGAAACAGAAGCCTTTTTATCACATGAAAAGAAATCAGCCCTCGACAACTTACCCGGCAGAAAAATATTTTTTTCAAAATACCCCTAAGCCCCGGGGTCACAATTTCATCAAAAATCTGACTTTCGATATTTCACTCAAAAATGGTGCCAAACGGTTGCAAATGCTCCCGTGAGAGGTTTGGCTGTTGAAACAGAAGTCTTTTTATCAGAGGAAAAGAAATCAGCCCTCGACAATTTAACCGGCAGAAAAAGATTTTTTTGAAAAAATTCCCAAGCCCCGGGGTCACAATTTCATCAAAAATCTGACCTTCGGCAATTCACTCAAAAATGGTGCCAAACGGTTCCAAATGCTCCCCTGAGAGGTTTGGCGGTCGAAACAGATGGCTTTATATCACAGTGCAAGAAATCAGCCCTCGATAACTTAACCGGCAGAAAAAGATTTTTTTGAAAAAATCCCTAAGCCCCGGGGTCACAATTTCATCAAAAATCTGACTTTCGGCAATTCACTCAAAAATGGTGCCAAACGGTTGCAAATACTCCCCTGAGAGGTTTGGCGGTTGATACAGAAGGCTTTTTATCACGGGAATAGAAATCAGCCCAAGACAACTTAACCGGCAGAAAAAGATTTTTTTGTAAAAATCCCTAAGCCCCGGGGTCACAATTTCATCAAAAATCTGACTTTCGGCAATTCACTCAAAAATGGTGCCAAACGGTTGCAAATGCTCCCATGAGAGGTTTGGCGGTCGAAACAGAAGGCTTTTAATCATAGGAAAAGAAATCAGCCTCAACAACTTAACCGGCAGCAAAAGATTTTTTTGAAAAAATCCCTAAGCCCGGGGTCACAATTTCATCAAAAATCTGACTTTCGGCATTTCACTCAAAAATGGTGCCAAACGGTTGCAAATGCTCCCCTGAGAGGTTTGGCGGTCGAAACAGATGGCTTTATATCACAGAGCAAGAAATCAGCCATGGACAACTTAACCGGTTGAAAAATATTTTTTTGAAAAAATCCCTAAGCCCCGGGTTCACAATTTCATCAAAAATCTGACTTTCGGCATTTCACTCAAAAATGGTGCCCAACGGTTGCAAATGCTCCCCTGAGAGGTTTGGCGGTCGAAACAGATGGCTTTATATCACAGTGCAAGAAATCAGCCCTCGACAACTTAACCGGCAGAAAAAGATTTTTCTGAAAAAATCCCTAAGCCCCGGGGTCACAATTTCATCAAAAATCTGACTTTCGGCAATTCACTCAAAAATGGTGCCAAACGGTTGCAAATACTCCCCTGAGAGGTTTGGCGGTTGATACAGAAGGCTTTTTATCACAGGAAAGGAAATCAGCCCTCAACAACTTAACCGGCAGAAAAATATTTTTTTGAAAAAATCCCGAAGCCCCGGGGTCACAATTTCATCAATAATCTGACTTTCGGCAATTCACTCAAAAATCGTGCCAAACGGTTGCAAATGCTCCCCTGAGAGGTTTGGCTGCTGAAACAGAATGCTTTCTATCACGGGAAAAGAAATCAGCCCAAGACAACTTAACCGGCAGAAAAAGATTTTTTTGTAAAAAGTCCTAAGCCCCGGGGTCACAATTTCATCAAAAATATGACTTTCGGCATTTCACTCAAAAATCGTGCCAATCGGTTGCAAATGCTCCCGTGAGAGGTTTGGCTGTCGAAACAGAAGGCTTTTTGTCACAGGAAAAGAAATCAGCCCTCGACAACTTAACCGGCAGAAAAAGTTTTTTTTGAAAAAATCCCTATGCCCCGGGGTCACAATTTCATCAAAAATCTGACTTTCGGCAATTCCCTCAAAAATGTTACCAAACGTTGCAAATGCTCCCGTGAGAGGTTTGGCGGTCGAAACAGAAGGCTTTATATCACAGTGCAAGAAATCAGCCCTCGACAACTTAACCGCCACAAAATATTTTTTTTAAAAAAAATCCCTAAGCCCCGTGGTCACAATTTCATCAAAAATCTGACTTTCGGCAATTCACTCAAAAATGGTACCAAAGGTTGCAAATGCTCCACTGAGAGGTTTGGCGGTCGAAACAGAAGGCTTTATATCACAGTGCAAGAAATCAGCCCTCGACAACTTAACCGCCACAGAAAGTTTTTCTTGAAAAAATCCCTAAGCCCCGGGGTCACAATTTCATCAAAAATCTGACTTTCGGCAATGGTGCCAAACGGTTGCAAATGCTCCCCTGAGAGGTTTGGCAATCGAAACAGAAGGCTTTTTATCACGGGAAAAGAAATCAGCCCTCGACAACTTAACCTGCAGAGAAATATTTTTTTGAAAAAATCCCTAAGCATCGGGGTCACACTTTCATCAAAAATCTGACTTTCGGCATTTCACTCAAAGATGGTGCCAAACGGTTGCAAATGCTCCCGTGAATGGTTTGGCTGTCTAAACAGAAGGCTTTTTATCACAGGAAAAGAAATCAGCCCTCGACAACTTAACCGGCAGAAAAAGATTTTTTTGCAAAAATCCCTAAGCATCGGGGTCACAATTTCATCAAAAATCTGACTTTCAGCAATTCACTCAAAAATGGTGCCAAACGGTTGCAAATGCTCCCCTGAGAGGTTTGGCGGTCGAAACAGATGGCTTTATATCACAGAGCAAGAAATCAGCCCTCGACAACTTACCCGGCAGAAAAATATTTTTTTCAAAATACCCCTAAGCCCCGGGGTCACAATTTCATCAAAAATCTGACTTTCGTCATTTCAATCAAAAATGGTGCCAAACGATTGCAAATGCTCCCCTGAGAGGTTTGGCGATCGAAACAGAAGCCTTTTTATCACATGAAAAGAAATCAGCCCTCGACAACTTAACCGGCAGAGAAATATTTTTTTGTAAAAATCCCTAAGCCCCGGGGTCACAATTTCATCAAAAATCTGACTTTCGATATTTCACTCAAAAATGGTGCCAAACGGTTGCAAATGCTCCCGTGAGAGGTTTGGCTGTTGAAACAGAAGTCTTTTTATCAGAGGAAAAGAAATCAGCCCTCGACAATTTAACCGGCAGAAAAGGATTTTTTTGAAAAAATTCCCAAGCCCCGGGGTCACAATTTCATCAAAAATCTGACCTTCGGCAATTCACTCAAAAATGGTGCCAAACGGTTCCAAATGCTCCCCTGAGAGGTTTGGCGGTCGAAACAGATGGCTTTATATCACAGTGCAAGAAATCAGCCCTCGACAACTTAACCGGCAGAAAAAGATTTTTTTGAAAAAATCCCTAAGCCCCGGGGTCACAATTTCATCAAAAATCTGACTTTCGGCAATTCACTCAAAAATGGTGCCAAACGGTTGCAAATACTCCCCTGAGAGGTTTGGCGGTTGATAAAGAAGGCTTTTTATCACGGGAATAGAAATCAGCCCAAGACAAGTTAACCGGCAGAAAAAGATTTTTTTGTAAAAATCCCTAAGCCCCGGGGTCACAATTTCATCAAAAATCTGACTTTCGGCTATTCACTCAAAAATGGTAGCAAAGGTTGCAAATGCTCCACTGAGAGGTTTGGCGGTCGAAACAGAAGGCTTTTTATCACGGGAATAGAAATCAGCCCTCGACAACTTAACCGCCACAAAAAGTTTTTTTTGAAAAAATCCCGAAGCCCCGGGGTCACAATTTCATCAAAAATCTGACTTTCGGTAATTCACTCAAAAATGGTGCCAAACGGTTGCAAATGCTCCCGTGAATGGTTTGGCTGTCCAAACAGAAGGCTTTATATCACAGAGCAAGAAATCAGCCATAGACAACTTAACCGGCAGAAAAATGGTGCCAAACGGTTGCAAATGCTCCCCTGAGTGGTTTGGCGGTCGAAACAGATGGCTTTATATCACAGAGCAAGAAATCAGCCATGGACAACTTTAACGGCAGAAAAATGGTGCCAAACGGTTGCAAATGCTCCCCTGAGAGGTTTGGCGGTCAAAACAGAAGGCTTTTTAGCACAGGAAAAGAAATCAGCCCTCGACAACTTAACCGGCAGAAAAATATTTTTTTGAAAAAATCCCTAAGCCCCGGGGTCACAATTTCATCAAAAATCTGACCTTCGGCATTTCACTCAAAAATGGTGCCAAACGGTTGCAAATGCTCCCCTGAGAGGTTTGGCGATCGAAACAGAAGCCTTTTTAACACATGAAAAGAAACCAGCCCTCGACAACTTAACCGGCAGAGAAATATTTTTTTGAAAAAATCCCTAAGTCCCGGGGTCACAATTTCATCAAAAATCTGACTTTCGGCAATTCATTCAAAAATTGTACCAAAGGTTGCAAATGCTCCACTGAGAGGTTTGGCGGTCGAAACAGAAGGCTTTCTATCACGGGAGAAGAAATCAGCCCTCGACAACTTAACCGCCACAGAAAGTTTTTTTTGAAAAAATCCCGAAGCCCCGGGGTCACAATTTCATCAAAAATCTGACTTTCGGTAATTCACTCAAAAATGGTGCCAAACGGTTGCAAATGCTCCCGTGAGAGGTTTGGCGGTCGAAACAGAAGGCTTTTTATCACAGGAAAAGAAATCAGCCCTCGACAACTTAACCGGCAGAAAAATATTTTTTTGAAAAAATCCCTAAGCCCCGGGGTCACAATTTCATCAAAAATCTGACTTTCGGCATTGGTGCCAAACGGTTGCAAATGCTCCCCTGAGAGGTTTGGCGATCGAAACAGAAGGCTTTTTATCACGGGAAAAGAAATCAGCCCTCGACAACTTAACCGGCAGAAAAATATTTTTTTGTAAAAATCCCTAAGCCCCGGGGTCACAATTTCATCAAAAATCTGACTTTCGGCATTTCACTCAAAGATGGTGCCAAACGGTTGCAAATGCTCCCGTGAATGGTTTGGCTGTCCAAACAGAAGGCTTTTTATCACAGGAAAAGAAATCAGCCCTCGACAATTTAACCGGTAGAAAAATATTTTTTAAAAAAAGTCCCTAAGCCCCGGGGTCACAATTTCATCAAAAATCTGACTTTCGGCAATTCACTCAAAAATGGTGCCAAACGGTTCCAAATGCTCCCCTGAGAGGTTTGGCGGTCGAAACAGATGGCTTTATATCACAGAGCAGGAAATCAGCCATGGACAACTTAACCGGCAGAAAAATATTTTTTTCAAAATATCCCTAAGTCCCGGGGTCACAATTTCATCAAAAATCTGACTTTCGGCATTTCACTCAAAAATGGTGCCAAACGATTGCAAATGCTCCCCTGAGAGGTTTGGCGATCGAAACAGAAGCCTTTTTATCACATGAAAAGAAATCAGCCCTCGACAACTTAACCGGCAGAGAAATATCTTTTTGTAAAAATCCCGAAGCCCCGGGGTCACAATTTCATCAAAAATCTGACTTTCGGTAATTCACTCAAAAATGGTGCCAACCGGTTGCAAATGCTCCCGTGAGAGGTTTGGCTGTTGAAAGAGAAGTCTTTTTATCAGAGGAAAAGAAATCAGCCCTCGACAATTTAACCGGCAGAAAAATATTTTTTTGAAAAAATTCCCAAGCCCCGGGATCACAATTTCATCAAAAATCTGACCTTCGGCAATTCACTCAAAAATGGTGCCAAACGGTTCCAAATGCTCCCCTGAGAGGTTTGGCGGTCGAAACAGATGGCTTTATATCACAGAGCAAGAAATCAGCCATGGACAACTTAACCGGCAGAAAAATATTTTTTTGAAAAAATCCCTAAGCCCCGGGGTCACAATTTCATCAAAAATCTGACTTTCGGCAATTCACTCAAAAATGGTGCCAAACGGTTGCAAATACTCCCCTGAGAGGTTTGGCGGTTGATACAGAAGGCTTTTTATCACGGGAAAAGAAATCAGCCCTCAACAACTTAACCAGCAGAAAAATATTTTTTTGAAAAAATGCCTAAGCCCCGGGGTCACAATTTCATCAAGAATCTGACTTTCGGCAATTCACTCAAAAATGGTGCCAAACGGTTGCAAATGCTCCCATGAGAGGTTTGGCGGTCGAAACAGAAGGCTTTTAATCATAGGAAAAGAAATCAGCCCTCAACAACTTAACCGGCAGGAAAAGATTTTTTTGAAAAAATCCCTAAGCCCGGGGTCACAATTTCATCAAAAATCTGACTTTCGGAAATTCACTCAAAAATGGTGCCAAACGGTTGCAAATGCTCCCCTGAGAGGTTTGGCGGTCGAAACAGATGGCTTTATATCACAGTGCAAGAAATCAGCCCTCGACAACTTAACCGGCAGAAAAATATTTTTTTGAAAAAATCCCTAAGCCCCGGGGTCACAATTTCATCAAAAATCTGACTTTCGGCAATGGTGCCAAACGGTTGCAAATGATCCCCTGAGAGGTTTGGCTGTCGAAACAGATGGCTTTATATCACAGAGCAAGAAATCAGCCATGGACAACTTAACCGGTTGAAAAATATTTTTTTGAAAAAATCCCTAATCCCTGGGGTCACAATTTCATCAAAAATCTGACTTTCGGCATTTCACTCAAAAATCGTGCCAAACGGTTGCAAATGCTCCCCTGAGAGGTTTGGCGGTCGAAACAGATGGCTTTATATCACAGTGCAAGAAATCAGCCCTCGACAACTTAACCGCCACAAAATATTTTTTTAAAAAAATCCCTAAGCCCCGGGGTCACAATTTCATCAAGAATCTGACTTTCGGCAATTCACTCAAAAATGGTGCCAAACGGTTGCAAATGCTCCCATGAGAGGTTTGGCGGTCGAAACAGAAGGCTTTTAATCATAGGGAAAAAAATCATCCCTCAACAACTTAACCGGCAGGAAAAGATTTTTTTGAAAAAATCCCTAAGCCCGGGGTCACAATTTCATCAAAAATCTGACTTTCGGCATTTCACTCAAAAATGGTGCCAAACGGTTGCAAATGCTCCCCTGAGAGGTTTGGCGGTCGAAACAGATGGCTTTATATCACAGAGCAAGAAATCAGCCATGGACAACTTAACCGGTTGAAAAAGATTTTTTTGAAAAAATCCCTAAGCCCCGGGGTCACAATTTCATCAAAAATCTGACTTTCGGCATTTCACTCAAAAATGGTGCCAAACGGTTGCAAATGCTCCCCTGAGAGGTTTGGCGGTCGAAACAGATGGCTTTATATCACAGTGCAAGAAATCAGCCCTCGACAACTTAACCGGCAAAAAAAGATTTTTCTGAAAAAATCCCTAAGTCCCGGGGTTACAATTTCATCAACAATCTGACTTTCGGCAATTCACTCAAAAATGGTGCCAAACGGTTGCAAATGCTCCCATGAGAGGTTTGGCGGTCGAAACAGAAGGCTTTTTATCACAGGAAACGAAATCAGCCCTCAACAACTTAACCGGCAGAAAAAGATTTTTTTGAAAAAATCCCGAAGCCCCGGGGTCACAATTTCATCAAAAATCTGACTTTCGGCAATTCACTCAAAATTGGTGCCAAACGGTTGCAAATGCTCCCCTGAGAGGTTTGGCTGCTGAAACAGAATGCTTTCTATCACGGGAAAAGAAATCAGCCCAAGACAACTTAACCGGCAGAAAAAGATTTTTTTGTAAAAAGTCCTAAGCCCCGGGGTCACAATTTCATCAACAATCTGACTTTCGTCAATTCACTCAAAAATGGTGCCAAACGGTTGCAAATGCTCCCGTGAGAGGTTTGGCGGTCGAAACAGAAGGCTTTTTATCACAGGAAAGGAAATCAGCCCTCAACAACTTAACCGGCAGAAAAAGATTTTTTTGAAAAAATCCCTAAGCCCCGGGGTCACAATTTCATCAAAAATCTGACTTTCGGCAATTCACTCAAAAATGGTGCCAAACGGTTGCAAATGCTCCCCTGAGAGGTTTGGCTGCTGAAACAGAATGCTTTCTATCACAGGAAAGGAAATCAGCCCTCAACAACTTAACCGGCAGAAAAAGATTTTTTTGAAAAAATCCCGAAGCCCCGGGGTCAAAATTTCATTAAAAATCTGACTTTCGGCAATTCACTCAAAAATGGTGCCAAACGGTTGCAAATGCTCCCCTGAGTGGTTTGGCTGCTGAAACAGAAGGCTTTTTGTCACAGGAAAAGAAATCAGCCCTCGACAACTTAACCGGCAGGAAAAGATTTTTTTGAAAAAATCGCTAAGCCCCGGGGTCACAATTTCATCAAAAATCTGACTTTCGGCATTTCACTCAAAAATGGTGCCAAACGGTTGCAAATGCTCCCCTGAGAGGTTTGGCGGTCGAAACAGAAGGCTTTTAATCATAGGAAAAGAAATCAGCCCTCAACAACTTAACCGGCAGGAAAAGATTTTTTTGAAAAAATCGCTAAGCCCCGGGGTCACAATTTCATCAAAAATCTGACTTTCGGCATTTCACTCAAAAATGGTGCCAAACTGTTGCAAATGCTCCCCTGAGAGGTTTGGCGGTCGAAACAGATGGCTTTATATCACAGAGCAAGAAATCAGCCATGGACAACTTAACCGGTTGAAAAATATTTTTTTGAAAAAATCCCTAAGCCCCAGGGTCACAATTTCATCAAAAATCTGACTTTCGGCAATTCACTCAAAAATGGTGCCAAACGGTTGCAAATACTCCCCTGAGAGGTTTGGCGGTTGATACAGAAGGCTTTTTATCACGGGAAAAGAAATCAGCCCTCAACAACTTAACCAGCAGAAAAAGATTTTTTTGAAAAAATGCCTAAGCCCGGGGTCACAATTTCATCAAAAATCTGACTTTCGGCAATTCACTCAAAAATGGTGCCAAACGGTTGCAAATGCTCCCCTGAGAGGTTTGGCGGTCGAAACAGATGGCTTTATATCACAGTGCAAGAAATCAGCCCTCGACAACTTAACCTGCAGAAAAATATTTTTTTGAAAAAATCCCTAAGCCCCGGGGTCACAATTTCATCAAAAATCTGACTTTCGGCAATGGTGCCAAACGGTTGCAAATGCTCCCCTGAGAGGTTTGGCGGTCGAAACAGATGGCTTTATATCACAGAGCAAGAAATCAGCCATGGACAACTTAACCGGTTGAAAAATATTTTTTTGAAAAAATCCCTAATCCCTGGGGTCACAATTTCATCAAAAATCTGACTTTCGGCGTTTCACTCAAAAATGGTGCCAAACGGTTGCAAATGCTCCCCTGAGAGGTTTGGCGGTCGAAACAGATGGCTTTATATCACAGTGCAAGAAATCAGCCCTCGACAACTTAACCGGCAGAAAAAAATTTTCTGAAAAAATCCCTAAGCCCCGGGGTCACAATTTCATCAAGAATCTGACTTTCGGCAATTCACTCAAAAATGGTGCCAAACGGTTGAAAATGCTCCCATGAGAGGATTGGCGGTCGAAACAGAAGGCTTTTAATCATAGGAAAAGAAATCAGCGCTCAACAACTTAAACGGCAGGAAAAGATTTTTTTGATAAAATCCCTAAGCCCGGGGTCACAATTTCATCAAAAATCTGACTTTCGGCATTTCACTCAAAAGTGGTGCCAAACGGTTGCAAATGCTCCCCTGAGAGGTTTGGCGGTCGAAACAGATGGCTTTATATCACAGAGCAAGAAATCAGCCATGGACAACTTAACCGGTTGAAAAAGTTTTTTTTTGAAAAAATCCCTAAGCCCCAGGGTCACAATTTCATCAAAAATCTGACTTTCGGCATTTCACTCAAAAATGGTGCCAAACGGTTGCAAATGCTCCCCTGAGAGGTTTGGCGGTCGAAACAGATGGCTTTATATCACAGTGCAAGAAATCAGCCCTCGACAACTTAACCGGCAGAAAAAGATTTTTCTGAAAAAATCCCTAAGCCCCGGGGTCACAATTTCATCAAAAATCTGACTTTCGGCATTTCACTCAAAAGTGGTGCCAAACGGTTGCAAATGCTCCCCTGAGAGGTTTGGCGGTCGAAACAGATGGCTTTATATCACAGAGCAAGAAATCAGCCATGGACAACTTAACCGGTTGAAAAAGTTTTTTTTTGAAAAAATCCCTAAGCCCCAGGGTCACAATTTCATCAAAAATCTGACTTTCGGCAATTCACTCAAAAATGGTGCCAAACGGTTGCAAATACTCCCCTGAGAGGTTTGGCGGTTGATACAGAAGGCTTTTTATCACGGGAAAAGAAATCAGCCCTCAACAACTTAACCAGCAGAAAAAGATTTTTTTGAAAAAATGCCTAAGCCCGGGGTCACAATTTCATCAAAAATCTGACTTTCGGCAATTCACTCAAAAATGGTGCCAAACGGTTGCAAATGCTCCCCTGAGAGGTTTGGCTGCTGAAACAGAATGCTTTCTATCACGGGAAAAGAAATCAGCCCAAGACAACTTAACCGGCAGAAAAAGATTTTTCTGAAAAAATCCCTAAGCCCCGTGGTCACAATTTCATCAAAAATCTGACTTTCGGCAATTTACTCAAAAATGATGCCAAACGGTTGCAAATACTCCCCTGAGAGGTTTGGCGGTTGATACAGAAGGCTTTTTATCACGGGAAAAGAAATCAGCCCTCGACAACTTAACTGGCAGAAAAAGATTTTTTTGAAAAAATCCCGAAGCCCTGGGGTCACAATTTCATCAAAAATCTGACTTTCGGCAATTCACTCAAAAAGGTGCCAAACGGTTGCAAATGCTCCCCTGAGAGGTTTGGCTGCTGAAACAGAATGCATTCTATCACGGGAAAAGAAATTAGCCCAAGACAACTTAACTGGCAGAAAAAGATTTTTTTGAAAAAATCCCTATGCCCCGGGGTCACAATTTCATCAAAAATCTGACTTTAGGCAATTCCCTCAAAAATGTTACCAAACGTTGCAAATGCTCCCGTGAGAGGTTTGGCGGTCGAAACAGAAGGCTTTATATCACAGTGCAAGAAATGAGCCCTCGACAACTTAACCGCCACAAAATATTTTTTTAAAAAAAAACCCTAAGCCCCGGGGTCACAATTTCATCAAAAATCTGACTTTCGGCAATTCACTCAAAAATGGTACCAAAGGTTGCAAATGCTCCACTGAGAGGTTTGGCGGTCGAAACAGAAGGCTTTATAGCACAGTGCAAGAAATCAGCCCTCGACAACTTAACCGCCACAGAAAGTTTTTTTTGAAAAAATCCCTAAGCATCGGGGTCGCAATTTCATCAAAAATCTGACTTTCGGTAATTCACTCAAAAATGGTGCCAAACGGTTGCAAATGCTCCCGTGAGAGGTTTGGCGGTCGAAACAGAAGGCTTTTTATCACAGGAAAAGAAATCAGCCCTCGACAACTTAACCGGCAGAAAAATATTTTTTTGAAAAAATCCCTAAGCCCCGGGGTCACAATTTCATCAAAAATCTGACTTTCGGCAATGGTGCCAAACGGTTGCAAATGCTCCCCTGAGAGGTTTGGCGGTCGAAACAGATGGCTTTATATCACAATGCAAGAAATCAGCCCTCGACAACTTAACCGGCAGAAAAAAATTTTCTGAAAAAATCCCTAAGCCCCGGGGTCACAATTTCATCAAGAATCTGACTTTCGGCAATTCACTCAAAAATGGTGCCAAACGGTTGAAAATGCTCCCATGAGAGGTTTGGCGGTTGATACAGAAGGCTTTTTATCATGGGAATAGAAATCAGCCCTCGACAACTTAACTGGCAGAAAAAGATTTTTTTGAAAAAATCCCGAAGCCCCGGGGTCACAATTTCATCAAAAATCTGACTTTCGGCAATTCACTCAAAAATGGTGCCAAACGGTTGCAAATGCTCCCCTGAGAGGTTTGGCTGCTGAAGCAGAATGCTTTCTATCACCGGAAAAGAAATCAGCCCAAGACAACTTAACCGGCAGAAAAAGATTTTTCTGAAAAAATCCCTAAGCCCCGGGGTCACAATTTCATCAAAAATCTGACTTTCGGCAATTTACTCAAAAATGATGCCAAACGGTTGCAAATACTCCCCTGAGAGGTTTGGCGGTTGATACAGAAGGCTTTTTATCACGGGAAAAGAAATCAGCCCTCGACAACTTAACTGGCAGAAAAAGATTTTTTTGAAAAAATCCCGAAGCCCTGGGGTCACAATTTCATCAAAAATCTGACTTTCGGCAATTCACTCAAAAATGGTGCCAAACGGTTGCAAATGCTCCCCTGAGAGGTTTGGCTGCTGAAACAGAATGCATTCTATCACGGGAAAAGAAATTAGCCCAAGACAACTTAACTGGCAGAAAAAGATTTTTTTGAAAAAATCCCTATGCCCCGGGGTCACAATTTCATCAAAAATCTGACTTTAGGCAATTCCCTCAAAAATGTTACCAAACGTTGCAAATGCTCCCGTGAGAGGTTTGGCGGTCGAAACAGAAGGCTTTATATCACAGTGCAAGAAATGAGCCCTCGACAACTTAACCGCCACAAAATACTTTTTTTAAAAAAAACCCTAAGCCCCGGGGTCACAATTTCATCAAAAATCTGACTTTCGGCAATTCACTCAAAAATGGTACCAAAGGTTGCAAATGCTCCACTGAGAGGTTTGGCGGTCGAAACAGAAGGCTTTATAGCACAGTGCAAGAAATCAGCCCTCGACAACTTAACCGCCACAGAAAGTTTTTTTTGAAAAAATCCCTAAGCATCGGGGTCGCAATTTCATCAAAAATCTGACTTTCGGTAATTCACTCAAAAATGGTGCCAAACGGTTGCAAATGCTCCCGTGAGAGGTTTGGCGGTCGAAACAGAAGGCTTTTTATCACAGGAAAAGAAATCAGCCCTCGACAACTTAACCGGCAGAAAAATATTTTTTTGAAAAAATCCCTAAGCCCCGGGGTCACAATTTCATCAAAAATCTGACTTTCGGCAATGGTGCCAAACGGTTGCAAATGCTCCCCTGAGAGGTTTGGCGGTCGAAACAGATGGCTTTATATCACAATGCAAGAAATCAGCCCTCGACAACTTAACCGGCAGAAAAAAAATTTCTGAAAAAATCCCTAAGCCCCGGGGTCACAATTTCATCAAGAATCTGACTTTCGGCAATTCACTCAAAAATGGTGCCAAACGGTTGAAAATGCTCCCATGAGAGGTTTGGCGGTTGATACAGAAGGCTTTTTATCATGGGAATAGAAATCAGCCCTCGACAACTTAACTGGCAGAAAAAGATTTTTTTGAAAAAATCCCGAAGCCCCGGGGTCACAATTTCATCAAAAATCTGACTTTCGGCAATTCACTCAAAAATGGTGCCAAACGGTTGCAAATGCTCCCCTGAGAGGTTTGGCTGCTGAAACAGAATGCTTTCTATCACGGGAAAAGAAATCAGCCCAAGACAACTTAACCGGCAGAAAAAGATTTTTCTGAAAAAATCCCTAAGCCCCGGGGTCACAATTTCATCAAAAATCTGACTTTCGGCAATTCACTCAAAAATGGTGCCAAACGGTTGCAAATGCTCCCCTGAGAGGTTTGGCTGCTGAAACAGAATGCTTTCTATCACGGGAAAAGAAATCAGCCCAAGACAACTTAACCGGCAGAAAAAGATTTTTCTGAAAAAATCCCTAAGCCCCGGGGTCACAATTTCATCAAAAATCTGACTTTAGGCAATTCCCTCAAAAATGTTACCAAACGTTGCAAATGCTCCCGTGAGAGGTTTGGCGGTCGAAACAGAATGCTTTATATCACAGTGCAAGAAATCAGCCCTCGACAACTTAACCGCCACAGAAAGTTTTTTTTGAAAAAATCCCTAAGCATCGGGGTCGCAATTTCATCAAAAATCTGACTTTCGGTAATTCACTCAAAAATGGTGCCAAACGGTTGCAAATGCTCCCGTGAGAGGTTTGGCGGTCGAAACAGAAGGCTTTTTATCACAGGAAAAGAAATCAGCCCTCGACAACTTAACCGGCAGAAAAAGATTTTTTTGAAAAAATCCCTAAGCCCCGGGGTCACAATTTCATCAAAAATCTGACTTTCGGCAATGGTGCCAAACGGTTGCAAATGCTCCCCTGAGAGGTTTGGCGGTCGAAACAGATGGCTTTATATCACAGAGCAAGAAATCAGCCTTGGACAACTTAACCGGTTGAAAAATATTTTTTTGAAAATATCCCTAAGCCCCGGGGTCACAATTTCATCAAAAATCTGACTTTCGGCATTTCACTCAAAAATGGTGCCAAACGGTTGCAAATGCTCCGCTGAGAGGTTTGGCGGTCGAAACAGATGGCTTTATATCACAATGCAAGAAATCAGCCCTCGACAACTTAACCGGCAGAAAAAAAATTTCTGAAAAAATCCCTAAGCCCCGGGGTCACAATTTCATCAAGAATCTGACTTTCGGCAATTCACTCAAAAATGGTGCCAAACGGTTGAAAATGCTCCCATGAGAGGTTTGGCGGTCGAAACAGAAGGCTTTTAATCATAGGAAAAGAAATCAGCCCTCAACACCTTAAACGGCAGGAAAAGATTTTTTTGAAAAAATCTCTAAGCCCGGGGTCACAATTTCATCAAAAATCTGACTTTCGGCATTTCACTCAAAAATGGTGCCAAACGGTTGCGAATGCTCCCCTGAGAGGTTTGGCGGTCGAAACAGATGGCTTTATATCACAGTGCAAGAAATCAGCCCTCAACAACTTAACTGGCAGAAAAAGATTTTTCTGAAAAAATCCCTAAGCCCCGGGGTCACAATTTCATCAAAAATCTGACTTTCGGCAATTCACTCAAAAATGGTGCCAAACGGTTGCAAATACTCCCCTGAGAGGTTTGGCGGTTGATACAGAAGGCTTTTTATCACGGGAATAGAAATCAGCCCTCGACAACTTAACTGGCAGAAAAAGATTTTTTTGAAAAAATCCCGAAGCCCCGGGGTCACAATTTCATCAAAAATCTGACTTTCGGCAATTCACTCAAAAATGGTGCCAAACGGTTGCAAATGCTCCCCTGAGAGGTTTGGCTGCTGAAGCAGAATGCTTTCTATCACGGGAAAAGAAATCAGCCCAAGACAACTTAACCGGCAGAAAAAGATTTTTCTGAAAAAATCCCTAAGCCCCGGGGTCACAATTTCATCAAAAATCTGACTTTCGGCAATTTACTCAAAAATGATGCCAAACGGTTGCAAATACTCCCCTGAGAGGTTTGGCGGTTGATACAGAAGGCTTTTTATCACGGGAAAAGAAATCAGCCCTCGACAACTTAACTGGCAGAAAAAGATTTTTTTGAAAAAATCCCGAAGCCCTGGGGTCACAATTTCATCAAAAATCTGACTTTCGGCAATTCACTCAAAAATGGTGCCAAACGGTTGCAAATGCTCCCCTGAGAGGTTTGGCTGCTGAAACAGAATGCATTCTATCACGGGAAAAGAAATTAGCCCAAGACAACTTAACTGGCAGAAAAAGATTTTTTTGAAAAAATCCCTATGCCCCGGGGTCACAATTTCATCAAAAATCTGACTTTAGGCAATTCCCTCAAAAATGTTACCAAACGTTGCAAATGCTCCCGTGAGAGGTTTGGCGGTCGAAACAGAAGGCTTTATATCACAGTGCAAGAAATGAGCCCTCGACAACTTAACCGCCACAAAATATTTTTTTTAAAAAAAACCCTAAGCCCCGGGGTCACAATTTCATCAAAAATCTGACTTTCGGCAATTCACTCAAAAATGGTACCAAAGGTTGCAAATGCTCCACTGAGAGGTTTGGCGGTCGAAACAGAAGGCTTTATAGCACAGTGCAAGAAATCAGCCCTCGACAACTTAACCGCCACAGAAAGTTTTTTTTGAAAAAATCCCTAAGCATCGGGGTCGCAATTTCATCAAAAATCTGACTTTCGGTAATTCACTCAAAAATGGTGCCAAACGGTTGCAAATGCTCCCGTGAGAGGTTTGGCGGTCGAAACAGAAGGCTTTTTATCACAGGAAAAGAAATCAGCCCTCGACAACTTAACCGGCAGAAAAATATTTTTTTGAAAAAATCCCTAAGCCCCGGGGTCACAATTTCATCAAAAATCTGACTTTCGGCAATGGTGCCAAACGGTTGCAAATGCTCCCCTGAGAGGTTTGGCGGTCGAAACAGATGGCTTTATATCACAATGCAAGAAATCAGCCCTCGACAACTTAACCGGCAGAAAAAAAATTTCTGAAAAAATCCCTAAGCCCCGGGGTCACAATTTCATCAAGAATCTGACTTTCGGCAATTCACTCAAAAATGGTGCCAAACGGTTGAAAATGCTCCCATGAGAGGTTTGGCGGTTGATACAGAAGGCTTTTTATCATGGGAATAGAAATCAGCCCTCGACAACTTAACTGGCAGAAAAAGATTTTTTTGAAAAAATCCCGAAGCCCCGGGGTCACAATTTCATCAAAAATCTGACTTTCGGCAATTCACTCAAAAATGGTGCCAAACGGTTGCAAATGCTCCCCTGAGAGGTTTGGCTGCTGAAACAGAATGCTTTCTATCACGGGAAAAGAAATCAGCCCAAGACAACTTAACCGGCAGAAAAAGATTTTTCTGAAAAAATCCCTAAGCCCCGGGGTCACAATTTCATCAAAAATCTGACTTTCGGCAATTTACTCAAAAATGATGCCAAACGGTTGCAAATACTCCCCTGAGAGGTTTGGCGGTTGATACAGAAGGCTTTTTATCACGGGAAAAGAAATCAGCCCTCGACAACTTAACTGGCAGAAAAAGATTTTTTTGAAAAAATCCCTATGCCCCGGGGTCACAATTTCATCAAAAATCTGACTTTAGGCAATTCCCTCAAAAATGTTACCAAACGTTGCAAATGCTCCCGTGAGAGGTTTGGCGGTCGAAACAGAATGCTTTATATCACAGTGCAAGAAATCAGCCCTCGACAACTTAACCGCCACAGAAAGTTTTTTTTGAAAAAATCCCTAAGCATCGGGGTCGCAATTTCATCAAAAATCTGACTTTCGGTAATTCACTCAAAAATGGTGCCAAACGGTTGCAAATGCTCCCGTGAGAGGTTTGGCGGTCGAAACAGAAGGCTTTTTATCACAGGAAAAGAAATCAGCCCTCGACAACTTAACCGGCAGAAAAAGATTTTTTTGAAAAAATCCCTAAGCCCCGGGGTCACAATTTCATCAAAAATCTGACTTTCGGCAATGGTGCCAAACGGTTGCAAATGCTCCCCTGAGAGGTTTGGCGGTCGAAACAGATGGCTTTATATCACAGAGCAAGAAATCAGCCTTGGACAACTTAACCGGTTGAAAAATATTTTTTTGAAAATATCCCTAAGCCCCGGGGTCACAATTTCATCAAAAATCTGACTTTCGGCATTTCACTCAAAAATGGTGCCAAACGGTTGCAAATGCTCCGCTGAGAGGTTTGGCGGTCGAAACAGATGGCTTTATATCACAATGCAAGAAATCAGCCCTCGACAACTTAACCGGCAGAAAAAAAATTTCTGAAAAAATCCCTAAGCCCCGGGGTCACAATTTCATCAAGAATCTGACTTTCGGCAATTCACTCAAAAATGGTGCCAAACGGTTGAAAATGCTCCCATGAGAGGTTTGGCGGTCGAAACAGAAGGCTTTTAATCATAGGAAAAGAAATCAGCCCTCAACACCTTAAACGGCAGGAAAAGATTTTTTTGAAAAAATCTCTAAGCCCGGGGTCACAATTTCATCAAAAATCTGACTTTCGGCATTTCACTCAAAAATGGTGCCAAACGGTTGCGAATGCTCCCCTGAGAGGTTTGGCGGTCGAAACAGATGGCTTTATATCACAGTGCAAGAAATCAGCCCTCAACAACTTAACTGGCAGAAAAAGATTTTTCTGAAAAAATCCCTAAGCCCCGGGGTCACAATTTCATCAAAAATCTGACTTTCGGCAATTCACTCAAAAATGGTGCCAAACGGTTGCAAATACTCCCCTGAGAGGTTTGGCGGTTGATACAGAAGGCTTTTTATCACGGGAATAGAAATCAGCCCTCGACAACTTAACTGGCAGAAAAAGATTTTTTTGAAAAAATCCCGAAGCCCCGGGGTCACAATTTCATCAAAAATCTGACTTTCGGCAATTCACTCAAAAATGGTGCCAAACGGTTGCAAATGCTCCCATGAGAGGTTTGGCGGTCGAAACAGAAGGCTTTTAATCATAGGAAAAGAAATCAGCCCTCAACAACTTAAACGGCAGAAAAAGATTTTTCTGAAAAAATCCCTAAGCCCGGGGTCACAATTTCATCAAAAATCTGACTTTCGGCAATTTACTCAAAAATGATGCCAAACGGTTGCAAATACTCCCCTGAGAGGTTTGGCGGTTGATACAGAAGGCTTTTTATCACGGGAAAAGAAATCAGCCCTCGACAACTTAACTGGCAGAAAAAGATTTTTTTGAAAAAATCCCGAAGCCCTGGGGTGACAATTTCATCAAAAATCTGACTTTCGGCAATTCACTCAAAAATGGTGCCAAACGGTTGCAAATGCTCCCCTGAGAGGTTTGGCTGCTGAAACAGAATGCATTCTATCACGGGAAAAGAAATTAGCCCAAGACAACTTAACTGGCAGAAAAAGATTTTTTTGAAAAAATCCCTATGCCCCGGGGTCACAATTTCATCAAAAATCTGACTTTAGGCAATTCCCTCAAAAATGTTACCAAACGTTGCAAATACTCCCGTGAGAGGTTTGGCGGTCGAAACAGAAGGCTTTATATCACAGTGCAAGAAATCAGCCCTCGACAACTTAACCGCCACAGAAATTTTTTTTTGAAAAAATCCCTAAGCATCGGGGTCGCAATTTCATCAAAAATCTAACTTTCGGTAATTCACTCAAAAATGGTGCCAAACGGTTGCAAATGCTCCCGTGAGAGGTTTGGCGGTCGAAACAGAAGGCTTTTTATCACAGGAAAAGAAATCAGCCCTCGACAACTTAACCGGCAGAAAAATATTTTTTTGAAAAAATCCCTAAGCCCCGGGGTCACAATTTCATCAAAAATCTGACTTTCGGCAATGGTGCCAAACGGTTGCAAATGCTCCCCTGAGAGGTTTGGCGGTCGAAACAGATGGCTTTATGTCACAGAGCAAGAAATCAGCCATGGACAACTTAACCGGTTGAAAAATATTTTTTTGAAAAAATCCCTAAGCCCCGGGGTCACAATTTCATCAAAAATCTGACTTTCGGCATATCACTCAAAAATGGTGCCAAACGGTTGCAAATGCTCCCCTGAGCGGTTTGGCGGTCGAAACAGATGGCTTTATATCACAGTGCAAGAAATCAGCCCTCGACAACTTAACCGGCAGAAAAAGATTTTTCTGAAAAAATCCCTAAGCCCCGGGGTCACAATTTCATCAAAAATCTGACTTTCGGCAATTCACTCAAAAATGGTGCCAAACGGTTGCAAATGCTCCCATGAGAGGTTTGGCGGTCGAAACAGAAGGCTTTTTATCACGGGAAAAGAAATCAGCCCTCGACAACTTAACCGGCAGAAAAAGATTTTTTTGTAAAAAGTCCTAAGCCCCGGGGTCACAATTTCATCAAAAATATGACTTTCGGCATTTCACTCAAAAATCGTGCCAATCGGTTGCAAATGCTTCCGTGAGAGGTTTGGCTGTCGAAAAAGAAGGCTTTTTATCACGGGAATAGAAATCAGCCCTCGACAACTTAACCGGCAGAAAAAGATTTTTTTGAAAAAATCCCTATGCCCCGGGGTCGCAATTTCATCAAAAATCTGACTTTCGGCAATTCCCTCAAAAATGTTACCAAACGTTGCAAATGCTCCCGTGAGAGGTTTGGCGGTCGAAACAGAAGGCTTTATATCACAGTGCAAGAAATCAGCCCTCGACAACTTAACCGCCACAGAAAGTTTTTTTTGAAAAAATCACTAAGCGTCGGGGTCGCAATTTCATCAAAAATCTGACTTTCGGTAATTCACTCAAAAATGGTGCCAAACGGTTGCAAATGCTCCCGTGAGAGGTTTGGCGGTCGAAACAGAAGGCTTTTTATCACAGGAAAAGAAATCAGCCCTCGACAACTTAACCGGCAGAAAAATATTTTTTTGAAAAAATCCCTAAGCCCCGGGGTCACAATTTCATCAAAAATCTGACTTTCGGCAATGGTGCCAAACGGTTGCAAATGCTCCCCTGAGAGGTTTGGCGATCGAAACAGAAGGCTTTTTATCACGGGAAAAGAAATCAGCCCTCGACAACTTAACCGGCAGAAAAATATTTTTTTGTAAAAATCCCTAAGCCCCAGGGTCACAATTTCATCAAAAATCTGACTTTCGGCAATTCACTCAAAAATGGTGCCAAACGGTTGCAAATGCTCCCCTGAGAGGTTTGGCTGCTGAAACAGAGTGCTTTCTATCACGGGAAAAGAAATCAGCCCAAGACAACTTAACCGGCAGAAAAAGATTTTTTTGTAAAAAGTCCTAAGCCCCGGGGTCACAATTTCATCAAAAATATGACTTTCGGCATTTCACTCAAAAATCTTGCCAATCGGTTGCAAATGCTCCCGTGAGAGGTTTGGCCGTCGAAACAGAAGGCTTTTTGTCACAGGAAAAGAAATCAGCCCTCGACAACTTAACCGGCAGAAAAAGATTTTTTTGAAAAAATCCCTATGCCCCGGGGTCACAATTTCATCAAAAATCTGACTTTAGGCAATTCCCTCAAAAATGTTACCAAACGTTGCAAATGCTCCCGTGAGAGGTTTGGCGGTCGAAACAGAAGGCTTTATATCACAGTGCAAGAAATCAGCCCTCGACAACTTAACCGCCACAGAAATTTTTTTTTGAAAAAATCCCTAAGCATCGGGGTCGCAATTTCATCAAAAATCTAACTTTCGGTAATTCACTCAAAAATGGTGCCAAACGGTTGCAAATGCTCCCGTGAGAGGTTTGGCGGTCGAAACAGAAGGCTTTTTATCACAGGAAAAGAAATCAGCCCTCGACAACTTAACCGGCAGAAAAATATTTTTTTGAAAAAATCCCTAAGCCCCGGGGTCACAATTTCATCAAAAATCTGACTTTCGGCAATGTTGCCAAACGGTTGCAAATGCTCCCCTGAGAGGTTTGGCGGTCGAAACAGATGGCTTTATATCACAGAGCAAGAAATCAGCCATGGACAACTTAACCGGTTGAAAAATATTTTTTTGAAAAAATCCCTAAGCCCCGGGGTCACAATTTCATCAAAAATCTGACTTTCGGCATATCACTCAAAAATGGTGCCAAACGGTTGCAAATGCTCCCCTGAGAGGTTTGGCGGTCGAAACAGATGGCTTTATATCACAGTGCAAGAAATCAGCCCTCGACAACTTAACCGGCAGAAAAAGATTTTTCTGAAAAAATCCCTAAGCCCCGGGGTCACAATTTCATCAAAAATCTGACTTTCGGCAATTCACTCAAAAATGGTGCCAAACGGTTGCAAATACTCCCCTGAGAGGTTTGGCGGTTGATACAGAAGGCTTTTTATCACGGGAATAGAAATCAGCCCTCGACAACTTAACTGGCAGAAAAAGATTTTTTTGAAAAAATCCCTAAGTCCCGGGGTCACAATTTCATCAACAATCTGACTTTCGGCAATTCACTCAAAAATGGTGCCAAACGGTTGCAAATGCTCCCATGAGAGGTTTGGCGGTCGAAACAGAAGGCTTTTTATCACGGGAAAAGAAATCAGCCCAAGACAACTTAACCGGCAGAAAAAGATTTTTTTGTAAAAAGTCCTAAGCCCCGGGGTCACAATTTCATCAAAAATATGACTTTCGGCATTTCACTCAAAAATCGTGCCAATCGGTTGAAAATGCTCCCGTGAGAGGTTTGGCTGTCGAAAAAGAAGGCTTTTTATCACGGGAATAGAAATCAGACCTCGACAACTTAACCGGCAGAAAAAGATTTTTTTGAAAAAATCCCTATGCCCCGGGGTCGCAATTTCATCAAAAATCTGACTTTCGGCAATTCCCTCAAAAATGTTACCAAACGTTGCAAATGCTCCCGTGAGAGGTTTGGCGGTCGAAACAGAAGGCTTTATATCACAGTGCAAGAAATCAGCCCTCGACAACTTAACCGCCACAGAAAGTTTTTTTTGAAAAAATCCCTAAGCATCGGGGTCGCAATTTCATCAAAAATCTGACTTTCGGTAATTCACTCAAAAATGGTGCGAAACGGTTGCAAATGCTCCCGTGAGAGGTTTGGCGGTCGAAACAGAAGGCTTTTTATCACAGGAAAAGAAATCAGCCCTCGACAACTTAACCGGCAGAAAAATATTTTTTTGAAAAAATCCCTAAGCCCCGGGGTCACAATTTCATCAAAAATCTGACTTTCGGCAATGGTGCCAAACGGTTGCAAATGCTCCCCTGAGAGGTTTGGCGATCGAAACAGAAGGCTTTTTATCACGGGAAAAGAAATCAGCCCTCGACAACTTAACCGGCAGAAAAATATTTTTTTGTAAAAATCCCTAAGCCCCAGGGTCACAATTTCATCAAAAATCTGACTTTCGGCAATTCACTCAAAAATGGTGCCAAACGGTTGCAAATGCTCCCCTGAGAGGTTTGGCGGTCGAAACAGATGGCTTTATATCACAGTGCAAGAAATCAGCCCTCGACAACTTAACCGGCAGAAAAAAAATTTCTGAAAAAATCCCTAAGCCCCGGGGTCACAATTTCATCATGAATCTGACTTTCGGCAATTCACTCAAAAATGGTGCCAAACGGTTGCAAATGCTCCCCTGAGAGGTTTGGCGGTGGAAACAGAAGGCTTTTAATCATAGGAAAAGAAATCAGCCCTCAACAACTTAAACGGCAGGAAAAGATTTTTTTGAAAAAATCCCTAATCCCGGGGTCACAATTTCATCAAAAATCTGACTTTCGGCATTTCACTCAAAAATGGTGCCAAACGGTTGCAAATGCTCCCCTGAGAGGTTTGGCGGTCGAAACAGATGGCTTTATATCACAGAGCAAGAAATCAGCCATGGACAACTTAACCGGTTGAAAAATATTTTTTTGAAAAAATCCCTAAGCCCCGGGGTCACAATTTCATCAAAAATCTGACTTTCGGCATTTCACTCAAAAATGGTGCCAAACGGTTGCAAATGCTCCCCTGAGAGGTTTGGCGGTCGAAACAGATGGCTTTATATCACAGTGCAAGAAATCAGCCCTCGACAACTTAACCGGCAGAAAAATATTTTTTTGAAAAAATCCCTAAGCCCCGGGGTCACAATTTCATCTAAAATCTGACTTTCGGCAATTCACTCAAAAATGGTGCCAAACGGTTGCAAATACTCCCCTGAGAGGTTTGGCGGTTGATACAGAAGGCTTTTTATCACGGGAATAGAAATCAGCCCTCGACAACTTAACTGGCAGAAAAAGATTTTTTTGAAAAAATCCCGAAGCCCCGGGGTCACAATTTCATAAAAAATCTGACTTTCGGCAATTCACTCAAAAATGGTGCCAAACGGTTGCAAATGCTCCCCTGAGAGGTTTGGCTGCTGAAACAGAATGCTTTCTATCACGGGAAAAGAAATCAGCCCAAGACAACTTAACCGGCAGAAAAAGATTTCTTTGTAAAAAGTCCTAAGCCCCGGGGTCACAATTTCATCAAAAATATGACTTTCGGCATTTCACTCAAAAATCGTGCCAAACGGTTGCAAATGCTCCCGTGAGAGGTTTGGCTGTCGAAACAGAAGTCTTTTTGTCACAGGAAAAGAAATCAGCCCTCGACAACTTAACCGGCCGAAAAAGATTTTTTTGAAAAAATCCCTATGCCCCGGCGTCACAATTTCATCAAAAATCTGACTTTCGGCAATTCCCTCAAAAATGTTACCAAACGTTGCAAATGCTGCCGTGTGAGGTTTGGCGGGCGAAACAGGAGGCTTTATATCACAGTGCAAGAAATCAGCCCTCGACAACTTAACCGCCACAAAATATTTTTTTTTAAAAAATCCCTAAGCCCCGGGGTCACAATTTCATCAAAAATCTGACTTTCGGCAATTCACTCAAAAATGGTACCAAAGGTTGCAAATGCTCCACTGAGAGGTTTGGCGGTCGAAACAGAAGGCTTTATATCACAGTGCAAGAAATCAGCCCTCGAAAACTTAACCGGCAGAAAAAGATTTTTTTGAAAAAATCCCTATGCCCCGGGGTCGCAATTTCATCAAAAATCTGACTTTCGGCAATTCCCTCAAAAATGTTACCAAACGTTGCAAATGCTCCCGTGAGAGGTTTGGCGGTCGAAACAGAAGGCTTTATATCACAGTGCAAGAAATCAGCCCTCGACAACTTAACCGCCACAGAAAGTTTTTTTTGAAAAAATCCCTAAGCATCGGGGTCGCAATTTCATCAAAAATCTGACTTTCGGTAATTCACTCAAAAATGGTGCGAAACGGTTGCAAATGCTCCCGTGAGAGGTTTGGCGGTCGAAACAGAAGGCTTTTTATCACAGGAAAAGAAATCAGCCCTCGACAACTTAACCGGCAGAAAAATATTTTTTTGAAAAAATCCCTAAGCCCCGGGGTCACAATTTCATCAAAAATCTGACTTTCGGCAATGGTGCCAAACGGTTGCAAATGCTCCCCTGAGAGGTTTGGCGATCGAAACAGAAGGCTTTTTATCACGGGAAAAGAAATCAGCCCTCGACAACTTAACCGGCAGAAAAATATTTTTTTGTAAAAATCCCTAAGCCCCAGGGTCACAATTTCATCAAAAATCTGACTTTCGGCAATTCACTCAAAAATGGTGCCAAACGGTTGCAAATGCTCCCCTGAGAGGTTTGGCTGCTGAAACAGAGTGCTTTCTATCACGGGAAAAGAAATCAGCCCAAGACAACTTAACCGGCAGAAAAAGATTTTTTTGTAAAAAGTCCTAAGCCCCGGGGTCACAATTTCATCAAAAATATGACTTTCGGCATTTCACTCAAAAATCTTGCCAATCGGTTGCAAATGCTCCCGTGAGAGGTTTGGCTGTCGAAACAGAAGGCTTTTTGTCACAGGAAAAGAAATCAGCCCTCGACAACTTAACCGGCAGAAAAAGATTTTTTTGAAAAAATCCCTATGCCCCGGGGTCACAATTTCATCAAAAATCTGACTTTCGGCAATGGTGCCAAACGGTTGCAAATGCTCCCCTGAGAGGATTGGCGGTCGAAACAGATGGCTTTATATCACAGAGCAAGAAATCAGCCATGGACAACTTAACCGGTTGAAAAATATTTTTTTGAAAAAATCCCTAAGCCCCGGGGTCACAATTTCATCAAAAATCTGACTTTCGGCATTTCACTCAAAAATGGTGCCAAACGGTTGCAAATGCTCCGCTGAGAGGTTTGGCGGTCGAAACAGATGGCTTTATATCACAGTGCAAGAAATCAGCCCTCGACAACTTAACCGGCAGAAAAAAAATTTCTGAAAAAATCCCTAAGCCCCGGGGTCACAATTTCATCATGAATCTGACTTTCGGCAATTCACTCAAAAATGGTGCCAAACGGTTGCAAATGCTCCCATGAGAGGTTTGGCGGTGGAAACAGAAGGCTTTTAATCATAGGAAAAGAAATCAGCCCTCAACAACTTAAACGGCAGGAAAAGATTTTTTTGAAAAAATCCCTAATCCCGGGGTCACAATTTCATCAAAAATCTGACTTTCGGCATTTCACTCAAAAATGGTGCCAAACGGTTGCAAATGCTCCCCTGAGAGGTTTGGCGGTCGAAACAGATGGCTTTATATCACAGAGCAAGAAATCAGCCATGGACAACTTAACCGGTTGAAAAATATTTTTTTGAAAAAATCCCTAAGCCCCGGGGTCACAATTTCATCAAAAATCTGACTTTCGGCATTTCACTCAAAAATGGTGCCAAACGGTTGCAAATGCTCCCCTGAGAGGTTTGGCGGTCGAAACAGATGGCTTTATATCACAGTGCAAGAAATCAGCCCTCGACAACTTAACCGGCAGAAAAATATTTTTTTGAAAAAATCCCTAAGCCCCGGGGTCACAATTTCATCTAAAATCTGACTTTCGGCAATTCACTCAAAAATGGTGCCAAACGGTTGCAAATACTCCCCTGAGAGGTTTGGCGGTTGATACAGAAGGCTTTTTATCACGGGAATAGAAATCAGCTCTCGACAACTTAACTGGCAGAAAAAGATTTTTTTGAAAAAATCCCGAAGCCCCGGGGTCACAATTTCATAAAAAATCTGACTTTCGGCAATTCACTCAAAAGTGGAGCCAAACGGTTGCAAATGCTCCCCTGAGAGGTTTGGCTGCTGAAACAGAATGCTTTCTATCACGGGAAAAGAAATCAGCCCAAGACAACTTAACCGGCAGAAAAAGATTTCTTTGTAAAAAGTCCTAAGCCCCGGGGTCACAATTTCATCAAAAATATGACTTTCGGCATTTCACTCAAAAATCGTGCCAAACGGTTGCAAATGCTCCCGTGAGAGGTTTGGCTGTCGAAACAGAAGGCTTTTTGTCACAGGAAAAGAAATCAGCCCTCGACAACTTAACCGGCCGAAAAAGATTTTTTTGAAAAAATCCCTATGCCCCGGCGTCACAATTTCATCAAAAATCTGACTTTCGGCAATTCCCTCAAAAATGTTACCAAACGTTGCAAATGCTGCCGTGTGAGGTTTGGCGGGCGAAACAGGAGGCTTTATATCACAGTGCAAGAAATCAGCCCTCGACAACTTAACCGCCACAAAATATTTTTTTTAAAAAAATCGCTAAGCCCCGGGGTGACAATTTCATCAAAAATCTGACTTTCGGCAATTCACTCAAAAATGGTACCAAAGGTTGCAAATGCTCCACTGAGAGGTTTGGCGGTCGAAACAGAAGGCTTTATATCACAGTGCAAGAAATCAGCCCTCGACAACTTAACCGCCACAGAAAGTTTTTTTTGAAAAAATCCCTAAGCATCGGGGCCGCAATTTCATAAAAAATCTAACTTTCGGTAATTCACTCAAAAATGGTGCCAAACGGTTGCAAATGCTCCCGTGAGAGGTTTGGCGGTCGAAACAGAAGGCTTTTTATCACAGGAAAAGAAATCAGCCCTCGACAACTTAACCGGCAGAAAAATATTTTTTTGAAAAAATCCCTAAGCCCCGGGGTCACAATTTCATTAAAAATCTGACTTTCGGCAATGGTGCCAAACGGTTGCAAATGCTCCCCTGAGAGGTTTGGCGGTCGAAACAGATGGCTTTATATCACAGAGCAAGAAATAAGCCATGGACAACATAACCGGTTGAAAAATATTTTTTTGAAAAAATCCCTAAGCCCCGGGGTCACAATTTCATCAAAAATCTGACTTTCGGCAATTCACTCAAAAATGGTGCCAAACGGTTGCAAATGCTCCCCTGAGAGGTTTGGCGGTCGAAACAGATGGCTTTATATCACAGTGCAAGAAATCAGCCCTCGACAACTTAACCGGCAGAAAAATTTTTTTTTGAAAAAATCCCTAAGCCCCGGGGTCACAATTTCATCTAAAATCTGACTTTCGGCAATTCACTCAAAAATGGTGCCAAACGGTTGCAAATACTCCCCTGAGAGGTTTGGCGGTGGATACAGAAGGCTTTTTATCACGGGAATAGAAATCAGCCCTCGACAACTTAACTGGCAGAAAAAGATTTTTTTTGAAAAAATCCCGAAGCCCCGGGGTCACAATTTCATAAAAAATCTGACTTTCGGCAATTCACTCAAAAATGGTGCCAAACGGTTGCAAATGCTCCCCTGAGAGGTTTGGCTGCTGAAACAGAATGCTTTCTATCACGGGAAAAGAAATCAGCCCAAGACAACCTAACCGGCAGAAAAAGATTTCTTTGTAAAAAGTCCTAAGCCCCGGGGTCACAATTTCATCAAAAATATGACTTTCGGCATTTCACTCAAAAATCGTGCCAAACGGTTGCAAATGCTCCCGTGAGAGGTTTGGCTGTCGAAACAGAAGGCTTTTTGTCACAGGAAAAGAAATCAGCCCTCGACAACTTAACCGGCCGAAAAAGATTTTTTTGAAAAAATCCCTATGCCCCGGCGTCACAATTTCATCAAAAATCTGACTTTCGGCAATTCCCTCAAAAATGTTACCAAACGTTGCAAATGCTGCCGTGTGAGGTTTGGCGGGCGAAACAGGAGGCTTTATATCACAGTGCAAGAAATCAGCCCTCGACAACTTAACCGCCACAAAATATTTTTTTAAAAAAAATCGCTAAGCCCCGGGGTCACAATTTCATCAAAAATCTGACTTTCGGCAATTCACTCAAAAATGGTACCAAAGGTTGCAAATGCTCCACTGAGAGGTTTGGCGGTCGAAACAGAAGGCTTTATATCACAGTGCAAGAAATCAGCCCTCGACAACTTAACCGCCACAGAAAGTTTTTTTTGAAAAAATCCCTAAGCATCGGGGTCGCAATTTCATAAAAAATCTAACTTTCGGTAATTCACTCAAAAATGGTGCCAAACGGTTGCAAATGCTCCCGTGAGAGGTTTGGCGGTCGAAACAGAAGGCTTTTTATCACAGGAAAAGAAATCAGCCCTCGACAACTTAACCGGCAGAAAAATATTTTTTTGAAAAAATCCCTAAGCCCCGGGGTCACAATTTCATCAAAAATCTGACTTTCGGCAATGGTGCCAAACGGTTGCAAATGCTCCCCTGAGAGGTTTGGCGGTCGAAACAGATGGCTTTATATCACAGAGCAAGAAATCAGCCATGGACAACTTAACCGGTTGAAAAAGATTTTTTTGAAAAAATCCCTATCCCGGGGTCACATTTTCATCAAAAATCTGACTTTCGGCAATACACTCCAAATAGTGCCAAACAGTTGCAAATGCTCCCCTGAGAGGTTTCTTGGTCGAAACAGAAGGTTTTATATCACAGAGCAAGAAATCAGCCATGGACAACTTAACCGGCAGAAAAAGATTTTTTTGAAAAAATCCCTAAGCCCCGGGGTCACAATTTCATCAAAAATCTGACTTTCGGCAATTCACTCAAAAATGGTGCCAAACGGTTGCAAATGCTCCCGTGAGAGGTTTGGCGATCGAAACAGTAGCCTTTTTATCACAGGAAAAGAAATCAGCCCTCGACAACTTAACCGGCAGAAAAATATTTTTTTGTAAAAATCCCTAAGCCCCAGGGTCACAATTTCATCAAAAATCTGTCTTTCGGCATTTCACTCAAAGATGGTGCCAAACGGTTGCAAATGCTCCCGTGAATGGTTTGGCTGTCCAAACAGAAGGCTTTTGATGACAGGAAAAGAAATCAGCCCTCGACAACTTAACCGGCAGAAAATGATTTTTTTGAAAAAATCCCTAAACCCCGGGGTCACAATTTCATCAAAAATCTGACTTTCGGCAATTCACTCAAAAATGGTGCCAAACGGTTGCAAATGCTCCCGTGAGAGGTTTGGCTGTTGAAACAGAAGTCCTTTTATCAGAGGAAAAGAAATCAGCCCTCGACAATTTAACCGGCAGAAAAAGATTTTTTTGAAAAAATTCCCAAGCCCCGGGGTCACAATTTCATCAAAAATCTGACCTTCGGCAATTCACTCAAAAATGGTGCCAAACGGTTGCAAATGCTCCCCTGAGAGGTTTGGCGGCTGAAACAGAAGGCTTTCTATCACGGGAAAAGAAATCAGCCCAAGACAACTTAACCGGCAGAAAAATATTTTTTTGAAAAAATCCCTAAGCCCCGGGGTCACAATTTCATCAAAAATCTGACTTTCGGCAATTCACTCAAAAATGGTGCCAAACGGTTGCAAATACTCCCCTGAGAGGTTTGGCGGTTGATACAGAAGGCTTTTTATCACGGGAATAGAAATCAGCCCTCGACAACTTAACCGGCAGAAAAAGATTTTTTTGAAAAAATCCCTAAGCCCCGGGGTCACAATTTCATCAAAACTCTTACTTTCGGCATTTCACTCTAAAATAGTGCCAAACGGTTGGAAATGCTCCCGTGAGAGGTTTGCCTGTCGAAACAGAAGGCTTTTTATCACAGGAAAAGAAATCAGCCCTCGACAACTTAACCGGCAGAAAAAGATTTTTTTGAAAATATCCCTAATCCCCGGGGTCACAATTTCATCAAAAATCTGACCTTCGGCAATTCACTCAAAAATGGTGCCAAACGGTTCCAAATGCTCCCCTGAGAGGTTTGGCGGTCGAAACAGATGGCTTTATATGACAGAGCAAGAAATCAGCCATGGACAACTTAACCGGCAGAAAAATGTTTTTTTGAAAAAATCCCTAAGCCCCGGGGTCACAATTTCATCAAAAATCTGACTTTCGGCAATTCACTCAAAAATGGTGCCAAACGGTTGCAAATACTCCCCTGAGAGGTTTGGCGGTTGATACAGAAGGCTTTTTATCACGGGAATAGAAATCAGCCCTCGACAACTTAACCGGCAGAAAAAGATTTTTTTGAAAAAATCCCTAAGCCCCGGGGTCACAATTTCATCAAAACTCTTACTTTCGGCATTTCACTCTAAAATAGTGCCAAACGGTTGGAAATGCTCCCGTGAGAGGTTTGCCTGTCGAAACAGAAGGCTTTTTATCACAGGAAAAGAAATCAGCCCTCGACAACTTAACCGGCAGAAAAAGATTTTTTTGAAAATATCCCTAAGCCCCGGGGTCACAATTTCATCAAGAATCTGACTTTCGGCAATTCACTCAAAAATGGTGCCAAACGGTGGCAAATGCTCCCATGAGAGGTTTGGCGGTCGAAACAGATGGCTTTATATCACAGAGCAAGAAATCAGCCATGGACAACTTAACCGGTTGAAAAAGATTTTTTTGAAAAAATCCCGAAGCCCCGGGGTCACAATTTCATCAAAAATCTGACTTTCGGCATTTCACTCAAAAATGGTGCCAAACGGTTGCAAATGCTCCCGTGAGAGGTTTGGCTGTTGAAACAGAAGTCTTTTTATCAGAGGAAAAGAAATCAGCCCTCGACAATTTAACCGGCAGAAAAAGATTTTTTTGAAAAAATTCCCAAGCCCCGGGGTCACAATTTCATCAAAAATCTGACCTTCGGCAATTCACTCAAAAATGGTGCCAAACGGTTCCAAATGCTCCCCTGAGAGGTTTGGCGGTCGAAACAGATGGCTTTATATCACAGAGCAAGAAATCAGCCATGGACAACTTAACCGGCAAAAAAATGTTTTTTTGAAAAAATCCCTAAGCCCCGGGGTCACAATTTCATCAAAAATCTGACTTTCGGCAATTCACTCAAAAATGGTGCCAAACGGTTGCAAATACTTCCCTGAGAGGTTTGGCGGTTGATACAGAAGGCTTTTTATCACGGGAATAGAAATCAGCCCTCGACAACTTAACCGGCAGAAAAATATTTTTTTTGAAAAAATCCCTAAGCCCCGGGGTCACAATTTCATCAAAAATCTGACTTTCGGCAATTCACTCAAAAATGGTGCCAAACGGTTGCAAATGCTCCCGTGAGAGGTTTGGCAGTTGAAACAGAAGGCTTTTTATCACGGGAAAAGAAATCAGACCTCGACAACTTAACCGGCAGAAAAAGATTTTTTTGAAAAAATCCCTAAGCCCCGGGATCACAATTTCATCAAAAATCTGACCTTCGGCATTTAACTCACAAATGGTGCCAAACGGTTGCAAATGCTCCCGTGAGAGGTTTGGCGATCGAAACAGTAGCCTTTTTATCACAGGAAACGAAATCAGCCCTCGACAACTTAACCGGCAGAAAAATATTTTTTTGTAAAAATCCCTAAGCCCCAGGGTCACAATTTCATCAAAAATCTGTCTTTCGGCATGTCACTCAAAGATGGTGCCAAACGGTTGCAAATGCTCCCGTGAATGGTTTGGCTGTCCAAACAGAAGGCTTTTTATCACAGGAAAAGAAATCAGCCCTCGACAACTTAACCGGCAGAAAATGATTTTTTTGAAAAATATTTTTTTGAAAAAATCCCTAAGCCCCGGGGTCACAATTTCATCAAAAATCTGACTTTCGGCAATTCACTCAAAAATGGTGCCAAAGGTTGCAAATGCTCCCCTGAGAGGTTTGGCGGCTGAAACAGAAGGCTTTCTATCACGGGAAAAGAAATCAGCCCAAGACAACTTAACCGGCAGAAAAATATTTTTTTCAAAAAATACTTAAGCCCCGGGGTCACAATTTCATCAAAAATCTGACTTTCGGCAATTCACTCAAAAATGGTACCAAACGGTTCCAAATGCTCCCCTGAGAGGTTTGGCGGTCGAAACAGATGGCTTTATATCACAGAGCAGGAAATCAGCCATGGACAACTTAACCGGCAGAAAAATATTTTTTTCAAAATACCCCTAAGCCCCGGGGTCACAATTTCATCATAAATCTGACCTTCGGCAATTCACTCAAAACTGGTGCCAAACGGTTCCAAATGCTCCCCTGAGAGGTTTGGCGGTCGAAACAGATGGCTTTATATCACAGAGCAAGAAATCTGCCATGGACAACTTAACCGGCAGAAAAAGATTTTTTTGAAAATATCCCTAAGCCCCGGGGTCACAATTTCATCAAGAATCTGACTTTCGGCAATTCACTCAAAAATGGTGCCAAACGGTTGCAAATGCTCCCATGAGAGGTTTGGCGGCTGAAACAGAAGGCTTTCTATCACGGGAAAAGAAATCAGCCATGGACAACTTAACCGGCAGAAAAATATTTTTTTCAAAAAATCCCTAAGCCACGGGGTCACAATTTCATCAAAAATCTGACCTTCGGCATTTAACTCACAAATGGTGCCAAACGGTTCCAAATGCTCCCGTGAGAGGTTTGGCGATCGAAACAGTAGCCTTTTTATCACAGGAAAAGAAATCAGCCCTCGACAACTTAACCGGCAGAAAAATATTTTTTTGTAAAAATCCCTAAGCCCCAGGGTCACAATTTCATCAAAAATCTGTCTTTCGGCATTTCACTCAAAGATGGTGCCAAACGGTTGCAAATGCTCCCGTGAATGGTTTGGCTGTCCAAACAGAAGGCTTTTTATCACAGGAAAAGAAATCAGTCCTCGACAACTTAACCGGCAGAAAATGATATTTTTGAAAAATATTTTTTTGAAAAAATCCCAAGCCCCGGGGTCACAATTTCATCAAAAATCTGACCTTCGGCAATTCACTCAAAAATGGTGCCAAACGGTTCCAAATGCTCCCCTGAGAGGTTTGGCTGTCGAAACAGAAGGCTTTTTGTCACAGGAAAAGAAATCAGCCCTCGACAACTTAACCAGCAGAAAAATATTTTTTTGAAAAAATCCCTAAGCCCCGGGGTCACAATTTCATCAAAAATCTGACTTTCGGCAATTCAGTCAAAAATGGTGCCAAACGGTTGCAAATGCTCCCGTGAGAGGTTTGGCAGTTGAAACAGAAGGCTTTTTATCACGGGAAAAGAAATCAGACCTCGACAACTTAACCGGCAGAAAAAGATTTTTTTGAAAAAATCCCTAAGCCCCGGGGTCACAATTTCATCAAAAATCTGACCTTCGGCATTTAACTCACAAATGCTGCGAAACGGTTGCAAATGCTCCCGTGAGAGGTTTGGCGATCGAAACAGTAGCCTTTTTATCACAGGAAAAGAAATCAGCCCTCGACAACTTAACCGGCAGAAAAATATTTTTTTGTAAAAATCCCTAAGACCCAGGGTCACAATTTCATCAAAAATCTGTCTTTCGGCATTTCACTCAAAGATGGTGCCAAACGGTTGCAAATGCTCCCGTGAATGGTTTGGCTGTCCAAACAGAAGGCTTTTTATCACAGGAAAAGAAATCAGCCCTCGACAACTTAACCGGCAGAAAATGATTTTTTTGAAAAATATTTTTTTGAAAAAATCCCTAAGCCCCGGGGTCACAATTTCATCAAAAATCTGACTCTCGGCATTTCACTCAAAAATGGTGCTAAACGATTGCAAATGCTCCCCTGAGAGGTTTGGCGATCGAAACAGAAGCCTTTTTATCACATGAAAAGAAATCAGCCCTCGACAACTTAACCGGCAGAAAAATATTTTTTTGTAAAAATCCCTAAGCCCCGGGGTCACAATTTCATCAAAAATCTGACTTTCGGCATTTCACTCAAAAATGGTGCCAAACGGTTGCAAATGCTCCCGTGAGAGGTTTGGCTGTTGAAACAGAAGTCTTTTTATCAGAGGAAAAGAAATCAGCCCTCGACAATTTAACCGGCAGAAAAAGATTTTTTTGAAAAAATTCCCAAGCCCCGGGGTCACAATTTCATCAAAAATCTGACCTTCGGCAATTCACTCAAAACTGGTGCCAAACGGTTCCAAATGCTCCCCTGAGAGGTTTGGCGGTCGAAACAGATGGCTTTATATCACAGAGCAAGAAATCAGCCATGGACAACTTAACCGGCAGAAAAAGATTTTTTTGAAAAAATCTCTAAGCCCCGGGGTCACAATTTCATCAAAAATCTGACCTTCGGCAATTCACTCAAAAATGGTGCGAAACGGTTCCAAATGCTCCCGTGAGAGGTTTGGCGGTCGAAACAGATGGCTTTATATCACAGAGCAAGAAATCAGCCTTGGACAACTTAACTTTTTCATAAAAAATCTGACTTTCGGCAATTCACTCAAAAATGGTGCCAAACGGTTGCAAATACTCCCCTGAGAGGTTTGGCGGTTGATACAGAAGGCTTTTTATCACGGGAATAGAAATCAGCCCTCGACAACTTAACCGGCAGAAAAAGATTTTTTTGAAAAAATCCCTAAGCCCCGGGGTCACAATTTCATCAAAACTCTTACTTTCGGCATTTCACTCAAAAATAGTGCCAAACAGTTGCAAATGCTCCCGTGAGAGGTTTGCCTGTCGAAACAGAAGGCTTTTTATCACAGGAAAAGAAATCAGCCCTCGACAACTTAACCGGCAGAAAAAGATTTTTTTGAAAATATCCCTAAGCCCCGGGGTCACAATTTCATCAAGAATCTGACTTTCGGCAATTCACTCAAAAATGGTGCCAAACGGTGGCAAATGCTCCCATGAGAGGTTTGGCGGTCGAAACAGATGGCTTTCTATCACGGGAAAAGAAATCAGCCATGGACAACTTAACCGGCAGAAAAAGATTTTTTTGAAAAAATCCCTAAGCCCCGGGGTCAGAATTTCATCAAAAATCTGACTTTCGGCATTTCACTCAAAAATGGTGCCAAACGGTTGCAAATGCTCCCCTGAGTGGTTTGGCGGTCGAAACAGATGGCTTTATATCACAGTGCAAGAAATCAGCCCTCGACAACTTAACCGGCAGAAAAATATTTTTTTGTAAAAGTCCCTAAGCCCCAGGGTCACAATTTCATCAAAAATCTGTCTTTCGGCATTTCACTCAAAGATGGTGCCAAACGGTTCCAAATGCTCCCCTGAGAGGTTTGGCTGTCGAAACAGAAGGCTTTTTATCATGGGAAAAGAAATCAGCCCTCAACAACTTAACCAGCAGAAAAAGATTTTTTTGAAAAAATGCCTAAGCCCCGGGGTCACAATTTCATCAAAAATCTGACTTTCGGCAATTCACTCCAAATAGTGCCAAACAGTTGCAAATGCTCCCCTGAGAGGTTTCTTGGTCGAAACAGAAGGCTTTATATCACGGAGCAAGAAATCAGCCCTCGGCAACTTAACCGGCAGAAAAAGATTTTTTTAAAAAAATCCCTAAGCCCCGGGGTCACAATTTCATCAAAAATCTGACTTTCGGCAATGGTGCCAAACGGTTGCAAATGCTCCCCCGAGAGGTTTGGCGGTGAAAACAGAAGGCTTTTTTCGCAGGAGAGGAAATCAGACCTCCACAACGTAGTCTGTAGAAAAAGTTTTTTAAACAACAATCCCTAAGCCGCGCGGTTACAATTTCAGCAAAAATCTGAAGTTCTGCAATTCACCCAAAAATGGTGCCAAACGGTTGCAAATGCTCCCCTGAGAGGTTTGGCGTTTGAAACAGAAGGCTTTTTATCACAGGAAAAGAAATCAGCCCTCGACAACTCAACCGGGAGAAAAAGATTTTTTTGAAAAAATCGCAAATGCTCCCCTGAGAGGTTGTCCACCGCCTGTGCACCGTCCCTCAGACCATGTGGTGTAAGAAAAAAATGAACAAATTCCTATGCCCCCAAGTAACCCAGAGATGCATTTTAAATAAATGCACACATAAAGTAGGAGTAAACTAGGTGTAAACTAGGAGTAAAGTAGGTGTAAACCAGGAGTAAACTGGGAGTAAAGTAGGTGTAAAGTAGGAGTAAAGTAGGTGTAAACTAGGAGTAAAGTAGGTGTAAACTAGGAGTAAAGTAGGAGTAAAGTAGGAGTAGACTAGGTGTAAAGTAGATGTAAACTAGGTGTAACGGAGGAGTAAACTAGGTGTGAACTAGGAGTAAAGTAGGAGTAAACTAGGTGTAAAGTAGGTGCAAAGTAGGAATAAAGTAGGTGTAAACTAGGAGTAAAGTAGGTGTAAAGTAGGAGTAAACTGGGTTTAAACTAGGAGTAAAGTAGGAGCAAACTAGGTGTAAACTAGGAGTAAAGTAGGAGTAGACTAGGTGTAAAGTAGATTTAAACTAGGAGTAAACTAGGTGTAAAGGAGGAGTAAACTAGGTGTGAACTAGCAGTAAGGCAGGAGTAAATTAGCCAATCACATGCAGCCCATTGTGTAAATAATGTATATAAAGCAGATACTTTGAGGGAACATCCATTCCTCCTCGCCACTATGAGCTGAATAAAGAGCATGAAATCCACTCTCGACTCAGAGTATATTTCATTCTCAAACCCTCCAACACTTCTCTGATGAAAAAAGGGATGTCCTATTCAATAATAAATAAATAATAATAATAGTTTTATTATTTATACCCCACCCATCTGACTGGGTCGTGCCAGCCACGCTCAGCAGCTTGCAGGATAAAATAATAAACAATAAAACATGAAACTTTTTTGAACTATATGCCTACTATATGGAAGTTAACAACTGGACAACAGAAATGGATTGTACACACTCTAATGGTAGCTGAGAGGCTGATATTGATAAACTGGAAGAGTAAAGAGATGATCTCCTTTAATCGGTGGATTGATAATATGGTAACACTTGCAACCTGTGAACGGACTGCTTACAAACATAGACTGCTTGGATAAATAAGAAAGTATTTCGAATGAATTTATACAACATGTAGTTGACTAATTTATATTAGGGCGCGGTCACAATTTCATCAAAAATCTGACTTTCGGCAATTCACCCAAAAATGGTGCCCAGCTGTTGCAAATGCTCCCCTGAGAGGTTTAGCAGTCGAAACAGAAGGCTTTTTATCACGGAAAAAGAAATCAGCCCTCGACAACTTAACCGGCAGAAAAATATTTTTTTGAAAAAATCCCTAAGCCCCGGGGTCACAATTTCATCAAAAATCTGACTTTCGGCAATGGTGCCAAACGGTTACAAATGCTCCCCTGCGACGTTTGGCGATCGAAACAGAAGGCTTTTTATCACGGGAAAAGAAATCAGCCCTCGACAACTTAACCGGCAGAAAAATATTTTTTTGTAAAAATCCCTAAGCCCCAGGGTCACAATTTCATCAAAAATCTGACTTTCGGCATTTCACTCAAAGATGGTGCCAAACGGTTGCAAATGCTCCCGTGAATGGTTTGGCTGTCCAAACAGAAGGCTTTTTATCACAGGAAAAGAAATCAGCCCTCGACAACTTAACCGGCAGAAAAAGATTTTTTTGAAAAAATCCCTAAGCCCCGGGGTCACAATTTCATCAAAAATCTGACCTTCGGCATTTAACTCACAAATGCTGCCAAACGGTTGCAAATGCTCCCGTGAGAGGTTTGGCGATCGAAACAGTAGCCTTTTTATCACAGGAAAAGAAATCAGCCCTCGACAACTTAACCGGCAGAAAAATATTTTTTTGTAAAAATCCCTAAGCCCCAGGGTCAGAATTTCATCAAAAATCTGACTTTTGGCATTTCACTCAAAGATGGTGCCAAACGGTTGCAAATGCTCCCCTGAGAGGTTTGGCGGTCGAAACAGATGGCTTTATATCACAGAGCAAGAAATCAGCCATAGACAACTTAACCGGCAGAAAAATGGTGCCAAATGGTTGCAAATGCTCCCCTGGGAGGTTTGGCGGTCGAAACAGATGGCTTTATATCACAGAGCAAGAAATCAGCCATGGACAACTTAACCGGCAGAAAAAGATTTTTTTGAAAAAATCCCTAAGCCCCGGGGTCACAATTTCATCAAAAATCTGACTTTTGGCAATGGTGCCAAACGGTTCCAAATGCTCCCCTGAGAGGTTTGGCGATCGAAACAGAAGTGTTTTTATCACGGGAAAAGAAATCAGCCATGGACAACTTAACCGGCAGAGAAAGATTTTTTTGAAAAAATCCCTAAGCCACAAGGGATCACAAGGTCACAATTTCATCAAAAATCTGACTTTTCGCAATTCACTCAAAAATGGTGCCAAACCTTTTCAAATGCTCCCATGAGAGGTTTGGCGATCGTAATAGAAGCCTTTTTATCACAGGAAAAGAAATCAGCCATGGACAACTTAACCGGCAGAAAAAGATTTTTTTGAAAAAATCGCAAAGCCCCAGGGTCACAATTTCATGAAAACTCTTCCTTTCGGCATTTCACTCAAAAATGGTGCCAAACGGTTGCAAATGCTCCCGTGAGAGGTTTGGCTGTTGAAACAGAAGTCTTTTTATCAGAGGAAAAGAAATCAGCCCTCGACAATTTAACCGGCAGAAAAAGATTTTTTTGAAAAAATTCCCAAGCCCCGGGGTCACAATTTCATCAAAAATCTGACCTTCGGCAATTCACTCAAAAATGGTGCCAAACGGTTCCAAATGCTCCCCTGAGAGGTTTGGCGGTCGAAACAGAAGGCTTTATATCACAGAGCAAGAAATCAGCCCTTGACAACTTAACCGGGGGAAAAGGATTTTTTTTAAAAACTCCCTAAGCCCCAGGGTCACAATTTCATCAAAAATTTGACTTTCGGCATTTCACTCAAAAATGGTGCCAAACGGTTGCAAATGCTCCCCTGAGAAGTTTGGCGATCGAAACAGAAGCCTTTTTATCACAGGAAAAGGAACCAGCCCTCGACAACTTAACCGGCAGAAAAAGATTTTTTTGAAAAAATCCCTAAGCCCCGGGGTCACAATTTCATCAAAAATCTGACTTTCGGCAATTCCCTCAAAAATGTTACCAAACGTTGCAAATGCTCCCGTGAGAGGTTTGGCGGTCGAAACAGAAGGCTTTATATCACAGTGCAAGAAATCAGCCCTCGACAACTTAACCGCCACAAAATATTTTTTTTAAAAAAATCCCTAAGCCCCCGGGGTCACAATTTCATCAAAAATCTGACTTTCGGCAATTCACTCAAAAATGGTACCAAAGGTTGCAAATGCTCCACTGAGAGGTTTGGCGGTCGAAACAGAAGGCTTTATATCACAGTGCAAGAAATCAGCCCTCGACAACTTAACCGCCACAGAAAGTTTTTTTTAAAAAAATCCCTAAGCATCTGGGTCGCAATTTCATCAAAAATCTGACTTTCGGTAATTCACTCAAAAATGGTGCCAAACGGTTGCAAATGCTCCCGTGAGAGGTTTGGCGGTCGAAACAGAAGGCTTTTTATCACAGGAAAAGAAATCAGCCCTCGACAACTTAACCGGCAGAGAAATATTTTTTTGAAAAAATCCCTAAGCCCCGGGGTCACAATTTCATCAAAAATCTGACTTTCGGCAATGGTGCCAAACGGTTGCAAATGCTCCCCTGAGAGGATTGGCGATCGAAACAGAAGGCTTTTTATCACGGGAAAAGAAATCAGCCCTCGACAACTTAACCGGCCGAAAAATATTTTTTTGTAAAAATCCCTAAGCCCCTGGGTCACAATTTCATCAAAAATCTGACTTTTGGCATTTCACGCAAAAATGGTGCCAAACGGTTGCAAATGCTCCCCTGAGAGGTTTGGCGGTCGAAACAGATGGCTTTATATCACAGAGCAAGAAATCAGCCATAGACAACTTAACCGGCAGAAAAATGGTGCCAAACGGTTGCAAATGCTCCCGTGAGAGGTTTGGCGGTCGAAACAGATGGCTTTATATCACAGAGCAAGAAATCAGCCATGGACAACTTTAACGGCAGAAAAATGGTGCCAAACGGTTGCAAATGCTCCCCTGAGAGGTTTGGCGGTCAAAACAGAAGGCTTTTTAGCACAGGAAAAGAAATCAGCCCTCGACAACTTAACCGGCAGAAAAAGATTTTTTTGAAAAAATCCCTAAGCCCCGGGGTCACAATTTCATCAAAAATCTGACCTTCGGCATTTAACTCACAAATGCTGCCAAACGGTTGCAAATGCTCCCGTGAGAGGTTTGGCGATCGAAACAGTAGCCTTTTTATCAAAGGAAAAGAAATCAGCCCTCGACAACTTAACCGGCAGAAAAATATTTTTTTGTAAAAATCCCTAAGCCCAAGGGCCAGAATTTCATCAAAAATCTGACTTTCGGCATTTCACTCACAGATGGTGCCAAACGGTTGCAAATGCTCCCATGAATGGTTTGGCTGTCCAAACAGAAGGCTTTTTATCACAGGAAAAGAAATCAGCCCTCGACAACTTAACCGGCAGAAAAAGATTTTTTTGAAAAAATCCCTAAGCCACAAGGGATCACAAGGTCACAATTTCATCAAAAATCTGACTTTCAGCAATTCACTCAAAAATGGAGCCAAGCGGTTGCAAATGCTCCCCTGAGAGGTTTGGCGGTCGAAACAGATGGCTTTATATCACAGAGCAAGAAATCAACCATAGACAACTTAACCGGCAGAAAAATGGTGCCAAACGGTTGCAAATGCTCCACTGAGAGGTTTGGCGGTCGAAACAGATGGCTTTATATCACAGAGCAAGAAATCAGCCATGGACAACTTTAACGGCAGAAAAATGCTGCCAAACCGTTGCAAATGCTCCCATGAGAGGTTTGGCGATCGAAATAGAAGCCTTTTTATCACAGGAAAAGAAATCAGCCCTCGACAACTTAACCGGCAGAAAAAGATTTTTTTGAAAAATCCCTAAGCCACAAGGGATCACAAGGTCACAATTTCATCAAAAATCTGACCTTCGGCAATTCATTCAAAAATGGTGCCAAACGGTTCCAAATGCTCCCGTGAGAGGTTTGGCGGTCGAAACAGATGGCTTTATATCACAGAGCAAGAAATCAGCCATGGACAACTTAACCGGCAGAAAAATATTTTTTTGAAAAAATCCCTAAGCCCCGGGTTCACAATTTCATCAAAAATCTGACTTTCGGCAATTCACTCAAAAACGGTGCCAAACGGTTGCAAATGCTCCCGTGAAAGGTTTGGCTGTCGAAACAGAAGGCTTTTTATCACAGGAAAAGAAATCAGCTCTCGACAACTTAACCGGCAAAAAAATATTTTTTTCAAAATATCCCTAAGCCCCGGGGTCACAATTTCATCAAAAATCTGACTTTCGGCATTTCACTCAAAAATTGTGCCAAACGGTTGCAAATGCTCCCCTGAGAGGTTTGGCAGTCAAAACAGATGGCTTTATATCACAGAGCAAGAAATCAGCCATGGACATCTAAACCGGCAGAAAAATGGTGCCAAACGGTTGCAAATGCTCCCCTGAGAGGTTTGGCGGTCGAAACAGAAGGCTTTATATCACAGTGCAAGAAATCAGCACTTGACAACTTAACCGGGGGAAAAGGATTTTTTTGAAAAACTCCCTAAGCCCCAGGGTCACAATTTCATCAAAAATTTGACTTTCGGCATTTCAGTCAAAAATGGTGCCAAATGGTTGCAAAAGCTCCCCTGAGAAGTTTGGCGATCGAAACAGAAGCCTTTTTATCACAGGAAAAGGAACCAGCCCTCGACAACTTAACCGGCAGAAAAATATTTTTTTGAAAAAATCCCTAAGCCCTGGGGTCACAATTTCATCAAAAATCTGACTTTCGGCAATTCCCTCAAAAATGTTACCAAAAGTTGCAAATGCTCCCGTGAGAGGTTTGGCGGTCGAAACAGAAGGCTTTATATCACAGTGCAAGAAATCAGCCCTCGACAACTTAACCGCCACAAAATATTTTTTTTAAAAAAATCCCTAAGCCCCGGGGTCACAATTTCATCAAAAATCTGACTTTCGGCAATTCACTCAAAAATGGTACCAAAAGTTGCAAATGCTCCCGTGAGAGGTTTGGCGGTCGAAACAGAAGGCTTTATATCACAGTGCAAGAAATCAGCCCTCGACAACTTAACCGCCACAAAATATTTTTTTTAAAAAAATCCCTAAGCCCCGGGGTCGCAATTTCATCAAAAATCTGACTTTCGGTAATTCACTCAAAAATGGTGCCAAACGGTTGCAAATGCTCCCGTGAGAGGTTTGGCGGTCGAAACAGAAGGCTTTTTATCACAGGAAAAGAAATCAGCCCTCGACAACTTAACCGGCAGAAAAATATTTTTTTGAAAAAATCCCTAAGCCCCGGGGTCACAATTTCATCAAAAATCTGACTTTCGGCAATGGTGCCAAACGGTTGCAAATGCTCCCCTGAGAGGTTTGGCGATCGAAACAGAAGGCTTTTTATCACGGGAAAAGAAATCAGCCCTCGACAACTTAACCGGCAGAAAAATATTTTTTTGTAAAAATCCCTAAGCCCCAGGGTCAGAATTTCATCAAAAATCTGACTTTCGGCATTTAACTCAAAGATGGTGCCAAACGGTTGCAAATGCTCCCGTGAATGGTTTGGCTGTCCAAACAGAAGGCTTTTTATCACAGGAAAAGAAATCAGCCCTCGACAACTTAACCGGCAGAAAAAGATTTTTTTGCAAAAATCCCTAAGCATCGGGGTCACAATTTCATCAAAAATCTGACTTTCGGCAATTCACTCAAAAATGGTGCCAAACCGTTGCAAATGCTCCCATGAGAGGTTTGGCGATCGAAATAGAAGCCTTTTTATCACAGGAAAAGAAATCAGCCATGGACAACTTAACCGGCAGAAAAAGATTTTTTTGAAAAAATCCCTAAGCCCCAGGGTCACAATTTCATGAAAACTCTTACTTTCGGCATTTCACTCAAAAATGGTGCCAAACGGTTGCAAATGCTCCCGTGAGAGGTTTGGCTGTTGAAACAGAAATCTTTTTATCAGAGGAAAAGAAATCAGCCCTCGACAATTTAACCGGCAGAAAAAGATTTTTTTGAAAAAATTCCCAAGCCCCGGGGTCACAATTTCATAAAAAATCTGACTTTTGGCAATTCACTCAAAAATGGTGCCAAACGGTTCCAAATGCTCCCCTGAGAGGTTTGGCGGTCAAAACAGATGGCTTTATATCACAGAGCAGGAAATCAGCCATGGACAACTTAACCGGCAGAAAAATATTTTTTTCAAAATACCCCTAAGCCCCGGGGTCACAATTTCATCAAAAATCTGACTTTCGGCATTTCACTCAAAATGGTGCCAAACAATTGCAAATGCTCCCCTGAGAGGTTTGGCGATCGAAACAGAAGCCTTTTTATCACATGAAAAGAAATCAGCCCTCGACAACTTAACAGGCAGAAAAATATTTTTTTGTAAAAATCCCTAAGCCCCGGGGTCACAATTTCATCAAAAATCTGACTTTCGGCATTTCACTCAAAAATGGTGCCAAACGGTTGCTAATGCTCCCGTGAGAGGTTTGGCTGTTGAAACAGAAGTCTTTTTATCAGAGGAAAAGAAATCAGCCCTCGACAATTTAACCGGCAGAAAAATATTTTTTTTGAAAAAATCCCTAAGCCCCGGGGTCACAATTTCATCAAAAATCTGACTTTCGGCAATTCACTCAAAAATTGTGCCAAAGGTTGGAAATGCTCCCCTGAGAGGTTTGACGGTCGAAACAGAAGGCTTTATATCACAGTGCAAGAAATCAGCCCTTGACAACTTAACCGGCAAAAAAGGATTTTTTTGAAAAACTCCCTAAGCCCCAGGGTCACAATTTCATCAAAATTTGACTTTCGGCATTTCACTCAAAAATTGTGCCAAACGGTTGCAAATGCTCCCCTGAGAGGTTTGGCAGTCAAAACAGATGGCTTTATATCACAGAGCAAGAAATCAGCCATGGACATCTAAACCGGCAGAAAAATGGTGCCAAACGGTTGCAAATGCTCCCCTGAGAGGTTTGGCGATCGAAACAGAAGGCTTTATATCACAGTGCAAGAAATCAGCCCTCGACAACTTAACCGCCACAAAATATTTTTTTTAAAAAAATCCCTAAGCCCCGGGGTCACAATTTCATCAAAAATCTGACTTTCGGCAATTCACTCAAAAATGGTACCGAAGGTTGCAAATGCTCCACTGAGAGGTTTGGCGGTCGAAACAGAAGGCTTTATATCACAGTGCAAGAAATCAGCCCTCGACAACTTAAGCGCCACAGAAAGTTTTTTTTGAAAAAATCCCTAAGCATCGGGGTCACAATTTCATCAAAAATCTGACTTTCGGCATTTCACTCATAAATGGTGCCAAACGGTTGCAAATGCTCCCGTGAGAGGTTTGGCGGTCGAAACAGAAGGCTTTTTATCACAGGAAAAGAAATCAGCCCTCGACAACTTAACCGGCAGAAAAATATTTTTTTGAAAAAATCCCTAAGCCCCGGGGTCACGATTTCATCAAAAATCTGACTTTCGGCAATGGTGCCAAACGGTTGCAAATGCTCCCCTGAGAGGTTTGGCGATCGAAACAGAAGGCTTTTTATCACGGGAAAAGAAATCAGCCCTCGACAACTTAACCGGCAGAAAAATATTTTTTTGTAAAACTCCCTAAGCCCCAGGGTCAGAATTTCATCAAAAATCTGACTTTCGCCATTTAACTCAAAGATGGTGCCAAACGGTTGCAAATGCTCCCGTGAATGGTTTGGCTGTCCAAACAGAAGGCTTTTTATCACAGGAAAAGAAATCAGCCCTCGACAACTTAACCGGCAGAAAAAGATTTTTTTGCAAAAATCCCTAAGCATCGGGCTCACAATTTCATCAAAAATCTGTCTTTCGGCAATTCACTCAAAAATGGTGCCAAACGGTTGCAAATGCTCCTATGAGAGGTTTGGCGATCGAAATAGAAGCCTTTTTATCACAGGAAAAGAAATCAGCCATGGACAACTTAACCGGCAGAAAAAGATTTTTTTGAAAAAATTCCTAAGCCCCAGGGTCACAATTTCATGAAAACTCTTACTTTCGGCATTTCACTCAAAAATGGTGCCAAACGGTTGCAAATGCTCCCGTGAGAGGTTTGGCTGTTGAAACAGAAGTCTTTTTATCAGAGGAAAAGAAATCAGCCCTCGACAATTTAACCGGCAGAAAAAGATTTTTTTGAAAAAATTCCCAAGCCCCGGGGTCACAATTTCATAAAAAATCTGACTTTTGGCAATTCACTCAAAAATGGTGCCAAACGGTTCCAAATGCTCCCCTGAGAGGTTTGGCGGTCGAAACAGATGGCTTTATATCACAGAGCAGGAAATCAGCCATGGACAACTTAACCGGCAGAAAAATATTTTTTTCAAAATACCCCTAAGCCCCGGGGTCACAATTTCATCAAAAATCTGACTTTCGGCATTTCACTCAAAATGGTGCCAAACAATTGCAAATGCTCCCCTGAGAGGTTTGGCGATCGAAATAGAAGCCTTTTTATCACAGGAAAAGAAATCAGCCATGGACAACTTAACCGGCAGAAAAAGATTTTTTTGAAAAAATTCCTAAGCCCCAGGGTCACAATTTCATGAAAACTCTTACTTTCGGCATTTCACTCAAAAATGGTGCCAAACGGTTGCAAATGCTCCCGTGAGAGGTTTGGCTGTTGAAACAGAAGTCTTTTTATCAGAGGAAAAGAAATCAGCCCTCGACAATTTAACCGGCAGAAAAAGATTTTTTTGAAAAAATTCCCAAGCCCCGGGGTCACAATTTCATAAAAAATCTGACTTTTGGCAATTCACTCAAAAATGGTGCCAAACGGTTCCAAATGCTCCCCTGAGAGGTTTGGCGGTCGAAACAGATGGCTTTATATCACAGAGCAGGAAATCAGCCATGGACAACTTAACCGGCAGAAAAATATTTTTTTCAAAATACCCCTAAGCCCCGGGGTCACAATTTCATCAAAAATCTGACTTTCGGCATTTCACTCAAAATGGTGCCAAACAATTGCAAATGCTCCCCTGAGAGGTTTGGCGATCGAAACAGAAGCCTTTTTATCACATGAAAAGAAATCAGCCCTCGACAACTTAACAGGCAGAAAAATATTTTTTTGTAAAAATCCCTAAGCCCCGGGGTCACAATTTCATCAAAAATCTGACTTTCGGCATTTCACTCAAAAATGGTGCCAAACGGTTGCAACTGCTCCCGTGAGAGGTTTGGCTGTTGAAACAGAAGTCTTTTTATCAGAGGAAAAGAAATCAGCCCTCGACAATTTAACCGGCAGAAAAAGATTTTTTTGAAAAAATTCCCAAGCCCCGGGGTCACAATTTCATCAAAAATCTGACCTTCGGCAATTCACTCAAAAATGGTGCCAAACGGTTCCAAATACTCCCCTGAGAGGTTTGGCGGTCGAAACAGATGGCTTTATATCACAGAGCAAGAAATCAGCCATGGACAACTTAACCGGCAGAAAAATATTTTTTTGAAAAAATCCCTAAGCCCCGGGGTCACAATTTCATCAAAAATCTGACTTTCGGCAATTCACTCAAAAATGGTGCCAAACGGTTGCAAATGCTCCCGTGAAAGGTTTGGCTGTCGAAACAGAAGGCTTTTTATCACAGGAAAAGAAATCAGCCCTCAACAACTTAACCGGCAGAAAAAGATTTTCTTGAAAAAATCCCTAAGCCCCGGGGTCACAATTTCATCAAAAATCTGACTTTCGGCAATTCACTCAAAAATTGTGCCAAAGGTTGGAAATGCTCCCCTGAGAGGTTTGACGGTTGAAACAGAAGGCTTTATATCACAGTGCAAGAAATCAGCCCTTGACAACTTAACCGGCAGAAAAGGATTTTTTTGAAAAACTCCCTAAGCCCCAGGGTCACAATTTCATCAAAAATTTGACTTTCGGCATTTCACTCAAAAATTGTGCCAAACGGTTGCAAATACTCCCGTGAGAGGTTTGGCTGTCGAAACAGAAGTCTTTTTATCACAGGAAAAGAAATCAGCTTTCGACAATTTAACCGGTAGAAAAATATTTTTTTAAAAAAGTCCCTAAGCCCCGGGGTCACAATTTCATCAAAAATCTGACTTTCGGCAATTCACTCAAAAATGGTGCCAAACGGTTCCAAATGCTCCCCTGAGAGGTTTGGCGGTCGAAACAGATGGCTTTATATCACAGAGCAGGAAATCAGCCATGGACAACTTAACCGGCAGAGAAATATTTTTTTGTAAAAATCCCTAAGCCCCGGGGTCACAATTTCATCAAAAATGTGACTTTCGATATTTCACTCAAAAATGGTGCCAAACGGTTGCAAATGCTCCCGTGAGAGGTTTGGCTGTTGAAACAGAAGTCTTTTTATCAGAGGAAAAGAAATCAGCCCTCGAGAATATAACCCGGAGAAAAAGATTTTTTTGAAAAAATTCCCAAGCCCCGGGGTCACAATTTCATCAAAAATCTGACTTTCGATATTTCACTCAAAAATGGTGCCAAACGGTTGCAAATGCTCCCGTGAGAGGTTTGGCTGTTGAAACAGATGGCTTTATATCACAGAGCAAGAAATCAGCCATGGACAACTAAACCAGCAGAAAAATGGTGCCAAACGGTTGCAAATGCTCCCCTGAGAGGTTTGACGGTCGAAACAGAAGGCTTTATATCACAGTGCAAGAAATCAGCCCTTGACAACTTAACCGGCAGAAAAGGATTTTTTTGAAAAACTCCCTAAGCCCCAGGGTCACAATTTCATCAAAAATTTGACTTTCGGCATTTCACTCAAAAATTTCACTCAAAAATGGTGCCAAACGGTTCCAAATGCTCCCCTGAGAGGTTTGGCGGTCGAAACAGATGGCTTTATATCACAGAGCAAGAAATCAGCCATGGACAACTTTACCGGCAGAAAAATATTTCTTTGAAAAAATCCCTAAGCCCCGGGGTCACAATTTCATCAAAAATCTGACTTTCTTCAATTCACTCAAAAATGGTGCCAAACGGTTGCAAATACTCCCCTGAGAGGTTTGGCGGTTGATACAGAAGGCTTTTTATCACGGGAAAAGAAATCAGCCCTCAACAACTTAACCAGCAGAAAAAGATTTTTTTGAAAAAATCCCTAAGCCGCGGGGTCACAATTTCATCAAGAATCTGACTTTCGGCATTTCACTCAAAAATGGTGCCAAACGGTTGCAAATGCAACCGTGAGAGGTTTGTCTGTTGAAACAGAAGTCTTTTTATCAGAGGAAAAGAAATCAGCCCTCGACAATTTAACCGGAAGAAAAAGATTTTTTTGAAAAAATCCCTAAGCCCCGGGGTCACAATTTCATCAAAAATCTGACTTTCGGCAATTCACTCAAAAATGGTGCCAAACGGTACCAAATGCTCCCCTGAGAGGTTTGGCGGTCGAAACAGATGGCTTTATATCACAGAGCAGGAAATCAGCCATGGACAACTTAACCAGCAGAAAAATATTTTTTTCAAAATACCCCTAAGCCCCGGGGTCACAATTTCATCAAAAATCTGACCTTCGGCAATTCACTCAAAAATGATGCCAAACGGTTGCAAATGCTCCCGTGAAAGGTTTGGCTGTCGAAACAGAAGGCTTTTTATCACAGGAAAAGAAATCAGCCCTGAACAACTTAACCGGCAGAAAAAGATTTTCTTGAAAAAATCCCTAAGTCCCGGGGTCACAATTTCATCAAAAATCTGACTTTCGGCAATTCACTCAAAAATTGTGCCAAACGGTTGCAAATGCTCCCCTGAGAGGTTTGGCAGTCAAAACAGATGGCTTTATATCACAGAGCAAGAAATCAGCTATGGACAACTAAACCGGCAGAAAAATGGTGCCAAACGGTTGCAAAGGCTCCCCTGAGAGGTTTGACGGTCGAAACAGAAGGCTTTATATCACAGTGCAAGAAATCAGCCCTTTACAACTTAACCGGCAGAAAAGGATTTTTTTGAAAAACTCCCTAAGCCCCAGGGTCACAATTTCATCAAAAATTTGACTTTCGGCATTTCACTCATAAATGGTGCCAAACGGTTGCAAATGCTCCCGTGAGAGGTTTGGCTGTCGAAACAGAAGTCTTTTTATCACAGGAAAAGAAATCAGCCATGGACAACTTAACCGGCAGAAAAATATTTTTTTCAAAATACCCCTAAGCCCCGGAGTCACAATTTCATCAAAAATCTGACTTTCGGCATTTCACTCAAAAATGATGCCAAAAGATTGCAAATGCTCCCCTGAGAGGTTTGGCGATCGAAACAGAAGACTTTTTATCACATGAAAAGAAATCAGCCCTCGACAACTTAACCGGCAGAGAAAAATTTTTTTGTAAAAATCCCTAAGCCCCGGGGTCACAATTTCATCAAAAATGTGACTTTCGATATTTCACTCAAAAATGGTGCCAAACGGTTGCAAATGCTCCCGTGAGAGGTTTGCCTGTTGAAACAGAAGTCTTTTTATCAGAGGAAAAGAAATCAGCCCTCGAGAATATAACCGGGAGAAAAAGATTTTTTTGTAAAAATCCCTAAGCCCCGGGGTCACAATTTCATCAAAAATCTGACTTTCGATATTTCACTCAAAAATGGTGCCAAACGGTTGCAAATGCTCCCCTGAGAGGTTTGGCTGTCAAAACAGAAGGCTTTTTATCACGGGAATAGAAATCAGCCATGGACAACTTAACCGGCAGAAAAATATTTTTTTGAAAAAATCCCTAAGCCCCGGGGTCACAATTTCATCAAAAATCTGACTTTCGGCAATTCACTCAAAAATGGTGCCGAACGGTTGCAAATACTCCCCTGAGAGGTTTGGCGGTTGATACAGAAGGCTTTTTATCACGGGAAAAGAAATCAGACCTCAACAACTTAACCAGCGGAAAAAGATTTTTTTGAAAAAATGCCTAAGCCCCGGGGTCACATTTTCATCAAAAATCTGACTTTCGGCAATTCACTCCAAATAGTGCCAAACAGTTGCAAATGCTCCCCTGAGAGTTTTCTTGGTCGAAACAGAAGGTTTTATATCACAGAGCAAGAAATCAGCCATGGACAACTTAACCGGCAGAAAAAGATTTTTTGGAAAAATCCCTAAGCCCCAGGGTCACAATTTCATCAAGAATCTGACTTTTGGCAATTCACTCAAAAATGGTGCCAAACGGTTGCAAATGCTCCCCTGAGAGTTTTGGCGGTTGAAACAGATGGCTTTATATCACAGGAAAAGAAATCAGCCCTCGACAACTTAACTGGCAGAAAAAGATTTTTTTGAAAAAATCCCTAAGCCCCGGGGTCACAATTTCATCAAAAATCTGACTTTCGGCAATTCCCTCAAAAATGTCACCAAACGTTGCAAATGCTCCACTGAGAGGTTTGGCGGTCGAAACAGAAGGCTTTATATCACAGTGCAAGAAATCAGCCCTCGACAACTTAACCGCCACAAAATATTTTTTTTAAAAAAAACCCTAAGCCCCGGGGTCACAATTTCATCAAAAATCTGACTTTCGGCAATTCACTCAAAAATGGTACCAAAGGTTGCAACTGCTCCACTGAGAGGTTTGGCGGTCGAAACAGAAGGCTTTATATCACAGTGCAAGAAATCAGCCCTCGACAACTTAACCGCCACAGAAATTTTTTTTGGAAAAAATCCCTAAGCCCCGGGGTCACAATTTCATCAAAAATCTGACTTTCGGTAATTCACTCAAAAATGGTGCCAAACGGTTCCAAATGCTCCCGTGAGAGGTTTGGCGGTCGAAACAGAAGGCTTTCTATCACAGGAAAGGAAATCAGCCCTCGACAACTTAACCGGTAGAAAAATATTTTTTTGAAAAAATCCCTAAGCCCCGGGGTCACAATTTCATCAAAAATCTGACTTTCGGCAATGGTGCCAAACGGTTGCAAATGCTCCCCTGAGAGGTTTGGCGATCGAAACAGAAGGCTTTTTATCACGGGAAAAGAAATCAGCCCTCGACAACTTAACCGGCAGAAAAATATTTTTTTGAAAAAGTCCCTAAACCCCAGGGTCACAATTTCATCAAAAATCTGACTTTCGGCAATTCTCTCAAAAATGGTGACAAACGGTTGCAAATGCTCCCCCGAGATGTTTGGCGGTCGAAACAGAAGGCTTTTTATCGCAGGAGAGGAAATCAGACCTCCACAACGTAGTCTGTAGAAAAAGTTTTTTAAACAAAAATCCCTAAGCTGCGCGGTTACAATTTCAGCAAAAATCTGAAGTTCTGCAGTTCACCCAAAAATGGTGCCAAACGGTTGCAAATGCTCCCCTGAGAGGTTTGGCGTTTGAAACAGAAGGCTTTTTATCACAGGAAAAAAAATCAGCCCTCGACAACTCAACCGGGAGAAAAAGATTTTTTTGAAAAAATCGCAAATGCTCCCCTGAGAGGTTGTCCACCGCCTGTGCACCGTCCCTCAGACCATGTGGTGTAAGAAAAAAATGAACAAATTCCTATGCCCCCAAGTAACCCAGAGATGCATTTTAAATAAATGCACACATAAAGTAGGAGTAAACTAGGTGTAAACTAGGAGTAAAGTAGGTGTAAACCAGGAGTAAACTGGGAGTAAAGTAGGTGTAAAGTAGGAGTAAAGTAGGTGTAAAGTAGGAGTAAAGTAGGAGTAAAGTAGGTGTAAACTAGGAGTAAACTAGGAGTAAAGTAGGAGTAGACTAGGTGTAAAGTAGATGTAAACTAGGTGTAACGGAGGAGTAAACTAGGTGTGAACTAGGAGTACAGTAGGAGTAAACTAGGTGTAAAGTAGGTGCAAAGTAGGAGTAAAGTAGGTGTAAACTAGGAGTAAGCTAGGAGTAAAGTAGGAGTAGACTAGGTGTAAAGTAGATGTAAACTAGGAGTAAACTAGGTGTAAAGGAGGAGTAAACTAGGTGTGAACTAGCAGTAAGGCAGGAGTAAATTAGCCAATCACATGCAGCCCATTGTGTAAATAATGTATATAAAGCAGATACTTTGAGGGAACATCCATTCCTCCTCGCCACTATGAGCTGAATAAAGAGCATGAAATCCACTCTCGACTCAGAGTATATTTCATTCTCAAACCCTCCAACACTTCTCTGATGAAAAAAGGGATGTCCTATTCAATAATAAATAAATAATAATAATAGTTTTATTATTTATACCCCGCCCATCTGACTGGGTCGTGCCAGCCACGCTCAGCAGCTTGCAGGATAAAATAATAAACAATAAAACATGAAACTTTTTTGAACTATATGCCTACTATATGGAAGTTAACAACTGGACAACAGAAATGGATTGTACACACTCTAATGGTAGCTGAGAGGCTGATATTGATAAACTGGAAGAGTAAAGAGATGATCTCCTTTAATCGGTGGATTGATAATATGGTAACACTTGCAACCTGTGAACGGACTGCTTACAAACATAGACAGCTTGGATAAATACGAAAGTATTTCGAATGAATTTATACAACATGTAGTTGACTAATTTATATTAGGGCGCGGTCACAATTTCATCAAAAATCAGACTTTCGGCAATTCACCCAAAAATGGTGCCAAACGGTTGCAATGCTCCCGTGAGAAGTTTGGCGGTCGAAACAGATGGCTTTATATCACAGGGCAAGAAATCAGCCATGGACAACTTAACCGGCAGAAAAATGGTGCCAAACGGTTGGAAATGCTCCCCTGAGAGGTTTGGCGGTCGAAACAGAAGTCTTTTTATCACAGGAAAAGAAATCAGCCCTTGACAACTTAACCGGCAAAAAAAGATTTTTTTGAAAAAATCCCTAAGCCCCGGGGTCACAATTTCATCAAAAATCTGACTTTCGCCAATTCACTCAAAAATGGTGCTAAACCGTTGCAAATGCTCCCCTGAGAGGTTTGGCGGTCGAAACAGATGGCTTTATATCACAGAGCAAGAAATCAGCCATGGACAACTTAAACGGCAGAAAAATATATTTTGAAAAAATCCCTAAACCCCAGGGTCACAATTTCATCAAAAATGTGACTTTCGGCATTTCACTCAAAAATGGTGCCAAACGGTTGCAAATGCTCCCATGAGAGTTTTGGCGATCGAAACAGAAGCCTTTTTATCACAGGAAAAGAAATCAGCCCTCGACAACTTAACCGGCAGAAAAATATTTTTTTGTAAAAATCCCTAAGCCAAAAGGGGTCAAAATTTCATCAAAAATCTGTCTTTCGGCATTTCACTCAAAAATGGTGCCAAACGGTTGCAAATGCTCCCCTGAGAGGTTTGGCGGCCGAAACGGAAGGCTCTTTATCACGGGAAAAGAAATCAGCCCTCGACAACTTAACCAGCAGAAAAAGATTTTTTTGAAAAAATCCCTAAGCCCCGGGGTCACAATTTCATCAAAAATCTGACTTTCGGCAATTCACTCAAAAAATGGTGGCAAACGGTTGCAAATGCTCCCGTGAGAGGTTTGGCAGTTGTAACAGAAGGCTTTTTATCACGGGAAAAGAAATCAGCCCTCGACAACTTAACCGGCAGAAAAAGATTTTTTTGAAAAAATCCCTAAGCCCCGGGGTCACAATTTCATCAAAAATCTGACCTTCGGCATTTAACTCACAAATGGTGCCAAACGGTGGCAAATGCTCCCGTGAGAGGTTTGGCGATCGAAACAGTAGCCTTTTTATCACAGGAAAAGAAATCAGCCTTGACAACGTAACCGGCAGAAAAACATTTTTTTGTAAAAATCCATAAGCCCCACGGTCACAATTTCATCAAAAATCGTTCTTTCGGCATTTCACTCAAAGATGGTGCCAAACGGTTGCAAATGCTCCCGTGAATGGTTTGGCTGTTGAAACAGAAGGCTTTTTATCACAGGAAAAGAAATCAGCCCTCGACAACTTAACCGGCAGAAAATGATTTTTTTGAAAAAATCCCTAAGCCCCGGGGTCACAATTTCATCAAAAATCTGACTTTCGGCAATTCACTCAAAAATGGTGCCAAACGGTACCAAATGCTCCCCTGAGAGGTTTGGCGGTCGAAACAGATGGCTTTATATCACAGAGCAGGAAATCAGCCATGGACAACTTAACCAGCAGAAAAATATTTTTTTCAAAATACCCCTAAGCCCCGGGGTCACAATTTCATCAAAAATCTGACTTTCGGCATTTCACTCAAAAATGGTGCCAAACGATTGCAAATGCTCCCCTGAGAGGTTTGGCGATCGAAACAGAAGCCTTTTTATCACATGAAAAGAAATCAGCCCTCGACAACTTAACCGGCAGAAAAATATTTTTTTGTAAAAATCCCTAAGCCCCAGGGTCACAATTTCATCAAAAATCTGTCTTTCGGCATTTCACTCAAAGATGGTGCCAAAAGGTTGCAAATGCTCCCGTGAATGGTTTGGCTGTTGAAACAGAAGGCTTTTTATCACAGGAAAAGAAATCAGCCCTCGACAACTTAACCGGCAGAAAATGATTTTTTTGAAAAAATCCCTAAGCCCCGGGGTCACAATTTCATCAAAAATCTGACCTTCGGCAATTCACTCAAAAATGGTGCCAAACGGTTCCAAATGCTCCCCTGAGAGGTTTGGCGGTCGAAACAGATGGCTTTATATCACAGAGCAGGAAATCAGCCATGGACAACTTAACCAGCAGAAAAATATTTTTTTCAAAATACCCCTAAGCCCCGGGGTCACAATTTCATCAAAAATCTGACTTTCGGCATTTCACTCAAAAATGGTGCCAAACGATTGCAAATGCTCCCCTGAGAGGTTTGGCGATCGAAACAGAAGCCTTTTTATCACATGAAAAGAAATCAGCCCTCGACAACTTAACCGGCAGAAAAATATTTTTTTGTAAAAATCCATAAGCCCCACGGTCACAATTTCATCAAAAATCGTTCTTTCGGCATTTCACTCAAAAATGGTGCCAAACGGTTGCAAATGCTCCCATGAGAGGTTTGGCGGCTGAAACAAAAGGCTTTCTATCACGGGAAAAGAAATCAGCCATGGACAACTTAACCGGCAGAAAAATATTTTTTTCAAAAAATCCCTAAGCCCCGGGGTCACAATTTCATCAAAAATCTGACTTTCGGCATTTCACTCAAAAATGGTGCCAAACGGTTGCAAATGCTCCCCTGAGAGGTTTGGCTGTTGAAACAGAAGTCTTTTTATCAGAGGAAAAGAAATCAGCCCTCGACAATTTAACCGGCAGAAAAAGATTTTTTTGAAAAAATCCCTAGGCCCCGGGGTCACAATTTCATCAAAAATCTGACTTTCGGCAATTCACTCAAAAATGGTGCCAAACGGTTGCAAATACTCCCCTGAGAGGTTTGCCTGTAGAAACAGAAGGCTTTTTATCACAGGAAAAGAAATCAGCCCTCGACAACTTAATCGGCAGAAAAAGATTTTTTTGAAAATATCCCTAAGCCGCGGGGTCACAATTTCATCAAGAATCTGACTTTCGGCAATTCACTCAAAAATGGTGCCAAACGGTTGCAAATGCTCCCATGAGAGGTTTGGCGGCTGAAACAGAAGGCTTTCTATCACGGGAAAAGAAATCAGCCATGGACAACTTAACCGGCAGAAAAATATTTTTTTCAAAAAATCCCTAAGCCCCGGGGTCACAATTTCATCAAAAATCTGACCTTCGGCATTTAACTCACAAATGGTGCCAAACGGTTGCAAATGCTCCCCTGAGAGGTTTGGCTGTCGAAACAGAAGGCTTTTTATCACAGGAAAAGAAATCAGCCCTCGACAACTTAACCGGCAGAAAAAGATTTTTTTGAAAAAATCCCTAAGCCCCGGGGTCACAATTTCATCAAAAATCTGACTTTCGGCATTTCACTCAAAAATGGTGCCAAACGGTTGCAAATGCTCCCGCGAGAGGTTTGGCTGTTGAAACAGAAGTAATTTTATCAGAGGAAAAGAAATCAGCCCTCGACAATTTAACCGGCAGAAAAAGATTTTTTTGAAAAAATTCCCAAGCCCCGGGGTCACAATTTAATCAAATATCTGACCTGTGGCAATTCACTCAAAAATGGTGCCAAACGGTTCCAAATGCTCCCCTGAGAGGTTTGGCGGTCGAAACAGATGGCTTTATATCACAGAGCAAGAAATCAGCCATGGACAACTTAACCGGCAGAAAAATATTTTTTTGAAAAAATCCCTAAGCCCCGGGGTCACAATTTCATCAAAAATCTGACTTTCGGCAATTCACTCAAAAATGGTGCCAAACGGTTGCAAATACTCCCCTGAGAGGTTTGGCGGTTGATACAGAAGGCTTTTTATCACGGGAAAAGAAATCAGCCCTCGACAACTTAACCGGCAGAAAATGATTTTTTTGAAAAAATCCCTAAGCCCCGGGGTCACAATTTCATCAAAAATCTGACTTTCGGCAATTCACTCAAAAATGGTGCCAAACGGTTGCAAATGCTCCCCTGAGAGGTTTGGCGATCGAAACAGAAGCCTTTTTATCACATGAAAAGAAATCAGCCCTCGACAACTTAACCGGCAGAAAATGATTTTTTTGAAAAAATCCCTAAGCCCCGGGGTCACAATTTCATCAAAAATCTGACTTTCGGCAATTCACTCAAAAATGGTGCCAAACGGTTCCAAATGCTCCCCTGAGAGGTTTGGCGGTCGAAACAGATGGCTTTATATCACAGAGCAGGAAATCAGCCATGGACAACTTAACCAGCAGAAAAATATTTTTTTCAAAATACCCCTAAGCCCCGGGGTCACAATTTCATCAAAAATCTGACTTTCGGCATTTCACTCAAAAATGGTGCCAAACGATTGCAAATGCTCCCCTGAGAGGTTTGGCGATCGAAACAGAAGCCTTTTTATCACATGAAAAGAAATCAGCCCTCGACAACTTAACCGGCAGAAAAATATTTTTTTGTAAAAATCCCTAAGCCCCGGGGTCACAATTTCATCAAAAATCTGACTTTCGGCATTTCACTCAAAAATGGTGCCAAACGGTTGCAAATGCTCCCGTGAGAGGATTGGCTGTTGAAACAGAAGTCTTTTTATCAGAGGAAGAGAAATCAGCCCTCGACAATTTAACCGGCAGAAAAAGATTTTTTTGAAAAAATTCCCAAGCCCCGGGGTCACAATTTCATCAAAAATCTGACCTTCGGCAATTCACTCAAAAATGGTGCCAAACGGTACCAAATGCTCCCCTGAGAGGTTTGGCGGTCGAAACAGATGGCTTTATATCACAGAGCAGGAAATCAGCCATGGACAACTTAACCAGCAGAAAAATATTTTTTTCAAAATACCCCTAAGCCCCGGGGTCACAATTTCATCAAAAATCTGACTTTCGGCATTTCACTCAAAAATGGTGCCAAACGATTGCAAATGCTCCCCTGAGAGGTTTGGCGATCGAAACAGAAGTCTTTTTATCAAAGGAAAAGAAATCAGCCCTCGACAACTTAACCGGCAGAAAAATATTTCTTTGTAAAAATCCCTAAGCCCCGGGGTCACAATTTCATCAAAAATCTGACTTTCGGCAATTCACTCAAAAATGGTGCCAAACGGTTGCAAATGCTCCCGTGAGAGGTTTGCCTGTCGAAACAGAAGGCTTTTTATCACAGGAAAGGAAATCAGCCCTCGACAACTTAATCGGCAGAAAAAGATTTTTTTGAAAATATCCCTAAGCCGCGGGGTCACAATTTCATCAAGAATCTGACTTTCGGCAATTCACTCAAAAATGGTGCCAAACGGTTGCAAATGCTCCCATGAGAGGTTTGGCGGCTGAAACAGAAGGCTTTCTATCACGGGAAAAGAAATCAGCCATGGACAACTTAACCGGCAGAAAAATATTTTTTTCAAAACATCCCTAAGCCCCGGGGTCACAATTTCATCAAAAATCTGACCTTCGGCATTTAACTCACAAATGGTGCCAAACGGTTGCAAATGCTCCCCTGAGAGGTTTGGCTGTCGAAACAGAAGGCTTTTTATCACAGGAAAAGAAATCAGCCCTCGACAACTTAACCGGCAGAAAAATATTTTTTTGAAAAAATCCCTAAGCCCCGGGGTCACAATTTCATCAAAAATCTGACTTTCGGCATTTCACTCAAAAATGGTGCCAAACGGTTGCAAATGCTCCCGCGAGAGGTTTGGCTGTTGAAACAGAAGTCTTTTTATCAGAGGAAAAGAAATCAGCCCTCGACAATTTAACCGGCAGAAAAAGATTTTTTTGAAAAAATTCCCAAGCCCCGGGGTCACAATTTAATCAAATATCTGACCTGTGGCAATTCACTCAAAAATGGTGCCAAACGGTTCCAAATGCTCCCCTGAGAGGTTTGGCGGTCGAAACAGATGGCTTTATATCACAGAGCAAGAAATCAGCCATGGACAACTTAACCGGCAGAAAAATATTTTTTTGAAAAAATCCCTAAGCCCCGGGGTCACAATTTCATCAAAAATCTGACTTTCGGCAATTCACTCAAAAATGGTGCCAAACGGTTGCAAATACTCCCCTGAGAGGTTTGGCGGTTGATACAGAAGGCTTTTTATCACGGGAAAAGAAATCAGCCCTCGACAACTTAACCGGCAGAAAATGATTTTTTTGAAAAAATCCCTAAGCCCCGGGGTCACAATTTCATCAAAAATCTGACTTTCGGCAATTCACTCAAAAATGGTGCCAAACGGTTGCAAATGCTCCCCTGAGAGGTTTGGCGATCGAAACAGAAGCCTTTTTATCACATGAAAAGAAATCAGCCCTCGACAACTTAACCGGCAGAAAATGATTTTTTTGAAAAAATCCCTAAGCCCCGGGGTCACAATTTCATCAAAAATCTGACTTTCGGCAATTCACTCAAAAATGGTGCCAAACGGTTCCAAATGCTTCCCTGAGAGGTTTGGCGGTCGAAACAGATGGCTTTATATCACAGAGCAGGAAATCAGCCATGGACAACTTAACCAGCAGAAAAATATTTTTTTCAAAATACCCCTAAGCCCCGGGGTCACAATTTCATCAAAAATCTGACTTTCGGCATTTCACTCAAAAATGGTGCCAAACGATTGCAAATGCTCCCCTGAGAGGTTTGGCGATCGAAACAGAAGCCTTTTTATCACATGAAAAGAAATCAGCCCTCGACAACTTAACCGGCAGAAAAATATTTTTTTGTAAAAATCCCTAAGCCCCGGGGTCACAATTTCATCAAAAATCTGACTTTCGGCATTTCACTCAAAAATGGTGCCAAACGGTTGCAAATGCTCCCGTGAGAGGATTGGCTGTTGAAACAGAAGTCTTTTTATCAGAGGAAAAGAAATCAGCCCTCGACAATTTAACCGGCAGAAAAAGATTTTTTTGAAAAAATTCCCAAGCCCCGGGGTCACAATTTCATCAAAAATCTGACCTTCGGCAATTCACTCAAAAATGGTGCCAAACGGTACCAAATGCTCCCCTGAGAGGTTTGGCGGTCGAAACAGATGGCTTTATATCACAGAGCAGGAAATCAGCCATGGACAACTTAACCAGCAGAAAAATATTTTTTTCAAAATACCCCTAAGCCCCGGGGTCACAATTTCATCAAAAATCTGACTTTCGGCATTTCACTCAAAAATGGTGCCAAACGATTGCAAATGCTCCCCTGAGAGGTTTGGCGATCGAAACAGAAGTCTTTTTATCAAAGGAAAAGAAATCAGCCCTCGACAACTTAACCGGCAGAAAAATATTTCTTTGTAAAAATCCCTAAGCCCCGGGGTCACAATTTCATCAAAAATCTGACTTTCGGCAATTCACTCAAAAATGGTGCCAAACGGTTGCAAATGCTCCCGTGAGAGGTTTGCCTGTCGAAACAGAAGGCTTTTTATCACAGGAAAGGAAATCAGCCCTCGACAACTTAATCGGCAGAAAAAAAGATTTTTTTGAAAATATCCCTAAGCCGCGGGGTCACAATTTCATCAAGAATCTGACTTTCGGCAATTCACTCAAAAATGGTGCCAAACGGTTGCAAATGCTCCCATGAGAGGTTTGGCGGCTGAAACAAAAGGCTTTCTATCACGGGAAAAGAAATCAGCCATGGACAACTTAACCGGCAGAAAAATATTTTTTTCAAAAAATCCCTAAGCCCCGGGGTCACAATTTCATCAAAAATCTGACTTTCGGCATTTCACTCAAAAATGGTGCCAAACGGTTGCAAATGCTCCCCTGAGAGGTTTGGCTGTTGAAACAGAAGTCTTTTTATTAGAGGAAAAGAAATCAGCCCTCGACAATTTAACCGGCAGAAAAAGATTTTTTTGAAAAAATTCCCAAGCCCCGGGGTCACAATTTCATCAAAAATCTGACTTTCGGCATTTCACTCAAAAATGGTGCCAAACGGTTGCAAATGCTTCCGTGAGAGGTTTGGCTGTTGAAACAGAAGTCTTTTTATCAGAGGAAAAGAAATCAGCCCTCGACAATTTAACCGGCAGAAAAAGATTTTTTTGAAAAAATCCCTAGGCCCCGGGGTCACAATTTCATCAAAAATCTGACTTTCGGCAATTCACTCAAAAATGGTGCCAAACGGTTGCAAATACTCCCCTGAGAGGTTTGCCTGTAGAAACAGAAGGCTTTTTATCACAGGAAAAGAAATCAGCCCTCGACAACTTAATCGGCAGAAAAAGATTTTTTTGAAAATATCCCTAAGCCGCGGGGTCACAATTTCATCAAGAATCTGACTTTCGGCAATTCACTCAAAAATGGTGCCAAACGGTTGCAAATGCTCCCATGAGAGGTTTGGCGGCTGAAACAGAAGGCTTTCTATCACGGGAAAAGAAATCAGCCATGGACAACTTAACCGGCAGAAAAATATTTTTTTCAAAAAATCCCTAAGCCCCGGGGTCACAATTTCATCAAAAATCTGACCTTCGGCATTTAACTCACAAATGGTGCCAAACGGTTGCAAATGCTCCCCCGAGAGGTTTGGCGGTCGAAACAGAAGGCTTTTTATCGCAGGAGAGGAAATCAGACCTCCACAACGTAGTCTGTAGAAAAAGTTTTTTAAACAAAAATCCCTAAGCTGCGCGGTTACAATTTCAGCAAAAATCTGACTTTCGGCATTTCACTCAAAAATGGTGCCAAACGGTTGCAAATGCTCCCCTGAGAGGTTTGGCGTTTGAAACAGAAGGCTTTTTATCACAGGAAAAGAAATCAGCCCTCGACAACTCAACCGGGAGAAAAAGATTTTTTTGAAAAAATCGCAAATGCTCCCCTGAGAGGTTGTCCACCGCCTGTGCACCGTCCCTCAGACCATGTGGTGTAAGAAAAAAATGAACAAATTCCTATGCCCCCAAGTAACCCAGAGATGCATTTTAAATAAATGCACACATAAAGTAGGAGTAAACTAGGTGTAAACTAGGAGTAAAGTAGGTGTAAACCAGGAATAAACTGGGAGTAAAGTAGGTGTAAAGTAGGAGTAAAGTAGGTGTAAAGTAGGAGTAAACTAGGTGTAAACTAGGAGTAAACTAGGTGTAAACTAGGAGTAAACTAGGAGTAAAGTAGGAGTAGACTAGGTGTAAAGTAGATGTAAACTAGGAGTAAACTAGGTGTAAAGGAGGCGTAAACTAGGTGTGAACTAGGAGTAAGGCAGGAGTAAATTAGCCAATCACATGCAGCCCATTGTGTAAATAATGTATATAAAGCAGATACTTTGAGGGAACATCCATTCCTCCTCGCCACTATGAGCTGAATAAAGAGCATTAAATCCACTCTCGACTCAGAGTATATTTCATTCTCAAACCCTCCAACACTTCTCTGATGAAAAAAGGGATGTCCTATTCAATAATAAATAAATAATAATAATAGTTTTATTATTTATACCCCACCCATCTGACTGGGTCGTGCCAGCCACGCTCAGCAGCTTGCAGGATAAAATAATAAACAATAAAACATGAAACTTTTTTGAACTATATGCCTACTATATGGAAGTTAACAACTGGACAACAGAAATGGATTGTACACACTCTAATGGTAGCTGAGAGGCTGATATTGATAAACTGGAAGAGTAAAGAGATGATCTCCTTTAATCGGTGGATTGATAATATGGTAACACTTGCAACCTGTGAACGGACTGCTTACAAACATAGACTGCTTGGATAAATACGAATGAATTTATACAACATGTAGTTGACTAATTTATATTAGGGCGCGGTCACAATTTCATCAAAAATCAGACTTTCGGCAATTCACCCAAAAATGGTGCCCAGCTGTTGCAAATGCTCCCCTGAGAGGTTTGGCGGTCGAAACAGAAGGCTTTATATCACAGAGCAAAGAAATCAGCCATGGACAACTTAACCGGCAGAAAAATGGTGCCAAACGGTTGCAAATGCTCCCGTGAGAGGTTTGGCGGTCGAAACAGAAGGCTTTTTATCACAGGAAAAGAAATCAGCCCTCGACAACTTAACCGGCAGAAAAATATTTTTTTGAAAAAATCCCTAAGCCCCGGGGTCAAAATTTCATCAAAAATCTGACTTTCGGCATTTTACTCAAAAATGGTGACAAACGGTTGCAAATGCTCCGGTTAGAGGTTTGGCTGTTGAAACAGAAGTCTTTTTATCAGAGGAAAAGAAATCAGCCCTCGACAATTTAACCGGCAGAAAAAGATTTTTTAAAAAAAATTCCCAAGGCCCGGGGTCACAATTTCATCAAATATCTGACCTTCGGCAATTCACTCAAAAATGGTGCCAAACGGTTCCAAATGCTCCCCTGAGAAGTTTGGCGGTCGAAACAGATGGCTTTATATCACAGAGCAAGAAATCAGCCATGGACAACTTAACCGGCAGAAAAATATTTTTTTGAAAAAATCCCTAAGCCCCGGGGTCACAATTTCATCAAATATCTGACTTTCGGCAATTCACTCAAAAATGGTGCCAAACGGTTGCAAATGCTCCCCTGAGAGGTTTGGCTGTCGAAACAGAAGGCTTTTTATCACGGGAATAGAAATCAGCCCTCGACAACTTAACCGGCAGAAAAAGATTTTTTTGAAAAAATCCCTAAGCCCCGGGGTCACAATTTCATCAAAACTCTTACTTTCGGCATTTCACTCAAAAATGGTGCCAAACGGTTGCAAATGCTCCCCTGAGAGGTTTGCCTGTCGAAACAGAAGGCTTTTTATCACAGGAAAAGAAATCAGCCCTCGACAACTTAACCGGCAGAAAAAGATTTTTTTGAAAATATCCCTAAGCCCCGGGGTCACAATTTCATCAAAAATCTGACTTTCCGCAATTCACTCAAAAATGGTGCCAAACGGTTGCAAATGCTCCCCTGAGAGGTTTGGCGGTCGAAACAGAAGTCTTTTTATCACAGGAAAAGAAATCAGCCCTTGACAACTTAACCGGCAAAAAAAGATTTTTTTGAAAAAATCCCTAAGCCCCGGGGTCACAATTTCATCAAATATCTGACTTTCGGCAATTCACTCAAAAATGGTGCCAAACGGTTGCAAATGCTCCCCTGAGAGGTTTGGCTGTCGAAACAGAAGGCTTTTTATCACGGGAATAGAAATCAGCCCTCGACAACTTAACCGGCAGAAAAAGATTTTTTTGAAAAAATCCCTAAGCCCCGGGGTCACAATTTCATCAAAACTCTTACTTTCGGCATTTCACTCAAAAATGGTGCCAAACGGTTGCAAATGCTCCCCTGAGAGGTTTGCCTGTCGAAACAGAAGGCTTTTTATCACAGGAAAAGAAATCAGCCCTCGACAACTTAACCGGCAGAAAAAGATTTTTTTGAAAATATCCCTAAGCCCCGGGGTCACAATTTCATCAAAAATCTGACTTTCCGCAATTCACTCAAAAATGGTGCCAAACGGTTGCAAATGCTCCCCTGAGAGGTTTGGCGGTCGAAACAGAAGTCTTTTTATCACAGGAAAAGAAATCAGCCCTTGACAACTTAACCGGCAAAAAAAGATTTTTTTGAAAAAATACCTAAGCCCCGGGGTCACAATTTCATCAAAAATCTGACTTTCGCCAATTCACTCAAAAATGGTGCTAAACCGTTGCAAATGCTCCCCTGAGAGGTTTGGCGGTCGAAACAGATGGCTTTATATCACAGAGCAAGAAATCAGCCATGGACAACTTAACCGGCAGAAAAATATTTTTTTGAAAAAATCCCTAAACCCCAGGGTCACAATTTCATCAAAAATCTGAATTTCGGCAATTCACTCAAAAATGGTGCCAAACAGTTGCAAATACTCCCCTGAGAGGTTTGGCGGTTGATACAGAAGGCTTTTTATCACGGGTATAGAAACCAGCACTCGACAACTTAACCGGCAGAAAAAGATTTTTTTGAAAAAATCCCTAAGCCCCGGGGTCACAATTTCATCAAAAATCTGACCTTCGGCATTTAACTCACAAATGGTGCCAAACGGTTGCAAATGCTCCCGTGAGAGGTTTGGCGATCGAAACAGTAGCCTTTTTATCACAGGAAAAGAAATCAGCCCTCGACAACTTAACCGGCAGAAAAAGATTTTTTTGAAAAAATCCCTAAGCCCCGGGGTCACAATTTCATCAAAACTCTTACTTTCGGCATTTCACTCAAAAATGGTGCCAAACGGTTGCAAATGCTCCCGTGAGAAGTTTGCCTGTCGAAACAGAAGGCTTTTTATCACAGGAAAAGAAATCAGCCATGGACAACTTAACCGGCAGAAAAATATTTTTTTCAAAAAATCCCTAAGCCCCGGGGTCACAATTTCATCAAAAATCTGACCTTCGGCATTTAACTCACAAATGGTGCCAAACGGTTGCAAATGCTCCACTGAGAGGTTTGGCTGTCGAAACAGAAGGCTTTTTATCACAGGAAAAGAAATCAGCCATGGACAACTTAACCGGCAGAAATATATTTTTTTGAAAAAATCCCTATGCCCCGGGGTCACAATTTCATCAAAAATCTGACTTTCGGCATTTCACTCAAACATGGTGCCAAACGGTTGCAAATGCTCCCCTGAGAGGTTTGGCTGTCGAAACAGAAGGCTTTTTATCACAGGAAAAGAAATCAGCCCTCGACAACTTAACCGGCAGAAAAATATTTTTTTGAAAAAATCCCTAAGCCCCGGGGTCACAATTTCATCAAAAATCTGACTTTCGGCATTTCACTCAAACATGGTGCCAAACGGTTGCAAATGCTCCCGTGAGAGGTTTGGCTGTTGAAACAGAAGTCTTTTTATCAGAGGTAAAGAAATCAGCCCTCGACAATTTAACCGGCAGAAAAAGATTTTTTTGAAAAAATTCCCAAGCCCCGGGGTCACAATTTCATCAAATATCTGACCTTCGGCAATTCACTCAAAGATGGTGCCAAACGGTTGCAAATGCTCCCCTGAGAGGTTTGGCTGTCAAAACAGAAGGCTTTTTATCACGGGAATAGAAATCAGCCCTCGACAACTTAACCGGCAGAAAAAGATTTTTTTGAAAAAATCCCTAAGCCCCGGGGTCACAATTTCATCAAAACTCTTACTTTCGGCATTTCACTCAAAAATAGTGCCAAACGGTTGCAAATGCTCCCCTGAGAGGTTTGGCGGTCGAAACAGTTGGCTTTATATCACAGAGCAAGAAATCAGCCATGAACAACTTAACCGGCAGAAAAATGGTGCCAAAAGGTTGCAAAGGCTCCCCTGAGAGGTTTGGCGGTAGAAACAGATGGCTTTGTATCACAGAGCAAGAAATCAGCCATGGACAACTTAACCGGCAGAAAAATATTTTTTTGAAAAAATCCCTAAACCCCAGGGTCACAATTTCATCAAAAATCTGAATTTCGGCAATTAACTCAAAAATGGTGCCAAACGGTTGCAAATACTCCCTTGAGAGGTTTGGCGGTTGATACAGAAGGCTTTTTATCACGGGAATAGAAATCAGCCCTCGACAACTTAACCGGCAGAAAAAGATTTTTTTGAAAAAATCCCTAAGCCCCGGGGTCACAATTTCATCAAAATTCTTACTTTCGGCATTTCACTCAAAAATGGTGCCAAACGGTTGCAAATGCTCCCGTGCGAAGTTTGCCTGTCGAAACAGAAGGCTTTTTATCACGGGAAAAGAAATCAGCCCTCAACAACTTAACCGGCAGAAAAAGATTTTTTTGAAAAAATCCCTAAGCCCCGGGGTCACAATTTCATCAAAAATCTGACCTTCGGCATTTAACTCACAAATGGTGCCAAACGGTTGCAAATGCTCCCGTGAGAGGTTTGGCGATCGAAACAGTAGCCTTTTTATCACAGGAAAAGAAATCAGCCCTCGACAATTTAACCGGCAGAAAAAGATTTTTTTGAAAAAATTCCCAAGCCCCGGGGTCACAATTTCATCAAAAATCTGACCTTCGGCAATTCACTCAAAAATGGTGCCAAACGGTTCCAAATGCTCCCCTGAGAGGTCTGGCGGTCGAAACAGATGGCTTTATATCACAGAGCAAGAAATCAGCCATGGACAACTTAACCGGCAGAAAAATATTTTTTTGAAAAAATCCCTAAGCCCCGGGGTCACAATTTCATCAAAAATCTGACTTTCGGCAATTCACTCAAAAATGGTGCCAAACGGTTGCAAATACTCCCCTGAGAGGTTTGGCGGTTGATACAGAAGGCTTTTTATCACGGGAATAGAAATCAGCCCTCGACAACTTAACCGGCAGAAAAACATTTTTTTGAAAAAATCCCTAAGCCCCGGGGTCACAATTTCATCAAAACTCTTACTTTCGGCATTTCACTCAAAAATAGTGCCAAACGGTTGCAAATGCTCCCATGAGAGTTTTGCCTGTCGAAACAGAAGGCTTTTTATCACAGGAAAAGAAATCAGCCCTCGACAACTTAACCGGCAGAAAAATATTTTTTTGAAAAAATCCCTAAGCCCCGGGGTCACAATTTCATCAAAAATCTGACTTTCGGCATTTCACTCAAACATGGTGCCAAACGGTTGCAAATGCTCCCGTGAGAGGTTTGGCTGTTGAAACAGAAGTCTTTTTATCAGAGGAAAAGAAATCAGCCCTCGACAATTTAACCGGCAGAAAAAGATTTTTTTGAAAAAATTCCCAAGCCCCGGGGTCACAATTTCATGAAATATCTGACCTTCGGCAATTTACTCAAAAATGGTGCCAAACGGTTCCAAATGCTCCCCTGAGAGGTTTGGCGGTCGAAACAGATGGCTTTATATCACAGAGCAAGAAATCAGCCATGGTCAACTTAACCGGCAGAAAAATATTTTTTTGAAAAAATCCCTAAACCCCAGGGTCACAATTTCATTAAAAATCTGACTTTCGGCAATTCACTCAATAATGGTGCCAAACGGTTGCAAATATTCCCCTGAGAGGTTTGGCGGTTGATACAGAAGGCTTTTTATCATGGGAATAGAAATCAGCCCTCGACAACTTAACCGGCAGAAAAAGATTTTTTTGAAAAAATCCCTAAGCCCCGGGGTCACAATTTCATCAAAACTCTTACTTTCGGCATTTCACTCAAAAATAGTGCCAAACAGTTGCAAATGCTCCCGTGAGAGGTTTGCCTGTCGAAACAGAAGGCTTTTTATCACAGGAAAAGAAATCAGCCCTCGACAACTTAACCGGCAGAAAAATATTTTTTTGAAAAAATCCCTAAGCCCCGGGGTCACAATTTCATCAAAAATCTGACTTTCGGCATTTCACTCAAACATGGTGCCAAACGGTTGCAAATGCTCCCCTGAGAGGTTTGGCTGTCGAAACAGAAGTCTTTTAATCAGAGGAAAAGAAATCAGCCCTCGACAATTTAACCGGCAGAAAAATATTTTTTTGAAAAAATCCCTAAGCCCCGGGGTCACAATTTCATCAAAAATCTGACCTTCGGCAATTCACTCAAAAATGGTGCCAAACGGTTCCAAATGCTCCCCTGAGAGGTTTGGCGGTCGAAACAGATGGCTTTATATCACAGAGCAAGAAATCAGCCATGGACAACTTAACCGGCAGAAAAATATTTTTTTGAGAAAATCCCTAAGCCCCGGGGTCACAATTTCATCAAAAATCTGACTTTCGGCAATTCACTCAAAAATGGTGTCAAACGGTTGAAAATACTCCCCTGAGAGGTTTGGCGGTTGATACAGAAGGCTTTTTATCACGGGAATAGAAATCAGCCCTCGACAACTTAACCGGCAGAAAAAGATTTTTTTGAAAAAATCCCTAAACCCCAGGGTCACAATTTCATCAAAAATCTGACTTTCGGCAATTCACTCAAAAATGGTGCCAAACGGTTGCAAATACTCCCCTGAGAGGTTTGGCGGTTGATACAGAAGGCTTTTTATCACGGGAATAGAAATCAGCCCTCGACATCTTAACCGGCAGAAAAAGATTTTTTTGAAAAAATCCCTAAGCCCCGGGGTCACAATTTCATCAAAACTCTTACTTTCGGCATTTCACTCAAAAATGGTGCCAAACGGTTGCAAATGCTCCCGTGAGAGGTTTGGCTGTTGAAACAGAAGTCTTTTTATCAGAGGAAAAGAAATCAGCCCTCAACAACTTAACCGGCAGAAAAAGATTTTTTTGAAAAAATTCCCAAGCCCCGGGGTCACAATTTCATCAAAAATCTGACCTTCGGCAATTCACTCAAAAATGGTGCCAAACGGTTCCAAATGCTCCACTGAGAGGTTTGGCTGTCGAAACAGAAGGCTTTTTATCACAGGAAAAGAAATCAGCCATGGACAACTTAACCGGCAGAAATATATTTTTTTGAAAAAATCCCTAAGCCCCGGGGTCACAATTTCATCAAAAATCTGACTTTCGGCATTTCACTCAAACATGGTGCCAAACGGTTGCAAATGCTCCCCTGAGAGGTTTGGCTGTCGAAACAGAAGGCTTTTTATCACAGGAAAAGAAATCAGCCCTCGACAACTTAACCGGCAGAAAAATATTTTTTTGAAAAAATCCCTAAGCCCCGGGGTCACAATTTCATCAAAAATCTGACTTTCGGCATTTCACTCAAACATGGTGCCAAACGGTTGCAAATGCTCCCGTGAGAGGTTTGGCTGTCAAAACTGAAGTCTTTTTATCAGAGGAAAAGAAATCAGCCCTCGACAATTTAACCGGCAGAAAAAGATTTTTTTGAAAAAATTCCCAAGCCCCGGGGTCACAATTTCATCAAAAATATGACTTTCGGCAATTCACTCAAAAATGGTGACAAACGGTGGCAAATGCTCCCCTGAGAGGTTTGGCGGTCGAAACAGAAGGCTTTATATCACAGAGCAAGAAATCAGCCCTCGGCAACTTAACCGGCAGAAAAAGATTTTTTTGAAAAAATCCCTAAGCCCCGGGGTCACAATTTCATCAAAAATCTGACTTTCGGCATTTCACTCAAACATGGTGCCAAACGGTTGCAAATGCTCCCCCGAGAGGTTTGGCGGTCGAAACAGAAGGCTTTTTATCGCAGGAGAGGAAATCAGACCTCCACAACGTAGTCTGTAGAAAAAGTTTTTTAAACAAAAATCCCTAAGCTGCGCGGTTACAATTTCAGCAAAAATCTGAAGTTCTGCAATTCACCCAAAAATTGTGCCAAACGGTTGCAAATGCTCCCCTGAGAGGTTTGGCGTTTGAAACAGAAGGCTTTTTATCACAGGAAAAGAAATCAGCCCTCAACAACTCAACCGGGAGAAAAAGATTTTTTTAAAAAAATCGCAAATGCTCCCCTGAGAGCTTGTCCACCGCCTGTGCACCGTCCCTCACACCATGTGGTGTAAGAAAAAAATGAACAAATTCCTATGCCCCCAAGTAACCCAGAGATGCATTTTAAATAAATGCACACATAAAGTAGGAGTAAACTAGGTGTAAACTAGGAATAAAGTAGGAGTAAACTAGGTGTAAACTAGGAGTAAAGTAGGAGTAAAGTAGGAGTAGACTAGGTGTAAAGTAGATGTAAACTAGGAGTAAGGGAGGAGTAAATTAGCCAATCACATGCAGCCCATTGTGTAAATAATGTATATAAAGCAGATACTTTGAGGGAACATCCATTCCTCCTCGCCACTATGAGCTGAATAAAGAGCATGAAATCCACTCTCGACTCAGAGTATATTTCATTCTCAAACCCTCCAACACTTCTCTGATGAAAAAAGGGATGTCCTATTCAATAATAAATAAATAATAATAATAGTTTTATTATTTATACCCCACCCATCTGACTGGGTCGTGCCAGCCACGCTCAGCAGCTTGCAGGATAAAATAATAAACAATAAAACATGAAACTTTTTTGAACTATATGCCTACTATATGGAAGTTAACAACTGGACAACAGAAATGGATTGTACACACTCTAATGGTAGCTGAGAGGCTGATATTGATAAACTGGAAGAGTAAAGAGATGATCTCCTTTAATCGGTGGATTGATAATATGGTAACACTTGCAACCTGTGAACGGACTGCTTACAAACATAGACTGCTTGGATGAATACGAATGAATTTATACAACATGTAGTTGACTAATTTATATTAGGGCGCGGTCACAATTTCATCAAAAATCAGACTTTCGGCAATTCACCCAAAAATGGTGCCCAGCTGTTGCAAATGCTCCCCTGAGAGGTTTGGCATTCGAAACAGAAGGCTTTTTATCACAGGAAAAGAAATCAGCCCTCGACAACTTAACCGGCAGAAAAATATTTTTTTGAAAAAATCCCTAAGCCCCGGGGTCACAATTTCATCAAAAATCTGACTTTCGGCATTTCACTCAAAAATGGTGCCAAACGGTTGCAAATGCTCCCGTGAGAGGTTTGGCTGTTGAAACAGAAGTCTTTTTATCAGAGGAAAAGAAATCAGCCCTCGACAATTTAACCGGCAGAAAAAGGTTTTTTTGAAAAAATTCCCAAGCCCCGGGGTCACAATTTCATCAAAAATCTGACTTTCGGCATTTCACTCAAAAATGGTGCCAAACGGTTGCAAATGCTCCCGTGAGAGGTTTGGCTGTTGAAACAGAAGTCTTTTTATCAGAGGAAAAGAAATCAGCCCTCGACAATTTAACCGGCAGAAAAAGATTTTTTTGAAAAAATCCCTAGGCCCCGGGGTCACAATTTCATCAAAAATCTGACTTTCGGCATTTCACTCAAAAATGGTGCCAAACGGTTGCAAATGCTCCCCTGAGAGGTTTGGCGGTCGAAACAGGTGGCTTTATATCACAGAGCAGGAAATCAGCCATGGACAACTTAACCGGCAGAAAAATGGTGCCAAAAGGTTGCAAAGGCTCCCCTGAGAGGTTTGGCGGTCGAAACAGATGGCTTTATATCACAGAGCAAGAAATCAGCCATGGACAACTTAACCGGCAGAAAAATATTTTTTTGAAAAAATCCCTAAACCCCAGGGTCACAATTTCATCAAAAATCTGAATTTCGGCAATTAACTCAAAAATGGTGCCAAACGGTTGCAAATGCTCCCGTGAGAGGTTTGGCGATCGAAACAGTAGCCTTTTTATCACAGGAATAGAAATCAGCTCTCGACAACTTAACCGGCAGAAAAATATTTTTTTGAAAAAATCCCTAAGCCCCGGGGTCACAATATCTTCCAAAATCTTACTTTCGGCATTTCACTCAAAAATGGTGCCAAACGGTTGCAAATGCTCCCGTGAGAGGTTTGGCTGTTGAAACAGAAGTCTTTTTATCAGAGGAAAAGAAATCAGCCCTCAACAACTTAACCGGCAGAAAAAGATTTTTTTGAAAAAATTCCCAAGCCCCGGGGTCACAATTTCATCAAAAATCTGACCTTCGGCAATTCACTCAAAAATGGTGCCAAACGGTTCCAAATGCTCCACTGAGAGGTTTGGCTGTCGAAACAGAAGGCTTTTTATCACAGGAAAAGAAATCAGCCATGGACAACTTAACCGGCAGAAATATATTTTTTTGAAAAAATCCCTAAGCCCCGGGGTCACAATTTCATCAAAAATCTGACTTTCGGCATTTCACTCAAACATGGTGCCAAACGGTTGCAAATGCTCCCCTGAGAGGTTTGGCTGTCGAAACAGAAGGCTTTTTATCACAGGAAAAGAAATCAGCCCTCGACAACTTAACCGGCAGAAAAATATTTTTTTGAAAAAATCCCTAAGCCCCGGGGTCACAATTTCATCAAAAATCTGACTTTCGGCATTTCACTCAAACATGGTGCCAAACGGTTGCAAATGCTCCCGTGAGAGGTTTGGCTGTCAAAACAGAAGTCTTTTTATCAGAGGAAAAGAAATCAGCCCTCGACAATTTAACCGGCAGAAAAAGATTTTTTTGAAAAAATTCCCAAGCCCCGGGGTCACAATTTCATCAAAAATATGACTTTCGGCAATTCACTCAAAAATGGTGACAAACGGTGGCAAATGCTCCCCTGAGAGGTTTGGCGGTCGAAACAGAAGGCTTTATATCACAGAGCAAGAAATCAGCCCTCGGCAACTTAACCGGCAGAAAAAGATTTTTTTGAAAAAATCCCTAAGCCCCGGGGTCACAATTTCATCAAAAATCTGACTTTCGGCATTTCACTCAAACATGGTGCCAAACGGTTGCAAATGCTCCCCCGAGAGGTTTGGCGGTCGAAACAGAAGGCTTTTTATCGCAGGAGAGGAAATCAGACCTCCACAACGTAGTCTGTAGAAAAAGTTTTTTAAACAAAAATCCCTAAGCTGCGCGGTTACAATTTCAGCAAAAATCTGAAGTTCTGCAATTCACCCAAAAATGGTGCCAAACGGTTGCAAATGCTCCCCTGAGAGGTTTGGCGTTTGAAACAGAAGGCTTTTTATCACAGGAAAAGAAATCAGCCCTCAACAACTCAACCGGGAGAAAAAGATTTTTTTAAAAAAATCGCAAATGCTCCCCTGAGAGCTTGTCCACCGCCTGTGCACCGTCCCTCACACCATGTGGTGTAAGAAAAAAATGAACAAATTCCTATGCCCCCAAGTAACCCAGAGATGCATTTTAAATAAATGCACACATAAAGTAGGAGTAAACTAGGTGTAAACTAGGAATAAAGTAGGAGTAAACTAGGTGTAAACTAGGAGTAAAGTAGGAGTAAAGTAGGAGTAGACTAGGTGTAAAGTAGATGTAAACTAGGAGTAAGGGAGGAGTAAATTAGCCAATCACATGCAGCCCATTGTGTAAATAATGTATATAAAGCAGATACTTTGAGGGAACATCCATTCCTCCTCGCCACTATGAGCTGAATAAAGAGCATGAAATCCACTCTCGACTCAGAGTATATTTCATTCTCAAACCCTCCAACACTTCTCTGATGAAAAAAGGGATGTCCTATTCAATAATAAATAAATAATAATAATAGTTTTATTATTTATACCCCACCCATCTGACTGGGTCGTGCCAGCCACGCTCAGCAGCTTGCAGGATAAAATAATAAACAATAAAACATGAAACTTTTTTGAACTATATGCCTACTATATGGAAGTTAACAACTGGACAACAGAAATGGATTGTACACACTCTAATGGTAGCTGAGAGGCTGATATTGATAAACTGGAAGAGTAAAGAGATGATCTCCTTTAATCGGTGGATTGATAATATGGTAACACTTGCAACCTGTGAACGGACTGCTTACAAACATAGACTGCTTGGATAAATACGAATGAATTTATACAACATGTAGTTGACTAATTTATATTAGGGCGCGGTCACAATTTCATCAAAAATCAGACTTTCGGCAATTCACCCAAAAATGGTGCCCAGCTGTTGCAAATGCTCCCCTGAGAGGTTTGGCATTCGAAACAGAAGGCTTTTTATCACAGGAAAAGAAATCAGCCCTCGACAACTTAACCGGCAGAAAAATATTTTTTTGAAAAAATCCCTAAGCCCCGGGGTCACAATTTCATCAAAAATCTGACTTTCGGCATTTCACTCAAAAATGGTGCCAAACGGTTGCAAATGCTCCCGTGAGAGGTTTGGCTGTTGAAACAGAAGTCTTTTTATCAGAGGAAAAGAAATCAGCCCTCGACAATTTAACCGGCAGAAAAAGATTTTTTTGAAAAAATTCCCAAGCCCCGGGGTCACAATTTCATCAAAAATCTGACTTTCGGCATTTCACTCAAAAATGGTGCCAAACGGTTGCAAATGCTCCCGTGAGAGGTTTGGCTGTTGAAACAGAAGTCTTTTTATCAGAGGAAAAGAAATCAGCCCTCGACAATTTAACCGGCAGAAAAAGATTTTTTTGAAAAAATTCCCAAGCCCCGGGGTCACAATTTCATCAAAAATCTGACCTTCGGCAATTCACTCAAAAATGGTGCCAAACGGTTCCAAATGCTCCCCTGAGAGGTTTGGCGGTCGAAACAGATGGCTTTATATCACAGAGCAAGAAATCAGCCATGGACAACTTAACCGGCAGAAAAATATTTTTTTGAAAAAATCCCTAAGCCCCGGGGTCACAATTTCATGAAAAAACTGACTTTCGGCAATTCACTCAAAAATGGTGCCAAACGGTTGCAAATACTCCCCTGAGAGGTTTGGCGGATGATACAGAAGGCTTTTTATCACGGGAATAGAAATCAGCCCTCGACAACTTAACCGGCAGAAAAACATTTTTTTGAAAAAATCCCTAAGCCCCGGGGTCACAATTTCATCAAAACTCTTACTTTCGGCATTTCACTCAAAAATAGTGCCAAACGGTTGCAAATGCTCCCGTGAGAGGTTTGCCTGTCGAAACAGAAGGCTTTTTATCACAGGAAAAGAAATCAGCCCTCGACAACTTAACCGGCAGAAAAATATTTTTTTGAAAAAATCCCTAAGCCCCGGGGTCACAATTTCATCAAAAATCTGACTTTCGGCATTTCACTCAAACATAGTGCCAAACGGTTGCAAATGCTCCCGTGAGAGGTTTGGCTGTTGAAACAGAAGTCTTTTTATCAGAGGAAAAGAAATCAGCCCTCGACAATTTAACCGGCAGAAAAATATTTTTTTGAAAAAATCCCTAAGCCCCGGGGTCACAATTTCATCAAAACTCTTACTTTCGGCATTTCACTCAAAAATGGTGCCAAACGGTTGCAAATGCTCCCGTGAGAAGTTTGCCTGTCGAAACAGAAGGCTTTTTATGACAGGAAAAGAAATCAGCCCTCAACAACTTAACCGGCAGAAAAAGATTTTTTTGAAAAAATCCCTAAGCCCCGGGGTCACAATTTCATCAAAAATCTGACCTTCGGCATTTAACTCACAAATGGTGCCAAACGGTTGCAAATGCTCCCGTGAGAGGTTTGGCGATCGAAACAGTAGCCTTTTTATCACAGGAAAAGAAATCAGCCCTCGACAACTTAACCGGCAGAAAAAGATTTTTTTGAAAATATCCCTAAGCCCCGGGGTCACAATTTCATCAAAAATCTGACTTTCCGCAATTCACTCAAAAATGGTGCCAAACGGTTGCAAATGCTCCCCTGAGAGGTTTGGCGGTCGAAACAGGTGGCTTTATATCACAGAGCAAGAAATCAGCCATGGACAACTTAACCGGCAGAAAAATGGTGCCAAACGGTTGCAAATGCTCCCCTGAGAGGTTTGGCGGTCGAAACAGAAGTCTTTTTATCACAGGAAAAGAAATCAGCCCTTGACAACTTAACCGGCAAAAAAAGATTTTTTTGAAAAAATCCGTAAGCCCCGGGGTCACAATTTCATCAAAAATCTGACTTTCACCAGTTCACTCAAAAATGGTGCTAAACCGTTGCAAATGCTCCCCTGAGAGGTTTGGCGGTCGAAACAGATGGCTTTATATCACAGAGCAAGAAATCAGCCATGGACAACTTAACCGGCAGAAAAATATTTTTTTGAAAAAATCCCTAAACCCCAGGGTCACAATTTCATCAAAAATCTGACTTTCGGCAATGGTGCCAAACGGTTGCAAATGCTCCCCTGAGAGGTTTGGCGATCGAAACAGAAGGCTTTTTATCACGGGAAAAGAAATCAGCCCTCGACAACTTAACCGGCAGAAAAATATTTTTTTCAAAAATCCCTAAGCCCCGGGGTCTCAATTTCATCAAAAATCTGACTTTCGGCAATTCACTCAAAAATGGTGCCAAACAGTTGGAAATGCTCCCCTGAGAGGTTTGGCTGTCGAAACAGAAGGCTTTTTGTCACAGGAAAAGAAATCAGCCCTCAACAACTTAACCGGCAGAAAAAGATTTTTTTGAAAAAATCCCTAAGCCCCGGGGTCACAATTTCATCAAAAATCTAACTTTCGGCAATTCACTCAAAAATGGTGCCAAACGGTTGCAAATGCTCGCCTGAGAGGTTTGGCGGCCGAAACGGAAGTCTCTTTATCACGGGAAAAGAAATCAGCGCTCGACAACTTAACCAGCAGAAAAAGATTTTTTTGAAAAAATCCCTAAGCCCCGGGGTCACAATTTCATCAAAAATATGACTTTCGGCAATTCACTCAAAAATGGTGACAAACGGTGGCAAATGCTCCCCTGAGAGGTTTGGCGGTCGAAACAGAAGGCTTTATATCACATAGCAAGAAATCAGCCCTCGGCAACTTAACCGGCAGAAAAAGATTTTTTTGAAAAAATCCCCAAGCCCCGGGGTCACAATTTCATCAAAAATCTGACTTTCGGCATTTCACTCAAACATGGTGCCAAACGGTTGCAAATGCTCCCCCGAGAGGTTTGGCGGTCGAAACAGAAGGCTTTTTATCGCAGGAGAGGAAATCAGACCTCCACAACGTAGTCTGTAGAAAAAGTTTTTTAAACAAAAATCCCTAAGCTGCACGGTTACAATTTCAGCAAAAATCTGAAGTTCTGCAATTCACCCAAAAATGGTGCCCAGCTGTTGCAAATGCTCCCCTGAGAGGTTTGGCGGTCGAAACAGAAGGCTTTATATCACAGAGCAAAGAAATCAGCCATGGACAACTTAACCGGCAGAAAAATGGTGCCAAACGGTTGCAAATGCTCCCCTGAGAGGTTTGGCGTTTGAAACAGAAGGCTTTTTATCACAGGAAAAGAAATCAGCCCTCGACAACTCAACCGGGAGAAAAAGATTTTTTTGAAAAAATCGCAAATGCTCCCCTGAGAGGTTGTCCACCGCCTGTGCACCGTCCCTCAGACCATGTGGTGTAAGAAAAAAATGAACAAATTCCTATGCCCCCAAGTAACCCAGAGATGCATTTTAAATAAATGCACACATAAAGTAGGAGTAAACTACGTGTAAACTAGGAGTAAAGTAGGTGTAAACCCGGAGTAAACTGGGAGTAAAGTAGGTGTAAAGTAGGAGTAAAGTAGGTGTAAGCTAGGAGTAAACTAGGAGTAAAGTAGGTGTAAAGTAGGAGTAAACTAGGTGTAAACTAGGAGTAAAGTAGGAGCAAACTAGGTGTAAACTAGGAGTAAACTAGGTGTAAAGGAGGAGTAAACTAGGTGTGAACTAGGAGTAAGGCAGGAGTAAATTAGCCAATCACATGCAGCCCATTGTGTAAATAATGTATATAAAGCAGATACTTTGAGGGAACATCCATTCGTCCTCGCCACTATGAGCTGAATAAAGAGCATGAAATCCACTCTCGACTCAGAGTATATTTCATTCTCAAACCCTCCAACACTTCTCTGATGAAAAAAGGGATGTCCTATTCAATAATAAATAAATAATAATAATAGTTTTATTATTTATACCCCACCCATCTGACTGGGTCGTGCCAGCCACGCTCAGCAGCTTGCAGGATAAAATAATAAACAATAAAACATGAAACTTTTTTTAACTATATGCCTACTATATGGAAGTTAACAACTGGACAACAGAAATGGATTGTACACACTCTAATGGTAGCTGAGAGGCTGATATTGATAAACTGGAAGAGTAAAGAGATGATCTCCTTTAATCGGTGGATTGATAATATGGTAACACTTGCAACCTGTGAACGGACTGCTTACAAACATAGACTGCTTGGATAAATACGAATGAATTTATACAACATGTAGTTGACTAATTTATATTAGGGCGCGGTCACAATTTCATCAAAAATCTGACTTTCGGCAATTCACCCAAAAATGGTGCCCAGCTGTTGCAAATGCTCCCCTGAGAGGTTTGGCGGTCGAAACAGAAGGCTTTATATCACAGAGCAAAGAAATCAGCCATGGACAACTTAACCAGCAGAAAAATGGTGCCAAACGGTTGCAAATGCTCCCGTGAGAGGTTTGGTGGTCGAAACAGAAGGCTTTTTATCACAGGAAAAGAAATCAGCCCTCGACAACTTAACCGGCAGAAAAAGATTTTTTTGAAAAATCCCTAAGCCCCGGGGTCACAATTTGATCAAAAATCTAACTTTCGGCAATTCACTCAAAAATGGTGCCAAACGGTTGCAAATGCTCCCCTGAGAGGTTTGGCGATCGAAACAGAAGGCTTTTTATCACGGGAAAAGAAATCAGCCCTCGACAACTTAACCGGCAGAAAAAGATTTTTTTGAAAAATCCCTAAGCCCCGGGGTCACAATTTCATCAAAAATCTAACTTTCGGCAATTCACTCAAAAATGGTGCCAAACGGTTGCAAATGCTCCCCTGAGAGGTTTGGCGGACGAAACGGAAGGCTCTTTATCACGGGAAAAGAAATCAGCCCTCGACAACTTAACCAGCAGAAAAAGATTTTTTTGAAAAAATCCCTAAGCCCCGGGGTCACAATTTCATCAAAAATCTGACTTTCGGCAATTCACTCAAAAATGTTACCAAACGTTGCAAATGCTCCACTGAGAGGTTTGGCGGTCGAAACAGAAGGCTTTATATCACAGAGCAAGAAATCAACCATGGACAACTTAACCGGCAGAAAAAGATTTTTTTGAAAAAATCACTAAGCCCCGGGGTCACAATTTCATCAAAAATCTGACTTTTGGCATTTCACTCAAAGATGGTGCCAAACGGTTGCAAATACTCCCTTGAGAGGTTTGGCGGTCGATACAGAAGGCCTTTTATCACAGTAAAAGAAATCAGCCATGGACAACTTAACCGGCAGAAAAATATTTTTTTAAAAAAAATCCCTAAACCCCGGGGTCACAATTTCATAAAAAATCTGACTTTCGGCATTTCACTCAAAAATGGTGCCAAACGGTTGCAAATGCTCCCGTGAGAGGTTTGCCTGTCGAAACAGAAGGCTTTTTATCACAGGAAAAGAAATCAGCCCTCGACAACTTAACCGGCAGAAAAAGATTTTTTTGAAAAAATCCCTAAACCCCGTGGTCACAATTTCATCAAAAATCTGACTTTCGGCATTTCACTCAAAAATGGTGCCAAACGATTGCAAATGCTCCCCTGAGAGGTTTGGTGGTCGAAACAGATGGCTTTATATCACAGAGCAAGAAATCAGCCATGGACAACTTAACCGGCAGAAAAATATTTTTTTGAAAAAATCCCTAAGCCCCGGGGTCACAATTTCATCAAAAATCTGACTTTCGGCAATTCACTCAAAAATGGTGCCAAACGGTTGCAAATACTCCCGTGAGACGTTTGCCTGTCGAAACAGAAGGCTTTTTATCACAGGAAAAGAAATCAGCCCTCGACAACTTAACCGGCAGAAAAAGATTTTTTTGAAAAAATCCCTAAGCCCCGGGGTCACAATTTCATCAAAAATCTGACTTTCGGCAATTCACTCAAAAATGGTGCCAAACGGTTGCAAATGCTCCCCTGAGAGGTTTGGCGGCTGAAACAGAATGCTTTCTATCACGGGAAAAGAAATCAGCCCAAGACAACTTAACCGGCAGAAAAATATTTTTTTGAAAAAATCCCTAAGCCCCGGGGTCACAATTTCATCAAAAATCTGACTTTCGGCAATTCACTCAAAAATGGTGCCAAACGGTTGCAAATACTCCCCTGAGAGGTTTGGCGGTTGATGCAGAAGGGTTTTTATCACGGGAATAGAAATCAGCCCTCGACAACTTAACCGGCAGAAAAAGATTTTTTTGAAAAAATCCCTAAGCCCCCGGGTCACAATTTCATCAAAAATATGACTTTCGGCAATTCACTCAAAAATGGTGCCAAACGGTTGCAAATGCTCCCGTGAGAGGTTTGGCGGTCGAAACAGAAGGCCTTTTATCACAGGAAAAGAAATCAGCCATGGTCAACTTAACCGGCAGAAAAATATTTTTTTGAAAAAATCCCTAAGCCCCGGGGTCATAATTTCATCGAAAATCTGACTTTCGGCAATTCAATCCAAATGGTGCAAACGGTTGCAAATGCTCCCCTGAGAGGTTTGGCGGTCGAAACGGAGGGCTCTTTATAACGGGAAAAGAAATCAGCCCTCGACAACTTAACTGGCAGAAAAAGATGTTTTTGAAAAAATGCCTCAGCCCCGGGGTCACATTTTCATCAAAAATCTGACTTTCGGCAATTCACTCCAAATAGTGCCAAACGGTTGCAAATGCTCCCCTGAGAGGTTTCTCGGTGGAAACAGAAAGTTTTATATCACAGAGCAAGAAATCAGCCATGGACAACTTAACCGGCAGAGAAATATTTTTTTGAAAAAATGCCTCAGCCCCGGGGTCACATTTTCATCAAAAATCTGACTTTCGGCAATTCACTCCAAATAGTGCCAAACGGTTGCAAATGCTCCCCTGAGAGGTTTCTCGGTGGAAACAGAAAGTTTTATATCACAGAGCAAGAAATCAGCCATGGACAACTTAACCGGCAGAAAAATATTTTTTTCAAAATATCCCTAAGCCCCGGGGTCACAATTTCATCAAAAATCTGACTTTCGGAATTTCACTCAAAAATGATGCCAAACGATTGTAAATGCTCCCCTGAGAGGTTTGGCGGTCGAAACAGAAGGCTTTATATCACAGAGCAAGAAATCAACCATGGACAACTTAACCGGCAGAAAAAGATTTTTTTGAAAAAATCCCTAAGCCCCGGGGTCACAATTTCATCAAAAATCAGACTTTCGGCATTTCACTCAAAAATGGTGCCAAACGGTTGCAAATGCTCCCGTGAGAGGTTTGGCGGTCGAAACAGAAGGCCTTTTATCACAGGAAAAGAAATCAGCCATGGTCAACTTAACCGGCAGAAAAATATTTTTTTGAAAAAATCCCTAAGCCCCAGGGTCATAATTTCATCGAAAATCTGACTTTCGGCAATTCAATCCAAATGGTGCCAAACGGTTGCAAATGCTCCCCTGAGAGGTTTCGCAGTCGAAACAGAAGGCTTTATATCACAGTGCAAGAAATCAGCCCTCGACAACTTAACCGGCAGAAAATGATTTTTCTGAAAAAATCCCTAAGCCCCGGGGTCACAATTTCATCAAAAATATGACTTTCGGCATTTCACTCAAAAATGGTGCCAAACGGTTGGAAATGCTCCCGTGAGAGGTTTGGCTGTCGAAACAGAAGTCTTTTTATCAGAGGAAAAGAAATCAGCCCTCGACAACTTAACCGGCAGAAAAAGATTTTTTTGAAAAAATCCCTAAACCCCCTGGTCACAATTTCATCAAAAATCTGACTTTCGGCATTTCACTCAAAAATGGTGCCAAACGATTGCAAATGCTCCCCTAAGAGGTTTGGCGATCGAAACAGAAGCCTTTTTATCACATGAAAAGAAATCAGCCCTCGACAACTTAACCGGCAGAAAAATATTTTTTTGTAAAAATCCCTAAGCCCCAGGGTCACAATTTCATCAAAAATCTGACTTTCGGCAATTCACTCAAAAATGGTGACAAACGGTTGCAAATGCTCCCCTGAGAGGTTTGGTGGTCGAAACAGATGGCTTTATATCACAGAGCAAGAAATCAGCCATGGACAACTTAACCGGCAGAAAAATATTTTTTTGAAAAAATCCCTAAGCCCCGGGGTCACAATTTCATCAAAAATCTGACTTTCGGCAATTCACTCAAAAATGGTGCCAAACGGTTGCAAATACTCCCGTGAGACGTTTGCCTGTCGAAACAGAAGGCTTTTTATCACAGGAAAAGAAATCAGCCCTCGACAACTTAACCGGCAGAAAAAGATTTTTTTGAAAAAATCCCTAAGCCCCGGGGTCACAATTTCATCAAAAATCTGACTTTCGGCAATTCACTCAAAAATGGTGCCAAACGGTTGCAAATGCTCCCCTGAGAGGTTTGGCGGCTGAAACAGAATGCTTTCTATCACGGGAAAAGAAATCAGCCCAAGACAACTTAACCGGCAGAAAAATATTTTTTTGAAAAAATCCCTAAGCCCCGGGGTCACAATTTCATCAAAAATCTGACTTTCGGCAATTCACTCAAAAATGGTGCCAAACGGTTGCAAATACTCCCCTGAGAGGTTTGGCGGTTGATGCAGAAGGGTTTTTATCACGGGAATAGAAATCAGCCCTCGACAACTTAACCGGCAGAAAAAGATTTTTTTGAAAAAATCCCTAAGCCCCCGGGTCACAATTTCATCAAAAATATGACTTTCGGCAATTCACTCAAAAATGGTGCCAAACGGTTGCAAATGCTCCCGTGAGAGGTTTGGCGGTCGAAACAGAAGGCCTTTTATCACAGGAAAAGAAATCAGCCATGGTCAACTTAACCGGCAGAAAAATATTTTTTTGAAAAAATCCCTAAGCCCCGGGGTCATAATTTCATCGAAAATCTGACTTTCGGCAATTCAATCCAAATGGTGCAAACGGTTGCAAATGCTCCCCTGAGAGGTTTGGCGGTCGAAACGGAGGGCTCTTTATAACGGGAAAAGAAATCAGCCCTCGACAACTTAACTGGCAGAAAAAGATGTTTTTGAAAAAATGCCTCAGCCCCGGGGTCACATTTTCATCAAAAATCTGACTTTCGGCAATTCACTCCAAATAGTGCCAAACGGTTGCAAATGCTCCCCTGAGAGGTTTCTCGGTGGAAACAGAAAGTTTTATATCACAGAGCAAGAAATCAGCCATGGACAACTTAACCGGCAGAGAAATATTTTTTTGAAAAAATGCCTCAGCCCCGGGGTCACATTTTCATCAAAAATCTGACTTTCGGCAATTCACTCCAAATAGTGCCAAACGGTTGCAAATGCTCCCCTGAGAGGTTTCTCGGTGGAAACAGAAAGTTTTATATCACAGAGCAAGAAATCAGCCATGGACAACTTAACCGGCAGAAAAATATTTTTTTCAAAATATCCCTAAGCCCCGGGGTCACAATTTCATCAAAAATCTGACTTTCGGAATTTCACTCAAAAATGATGCCAAACGATTGTAAATGCTCCCCTGAGAGGTTTGGCGGTCGAAACAGAAGGCTTTATATCACAGAGCAAGAAATCAACCATGGACAACTTAACCGGCAGAAAAAGATTTTTTTGAAAAAATCCCTAAGCCCCGGGGTCACAATTTCATCAAAAATCAGACTTTCGGCATTTCACTCAAAAATGGTGCCAAACGGTTGCAAATGCTCCCGTGAGAGGTTTGGCGGTCGAAACAGAAGGCCTTTTATCACAGGAAAAGAAATCAGCCATGGTCAACTTAACCGGCAGAAAAATATTTTTTTGAAAAAATCCCTAAGCCCCAGGGTCATAATTTCATCGAAAATCTGACTTTCGGCAATTCAATCCAAATGGTGCCAAACGGTTGCAAATGCTCCCCTGAGAGGTTTCGCAGTCGAAACAGAAGGCTTTATATCACAGTGCAAGAAATCAGCCCTCGACAACTTAACCGGCAGAAAATGATTTTTCTGAAAAAATCCCTAAGCCCCGGGGTCACAATTTCATCAAAAATATGACTTTCGGCATTTCACTCAAAAATGGTGCCAAACGGTTGGAAATGCTCCCGTGAGAGGTTTGGCTGTCGAAACAGAAGTCTTTTTATCAGAGGAAAAGAAATCAGCCCTCGACAACTTAACCGGCAGAAAAAGATTTTTTTGAAAAAATCCCTAAACCCCCTGGTCACAATTTCATCAAAAATCTGACTTTTGGCATTTCACTCAAAAATGGTGCCAAACGATTGCAAATGCTCCCCTAAGAGGTTTGGCGATCGAAACAGAAGCCTTTTTATCACATGAAAAGAAATCAGCCCTCGACAACTTAACCGGCAGAAAAATATTTTTTTGTAAAAATCCCTAAGCCCCAGGGTCACAATTTCATCAAAAATCTGACTTTCGGCAATTCACTCAAAAATGGTGCCAAACGGTTCCAAATGCTCCCCTGAGAGGTTTGGCGGTCGAAACAGATGGCTTTATATCACAGAGCAAGAAATCAGCCATGGTCAACTTAACCGGCAGAAAAATATTTTTTTGAAAAAATCCCTAAGCCCCGGGGTCATAATTTCATCGAAAATCTGACTTTCGTCAATTCAATCCAAATGGTGCAAACGGTTGCAAATGCTCCCCTGAGAGGTTTGGCGGTCGAAACGGAGGGCTCTTTATAACGGGAAAAGAAATCAGCCCTCGACAACTTAACCGGCAGAAAAAGATTTTTTTGAAAAAATCCCTAAGCCCCGGGGTCACAATTTCATCAAAAATCTGACTTTCGGCAATTCACTCCAAATAGTGCCAAACGGTTGCAAATGCTCCCCTGAGAGGTTTGGCGGTCGAAACAGAAGGTTTTATATCACAGAGCAAGAAATCACCCATGGACAACATAACCAGCAGAAAAAGATTTTTTTGAAAAAATCCCTAAGCCCCGGGGTCACGATTTCATCAAAAATCTGACTTTCGGCATTTCACTCAAAAATGGTGCCAAACGATTGCAAATGCTCCCGTGAGAGGTTTGGCGATCGAAACAGAAGCCTTTTTATCACATGAAAAGAAATCAGCCCTCGACAACTTAACCGGCAGAAAAATATTTTTTTGTAAAAATCCCTAAGCCCCAGGGTCACAATTTCATCAAAAATCTGACTTTCGGCAATTCACTCAAAAATGGTGCCAAACGGTTGCAAATACTCCCCTGAGAGGTTTCGCGGTTGATACAGAAGGCTTTTTATCACGGGAAAAGAAATCAGCCCTCGACAACTTAACCGGCAGAAAAAGATTTTTTTGAAAAAATCCCTAAGCCCCGGGGTCACAATTTCATCAAAAATCTGACCTTCGGCAATTCACTCAAAAATGGTGCCAAACGGTTCCAAATGCTCCCCTGAGAGGTTTGGCGGTCGAAACAGATGGCTTTATATCACAGGAAAAGAAATCAGCCCTCGACAACTTAACCGGCAGAAAAAGATTTTTTTGAAAAAATGCCTAAGCCCTGGGGTCACATTTTCATCAAAAATCTGACTTTCGGCGATTGACTCCAAATAGTGCCAAACGGTTGCAAATGCTCCCCTGAGAGGTTTCTTGGTCAAAACAGAAGGTTTTATATCACAGAGCAAGAAATCAGCCATGGACAACTTAACCGGCAGAAAAAGATTTTTTGGAAAAATCCCTAAGCCCCGGGGTCACAATTTCATCAAAAATCTGACTTTCGGCAATTCACTCAAAAATGGTGCCAAACGGTTGCAAATGCTCCCCTGAGAGGCTTGGCGATCGAAACAGAAGGCTTTTTATCACGGGAAAAGAAATCAGCCCCCGACAACTTAACCGGCAGAAAAAGATTTTTTTGAAAAAATCCCTAAGCCCCGGGGTCACAATTTCATCAAAAATCTGACTTTCGGCAATTCACTCAAAAATGGTGACAAATGGTGGCAAATGCTCCCCTGAGAGGTTTGGCGGTCGAAACAGAAGGCTTTATATCACAGAGCAAGAAATCAACCATGGACAACTTAACCGGCAGAAAAAGATTTTTTTGAAAAAATCCCTAAGCCCCGGGGTCACAATTTCATCAAAAATCTGACTTTTGGCATTTCACTCAAACATGGTGCCAAACGGTTGCAAATGCTCACCTGAGAGGCTTTTCAGTCAAAACAAAAGGGTTTTTATCACAGGACAAGAAATCAGACCTCCACAACGTAGTCTGTAGAAAAAGTTTTTTTAAAAAAAATTCCTAAGCCCCGGGGTCACAATTTCATCAAAAATCTGACTTTTGGCAATTCACTCAAAAAAAAGTTCCAAACGGTTGCAAATGCTCCCCCGAGAGGTTTGGCGGTCGAAACAGAAGGCTTTTTATCGCAGGAGAGGAAATCAGACCTCCACAACGTAGTTTGTAGAAAACGTTTTTTAAACAAAAATCCCTAAGCCGCGCGGTCACAATTTCAGCAAAAATCTGAAGTTCTGCAATTCACCCCAAAATGGTGCCAAACGGTTGCAAATGCTCCCCTGAGAGGTTTGGCGTTTGAAACAGAAGGCTTTTTATCACAGGAAAAGAAATCAGCCCTCGACAACTCAACCGGGAGAAAAAGATTTTTTTGAAAAAATCGCAAATGCTCCCCTGAGAGGTTGTCCACCGCCTGTGCACCGTCCCTCAGACCATGTGGTGTAAGAAAAAAATGAACAAATTCCTATGCCCCCAAGTAACCCAGAGATGCATTTTAAATAAATGCACACATAAAGTAGGAGTAAACTAGGTGTAAACTAGGAGTAAAGTAGATGTAAACCAGGAGTAAACTGGGAGTAAAGTAGGTGTAAAGTAGGAGTAAACTAGGTGTAAACTAGTAGTAAACTAGGAGTAGAGTAGGTATAAAGTAGGAGTAAACTACGAGTAAAGTAGGAGTAGACTAGGTGTAAAGGAGGAGTAAACTAGGTGTGAACTAGAAGTAAAGTAGGAGTAAACTAGGTGTAAACTAGGAGTACACTAGGGGTAAAGCAGGAGTAGACTAGGTGTAAAGTAGATGTAAACTAGGAGTAAACTAGGTGTAAAGGAGGAGTAAACTAGGTGTGAACTAGGAGTAAGGCAGGAGTAAATTAGCCAATCACATGCAGCCCATTGTGTAAATAATGTATATAAAGCAGATACTTTGAGGGAACATCCATTCCTCCTCGCCACTATGAGCTGAATAAAGTGCCTGAAATCCACTCTCGATTCAGAGTATATTTCATTCTCAAACCCTCCAACACTTCTCTGATGAAAAAAGGGATGTCCTATTCAATAATAAATAAATAATAATAATAGCTTTATTATTTATACCCCACCCATCTGACTGGGTCGTGCCAGCCACGCTCAGCAGCTTGCAGGATAAAATAATAAACAATAAAACATGAAACTTTTTTTAACTATATGCCTACTATAAGGAAGTTAACAACTGGACAACAGAAATGGATTGTACACACTCTAATGGTAGCTGAGAGGCTGATATTGATAAACTGGAAGAGTAAAGAGATGATCTCCTTTAATCGGTGGATTGATAATATGGTAACACTTGCAACCTGTGAACGGACTGCTTACAAACATAGACTGCTTGGATAAATACGACAGTATTTCGAATGAATTTATACAACATGTAGTTGACTAATTTATATTAGGGCGCGGTCACAATTTCATCAAAAATCTGACTTTCGGCAATTCACCCAAAAATGGTGCCCAGCTGTTGCAAATGCTCCCCTCAGAGGTTTGGTGGTCGAAACAGAAGGCTTTATATCACAGAGCAAAGAAATCAGCCATGGACAACTTAACCGGCAGAAAAATGGTGCCAAACGGTTGCAAATGCTCCCGTGAGAGGTTTGGCGGTCGAAACAGAAGGCTTTTTATCACAGGAAAAGAAATCAGCCCAAGACAACTTAACCGGCAGAAAAATATTTTTTTCAAAATATCCCTAATCCCCGGGGTCACAATTTCATCAAAAATCAGACTTTCGGCATTTCACTCAAAAATGGTGCCAAACGGTTGCAAATGCTCCCGTGAGAGGTTTGGCGGTCGAAACAGAAGGCCTTTTATCACAGGAAAAGAAATCAGCCATGGTCAACTTAACCGGCAGAAAAATATTTTTTTGAAAAAATCCCTAAGCCCCAGGGTCATAATTTCATCGAAAATCTGACTTTCGGCAATTCAATCCAAATGGTGCCAAACGGTTGCAAATGCTCCCCTGAGAGGTTTCGCAGTCGAAACAGAAGGCTTTATATCACAGTGCAAGAAATCAGCCCTCGACAACTTAACCGGCAGAAAATGATTTTTCTGAAAAAATCCCTAAGCCCCGGGGTCACAATTTCATCAAAAATATGACTTTCGGCATTTCACTCAAAAATGGTGCCAAACGGTTGCAAATGCTCCCCTGAGAGGTTTGGCGGTCGAAACGGAGGGCTCTTTATAACGGTAAAAGAAATCAGCCCTCGACAACTTAACCGGCAGAAAAAGATTTTTTTGAAAAAATGCCTAAGCCCCGGGGTCACATTTTCATCAAAAATCTGACTTTCGGCAATTCACTTCAAATAGTGCCAAACGGTTGCAAATGCTCCCCTGAGAGGTTTCTCGGTCGAAACAGAAGGTTTTATTTCACAGAGCAAGAAATCAGCCATGGACAACTTAACCGGCAGAAAAAGATTTTTTGGAAAAATCCCTAAGCCCCGGGGTCACAATTTCATCAAAAATCTGACTTTCGGCAATTCACTCAAAAATGGTGCCAAACGGTTGCAAATGCTCCCCTGAGAGGTTTGGCGATCGAATCAGAAGGCTTTTTATCACGGGAAAAGAAATCTGCCCTCAACAACTTAACCGGCAGAAAAAGATTTTTTTGAAAAATCCCTAAGCCCCGGGGTCACAATTTCATCAAAAATCTAACTTTCGGCAATTCACTCAAAAATGGTGCCAAACGGTTGCAAATGCTCCCCTGAGACGTTTGGCAGACGAAACAGAAGGCTTTATATCACAGAACAAGTTATCAGCCATGGACAACTTAACCGGCAGAAAAATATTTTTTTGTAAAAATCCCTAAGCCCCGGGGTCACAATTTCATCAAAAATATGACTTTCGGCAATTCACTCAAAAATGTTGCCAAACGGTTGCAAATGCTCCCGTGAGAGGTTTGGCGGTCGAAACAGAAGGCCTTTTATCACAGGAAAAGAAATCAGCCATGGTCAACTTAACCGGCAGAAAAATATTTTTTTGAAAAAATCCCTAAGCCCCAGGGTCATAAATTCATCGAAAATCTGACTTTCGGCAATTCAATCCAAATGGTGCCAAACGGTTGCAAATGCTCCCCTGAGAGGTTTCGCAGTCGAAACAGAAGGCTTTATATCACAGTGCAAGAAATCAGCCCTCGACAACTTAACCGGCAGAAAATGATTTTTCTGAAAAAATCCCTAAGCCCCGGGGTCACAATTTCATCAAAAATATGACTTTCGGCATTTCACTCGAAAATGGTGCCAAACGGTTGGAAATGCTCCCCTGAGAGGTTTGGCGGTCGAAACGGAGGGCTCTTTATAACGGGAAAAGAAATCAGCCCTCGACAACTTAACCGGCAGAAAAAGATTTTTTTGAAAAAATGCCTAACCCCCGGGGTCACATTTTCATCAAAAATCTGACTTTCGGCAATTCACTCCAAATAGTGTCAAACGGTTGCAAATGCTCCCCTGAGAGGTTTCTCGGTCGAAACAGAAGGTTTTATTTCACAGAGCAAGAAATCAGCCATGGACAACTTAACCGGCAGAAAAAGATTTTTTGGAAAAATCCCTAAGCCCCGGGGTCACAATTTCATCAAAAATCTGACTTTCGGCAATTCACTCAAAAATGGTGCCAAACGGTTGCAAATGCTCCCCTGAGAGGTTTGGCAGACGAAACAGAAGGCTTTATATCACAGAACAAGGTATCAGCCATGGACAACTTAACCGGCAGAAAAAGATTTTTTTGAAAAAATCCCTAAGCCCCGGGGTCACAATTTCATCCAAAATCTGACTTTCGCCAATTCACTCAAAAATGGTGAGAAACGGTGGCAAATGCTCACCTGAGAGGCTTTTCAGTCAAAACAAAAGGGTTTTTATCACAGGACAAGAAATCAGACCTCCACAACGTAGTCTGTAGAAAAAGTTTTTTTAAAAAAAATCCCTAAGCCGCGCGGTCACAATTTCAGCAAAAATCTGACGTTCTGCAATTCACCCAAAAATGGTACCAAACGGTTGCAAATGCTGCCCTGAGATGTTTGGCGTTTGAAAAAGAAGGCTTTTTATCACAGGAAAAGGAATCAGCCCTCGACAACTTAACCGGTAGAAAATTTTTTTTAAAAAAATCCGTAAGCCGCGCAGTCACAATTTCATCAAAAATCTGACTTTTGGCAATTCACTCAAAAAAAGTGCCAAACGGTTGCAAATGCTCCCCTGAGAGGTTTGGCGTTTGAAACAGAAGGCTTTTTATCACAGGAAAAGAAATCAGCCCTCGACAACTCAACCGGGAGAAAAAGATTTTTTTGAAAAAATCGCAAATGCTCCCCTGAGAGGTTGTCCACCGCCTGTGCACCGTCCCTCAGACCATGTGGTGTAAGAAAAAAATGAACAAATTCCTATGCCCCCAAGTAACCCAGAGATGCATTTTAAATAAATGCACACATAAAGTAGGAGTAAACTAGGAGTAAACTAGGAGTAAAGTAGGAGTAGACTAGGGGTAAAGCAGGAGTAGACTAGGTGTAAAGTAGATGTAAACTAGGAGTAAACTAGGTGTGAACTAGGAGTAAAGTAGGAGTAAACTAGGTGTAAAGTAGATGTAAAGTAGGTGTAAAGTAGGAGTAAAGTAGGAGTAGGCTAGGTGTAAAGTAGATGTAAACTAGGAGTAAACTAGGTGTAAAGGAGGAGTAAACTAGGTGTGAACTAGGAGTAAGGCAGGAGTAAATTAGCCAATCACATGCAGCCCATTGTGTAAATAATGTATATAAAGCAGATACTTTGAGGGAACATCCATTCCTCCTCGCCACTATGAGCTGAATAAAGAGCCTGAAATCCACTCTCGACTCAGAGTATATTTCATTCTCAAACCCTCCAACACTTCTCTGATGAAAAAAGGGATGTCCTATTCAATAATAAATAAATAATAATAATAGTTTTATTATTTATACCCCACCCATCTGACTGGGTCGTGCCAGCCACGCTCAGCAGCTTGCAGGATAAAATAATAAACAATAAAACATGAAACTTTTTTTAACTATATGCCTACTATATGGAAGTTAACAACTGGACAACAGAAATGGATTGTACACACTCTAATGGTAGCTGAGAGGCTGATATTGATAAACTGGAAGAGTAAAGAGATGATCTCCTTTAATCGGTGGATTGATAATATGGTAACACTTGCAACCTGTGAACGGACTGCTTACAAACATAGACTGCTTGGATAAATACGAATGAATTTATACAACATGTAGTTGACTAATTTATATTAGGGCGCGGTCACAATTTCATCAAAAATCTGACTTTTGGCAATTCACTCAAAAATGGTGCCAAACGGTTGCAAATGCTCGCCTGAGAGGTTTGGCGGTCGAAACAGAAGGCTTTTTATCACGGGAAAAGAAATCAGCCCTTGACAACTTTACCGGCAGAAAAATATTTTTTGAAAAAATCCCTAAGCCCCCGGGTCACAATTTCATCAAAAATCTGACTTTCGGCAATTCACTCAAAAATGGTGCCAAACGGTTGCAAATGCTCGCCTCAGAGGTTTGCCGGTCGAAACAGAAGGCTTTTTATCACGGGAAAAGAAATCAGCTCAAGACAACTTAACCGGCAGAAAAATATTTTTTTGAAAAAATACCTAAGCCCCGGGGTTACAATTTCACCAAAATTCTGACTTTCGGCAATTCACTCAAAAATGGTGCCAAACGGTTGCAAAAGCTCCCCTGAGAGGTTTGGCGGTCGAAACAGAAGGCTTTATATCACAGAGCAAGAAATCAGCCATGGACAATTAACCAGCAGAAAAATGGTGCCAAAAGGTTGCAAATGCTCCCGTGAGAGGTTTGGCAGTCGAAACAGAAGGCTTTTTATCACGGGAAAAGAAATCAGCCCTCGACAACTTAACCGGCAGAAAAATATTTTTTTGTAAAAATCCCTAAGCCCCGGGGTCACAATTTCATCAAAACTCTTCTTACTTTCGGCATTTCACTCAAAAATGGTGCCAAACGGTTGCAAATGCTCCCCTGAGAGGTTTGGCAGACGAAACAGAAGGCTTTATATCACAGAACAAGGTATCAGCCCTCGACAACTTAACCGGAAGAAAAATATTTTTTGAAAAAATCCCTAAGCCCCCGGGTCACAATTTCTTCAAAAATCTGACTTTCGGCAATTCACTCAAAAATGGTGCCAAACGGGTTGCAAATGCTCCCGTGAGAGTTTTGGCGGTCGAAACAGAAGGCTTTTTACCACGGGAAAAGAAATCCGCACTCGACAACTTAACCGGCAGAAAAAGATTTTTTTGAAAAAATCCCTAAGCCCCGGGGTCACAATTTCATCAAAAATCTGACTTTCGGCAATTCACTCAAAAATGGTGCCAAATGGTTGCAAATGCTCCCCTGAGAGGTTTGGCGGTCGAAACAGATGGCTTTATATCACAGAGCAAGAAATCAGCCATGGACAACTTAACCGGCAGAAAAATGGTGCCAAACGGTTGCAAATGCTCCCCTGAGAGGTTTGGCGGTCGAAACAGATGGCTTTATATCACAGAGCAAGAAATCAGCCATGGACAACTTAACCGGCAGAAAAATATTTTTTTGTAAAAATCCCTAAGCCCCGGGGTCACAATTTCATCAAAAATCTGACTTTCGGCAATTCACTCAAAAATGGTGACAAACGGTGGCAAATGCTCCCGTGAGAGGTTTGGCGGTCGAAACAGAAGGCTTTTTATCACAGGAAAAGAAATCAGCCCTTGACAACTTCACCGGCAGAAAAAGATTTTTTTGAAAAAATCCCTAAGGCCCGGGGTCACAAATTCATCAAAAATCTGACTTCCGGCAATTCACTCAAAAATGGTGACAAACGGTGGCAAATGCTCCCCTGAGAGGTTTGGCGGTCGAAACAGAAGGCTTTATATCACAGAGCAAGAAATCAGCCCTCGACAACTTAACCGGCAGAAAAAGATTTTTTTGAAAAAATCCCTAAGCCCCAGGGTCACAATTTCATCAAAAATCTGACTTTCGGCATTTCACTCAAACATGCTGCCAAATGGTTGCAAATGCTCACCTGAGAGGCTTTTCAGTCAAAACAAAAGGGTTTTTATCACAGGACAAGAAATCAGACCTCTACAACGTAGTCTGTAGAAAAAGTTTTTTTTAAAAAAATCCCTAAGCCGCGCGGTCACAATTTCAGCAAAAATCTGACGTTCCGCAATTCACCCAAAAATCGTACCAAATGGTTGCAAATGCTCCCCTGAGATGTTTGGCGTTTGAAACAGAAGGCTTTTTATCACAGGAAAAGGAATCAGCCCTCGACAACTTAACCGGTAGAAATTTTTTTTAAAAAAAATCGCTAAGCCCCAGGGTCACAATTGCATCAAAAATCTGACTTTTGGCAATTCACTCAAAAAAAGTGCCAAACAGTTGCAAATGCTCCCCTGAGAGATTTGGCTGTTGAAACAGAAGTCTTTTTATCAGAGGAAAAGAAATCAGCCCTCGACAATTTAACCGGCAGAAAAAGATTTTTTTGAAAAAATTCCCAAGCCCCGGGGTCACAATTTCATCAAATATCTGACCTTCGGCAATTCACTCAAAAATGGTGCCAAACGGTTCCAAATGCTCCCCTGAGAGGTTTGGCGGTCGAAACAGATGGCTTTATATCACAGAGCAAGAAATCAGCCATGGACAACTTAACCGGCAGAAAAATATTTTTTTGAAAAAATCCCTAAGCCCCGGGGTCACAATTTCATCAAAAATCTGACTTTCGGCAATTCACTCAAAAATGGTGCCAAACGGTTGCAAATATTCCCCTGAGAGGTTTGGCGGTTGATACAGAAGGCTTTTTATCACGGGAATAGAAATCAGCCCTCGACAACTTAACCGGCAGAAAAAGATTTTTTTGAAAAAATCCCTAAGCCCCGGGGTCACAATTTCATCAAAACTCTTACTTTCGGCATTTCACTCAAAAATGGTGCCAAACGGTTGCAAATGCTCCCGTGAGAAGTTTGCCTGTCGAAACAGAAGGCTTTTTATCACAGGAAAAAATATCAGCCATGGACAACTTAACCGGCAGAAAAATATTTTTTTGAAAAAATCCCTAAGTCCCGGGGTCACAATTTCATCAAAAATCTGACCTTCGGCATTTAACTCACAAATGGTGACAAACGGTGGCAAATGCTCCCGTGAGAGGTTTGGCGGTCGAAACAGAAGGCTTTTTATCACAGGAAAAGAAATCACCCTCGACAACTTAACCGGCAGAAAAATATTTTTTTGAAAAAATCCCTAAGCCCCGGGGTCACAATTTCATCAAAACTCTTACTTTCGGCATTTCACTCAAAAATGGTGCCAAACGGTTGCAAATGCTCCCGTGAGAAGTTTGCCTGTCGAAACAGAAGGCTTTTTATCACAGGAAAAGAAATCAGCCATGGACAACTTAACCGGCAGAAAAATATTTTTTTCAAAAAATCCCTAAGCCCCGGGGTCACAATTTCATCAAAAATCTGACCTTCGGCATTTAACTCACAAATGGTGCCAAACGGTTGCAAATGCTCCCCTGAGAGGTTTGGCTGTCGAAACAGAAGGCTTTTTATCACAGGAAAAGAAATCAGCCCTCGACAACTTAACCGGCAGTAAAATATTTTTTTGAAAAAATCCCTAAGCCCCGGGGTCACAATTTCATCAAAAATCTGACTTTCGGCATTTCACTCAAACATGGTGCCAAACGGTTGCAAATGCTCCCGTGAGAGGTTTGGCTGTTGAAACAGAAGTCTTTTTATCAGAGGAAAAGAAATCAGCCCTCGACAATTTAACCGGCAGAAAAAGATTTTTTTGAAAAAATTCCCAAGCCCCGGGGTCACAATTTCATCAAATATCTGACCTTCGGCAATTCACTCAAAAATGGTGCCAAACGGTTCCAAATGCTCCCCTGAGAGGTTTGGCGGTCGAAACAGATGGCTTTATATCACAGAGCAAGAAATCAGCCATGGACAACTTAACCGGCAGAAAAATATTTTTTTGAAAAAATCCCTAAGCCCCGGGGTCACAATTTCATCAAAAATCTGACTTTCCGCAATTCACTCAAAAATGGTGCCAAACGGTTGCAAATATTCCCCTGAGAGGTTTGGCGGTTGATACAGAAGGCTTTTTATCACGGGAATAGAAATCAGCCCTCGACAACTTAACCGGCAGAAAAAGATTTTTTTGAAAAAATCCCTAAGCCCCGGGGTCACAATTTCATCAAAACTCTTACTTTCGGCATTTCACTCAAAAATGGTGCCAAACGGTTGCAAATGCTCCCGTGAGAAGTTTGCCTGTCGAAACAGAAGGCTTTTTATCACAGGAAAAAATATCAGCCATGGACAACTTAACCGGCAGAAAAATATTTTTTTGAAAAAATCCCTAAGCCCCGGGGTCACAATTTCATCAAAAATCTGACCTTCGGCATTTAACTCACAAATGGTGACAAACGGTGGCAAATGCTCCCGTGAGAGGTTTGGCGGTCGAAACAGAAGGCTTTTTATCACAGGAAAAGAAATCAGCCCTCGACAACTTAACCGGCAGAAAAATATTTTTTTGAAAAAATCCCTAAGCCCCGGGGTCACAATTTCATCAAAACTCTTACTTTCGGCATTTCACTCAAAAATGGTGCCAAACGGTTGCAAATGCTCCCGTGAGAAGTTTGCCTGTCGAAACAGAAGGCTTTTTATCACAGGAAAAGAAATCAGCCATGGACAACTTAACCGGCAGAAAAATATTTTTTTCAAAAAATCCCTAAGCCCCGGGGTCACAATTTCATCAAAAATCTGACCTTCGGCATTTAACTCACAAATGGTGCCAAACGGTTGCAAATGCTCCCCTGAGAGGTTTGGCTGTCGAAACAGAAGGCTTTTTATCACAGGAAAAGAAATCAGCCCTCGACAACTTAACCGGCAGTAAAATATTTTTTTGAAAAAATCCCTAAGCCCCGGGGTCACAATTTCATCAAAAATCTGACTTTCGGCATTTCACTCAAACATGGTGCCAAACGGTTGCAAATGCTCCCGTGAGAGGTTTGGCTGTTGAAACAGAAGTCTTTTTATCAGAGGAAAAGAAATCAGCCCTCGACAATTTAACCGGCAGAAAAAGATTTTTTTGAAAAAATTCCGAATCCCCGGGGTCACAATTTCATCAAATATCTGACCTTCGGCAATTCACTCAAAAATGGTGCCAAACGGTTCCAAATGCTCCCCAGAGAGGTTTGGCGGTCGAAACAGATGGCTTTATATCACAGAGGAAGAAATCAGCCATGGACAACTTAACCGGCAGAAAAATATTTTTTTGAAAAAATCCCTAAGCCCCGGGGTCACAATTTCATCAAAAATCTGACTTTCCGCAATTCACTCAAAAATGGTGCCAAACGGTTGCAAATACTCCCCTGAGAGGTTTGGCGGTTGATACAGAAGGCTTTTTATCACGGGAATAGAAATCAGCCCTCGACAACTTAACCGGCAGAAAAAGATTTTTTTGAAAAAATCCCTAAGCCCCGGGGTCACAATTTCATCAAAACTCTTACTTTCGGCATTTCACTCAAAAATAGTGCCAAACGGTTGCAAATGCTCCCGTGAGAGATTTGCCTGTCGAAACAGAAGGCTTTTTATCACAGGAAAAGAAATCAGCCCTCGACAACTTAACCGGCAGAAAAAGATTTTTTTGAAAATATCCCTAAGCCCCGGGGTCACAATTTCATCAAAAATCTGACTTTCCGCAATTCACTCAAAAATGGTGCCAAACGGTTTCAAATGCTCCCCTGAGAGGTTTGGTGGTCGAAACAGGTGGCTTTATATCACAGAGCAAGAAATCAGCCCTCGACAACTTAACCGGTAGAAAAAGATTTTTTTGAAAAAATCCCTAAGCCCCGGGGTCACAATTTCATCAAAACTCTTACTTTCGGCATTTCACTCAAAAATAGTGCCAAACGGTTGCAAATGCTCCCGTGAGAGGTTTGCCTTTCGAAACAGAAGGCTTTTTATCACAGGAAAAGAAATCAGCCCTCGACAACTTAACCGGCAGAAAAAGATTTTTTTGAAAATATCCCTAAGCCCCGGGGTCACAATTTCATCAAAAATCTGACTTTCCGCAATTCACTCAAAAATGGTGCCAAACGGTTTCAAAGGCTCCCCTGAGAGGTTTGGCGGTCGAAACAGAAGTCTTTTTATCACAGGAAAAGAAATCAGCCCTTGACAACTTAACCGGCAAAAAAAGATTTTTTTGAAAAAATCCCTAAGCCCCGGGGTCACAATTTCATCAAAAATCTGACTTTCGCCTATTCACTCAAAAATGGTGCTAAACCGTTGCAAATGCTCCCCTGAGAGGTTTGGCGGTCGAAACAGATGGCTTTATATCACAGAGCAGGAAATCAGCCATGGACAACTTAACCGGCAGAAAAATATTTTTTTGAAAAAATCCCTAAACCCCAGGGTGACAATTTCATCAAAAATCTGAATTTCGGCAATTCACTCAAAAATGGTGCCAAACGGTTGCAAATACTCCCCTGAGAGGTTTGGCGGTTGATACAGAAGGCTTTTTATCACGGGAATAGAAATCAGCCCTCGACAACTTAATCGGCAGAAAAAGATTTTTTTGAAAATATCCCTAAGCCGCGGGGTCACAATTTCATCAAGAATCTGACTTTCGGCAATTCACTCAAAAATGGTGCCAAACGGTTGCAAATGCTCCAATGAGAGGTTTGGCGGCTGAAACAGAAGGCTTTCTATCACGGGAAAAGAAATCAGCCATGGACAACTTAACCGGCAGAAATATATTTTTTTGAAATAATCCCTAAGCCCCGGGGTCACAATTTCATCAAAACTCTTACTTTCGGCATTTCACTCAAAAATAGTGCCAAACAGTTGTAAATGCTCCCGTGAGAGGTTTGGCGGTCGAAACAGATGGCTTTATATCACAGAGCAAGAAATCAGCCATGGACAACTTAACCGGCGGAAAAATATTTTTTTGAAAAAATCCCTAAACCCCAGGGTCACAATTTCATCAAAAATCTGACTTTCGGCAATTCACTCAAAAATGGTGACAAACGGTTGCAAATGCTCCCCCGAGAGGTTTGGCGGTCGAAACAGAAGGCTTTTTATCGCAGGAGAGGAAATCAGACCTCCACAACGTAGTCTGTAGAAAAAGTTTTTTAAACAAAAATCCCTAAGCTGCGCGGTTACAATTTCAGCAAAAATCTGAAGTTCTGCAGTTCACCCAAAAATGGTGCCAAACGGTTGCAAATGCTCCCCTGAGAGGTTTGGCGTTTGAAACAGAAGGCTTTTTATCACCGGAAAAGAAATCAGCCCTCGACAACTCAACCGGGAGAAAAAGATTTTTTTGAAAAAATCGCAAATGCTCCCCTGAGAGGTTGTCCACCGCCTGTGCACCGTCCCTCAGACCATGTGGTGTAAGAAAAAAATGAACAAATTCCTATGCCCCCAAGTAACCCAGAGATGCATTTTAAATAAATGCACACGTAAAGTAGGAGTAAACTAGGTGTAAACTAGGAGTAAAGTAGGTGTAAACCAGGAGTAAACTGGGAGTAAAGTAGGTGTAAAGTAGGAGTAAAGTAGGTGTAAACTAGGAGTAAACTAGGAGTAAACTAGGTGTAAAGTAGATGTAAACTAGGAGTAAACTAGGTGTAAAGGAGGCGTAAACTAGGTGTGAACTAGGAGTAAGGCAGGAGTAAATTAGCCAATCACATGCAGCCCATTGTGTAAATAATGTATATAAAGCAGATACTTTGAGGGAACATCCATTCCTCCTCGCCACTATGAGCTGAATAAAGAGCATGAAATCCACTCTCGACTCAGAGTATATTTCATTCTCAAACCCTCCAACACTTCTCTGATGAAAAAAGGGATGTCCTATTCAATAATAAATAAATAATAATAATAGTTTTATTATTTATACCCCACCCATCTGACTGGGTCGTGCCAGCCACGCTCAGCAGCTTGCAGGATAAAATAATAAACAATAAAACATGAAACTTTTTTGAACTATATGCCTACTATATGGAAGTTAACAACTGGACAACAGAAATGGATTGTACACACTCTAATGGTAGCTGAGAGGCTGATATTGATAAACTGGAAGAGTAAAGAGATGATCTCCTTTAATCGGTGGATTGATAATATGGTAACACTTGCAACCTGTGAACGGACTGCTTACAAACATAGACTGCTTGGATAAATACGAATGAATTTATACAACATGTAGTTGACTAATTTATATTAGGGCGCGGTCACAATTTCATCAAAAATCTGACTTTCGGCAATTCACCCAAAAATGGTGCCCAGCTGTTGCAAATGCTCCCCTGAGAGGTTTGGCGGTCGAAACAGAAGGCTTTATATCACAGAGCAAAGAAATCAGCCATGGACAACTTAACCGGCAGAAAAATGATGCCAAACGGTTGCAAATGCTCCCGTGAGAGGTTTGGCGGTCGAAACAGAAGGCTTTTTATCACAGGAAAAGAAATCAGCCCTCGACAACTTAACCGGCAGAAAAATATTTTTTTGAAAAAATCCCTAAGCCCCGGGGTCACAATTTCATCAAAAATCTGACTTTCGGCATTTCACTCAAAAATGGTGCCAAACGGTTGCAAATGCTCCCGTGAGAGGTTTGGCTGTTGAAACAGAAGTCTTTTTATCAGAGGAAAAGAAATCAGCCCTCGACAATTTAACCGGCAGAAAAAGATTTTTTTGAAAAAATTCCCAAGCCCCGGGGTCACAATTTCATCAAAATTCTGACTTTCGGCAATTCACTCAAAAATGGTGCCAAACGGTTCCAAATGCTCCCCTGAGAGGTTTGGCGGTCGAAACAGATGGCTTTATATCACAGAGCAGGAAATCAGCCATGGACAACTTAACCGGCAGAAAAATATTTTTTTGAAAAAATCCCTAAACCCCAGGGTCACAATTTCATCAAAAATCTGACTTTCGGCAATTCACTCAAAAATGGTGACAAACGGTTGCAAATGCTCCCCCGAGAGGTTTGGCGGTCGAAACAGAAGGCTTTTTATCGCAGGAGAGGAAATCAGACCTCCACAACGTAGAAAAAGTTTTTTAAACAAAAATCCCTAAGCTGCGCGGTTACAATTTCAGCAAAAATCTGACTTTCGGCAATTCACTCAAAAATGGTGCCAAACGGTTGCAAATACTCCCGTGAGAGGTTTGGCGGTTGATACAGAAGGCTTTTTATCACGGGAATAGAAATCAGCCCTCGACAACTTAACCGGCAGAAAAAGATTTTTTTGAAAAAATCCCTAAACCCCAGGGTCACAATTTCATCAAAAATCTGACTTTCGGCAATTCACTCAAAAATGGTGCCAAACGGTTGCAAATACTCCCCTGAGAGGTTTGGCGGTTGATACAGAAGGCTTTTTATCACGGGAATAGAAATCAGCCCTCGACAACTTAACCGGCAGAAAAAGATTTTTTTGAAAAAATCCCTAAGCCCCGGGGTCACAATTTCATCAAAACTCTTAATTTCGGCATTTCACTCAAAAATGGTGCCAAACGGTTGCAAATGCTCCCGTGAGAAGTTTGCCTGTCGAAACAGAAGGCTTTTTATCACAGGAAAAGAAATCAGCCATGGGCAACTTAACCGGCAGAAAAATATTTTTTTCAAAAAATCCCTAAGCCCCGGGGTCACAATTTCATCAAAAATCTGACCTTCGGCATTTAACTCACAAATGGTGCCAAACGGTTGCAAATGCTCCCCTGAGAGGTTTGGCTGTCGAAACAGAAGTCTTTTTATCAGAGGAAAAGAAATCAGCCCTCGACAATTTAACCGGCAGAAAAAGATTTTTTTGAAAAAATTCCCAAGCTCCGGGGTCACAATTTCATCAAATATCTGACCTTCGGCAATTCACTCAAAAATGGTGCCAAACGGTTCCAAATGCTCCCCTGAGAGGTTTGGCGGTCGAAACAGATGGCTTTATATCACAGAGCAAGAAATCAGCCATGGACAACTTAACCGGCAGAAAAATATTTTTTTGAAAAAATCCCTAAGCCCCGGTGTCACAATTTCATCAAAAATCTGACTTTCGGCAATTCACTCAAAAATGGTGCCAAACGGTTGCAAATACTCCCCTGAGAGGTTTGGCGGTTGATACAGAAGGCTTTTTATCACGGGAATAGAAATCAGCCCTCGACAACTTAACCGGCAGAAAAAGATTTTTTTGAAAAAATCCCTAAGCCCCGGGGTCACAATTTCATCAAAACTCTTACTTTCGGCATTTCACTCAAAAATAGTGCCAAACGGTTGCAAATGCTCCCGTGAGAGGTTTGCCTGTCGAAACAGACGGCTTTTTATCACAGGAAAAGAAATCAGCCATGGACAACTTAACCGGCAGAAAAATATTTTTTTCAAAAAATCCCTAAGCCCCGGGGTCACAATTTCATCAAAAATCTGACCTTCGGCATTTAACTCACAAATGGTGCCAAACGGTTGCAAATGCTCCCGTGAGAGGTTTGGCTGTTGAAACAGAAGTCTTTTTATCACAGGAAAAGAAATCAGCCCTCGACAATTTAACCGGCAGAAAAAGATTTTTTTTGAAAAAATTCCCAAGCCCCGGGGTCACAATTTCATCAAATATCTGACCTTCGGCAATTCACTCAAAAATGGTGCCAAACGGTTCCAAATGCTCCCCTGAGAGGTTTGGCGGTCGAAACAGATGGCTTTATATCACAGAGCAAGAAATCAGCCATGGACAACTTAACCGGCAGAAAAATATTTTTTTGAAAAAATCCCTAAGCCCCGGGGTCACAATTTCATCAAAAATCTGACTTTCGGCAATTCACTCAAAAATGGTGCCAAACGGTTGCAAATACTCCCCTGAGAGGTTTGGCGGTTGATACAGAAGGCTTTTTATCACGGGAATAGAAATCAGCCCTCGACAACTTAACCGGCAGAAAAAGATTTTTTTGAAAAAATCCCTAAGCCCCGGGGTCACAATTTCATCAAAACTCTTACTTTCGGCATTTCACTCAAAAATGGTGCCAAACGGTTGCAAATGCTCCCGTGAGAAGTTTGCCTGTCGAAAGAGAAGGCTTTTTATCACAGGAAAAGAAATCAGCCATGGACAACTTAACCGGCAGAAAAAGATTTTTTTGAAAAAATCCCTAAGCCCCGGGGTCACAATTTCATCAAAACTCTTACTTTTGGCATTTCACTCAAAAATAGTGCCAAACGGTTGCAAATGCTTCCGTGAGAGGTTTGCCTGTCGAAACAGAAGGCTTTTTATCACAGGAAAAGAAATCAGCCCTCGACAACTTAACCGGCAGAAAAAGATTTTTTTGAAAATATCCCTAAGCCCCGGGGTCACAATTTCATCAAAACTCTTACTTTTGGCATTTCACTCAAAAATAGTGCCAAACGGTTGCAAATGCTTCCGTGAGAGGTTTGCCTGTCGAAACAGAAGGCTTTTTATCACAGGAAAAGAAATCAGCCCTCGACAACTTAACCGGCAGAAAAAGATTTTTTTGAAAATATCCCTAAGCCCCGGGGTCACAATTTCATCAAAAATCTGACTTTCCGCAATTCACTCAAAAATGCTGCCAAACGGTTGCAAATGCTCCCCTGAGAGGTTTGGCGGTCGAAACAGGTGGCTTTATATCACAGAGCAAGAAATCAGCCCTCGACAACTTAACCGGCAGAAAAAGATTTTTTTGAAAAAATACCTAAGCCCCGGGGTCACAATTTCATCAAAACTCTTACTTTCGGCATTTCACTCAAAAATAGTGCCAAACGGTTGCAAATGCTCCCGTGAGAGGTTTGCCTGTCGAAACAGAAGGCTTTTTATCACAGGAAAAGAAATCAGCCCTCGACAACTTAACCGGCAGAAAAAGATTTTTTTGAAAATATCCCTAAGCCCCGGGGTCACAATTTCATCAAAAATCTGACTTTCCGCAATTCACTCAAAAATGGTGCCAAACGGTTTCAAAGGCTCCCCTGAGAGGTTTGGCGGTCGAAACAGAAGTCTTTTTATCACAGGAAAAGAAATCAGCCCTTGACAACTTAACAGGCAGAAAAAGATTTTTTTGAAAAAATTCCCAAGCCCCGGGGTCACAATTTCATCAAAATTCTGACTTTCGGCAATTCACTCAAAAATGGTGCCAAACGGTTCCAAATGCTCCCGTGAGAGGTTTGCCTGTCGAAACAGACGGCTTTTTATCACAGGAAAAGAAATCAGCCATGGACAACTTAACCGGCAGAAAAATATTTTTTTCAAAAAATCCCTAAGCCCCGGGGTCACAATTTCATCAAAAATCTGACCTTCGGCATTTAACTCACAAATGGTGCCAAACGGTTGCAAATGCTCCCGTGAGAGGTTTGGCTGTTGAAACAGAAGTCTTTTTATCACAGGAAAAGAAATCAGCCCTCGACAATTTAACCGGCAGAAAAAGATTTTTTTTGAAAAAATTCCCAAGCCCCGGGGTCACAATTTCATCAAATATCTGACCTTCGGCAATTCACTCAAAAATGGTGCCAAACGGTTCCAAATGCTCCCCTGAGAGGTTTGGCGGTCGAAACAGATGGCTTTATATCACAGAGCAAGAAATCAGCCATGGACAACTTAACCGGCAGAAAAATATTTTTTTGAAAAAATCCCTAAGCCCCGGGGTCACAATTTCATCAAAAATCTGACTTTCGGCAATTCACTCAAAAATGGTGCCAAACGGTTGCAAATACTCCCCTGAGAGGTTTGGCGGTTGATACAGAAGGCTTTTTATCACGGGAATAGAAATCAGCCCTCGACAACTTAACCGGCAGAAAAAGATTTTTTTGAAAAAATCCCTAAGCCCCGGGGTCACAATTTCATCAAAACTCTTACTTTCGGCATTTCACTCAAAAATGGTGCCAAACGGTTGCAAATGCTCCCGTGAGAAGTTTGCCTGTCGAAAGAGAAGGCTTTTTATCACAGGAAAAGAAATCAGCCATGGACAACTTAACCGGCAGAAAAAGATTTTTTTGAAAAAATCCCTAAGCCCCGGGGTCACAATTTCATCAAAACTCTTACTTTTGGCATTTCACTCAAAAATAGTGCCAAACGGTTGCAAATGCTTCCGTGAGAGGTTTGCCTGTCGAAACAGAAGGCTTTTTATCACAGGAAAAGAAATCAGCCCTCGACAACTTAACCGGCAGAAAAAGATTTTTTTGAAAATATCCCTAAGCCCCGGGGTCACAATTTCATCAAAACTCTTACTTTTGGCATTTCACTCAAAAATAGTGCCAAACGGTTGCAAATGCTTCCGTGAGAGGTTTGCCTGTCGAAACAGAAGGCTTTTTATCACAGGAAAAGAAATCAGCCCTCGACAACTTAACCGGCAGAAAAAGATTTTTTTGAAAATATCCCTAAGCCCCGGGGTCACAATTTCATCAAAAATCTGACTTTCCGCAATTCACTCAAAAATGCTGCCAAACGGTTGCAAATGCTCCCCTGAGAGGTTTGGCGGTCGAAACAGGTGGCTTTATATCACAGAGCAAGAAATCAGCCCTCGACAACTTAACCGGCAGAAAAAGATTTTTTTGAAAAAATACCTAAGCCCCGGGGTCACAATTTCATCAAAAATCTGACTTTCGGCAATTCACTCAAAAATGGTGACAAACGATTGCAAATGCTCCCACGAGAGGTTTGGCGATCGAAACAGAAGGCTTTTTATCGCAGGAGAGGAAATCAGACCTCCACAACGTAGTCTGTAGAAAAAGTTTTTTAAACAAAAATCCCTAAGCTGCGCGGTTACAATTTCAGCAAAAATCTGACTTTCGGCAATTCGCTCAAAAATGGTGCCAAACGGTTGCAAATACTCCCGTGAGAGGTTTGGCGGTTGATACAGAAGGCTTTTTATCACGGGAATAGAAATCAGCCCTCGACAACTTAACCGGCAGAAAGAGATTTTTTTGAAAAAATCCCTAAACCCCAGGGTCACAATTTCATCAAAAATCTGACTTTCGGCAATTCACTCAAAAATGGTGCCAAAAGGTTGCAAATACTCCCCTGAGAGGTTTGGCGGTTGATACAGAAGGCTTTTTATCACGGGAATAGAAATCAGCCCTCGACAACTTAACCGGCAGAAAAAGATTTTTTTGAAAAAATCCCTAAGCCCCGGGGTCACAATTTCATCAAAACTCTTACTTTCGGCATTTCACTCAAAAATGGTGCCAAACGGTTGCAAATGCTCCCGTGAGAAGTTTGCCTGTCGAAACAGAAGGCTTTTTATCACAGGAAAAGAAATCAGCCATGGACAACTTAACCGGCAGAAAAATATTTTTTTCAAAAAATCCCTAAGCCCCGGGGTCACAATTTCATCAAAAATCTGACCTTCGGCATTTAACTGTGCCAAACGGTTGCAAATGCTCCCCTGAGAGGTTTGGCTGTCGAAACAGAAGGCTTTTTATCACAGGAAAACAAATCAGCCCTCGACAACTTAACCGGCAGAAATATATTTTTTTGAAAAAATCCCTAAGCCCCGGGGTCACAATTTCATCAAAAATCTAACTTTCGGCATTTCACTCAAACATGGTGCCAAACGGTTGCAAATGCTCCCCTGAGAGGTTTGGCTGTCGAAACAGAAGGCTTTTTATCACAGGAAAACAAATCAGCCCTCGACAACTTAACCGGCAGAAATATATTTTTTTGAAAAAATCCCTAAGCCCCGGGGTCACAATTTCATCAAAAATCTAACTTTCGGCTTTTCACTCAAACATGGTGCCAAACGGTTGCAAATGCTCCCCTGAGAGGTTTGGCGGTTGATACAGAAGGCTTTTTATCACGGGAATAGAAATCAGCCCTCGACAACTTAACCGGCAGAAAAAGATTTTTTTGAAAAAATCCCTAAGCCCCGGGGTCACAATTTCATCAAAACTCTTACTTTCGGCATTTCACTCAAAAATGGTGCCAAACGGTTGCAAATGCTCCCGTGAGAAGTTTGCCTGTCGAAAGAGAAGGCTTTTTATCAGAGGAAAAGAAATCAGCCCTCGACAATTTAACCGGCAGAAAAAGATTTTTTTGAAAAAATTCCCAAGCCCCGGGGTCACAATTTCATCAAAAATCTGACCTTCGGCATTTCACTCAAACATGGTGCCAAACGGTTGCAAATGCTCCCGTGAGAGGTTTGGCTGTTGAAACAGAAGTCTTTTTATCACAGGAAAAGAAATCAGCCCTCGACAATTTAACCGGCAGAAAAAGATTTTTTTGAAAAAATTCCCAAGCCCCGGGGTCACAATTTCATCAAATATCTGACCTTCGGCAATTCACTCAAAAATGGTGCCAAACGGTTCCAAATGCTCCCCTGAGAGGTTTGGCGGTCGAAACAGATGGCTTTATATCACAGAGCAAGAAATCAGCCATGGACAACTTAACCGGCAGAAAAATATTTTTTTGAAAAAATCCCTAAGCCCCGGGGTCACAATTTCATCAAAAATCTGACTTTCGGCAATTCACTCAAAAATGGTGCCAAACGGTTGCAAATACTCCCCTGAGAGGTTTGGCGGTTGATACAGAAGGCTTTTTATCACGGGAATAGAAATCAGCCCTCGACAACTTAACCGGCAGAAAAAGATTTTTTTGAAAAAATCCCTAAGCCCCGGGGTCACAATTTCATCAAAACTCTTACTTTTGGCATTTCACTCAAAAATAGTGCCAAACGGTTGCAAATGCTTCCGTGAGAGGTTTGCCTGTCGAAACAGAAGGCTTTTTATCACAGGAAAAGGAATCAGCCCTCGACAACTTAACCGGCAGAAAAAGATTTTTTTGAAAATATCCCTAAGCCCCGGGGTCACAATTTCATCAAAAATCTGACTTTCCGCAATTCACTCAAAAATGGTGCCAAACGGTTGCAAATGCTCCCCTGAGAGGTTTGGCGGTCGAAACAGGTGGCTTTATATCACAGAGCAAGAAATCAGCCCTCGACAACTTAACCGGCAGAAAAAGATTTTTTTGAAAAAATACCTAAGCCCCGGGGTCACAATTTCATCAAAACTCTTACTTTCGGCATTTCACTCAAAAATAGTGCCAAACGGTTGCAAATGCTCCCGTGAGAGGTTTGCCTGTCGAAACAGAAGGCTTTTTATCACAGGAAAAGAAATCAGCCCTCGACAACTTAACCGGCAGAAAAAGATTTTTTTGAAAATATCCCTAAGCCCCGGGGTCACAATTTCATCAAAAATCTGACTTTCCGCAATTCACTCAAAAATGGTGCCAAACGGTTTCAAAGGCTCCCCTGAGAGGTTTGGCGGTCGAAACAGAAGTCTTTTTATCACAGGAAAAGAAATCAGCCCTTGACAACTTAACCGGCAGAAAAAGATTTTTTTGAAAAAATTCCCAAGCCCCGGGGTCACAATTTCATCAAAATTCTGACTTTCGGCAATTCACTCAAAAATGGTGCCAAACGGTTCCAAATGCTCCCCTGAGAGGTTTGGCGGTCGAAACAGATGGCTTTATATCACAGAGCAAGAAATCAGCCATGGACAACTTAACCGGCAGAAAAATATTTTTTTGAAAAAATCCCTAAACCCCAGGGTCACAATTTCATCAAAAATCTGACTTTCGGCAATTCACTCAAAAATGGTGACAAACGATTGCAAATGCTCCCACGAGAGGTTTGGCGATCGAAACAGAAGGCTTTTTATCGCAGGAGAGGAAATCAGACCTCCACAACGTAGTCTGTAGAAAAAGTTTTTTAAACAAAAATCCCTAAGCTGCGCGGTTACAATTTCAGCAAAAGTCTGACCTTCGGCATTTAACTCACAAATGGTGCCAAACGGTTGCAAATGCTCCCCTGAGAGGTTTGGCTGTCGAAACAGAAGGCTTTTTATCACAGGTAAACAAATCAGCCCTCGACAACTTAACCGGCAGAAATATATTTTTTTGAAAAAATCCCTAAGCCCCGGGGTCACAATTTCATCAAAAATCTAAATTTCGGCATTTCACTCAAACATGGTGCCAAACGGTTGCAAATGCTCCCCTGAGAGGTTTGGCTGTCGAAACAGAAGGCTTTTTATCACAGGAAAACAAATCAGCCCTCGACAACTTAACCGGCAGAAATATATTTTTTTGAAAAAATCCCTAAGCCCCGGGGTCACAATTTCATCAAAAATCTAACTTTCGGCATTTCACTCAAACATGGTGCCAAACGGTTGCAAATGCTCCCCTGAGAGGTTTGGCGGTTGATACAGAAGGCTTTTTATCACGGGAATAGAAATCAGCCCTCGACAACTTAACCGGCAGAAAAAGGTTTTTTTGTAAAAAATCCCTAAGCCCCGGGGTCACAATTTCATCAAAACTCTTACTTTCGGCATTTCACTCAAAAATGGTGCCAAACGGTTGCAAATGCTCCCGTGAGAAGTTTGCCTGTCGAAACAGAAGGCTTTTTATCACAGGAAAAGAAATCAGCCATGGACAACATAACCGGCAGAAAAACATTTTTTTCAAAAAATCCCTAAGCCCCGGGGTCACAATTTCATCAAAAATCTGACCTTCGGCATTTAACTCACACATGGTGCCAAACGGTTGCAAATGCTCCCCTGAGAGGTTTGGCTGTCGAAACAGAAGGCTTTTTATCACAGGAAAAGAAATCAGCCCTCGACAACTTAACCGGCAGAAATATATTTTTTTGAAAAAATCCCTAAGCCCCGGGGTCACAATTTCATCAAAAATCTGACTTTCGGCATTTCACTCAAACATGGTGCCAAACGGTTGCAAATGCTCCCGTGAGAGGTTTGGCTGTTGAAACAGAAGTCTTTTTATCAGAGGAAAAGAAATCAGCCCTCGACAATTTAACCGGCAGAAAAAGATTTTTTTGAAAAAATTCCCAAGCCCCGGGAACACAATTTCATCAAAAATCTGACTTTCGCCTATTCACTCAAAAATGGTGCTAAACCGTTGCAAATGCTCCCCTGAGAGGTTTGGCAGTCGAAACAGATGGCTTTATATCACAGAGCAGGAAATCAGCCATGGACAACTTAACCGGCAGAAAAATATTTTTTTGAAAAAATCCCTAAACCCCAGGGTCACAATTTCATCAAGAATCTGACTTTCGGCAATTCACTCAAAAATGGTGCCAAACGGTTGCAAATGCTCCAATGAGAGGTTTGGCGGCTGAAACAGAAGGCTTTCTATCACGGGAAAAGAAATCAGCCATGGACAACTTAACCGGCAGAAATATATTTTTTTGAAAAAATCCCTAAGCCCCGGGGTCACAATTTCATCAAAACTCTTACTTTCGGCATTTCACTCAAAAATAGTGCCAAACGGTTGCAAATGCTCCCGTGAGAGGTTTGGCGGTCGAAACAGATGGCTTTATATCACAGAGCAAGAAATCAGCCATGGACAACTTAACCGGCAGAAAAATATTTTTTTGAAAAAATCCCTAAACCCCAGGGTCACAATTTCATCAAAAATCTGACTTTCGGCAATTCACTCAAAAATGGTGACAAACGGTTGCAAATGCTCCCCCGAGAGGTTTGGCGGTCGAAACAGAAGGCTTTTTATCGCAGGAGAGGATATCAGACCTCCACAACGTAGTCTGTAGAAAAAGTTTTTTAAACAAAAATCCCTAAGCTGCGCGGTTACAATTTCAGCAAAAATCTGAAGTTCTGCAGTTCACCCAAAAATGGTGCCAAACGGTTGCAAATGCTCCCCTGAGAGGTTTGGCGTTTGAAACAGAAGGCTTTTTATCACAGGAAAAGAAATCAGCCCTCGACAACTCAACCGGGAGAAAAAGATTTTTTTGAAAAAATCGCAAATGCTCCCCTGAGAGGTTGTCCACCGCCTGTGCACCGTCCCTCAGACCATGTGGTGTAAGAAAAAAATGAACAAATTCCTATGCCCCCAAGTAACCCAGAGATGCATTTTAAATAAATGCACACATAAAGTAGGAGTAAACTAGGTGTAAACTAGGAGTAAAGTAGGTGTAAACCAGGAGTAAACTGGGAGTAAAGTAGGTGTAAAGTAGGAGTAAAGTAGGTGTAAACTAGGAGTAAACTAGGTGTAAAGTAGATGTAAACTAGGAGTAAACTAGGTGTAAAGGAGGCGTAAACTAGGTGTGAACTAGGAGTAAGGCAGGAGTAAATTAGCCAATCATATGCAGCCCATTGTGTAAATAATGTATATAAAGCAGATACTTTGAGGGAACATCCATTCCTCCTCGCCACTATGAGCTGAATAAAGAGCATGAAATCCACTCTCGACTCAGAGTATATTTCATTCTCAAACCCTCCAACACTTCTCTGATGAAAAAAGGGATGTCCTATTCAATAATAAATAAATAATAATAATAGTTTTATTATTTATACCCCACCCATCTGACTGGGTCGTGCCAGCCACGCTCAGCAGCTTGCAGGATAAAATAATAAACAATAAAACATGAAACTTTTTTGAACTATATGCCTACTATATGGAAGTTAACAACTGGACAACAGAAATGGATTGTACACACTCTAATGGTAGCTGAGAGGCTGATATTGATAAACTGGAAGAGTAAAGAGATGATCTCCTTTAATCGGTGGATTGATAATATGGTAACACTTGCAACCTGTGAACGGACTGCTTACAAACATAGACTGCTTGGATAAATACGAATGAATTTATACAACATGTAGTTGACTAATTTATATTAGGGCGCGGTCACAATTTCATCAAAAATCTGACTTTCGGCAATTCACCCAAAAATGGTGCCCAGCTGTTGCAAATGCTCCCCTGAGAGGTTTGGCGGTCGAAACAGAAGGCTTTATATCACAGAGCAAAGAAATCAGCCATGGACAACTTAACCGGCAGAAAAATGATGCCAAACGGTTGCAAATGCTCCCGTGAGAGGTTTGGCGGTCGAAACAGAAGGCTTTTTATCACAGGAAAAGAAATCAGCCCTTGACAACTTAACCGGCAGAAAAATATTTTTTTGAAAAAATCCCTAAGCCCGGGGGTCACAATTTCATCAAAAATCTGACTTTCGGCATTTCACTCAAAAATGGTGCCAAACGGTTGCAAATGCTCCCGTGAGAGGTTTGGCTGTTGAAACAGAAGTCTTTTTATCAGAGGAAAAGAAATCAGCCCTCGACAATTTAACCGGCAGAAAAAGATTTTTTTGAAAAAATTCCCAAGCCCCGGGGTCACAATTTCATCAAAATTCTGACTTTCGGCAATTCACTCAAAAATGGTGCCAAACGGTTCCAAATGCTCCCCTGAGAGGTTTGGCGGTCGAAACAGATGGCTTTATATCACAGAGCAAGAAATCAGCCATGGACAACTTAACCGGCAGAAAAATATTTTTTTGAAAAAATCCCTAAACCCCAGGGTCACAATTTCATCAAAAATCTGACTTTCGGCAATTCACTCAAAAATGGTGACAAACGGTTGCAAATGCTCCCCCGAGAGGTTTGGCGGTCGAAACAGAAGGCTTTTTATCGCAGGAGAGGAAACCTCCACAACGTAGTCTGTAGAAAAAGTTTTTTAAACAAAAATCCCTAAGCTGCGCGGTTACAATTTCAGCAAAAATCTGACTTTCGGCAATTCACTCAAAAATGGTGCCAAACGGTTGCAAATACTCCCGTGAGAGGTTTGGCGGTTGATACAGAAGGCTTTTTATCACGGGAATAGAAATCAGCCCTCGACAACTTAACCGGCAGAAAAAGATTTTTTTGAAAAAATCCCTAAACCCCAGGGTCACAATTTCATCAAAAATCTGACTTTCGGCAATTCACTCAAAAATGGTGCCAAACGGTTGCAAATACTCCCCTGAGAGGTTTGGCGGTTGATACAGAAGGCTTTTTATCACGGGAATAGAAATCAGCCCTCGACAACTTAACCGGCAGAAAAAGATTTTTTTGAAAAAATCCCTAAGCCCCGGGGTCACAATTTCATCAAAACTCTTACTTTCGGCATTTCACTCAAAAATGGTGCCAAACGGTTGCAAATGCTCCCGTGAGAAGTTTGCCTGTCGAAACAGAAGGCTTTTTATCACAGGAAAAGAAATCAGCCATGGGCAACTTAACCGGCAGAAAAATATTTTTTTCAAAAAATCCCTAAGCCCCGGGGTCACAATTTCATCAAAAATCTGACCTTCGGCATTTAACTCACAAATGGTGCCAAACGGTTGCAAATGCTCCCCTGAGAGGTTTGGCTGTCGAAACAGAAGGCTTTTTATCACAGGAAAACAAATCAGCCCTCGACAACTTAACCGGCAGAAATATATTTTTTTGAAAAAATCCCTAAGCCCCGGGGTCACAATTTCATCAAAAATCTAACTTTCGGCATTTCACTCAAACATGGTGCCAAACGGTTGCAAATGCTCCCCTGAGAGGTTTGGCGGTTGATACAGAAGGCTTTTTATCACGGGAATAGAAATCAGCCCTCGACAACTTAACCGGCAGAAAAAGATTTTTTTGAAAAAATCCCTAAGCCCCGGGGTCACAATTTCATCAAAACTCTTACTTTCGGCATTTCACTCAAAAATGGTGCCAAACGGTTGCAAATGCTCCCGTGAGAAGTTTGCCTGTCGAAACAGAAGGCTTTTTATCACAGGAAAAGAAATCAGCCATGGGCAACTTAACCGGCAGAAAAATATTTTTTTCAAAAAATCCCTAAGCCCCGGGGTCACAATTTCATCAAAAATCTGACCTTCGGCATTTAACTCACAAATGGTGCCAAACGGTTGCAAATGCTCCCCTGAGAGGTTTGGCTGTCGAAACAGAAGGCTTTTTATCACAGGAAAACAAATCAGCCCTCGACAACTTAACCGGCAGAAATATATTTTTTTGAAAAAATCCCTAAGCCCCGGGGTCACAATTTCATCAAAAATCTAACTTTCGGCATTTCACTTAAACATGGTGCCAAACGGTTGCAAATGCTCCCCTGAGAGGTTTGGCGGTTGATACAGAAGGCTTTTTATCACGGGAATAGAAATCAGCCCTCGACAACTTAACCGGCAGAAAAAGATTTTTTTGAAAAAAATCCCTAAGCCCCGGGGTCACAATTTCATCAAAACTCTTACTTTCGGCATTTCACTCAAAAATGGTGCCAAACGGTTGCAAATGCTCCCGTGAGAAGTTTGCCTGTCGAAACAGAAGGCTTTTTATCACAGGAAAAGAAATCAGCCATGGACAACATAACCGGCAGAAAAATATTTTTTTCAAAAAATCCCTAAGCCCCGGGGTCACAATTTCATCAAAAATCTGACTTTCCGCAATTCACTCAAAAATGGTGCCAAACGGTTTCAAAGGCTCCCCTGAGAGGTTTGGCGGTCGAAACAGAAGTCTTTTTATCACAGGAAAAGAAATCAGCCCTTGACAACTTAACCGGCAGAAAAAGATTTTTTTGAAAAAATTCCCAAGCCCAGGGGTCACAATTTCATCAAAATTCTGACTTTCGGCAATTCACTCAAAAATGGTGCCAAACGGTTCCAAATGCTCCCCTGAGAGGTTTGGCGGTCAAAACAGATGGCTTTATATCACAGAGCAAGAAATCAGCCATGGACAACTTAACCGGCAGAAAAATATTTTTTTGAAAAAATCCCTAAACCCCAGGGTCACAATTTCATCAAAAATCTGACTTTCGGCAATTCACTCAAAAATGGTGACAAACGATTGCAAATGCTCCCACGAGAGGTTTGGCGATCGAAACAGAAGGCTTTTTATCGCAGGAGAGGAAATCAGACCTCCACAACGTAGTCTGTAGAAAAAGTTTTTTAAACAAAAATCCCTAAGCTGCGCGGTTACAATTTCAGCAAAAGTCTGACCTTCGGCATTTAACTCTCAAATGGTGCCAAACGGTTGCAAATGCTCCCCTGAGAGGTTTGGCTGTCGAAACAGAAGGCTTTTTATCACAGGTAAACAAATCAGCCCTCGACAACTTAACCGGCAGAAATATATTTTTTTGAAAAAATCCCTAAGCCCCGGGGTCACAATTTCATCAAAAATCTAACTTTCGGCATTTCACTCAAACATGGTGCCAAACGGTTGCAAATGCTCCCCTGAGAGGTTTGGCTGTCGAAACAGAAGGCTTTTTATCACAGGAAAACAAATCAGCCCTCGACAACTTAACCGGCAGAAATATATTTTTTTGAAAAAATCCCTAAGCCCCGGGGTCACAATTTCATCAAAAATCTAACTTTCGGCATTTCACTCAAACATGGTGCCAAACGGTTGCAAATGCTCCCCTGAGAGGTTTGGCGGTTGATACAGAAGGCTTTTTATCATGGGAATAGAAATCAGCCCTCGACAACTTAACCGGCAGAAAAAGATTTTTTTGAAAAAATCCCTAAGCCCCGGGGTCACAATTTCATCAAAACTCTTACTTTCGGCATTACACTCAAAAATGGTGCCAAACGGTTGCAAATGCTCCCGTGAGAAGTTTGCCTGTCGAAACAGAAGGCTTTTTATCACAGGAAAAGAAATCAGCCATGGACAACATAACCGGCAGAAAAACATTTTTTTCAAAAAATCCCTAAGCCCCGGGGTCACAATTTCATCAAAAATCTGACCTTCGGCATTTAACTCACACATGGTGCCAAACGGTTGCAAATGCTCCCCTGAGAGGTTTGGCTGTCGAAACAGAAGGCTTTTTATCACAGGAAAAGAAATCAGCCCTCGACAACTTAACCGGCAGAAATATATTTTTTTGAAAAAATCCCTAAGCCCCGGGGTCACAATTTCATCAAAAATCTGACTTTCGGCATTTCACTCAAACATGGTGCCAAACGGTTGCAAATGCTCCCGTGAGAGGTTTGGCTGTTGAAACAGAAGTCTTTTTATCAGAGGAAAAGAAATCAGCCCTCGACAATTTAACCGGCAGAAAAAGATTTTTTTGAAAAAATTCCCAAGCCCCGGGAACACAATTTCATCAAAAATCTGACTTTCGCCTATTCACTCAAAAATGGTGCTAAACCGTTGCAAATGCTCCCCTGAGAGGTTTGGCGGTCGAAACAGATGGCTTTATATCACAGAGCAGGAAATCAGCCATGGACAACTTAACCGGCAGAAAAATATTTTTTTGAAAAAATCCCTAAACCCCAGGGTCACAATTTCATCAAAAATCTGAATTTCGGCAATTCACTCAAAAATGGTGCCAAACGGTTGCAAATACTCCCCTGAGAGGTTTGGCGGTTGATACAGAAGGCTTTTTATCACGGGAATAGAAATCAGCCCTCGACAACTTAATCGGCAGAAAAAGATTTTTTTGAAAATATCCCTAAGCCGCGGGGTCACAATTTCATCAAGAATCTGACTTTCGGCAATTCACTCAAAAATGGTGCCAAGCGGTTGCAAATGCTCCAATGAGAGGTTTGGCGGCTGAAACAGAAGGCTTTCTATCACGGGAAAAGAAATCAGCCATGGACAACTTAACCGGCAGAAATATATTTTTTTGAAAAAATCCCTAAGCCCCGGGGTCACAATTTCATCAAAACTCTTACTTTCGGCATTTCACTCAAAAATAGTGCCAAACGGTTGCAAATGCTCCCGTGAGAGGTTTGGCGGTCGAAACAGATGGCTTTATATCACAGAGCAAGAAATCAGCCATGGACAACTTAACCGGCAGAAAAATATTTTTTTGAAAAAATCCCTAAACCCCAGGGTCACAATTTCATCAAAAATCTGACTTTCGGCAATTCACTCAAAAATGGTGACAAACGGTTGCAAATGCTCCCCCGAGAGGTTTGGCGGTCGAAACAGAAGGCTTTTTATCGCAGGAGAGGATATCAGACCTCCACAACGTAGTCTGTAGAAAAAGTTTTTTAAACAAAAATCCCTAAGCTGCGCGGTTACAATTTCAGCAAAAATCTGAAGTTCTGCAGTTCACCCAAAAATGGTGCCAAACGGTTGCAAATGCTCCCCTGAGAGGTTTGGCGTTTGAAACAGAAGGCTTTTTATCACAGGAAAAGAAATCAGCCCTCGACAACTCAACCGGGAGAAAAAGATTTTTTTGAAAAAATCGCAAATGCTCCCCTGAGAGGTTGTCCACCGCCTGTGCACCGTCCCTCAGACCATGTGGTGTAAGAAAAAAATGAACAAATTCCTATGCCCCCAAGTAACCCAGAGATGCATTTTAAATAAATGCACACATAAAGTAGGAGTAAACTAGGTGTAAACTAGGAGTAAAGTAGGTGTAAACCAGGAGTAAACTGGGAGTAAAGTAGGTGTAAAGTAGGAGTAAAGTAGGTGTAAACTAGGAGTAAACTAGGTGTAAAGTAGATGTAAACTAGGAGTAAACTAGGTGTAAAGGAGGCGTAAACTAGGTGTGAACTAGGAGTAAGGCAGGAGTAAATTAGCCAATCATATGCAGCCCATTGTGTAAATAATGTATATAAAGCAGATACTTTGAGGGAACATCCATTCCTCCTCGCCACTATGAGCTGAATAAAGAGCATGAAATCCACTCTCGACTCAGATTATATTTCATTCTCAAACCCTCCAACACTTCTCTGATGAAAAAAGGGATGTCCTATTCAATAATAAATAAATAATAATAATAGTTTTATTATTTATACCCCACCCATCTGACTGGGTCGTGCCAGCCACGCTCAGCAGCTTGCAGGATAAAATAATAAACAATAAAACATGAAACTTTTTTGAACTATATGCCTACTATATGGAAGTTAACAACTGGACAACAGAAATGGATTGTACACACTCTAATGGTAGCTGAGAGGCTGATATTGATAAACTGGAAGAGTAAAGAGATGATCTCCTTTAATCGGTGGATTGATAATATGGTAACACTTGCAACCTGTGAACGGACTGCTTACAAACATAGACTGCTTGGATAAATACGAATGAATTTATACAACATGTAGTTGACTAATTTATATTAGGGCGCGGTCACAATTTCATCAAAAATCTGACTTTCGGCAATTCACCCAAAAATGGTGCCCAGCTGTTGCAAATGCTCCCCTGAGAGGTTTGGCGGTCGAAACAGAAGGCTTTATATCACAGAGCAAAGAAATCAGCCATGGACAACTTAACCGGCAGAAAAATGATGCCAAACGGTTGCAAATGCTCCCGTGAGAGGTTTGGCGGTCGAAACAGAAGGCTTTTTATCACAGGAAAAGAAATCAGCCCTCGACAACTTAACCGGCAGAAAAATATTTTTTTGAAAAAATCCCTAAGCCCGGGGGTCACAATTTCATCAAAAATCTGACTTTCGGCATTTCACTCAAAAATGGTGCCAAACGGTTGCAAATGCTCCCGTGAGAGGTTTGGCTGTTGAAACAGAAGTCTTTTTATCAGAGGAAAAGAAATCAGCCCTCGACAATTTAACCGGCAGAAAAAGATTTTTTTGAAAAAATTCCCAAGCCCCGGGGTCACAATTTCATCAAAATTCTGACTTTCGGCAATTCACTCAAAAATGGTGCCAAACGGTTCCAAATGCTCCCCTGAGAGGTTTGGCGGTCGAAACAGATGGCTTTATATCACAGAGCAAGAAATCAGCCATGGACAACTTAACCGGCAGAAAAATATTTTTTTGAAAAAATCCCTAAACCCCAGGGTCACAATTTCATCAAAAATCTGACTTTCGGCAATTCACTCAAAAATGGTGACAAACGGTTGCAAATGCTCCCCCGAGAGGTTTGGCGGTCGAAACAGAAGGCTTTTTATCGCAGGAGAGGAAACCTCCACAACGTAGTCTGTAGAAAAAGTTTTTTAAACAAAAATCCCTAAGCTGCGCGGTTACAATTTCAGCAAAAATCTGACTTTCGGCAATTCACTCAAAAATGGTGCCAAACGGTTGCAAATACTCCCGTGAGAGGTTTGGCGGTTGATACAGAAGGCTTTTTATCACGGGAATAGAAATCAGCCCTCGACAACTTAACCGGCAGAAAAAGATTTTTTTGAAAAAATCCCTAAACCCCAGGGTCACAATTTCATCAAAAATCTGACTTTCGGCAATTCACTCAAAAATGGTGCCAAACGGTTGCAAATACTCCCCTGAGAGGTTTGGCGGTTGATACAGAAGGCTTTTTATCACGGGAATAGAAATCAGCCCTCGACAACTTAACCGGCAGAAAAAGATTTTTTTGAAAAAATCCCTAAGCCCCGGGGTCACAATTTCATCAAAACTCTTACTTTCGGCATTTCACTCAAAAATGGTGCCAAACGGTTGCAAATGCTCCCGTGAGAAGTTTGCCTGTCGAAACAGAAGGCTTTTTATCACAGGAAAAGAAATCAGCCATGGGCAACTTAACCGGCAGAAAAATATTTTTTTCAAAAAATCCCTAAGCCCCGGGGTCACAATTTCATCAAAAATCTGACCTTCGGCATTTAACTCACAAATGGTGCCAAACGGTTGCAAATGCTCCCCTGAGAGGTTTGGCTGTCGAAACAGAAGGCTTTTTATCACAGGAAAACAAATCAGCCCTCGACAACTTAACCGGCAGAAATATATTTTTTTGAAAAAATCCCTAAGCCCCGGGGTCACAATTTCATCAAAAATCTAACTTTCGGCATTTCACTCAAACATGGTGCCAAACGGTTGCAAATGCTCCCCTGAGAGGTTTGGCGGTTGATACAGAAGGCTTTTTATCACGGGAATAGAAATCAGCCCTCGACAACTTAACCGGCAGAAAAAGATTTTTTTGAAAAAAATCCCTAAGCCCCGGGGTCACAATTTCATCAAAACTCTTACTTTCGGCATTTCACTCAAAAATGGTGCCAAACGGTTGCAAATGCTCCCGTGAGAAGTTTGCCTGTCGAAACAGAAGGCTTTTTATCACAGGAAAAGAAATCAGCCATGGACAACATAACCGGCAGAAAAATATTTTTTTCAAAAAATCCCTAAGCCCCGGGGTCACAATTTCATCAAAAATCTGACCTTCGGCATTTAACTCACAAATGGTGCCAAACGGTTGCAAATGCTCCCCTGAGAGGTTTGGCTGTCGAAACAGAAGGCTTTTTATCACAGGAAAAGAAATCAGCCCTCAACAACTTAACCGGCAGAAATATATTTTTTTGAAAAAATCCCTAAGCCCCGGGGTCACAATTTCATCAAAAATCTGACTTTCGGCATTTCACTCAAACATGGTGCCAAACGGTTGCAAATGCTCCCGTGAGAGGTTTGGCTATTGAAACAGAAGTCTTTTTATCAGAGGAAAAGAAATCAGCCCTCGACAATTTAACCGGCAGAAAAAGATTTTTTTGAAAAAATTCCCAAGCCCCGGGGTCACAATTTCATCAAAAATCTGACTTTCGCCTATTCACTCAAAAATGGTGCTAAACCGTTGCAAATGCTCCCCTGAGAGGTTTGGCGGTCGAAACAGATGGCTTTATATCACAGAGCAAGAAATCAGCCATGGACAACTTAACCGGCAGAAAAATATTTTTTTGAAAAAATCCCTAAACCCCAGGGTGACAATTTCATCAAAAATCTGAATTTCGGCAATTCACTCAAAAATGGTGCCAAACGGTTGCAAATACTCCCCTGAGAGGTTTGGCGGTTGATACAGAAGGCTTTTTATCACGGGAATAGAAATCAGCCCTCGACAACTTAATCGGCAGAAAAAGATTTTTTTGAAAATATCCCTAAGCCGCGGGGTCACAATTTCATCAAGAATCTGACTTTCGGCAATTCACTCAAAAATGGTGCCAAACGGTTGCAAATGCTCCAATGAGAGGTTTGGCGGCTGAAACAGAAGGCTTTCTATCACGGGAAAAGAAATCAGCCATGGACAACTTAACCGGCAGAAATATATTTTTTTGAAAAAATCCCTAAGCCCCGGGGTCACAATTTCATCAAAACTCTTACTTTCGGCATTTCACTCAAAAATAGTGCCAAACGGTTGCAAATGCTCCCGTGAGAGGTTTGGCGGTCGAAACAGATAGCTTTATATCACAGAGCAAGAAATCAGCCATGGACAACTTAACCGGCAGAAAAATATTTTTTTGAAAAAATCCCTAAACCCCAGGGTCACAATTTCATCAAAAATCTGACTTTGGGCAATTCACTCAAAAATGGTGACAAACGGTTGCAAATGCTCCCCCGAGAGGTTTGGCGGTCGAAACAGAAGGCTTTTTATCGCAGGAGAGGAAATCAGACCTCCACAACGTAGTCTGTAGAAAAAGTTTTTTAAACAAAAATCCCTAAGCTGCGCGGTTACAATTTCAGCAAAAATCTGAAGTTCTGCAGTTCACCCAAAAATGGTGCCAAACGGTTGCAAATGCTCCCCTGAGAGGTTTGGCGTTTGAAACAGAAGGCTTTTTATCACAGGAAAAGAAATCAGTCCTCGACAACTCAACCGGGAGAAAAAGATTTTTTTGAAAAAATCGCAAATGCTCCCCTGAGAGGTTGTCCACCGCCTGTGCACCGTCCCTCAGACCATGTGGTGTAAGAAAAAAATGAACAAATTCCTATGCCCCCAAGTAACCCAGAGATGCATTTTAAATAAATGCACACATAAAGTAGGAGTAAACTAGGTGTAAACTAGGAGTAAAGTAGGTGTAAACCAGGAGTAAACTGGGAGTAAAGTAGGTGTAAAGTAGGAGTAAAGTAGGTGTAAACTAGGAGTAAACTAGGTGTAAAGTAGATGTAAACTAGGAGTAAACTAGGTGTAAAGGAGGCGTAAACTAGGTGTGAACTAGGAGTAAGGCAGGAGTAAATTAGCCAATCACATGCAGCCCATTGTGTAAATAATGTATATAAAGCAGATACTTTGAGGGAACATCCATTCCTCCTCGCCACTATGAGCTGAATAAAGAGCATGAAATCCACTCTCGACTCAGAGTATATTTCATTCTCAAACCCTCCAACACTTCTCTGATGAAAAAAGGGATGTCCTATTCAATAATAAATAAATAATAATAATAGTTTTATTACTTATACCCCACCCATCTGACTGGGTCGTGCCAGCCACGCTCAGCAGCTTGCAGGATAAAATAATAAACAATAAAACATGAAACTTTTTTGAACTATATGCCTACTATATGGAAGTTAACAACTGGACAACAGAAATGGATTGTACACACTCTAATGGTAGCTGAGAGGCTGATATTGATAAACTGGAAGAGTAAAGAGATGATCTCCTTTAATCGGTGGATTGATAATATGGTAACACTTGCAACCTGTGAACGGACTGCTTACAAACATAGACTGCTTGGATAAATACGAATGAATTTATACAACATGTAGTTGACTAATTTATATTAGGGCGCGGTCACAATTTCATCAAAAATCTGACTTTCGGCAATTCACCCAAAAATGGTGCCCAGCTGTTGCAAATGCTCCCCTGAGAGGTTTGGCGGTCGAAACAGAAGGCTTTATATCACAGAGCAAAGAAATCAGCCATGGACAACTTAACCGGCAGAAAAATGATGCCAAACGGTTGCAAATGCTCCCGTGAGAGGTTTGGCGGTCGAAACAGAAGGCTTTTTATCACAGGAAAAGAAATCAGCCCTCGACAACTTAACCGGCAGAAAAATATTTTTTTGAAAAAATCCCTAAGCCCGGGGGTCACAATTTCATCAAAAATCTGACTTTCGGCATTTCACTCAAAAATGGTGCCAAACGGTTGCAAATGCTCCCGTGAGAGGTTTGGCTGTTGAAACAGAAGTCTTTTTATCAGAGGAAAAGAAATCAGCCCTCGACAATTTAACCAGCAGAAAAAGATTTTTTTGAAAAAATTCCCAAGCCCCGGGGTCACAATTTCATCAAAATTCTGACTTTCGGCAATTCACTCAAAAATGGTGCCAAACGGTTCCAAATGCTCCCCTGAGAGGTTTGGCGGTCGAAACAGATGGCTTTATATCACAGAGCAAGAAATCAGCCATGGACAACTTAACCGGCAGAAAAATATTTTTTTGAAAAAATCCCTAAACCCCAGGGTCACAATTTCATCAAAAATCTGACTTTCGGCAATTCACTCAAAAATGGTGACAAACGGTTGCAAATGCTCCCCCGAGAGGTTTGGCGGTCGAAACAGAAGGCTTTTTATCGCAGGAGAGGAAACCTCCACAACGTAGTCTGTAGAAAAAGTTTTTTAAACAAAAATCCCTAAGCTGCGCGGTTACAATTTCAGCAAAAATCTGACTTTCGGCAATTCACTCAAAAATGGTGCCAAACGGTTGCAAATACTCCCGTGAGAGGTTTGGCGGTTGATACAGAAGGCTTTTTATCACGGGAATAGAAATCAGCCCTCGACAACTTAACCGGCAGAAAAAGATTTTTTTGAAAAAATCCCTAAACCCCAGGGTCACAATTTCATCAAAAATCTGACTTTCGGCAATTCACTCAAAAATTGTGCCAAACGGTTGCAAATACTCCCCTGAGAGGTTTGGCGGTTGATACAGAAGGCTTTTTATCACGGGAATAGAAATCAGCCCTCGACAACTTAACCGGCAGAAAAAGATTTTTTTGAAAAAATCCCTAAGCCCCGGGGTCACAATTTCATCAAAACTCTTACTTTCGGCATTTCACTCAAAAATGGTGCCAAACGGTTGCAAATGCTCCCGTGAGAAGTTTGCCTGTCGAAACAGAAGGCTTTTTATCACAGGAAAAGAAATCAGCCATGGGCAACTTAACCGGCAGAAAAATATTTTTTTCAAAAAATCCCTAAGCCCCGGGGTCACAATTTCATCAAAAATCTGACCTTCGGCATTTAACTCACAAATGGTGCCAAACGGTTGCAAATGCTCCCCTGAGAGGTTTGGCTGTCGAAACAGAAGGCTTTTTATCACAGGAAAACAAATCAGCCCTCGACAACTTAACCGGCAGAAATATATTTTTTTGAAAAAATCCCTAAGCCCCGGGGTCACAATTTCATCAAAAATCTAACTTTCGGCATTTCACTCAAACATGGTGCCAAACGGTTGCAAATGCTCCCCTGAGAGGTATGGCTGTCGAAACAGAAGGCTTTTTATCACAGGAAAAGAAATCAGCCCTCGACAACTTAACCGGCAGAAAAATATTTTTTTGAAAAAATCCCTAAGCCCCGGGGTCACAATTTCATCAAAAATCTGACTTTCGGCATTTCACTCAAACATGGTGCCAAACGGTTGCAAATGCTCCCGTGAGAGGTTTGGCTGTTGAAACAGAAGTCTTTTTATCACAGGAAAAGAAATCAGCCATGGACAACTTAACCGGCAGAAAAATATTTTTTTCAAAAAATCCCTAAGCCCCGGGGTCACAATTTCATCAAAAATCTGACCTTCGGCATTTAACTCAAAAATGGTGCCAAACGCTTGCAAATGCTCCCGTGAGAGGTTTGGCTGTTGAAACAGAAGTCTTTTTATCACAGGAAAAGAAATCAGCCCTCGACAATTTAACCGGCAGAAAAAGATTTTTTTGAAAAAATTCAAAAGCCCCGGGGTCACAATTTCATCAAATATCTGACCTTCGGCAATTCACTCAAAAATGGTGCCAAACGCTTGCAAATGCTCCCGTGAGAGGTTTGGCTGTTGAAACAGAAGTCTTTTTATCACAGGAAAAGAAATCAGCCCTCGACAATTTAACCGGCAGAAAAAGATTTTTTTGAAAAAATTCAAAAGCCCCGGGGTCACAATTTCATCAAATATCTGACCTTCGGCAATTCACTCAAAAATGGTGCCAAACGGTTCCAAATGCTCCCCTGAGAGGTTTGGCGGTCGAAACAGATGGCTTTATATCACAGAGCAAGAAATCAGCCATGGACTACTTAACCGGCAGAAAAATATTTTTTTGAAAAAATCCCTAAGCCCCGGGGTCACAATTTCATCAAAAATCTGACTTTCGGCAATTCACTCAAAAATGGTGCGAAACGGTTGCAAATACTCCCCTGAGAGGTTTGGCGGTTGATACAGAAGGCTTTTTATCACGGGAATAGAAATCAGCCCTCGACAACTTAACCGGCAGAAAAAGATTTTTTTGAAAAAATCCCTAAGCCCCGGGGTCACAATTTCATCAAAACTCTTACTTTCCGCAATTCACTCAAAAATGGTGCCAAACGGTTGCAAATGCTCCCCTGAGAGGTTTGGCGGTCGAAACAGGTGGCTTTATTTCACAGAGCAAGAAATCAGCCCTCGACAACTTAACCGGCAGAAAAAGATTTTTTTGAAAAAATACCTAAGCCCCAGGGTCACAATTTCATCAAAACTCTTACTTTCGGCATTTCACTCAAAAATAGTGCCAAACGGTTGCAAATGCTCCCGTGAGAGGTTTGCCTGTCGAAACAGAAGGCTTTTTATCACAGGAAAAGAAATCAGCCCTCGACAACTTAACCGGCAGAAAAAGATTTTTTTGAAAATATCCCTAAGCCCCGGGGTCACAATTTCATCAAAAATCTGACTTTCCGCAATTCACTCAAAAATGGTGCCAAACGGTTTCAAAGGCTCCCCTGAGAGGTTTGGCGGTCGAAACAGAAGTCTTTTTATCACAGGAAAAGAAATCAGCCCTTGACAACTTAACCGGCAGAAAAAGATTTTTTTGAAAAAATTCCCAAGCCCCGGGGTCACAATTTCATCAAAATTCTGACTTTCGGCAATTCACTCAAAAATGGTGCCAAACAGTTCCAAATGCTCCCCTGAGAGGTTTGGCGGTCGAAACAGATGGCTTTATATCACAGAGCAAGAAATCAGCCATGGACAACTTAACCGGCAGAAAAATATTTTTTTGAAAAAATCCCTAAACCCCAGGGTCACAATTTCATCAAAAATCTGACTTTCGGCAATTCACTCAAAAATGGTGACAAACGATTGCAAATGCTCCCACGAGAGGTTTGGCGATCGAAACAGAAGGCTTTTTATCGCAGGAGAGGAAATCAGACCTCCACAACGTAGTCTGTAGAAAAAGTTTTTTAAACAAAAATCCCTAAGCTGCGCGGTTACAATTTCAGCAAAAATCTGACTTTCGGCAATTCGCTCAAAAATGGTGCCAAACGGTTGCAAATACTCCCGTGAGAGGTTTGGCGGTTGATACAGAAGGCTTTTTATCACGGGAATAGAAATCAGCCCTCGACAACTTAACCGGCAGAAAAAGATTTTTTTGAAAAAATCCCTAAACCCCAGGGTCACAATTTCATCAAAAATCTGACTTTCGGCAATTCACTCAAAAATGGTGCCAAACGGTTGCAAATACTCCCCTGAGAGGTTTGGCGGTTGATACAGAAGGCTTTTCATCACGGGAATAGAAATCAGCCCTCGACAACTTAACCGGCAGAAAAAGATTTTTTTGAAAAAATCCCTAAGCCCCGGGGTCACAATTTCATCAAAACTCTTACTTTCGGCATTTCACTCAAAAATGGTGCCAAACGGTTGCAAATGCTCCCGTGAGAAGTTTGCCTGTCGAAACAGAAGGCTTTTTATCACAGGAAAAGAAATCAGCCATGGGCAACTTAACCGGCAGAAAAATATTTTTTTCAAAAAATCCCTAAGCCCCGGGGTCACAATTTCATCAAAAATCTGACCTTCGGCATTTAATTCACAAATGGTGCCAAACGGTTGCAAATGCTCCCCTGAGAGGTTTGGCTGTCGAAACAGAAGGCTTTTTATCACAGGAAAACAAATCAGCCCTCGACAACTTAACCGGCAGAAATATATTTTTTTGAAAAAATCCCTAAGCCCCGGGGTCACAATTTCATCAAAAATCTAACTTTCGGCATTTCACTCAAACATGGTGCCAAATGGTTGCAAATGCTCCCCTGAGAGGTTTGGCTGTCGAAACAGAAGGCTTTTTATCACAGGAAAAGAAATCAGCCCTCGACAACTTAACCGGCAGAAAAAGATTTTTTTGAAAAAATCCCTAAGCCCCGGGGTCACAATTTCATCAAAAATCTGACTTTCGGCATTTCACTCAAACATGGTGCCAAACGGTTGCAAATGCTCCCGTGAGAGGTTTGGCTGTTGAAACAGAAGTCTTTTTATCACAGGAAAAGAAATCAGCCATGGACAACTTAACCGGCAGAAAAATATTTTTTTCAAAAAATCCCTAAGCCCCGGGGTCACAATTTCATCAAAAATCTGACCTTCGGCATTTAACTCACAAATGGTGCCAAACGCTTGCAAATGCTCCCGTGAGAGGTTTGGCTGTTGAAACAGAAGTCTTTTTATCACAGGAAAAGAAATCAGCCCTCGACAATTTAACCGGCAGAAAAAGATTTTTTTGAAAAAATTCCCAAGCCCCGGGGTCACAATTTCATCAAATATCTGACCTTCGGCAATTCACTCAAAAATGGTGCCAAACGGTTCCAAATGCTCCCCTGAGAGGTTTGGCGGTCGAAACAGGTGGCTTTATATCACAGAGCAAGAAATCAGCCATGGACAACTTAACCGGCAGAAAAATATTTTTTTGAAAAAATCCCTAAGCCCCGGGGTCACAATTTCATCAAAAATCTGACTTTCGGCAATTCACTCAAAAATGGTGCCAAACGGTTGCAAATACTCCCCTGAGAGGTTTGGCGGTTGATACAGAAGGCTTTTTATCACGGGAATAGAAATCAGCCCTCGACAACTTAACCGGCAGAAAAAGATTTTTTTGAAAAAATCCCTAAGCCCCGGGGTCACAATTTCATCAAAACTCTTACTTTCCGCAATTCACTCAAAAATGGTGCCAAACGGTTGCAAATGCTCCCCTGAGAGGTTTGGCGGTCGAAACAGGTGGCTTTATATCACAGAGCAAGAAATCAGCCCTCGACAACTTAACCGGCAGAAAAAGATTTTTTTGAAAAAATCCCTAAGCCCCGGGGTCACAATCTCATCAAAAATCTAACTTTCGGCATTTCACTCAAACATGGTGCCAAACGGTTGCAAATGCTCCCCTGAGAGGTTTGGCTGTCGAAACAGAAGGCTTTTTATCACAGGAAAACAAATCAGCCCTCGACAACTTAACCGGCAGAAATATATTTTTTTGAAAAAATCCCTAAGCCCCGGGGTCACAATTTCATCAAAAATCTAACTTTCGGCATTTCACTCAAACATGGTGCCAAACGGTTGCAAATGCTCCCCTGAGAGGTTTGGCGGTTGATACAGAAGGCTTTTTATCACGGGAATAGAAATCAGCCCTCGACAACTTAACCGGCAGAAAAAGATTTTTTTGAAAAAATCCCTAAGCCCCGGGGTCACAATTTCATCAAAAATCTAACTTTCGGCATTTCACTCAAACATGGTGCCAAACGGTTGCAAATGCTCCCGTGAGAGGTTTGCCTGTCGAAACAGAAGGCTTTTTATCACAGGAAAAGAAATCAGCCCTCGACAACTTAACCGGCAGAAAAAGATTTTTTTGAAAATATCCCTAAGCCCCGGGGTCACAATTTCATCAAAAATCTGACTTTCCGCAATTCACTCAAAAATGGTGCCAAACGGTTTCAAAGGCTCCCCTGAGAGGTTTGGCGGTCGAAACAGAAGTCTTTTTATCACAGGAAAAGAAATCAGCCCTTGACAACTTAACCGGCAGAAAAAGATTTTTTTGAAAAAATTCCCAAGCCCCGGGGTCACAATTTCATCAAAATTCTGACTTTCGGCAATTCACTCAAAAATGGTGCCAAACGGTTCCAAATGCTCCCCTGAGAGGTTTGGCGGTCGAAACAGATGGCTTTATATCACAGAGCAAGAAATCAGCCATGGACAACTTAACCGGCAGAAAAATATTTTTTTGAAAAAATCCCTAAACCCCAGGGTCACAATTTCATCAAAAATCTGACTTTCGGCAATTCACTCAAAAATGGTGCCAAACGGTTGCAAATACTCCCCTGAGAGGTTTGGCGGTTGATACAGAAGGCTTTTTATCACGGGAATAGAAATCAGCCCTCGACAACTTAACCGGCAGAAAAAGATTTTTTTGAAAAAATCCCTAAGCCCCGGGGTCACAATTTCATCAAAACTCTTACTTTCGGCATTTCACTCAAAAATGGTGCCAAACGGTTGCAAATGCTCCCGTGAGAAGTTTGCCTGTCGAAACAGAAGGCTTTTTATCACAGGAAAAGAAATCAGCCATGGACAACTTAACCGGCAGAAAAATATTTTTTTCAAAAAATCCCTAAGCCCCGGGGTCACAATTTCATCAAAAATCTGACCTTCGGCATTTAACTCACAAATGGTGCCAAACGGTTGCAAATGCTCCCCTGAGAGGTTTGGCTGTCGAAACAGAAGGCTTTTTATCACAGGAAAACAAATCAGCCCTCGACAACTTAACCGGCAGAAATATATTTTTTTGAAAAAATCCCTAAGCCCCGGGGTCACAATTTCATCAAAAATCTAACTTTCGGCATTTCACTCAAACATGGTGCCAAACGGTTGCAAATGCTCCCCTGAGAGGTTTGGCGGTTGATACAGAAGGCTTTTTATCACGGGAATAGAAATCAGCCCTCGACAACTTAACCGGCAGAAAAAGATTTTTTTGAAAAAATCCCTAAGCCCCGGGGTCACAATTTCATCAAAACTCTTACTTTCGGCATTTCACTCAAACATGGTGCCAAACGGTTGCAAATGCTCCCGTGAGAGGTTTGGCTGTTGAAACAGAAGTCTTTTTATCAGAGGAAAAGAAATCAGCCCTCGACAATTTAACCGGCAGAAAAAGATTTTTTTGAAAAAATTCCCAAGCCCCGGGGTCACAATTTCATCAAATATCTGACCTTCGGCAATTCACTCAAAAATGGTGCCAAACGGTTCCAAATGCTCCCCTGAGAGGTTTGGCGGTCGAAACAGATGGCTTTATATCACAGAGCAAGAAATCAGCCATGGACAACTTAACCGGCAGAAAAATATTTTTTTGAAAAAATCCCTAAGCCCCGGGGTCACAATTTCATCAAAAATCTGACTTTCGGCAATTCACTCAAAAATGGTGCCAAACGGTTGCAAATACTCCCCTGAGAGGTTTGGCGGTTGATACAGAAGGCTTTTTATCACGGGAATAGAAATCAGCCCTCGACAACTTAACCGGCAGAAAAAGATTTTTTTGAAAAAATCCCTAAGCCCCGGGGTCACAATTTCATCAAAACTCTTACTTTTGGCATTTCACTCAAAAATAGTGCCAAACGGTTGCAAATGCTTCCGTGAGAGGTTTGCCTGTCGAAACAGAAGGCTTTTTATCACAGGAAAAGAAATCAGCCCTCGACAACTTAACCGGCAGAAGAAGATTTTTTTGAAAATATCCCTAAGCCCCGGGGTCACAATTTCATCAAAAATCTGACTTTCCGCAATTCACTCAAAAATGGTGCCAAACGGTTGCAAATGCTCCCCTGAGAGGTTTGGCGGTCGAAACAGGTGGCTTTATATCACAGAGCAAGAAATCAGCCCTCGACAACTTAACCGGCAGAAAAAGATTTTTTTGAAAAAATACCTAAGCCCCGGGGTCACAATTTCATCAAAACTCTTACTTTCGGCATTTCACTCAAAAATAGTGCCAAACGGTTGCAAATGCTTCCGTGAGAGGTTTGCCTGTCGAAACAGAAGGCTTTTTATCACAGGAAAAGAAATCAGCCCTCGACAACTTAACCGGCAGAAAAAGATTTTTTTGAAAATATCCCTAAGCCCCGGGGTCACAATTTCATCAAAAATCTGACTTTCCGCAATTCACTCAAAAATGGTGCCAAACGGTTGCAAATACTCCCCTGAGAGGTTTGGCGGTTGATACAGAAGGCTTTTTATCACGGGAATAGAAATCAGCCCTCGACAACTTAACCGGCAGAAAAAGATTTTTTTGAAAAAATCCCTAAGCCCCGGGGTCACAATTTCATCAAAACTCTTACTTTTGGCATTTCACTCAAAAATAGTGCCAAACGGTTGCAAATGCTTCCGTGAGAGGTTTGCCTGTCGAAACAGAAGGCTTTTTATCACAGGAAAAGAAATCAGCCCTCGACAACTTAACCGGCAGAAAAAGATTTTTTTGAAAATATCCCTAAGCCCCGGGGTCACAATTTCATCAAAAATCTGACTTTCCGCAATTCACTCAAAAATGGTGCCAAACGGTTGCAAATGCTCCCCTGAGAGGTTTGGCGGTCGAAACAGGTGGCTTTATATCACAGAGCAAGAAATCAGCCCTCGACAACTTAACCGGCAGAAAAAGATTTTTTTGAAAAAATACCTAAGCCCCGGGGTCACAATTTCATCAAAACTCTTACTTTCGGCATTTCACTCAAAAATAGTGCCAAACGGTTGCAAATGCTTCCGTGAGAGGTTTGCCTGTCGAAACAGAAGGCTTTTTATCACAGGAAAAGAAATCAGCCCTCGACAACTTAACCGGCAGAAAAAGATTTTTTTGAAAATATCCCTAAGCCCCGGGGTCACAATTTCATCAAAAATCTGACTTTCCGCAATTCACTCAAAAATGGTGCCAAACGGTTTCAAAGGCTCCCCTGAGAGGTTTGGCGGTCGAAACAGAAGTCTTTTTATCACAGGAAAAGAAATCAGCCCTTGACAACTTAACCGGCAGAAAAAGATTTTTTTGAAAAAATTCCCAAGCCCCGGGGTCACAATTTCATCAAAATTCTGACTTTCGGCAATTCACTCAAAAAATGGTGCCAAACGGTTCCAAATGCTCCCCTGAGAGGTTTGGCGGTCGAAACAGATGGCTTTATATCACAGAGCAAGAAATCAGCCATGGACAACTTAACCGGCAGAAAAATATTTTTTTGAAAAAATCCCTAAACCCCAGGGTCACAATTTCATCAAAAATCTGACTTTCGGCAATTCACTCAAAAATGGTGACAAACGATTGCAAATGCTCCCACGAGAGGTTTGGCGATCGAAACAGAAGGCTTTTTATCACAGGAGAGGAAATCAGACCTCCACAACGTAGTCTGTAGAAAAAGTTTTTTAAACAAAAATCCCTAAGCTGCGCGGTTACAATTTCAGCAAAAATCTGACTTTCGGCAATTCGCTCAAAAATGGTGCCAAACGGTTGCAAATACTCCCGTGAGAGGTTTGGCGGTTGATACAGAAGGCTTTTTATCACGGGAATAGAAATCAGCCCTCGACAACTTAACCGGCAGAAAAAGATTTTTTTGAAAAAATCCCTAAACCCCAGGGTCACAATTTCATCAAAAATCTGACTTTCGGCAATTCACTCAAAAATGGTGCCAAACGGTTGCAAATACTCCCGTGAGAGGTTTGGCGGTTGATACAGAAGGCTTTTTATCACGGGAATAGAAATCAGCCCTCGACAACTTAACCGGCAGAAAAAGATTTTTTTGAAAAAATCCCTAAACCCCAGGGTCACAATTTCATCAAAAATCTGACTTTCGGCAATTCACTCAAAAATGGTGCCAAACGGTTGCAAATACTCCCCTGAGAGGTTTGGCGGTTGATACAGAAGGCTTTTTATCACGGGAATAGAAATCAGCCCTCGACAACTTAACCGGCAGAAAAAGATTTTTTTGAAAAAATCCCTAAGCCCCGGGGTCACAATTTCATCAAAACTCTTACTTTCGGCATTTCACTCAAAAATGGTGCCAAACGGTTGCAAATGCTCCCGTGAGAAGTTTGCCTGTCGAAACAGAAGGCTTTTTATCACAGGAAAAGAAATCAGCCATGGACAACTTAACCGGCAGAAAAATATTTTTTTCAAAAAATCCCTAAGCCCCGGGGTCACAATTTCATCAAAAATCTGACCTTCGGCATTTAACTCACAAATGGTGCCAAACGGTTGCAAATGCTCCCCTGAGAGGTTTGGCTGTCGAAACAGAAGGCTTTTTATCACAGGAAAACAAATCAGCCCTCGACAACTTAACCGGCAGAAATATATTTTTTTGAAAAAATCCCTAAGCCCCGGGGTCACAATTTCATCAAAAATCTAACTTTCGGCATTTCACTCAAACATGGTGCCAAACGGTTGCAAATGCTCCCCTGAGAGGTTTGGCTGTCGAAACAGAAGGCTTTTTATCACAGGAAAACAAATCAGCCCTCGACAACTTAACCGGCAGAAATATATTTTTTTGAAAAAATCCCTAAGCCCCGGGGTCACAATTTCATCAAAAATCTAACTTTCGGCATTTCACTCAAACATGGTGCCAAACGGTTGCAAATGCTCCCCTGAGAGTTTTGGCGGTTGATACAGAAGCCTTTTTATCACGGGAATAGAAATCAGCCCTCGACAACTTAACCGGCAGAAAAAGATTTTTTTGAAAAAATCCCTAAGCCCCGGGGTCACAATTTCATCAAAAATCTGACTTTCGGCATTTCACTCAAAAATGGTGCCAAACGGTTGCAAATACTCCCCTGAGAGGTTTGGCGGTTGATACAGAAGGCTTTTTATCACGGGAATAGAAATCAACCCTCGACAACTTAACCGGCAGAAAAAGATTTTTTTGAAAAAATCCCTAAGCCCCGGGGTCACAATTTCATCAAAACTCTTACTTTCGGCATTTCACTCAAAAATGGTGCCAAACGATTGCAAATGCTCCCGTGAGAAGTTTGCCTGTCGAAAGAGAAGGCTTTTTATCACAGGAAAAGAAATCAGCCATGGACAACTTAACCGGCAGAAAAATATTTTTTTGAAAAAATCCCTAAGCCCCGGGGTCACAATTTCATCAAAAATCTGACTTTTGGCATTTCACTCAAACATGGTGCCAAACGGTTGCAAATGCTCCCGTGAGAGGTTTGGCTGTTGAAACAGAAGTCTTTTTATCAGAGGAAAAGAAATCAGCCCTCGACAATTTAACCGGCAGAAAAAGATTTTTTTGAAAAAATTCCCAAGCCCCGGGGTCACAATTTCATCAAGAATCTGACTTTCGGCAATTCACTCAAAAATGGTGCCAAACGGTTGCAAATGCACCCCTGAGAGGTTTGGCGGTCGAAACAGATGGCTTTATATCACAGAGCAAGAAATCAGCCATGGACAACTTAACCGGCAGAAAAAGATTTTTTTGAAAAAATCCCTAAGCCCCGGGGTCACAATTTCATCAAGAATCTGACTTTCGGCAATTCACTCAAAAATGGTGCCAAACGGTTGCAAATGCTCCCCTGAGAGGTTTGGCGGTCGAAACAGGTGGCTTTATATCACAGAGCAAGAAATCAGCCCTCGACAACTTAACCGGCAGAAAAAGATTTTTTTGAAAAAATCCCTAAGCCCCGGGGTCACAATTTCATCAAAACTCTTACTTTCGGCATTTCACTCAAAAATAGTGCCAAACGGTTGCAAATGCTCCCGTGAGAGGTTTGCCTGTCGAAACAGAAGGCTTTTTATCACAGGAAAAGAAATCAGCCCTCGACAACTTAACCGGCAGAAAAAGATTTTTTTAAAAATATCCCTAAGCCCCGGGGTCACAATTTCATCAAAAATCTGACTTTCCGCAATTCACTCAAAAATGGTGCCAAACGGTTTCAAAGGCTCCCCTGAGAGGTTTGGCGGTCGAAACAGAAGTCTTTTTATCACAGGAAAAGAAATCAGCCCTTGACAACTTAACCGGCAAAAAAAGATTTTTTTGAAAAAATCCCTAAGCCCCGGGGTCACAATTTCATCAAAAATCTGACTTTCGCCAATTCACTCAAAAATGGCGCTAAACCGTTGCAAATGCTCCCCTGAGAGGTTTGGCGGTCGAAACAGATGGCTTTCTATCACAGAGCAGGAAATCAGCCATGGACAACTTAACCGGCAGAAAAATATTTTTTTGAAAAAATCCCTAAACCCCAGGGTCACAATTTCATCAAAAATCTGAATTTCGGCAATTCACTCAAAAATGGTGCCAAACGGTTGCAAATACTCCCCTGAGAGGTTTGGCGGTTGATACAGAAGGCTTTTTATCACGGGAATAGAAATCAGCCCTCGACAACTTAATCGGCAGAAAAAGATTTTTTTGAAAATATCCCTAAGCCGCGGGGTCACAATTTCATCAAGAATCTGACTTTCGGCAATTCACTCAAAAATGGTGCCAAACGGTTGCAAATGCTCCAATGAGAGGTTTGGCGGCTGAAACAGAAGGCTTTCTATCACGGGAAAAGAAATCAGCCATGGACAACTTAACCGGCAGAAAAATATTTTTTTCAAAAAATCCCTAAGCCCCGGGGTCACAATTTCAGCAAAAATCTGACTTTCGCCAATTCACTCAAAAATGGTGCTAAACCGTTGCAAATGCTCCCCTGAGAGGTTTGGCGGTCGAAACAGATGGCTTTATATCACAGAGCAGGAAATCAGCCATGGACAACTTAACCGGCAGAAAAATATTTTTTTGAAAAAATCCCTAAACCCCAGGGTCACAATTTCATCAAAAATCTGAATTTCGGCAATTCACTCAAAAATGGTGACAAACGGTTGCAAATACTCCCCTGAGAGGTTTGGCGGTTGATACAGAAGGCTTTTTATCACGGGAATAGAAATCAGCCCTCGACAACTTAATCGGCAGAAAAAGATTTTTTTGAAAATATCCCTAAGCCGCGGGGTCACAATTTCATCAAGAATCTGACTTTCGGCAATTCACTCAAAAATGGTGCCAAACGGTTGCAAATGCTCCCGTGAGAAGTTTGCCTGTCGAAACAGAAGGCTTTTTATCACAGGAAAAGAAATCAGCCATGGACAACTTAACCGGCACAAAAATATTTTTTTCAAAAAATCCCTAAGCCCCGGGGTCACAATTTCATCAAAAATCTGACCTTCGGCATTTAACTCACAAATGGTGCCAAACGGTTTCAAATGCTCCCCTGAGAGGTTTGGCTGTCGAAACAGAAGGCTTTTTATCACAGGAAAACAAATCAGCCCTCGACAACTTAACCGGCAGAAATATATTTTTTTGAAAAAATCCCTAAGCCCCGGGGTCACAATTTCATCAAAAATCTAACTTTCGGCATTTCACTCAAACATGGTGCCAAACGGTTGCAAATGCTCCCCTGAGAGGTTTGGCTGTCGAAACAGAAGGCTTTTTATCACAGGAAAACAAATCAGCCCTCGACAACTTAACCGGCAGAAATATATTTTTTTGAAAAAATCCCTAAGCCCCGGGGTCACAATTTCATCAAAAATCTAACTTTCGGCATTTCACTCAAACATGGTGCCAAACGGTTGCAAATGCTCCCCTGAGAGGTTTGGCGGTTGATACAGAAGCCTTTTTATCACGGGAATAGAAATCAGCCCTCGACAACTTAACCGGCAGAAAAAGATTTTTTTGACAAAATCCCTAAGCCCCGGGGTCACAATTTCATCAAAAATCTGACTTTCGGCATTTCACTCAAACATGGTGCCAAACGGTTGCAAATGCTCCCGTGAGAGGTTTGGCTGTTGAAACAGAAGTCTTTTTATCAGAGGAAAAGAAATCAGCCCTCGACAATTTAACCGGCAGAAAAAGATTTTTTTGAAAAAATTCCCAAGCCCCGGGGTCACAATTTCATCAAATATCTGACCTTCGGCAATTCACTCAAAAATGGTGCCAAACGGTTCCAAATGCTCCCCTGAGAGGTTTGGCGGTCGAAACAGATGGCTTTATATCACAGAGCAAGAAATCAGCCATGGACAACTTAACCGGCAGAAAAATATTTTTTTGAAAAAATCCCTAAGCCCCGGGGTCACAATTTCATCAAAAATCTGACTTTCGGCAATTCACTCAAAAATGGTGCCAAACGGTTGCAAATACTCCCCTGAGAGGTTTGGCGGTTGATACAGAAGGCTTTTTATCACGGGAATAGAAATCAGCCCTCGACAACTTAACCGGCAGAAAAAGATTTTTTTGAAAAAATCCCTAAGCCCCGGGGTCACAATTTCATCAAAACTCTTACTTTCGGCATTTCACTCAAAAATAGTGCCAAACGGTTGCAAATGCTCCCGTGAGAGGTTTGCCTGTCGAAACAGACGGCTTTTTATCACAGGAAAAGAAATCAGCCATGGACAACTTAACCGGCAGAAAAATATTTTTTTCAAAAAATCCCTAAGCCCCGGGGTCACAATTTCATCAAAAATCTGACTTTTGGCATTTCACTCAAACATGGTGCCAAACGGTTGCAAATGCTCCCGTGAGAGGTTTGGCTGTTGAAACAGAAGTCTTTTTAACAGAGGAAAAGATATCAGCCCTCGACAATTTAACCGGCAGAAAAAGATTTTTTTGAAAAAATTCCCAAGCCCCGGGGTCACAATTTCATCAAAAATCTGACCTTCGGCAATTCACTCAAAAATGGTGCCAAACGGTTCTAAATGCTCCCCTGAGAGGTTTGGCGGTCGAAACAGATGGCTTTATATCACAGAGCAAGAAATCAGCCATGGACAACTTAACCGGCAGAAAAAGATTTTTTTGAAAAAATCCCTAAGCCCCGGGGTCACAATTTCATCAAAAATCTGACTTTCGGCAATTCACTCAAAAATGGTGCCAAACGGTTGCAAATGCTCCCCTGAGAGGTTTGGCGGTCGAAACAGGTGGCTTTATATCACAGAGCAAGAAATCAGCCCTCGACAACTTAACCGGCAGAAAAAGATTTTTTTGAAAAAATCCCTAAGCCCCGGGGTCACAATTTCATCAAAACTCTTACTTTCGGCATTTCACTCTAAAATAGTGCCAAACGGTTGCAAATGCTCCCGTGAGAGGTTTGCCTGTCGAAACAGAAGGCTTTTTATCACAGGAAAAGAAATCAGCCCTCGACAACTTAACCGGCAGAAAAAGATTTTTTTGAAAATATCCCTAAGCCCCGGGGTCACAATTTCATCAAAAATCTGACTTTCCGCAATTCACTCAAAAATGGTGCCAAACGGTTTCAAAGGCTCCCCTGAGAGGTTTGGCGGTCGAAACAGAAGTCTTTTTATCACAGGAAAAGAAATCAGCCCTTGACAACTTAACCGGCAAAAAAAGATTTTTTTGAAAAAATCCCTAAGCCCCGGGGTCACAATTTCATCAAAAATCTGACTTTCGCCAATTCACTCAAAAATGGCGCTAAACCGTTGCAAATGCTCCCCTGAGAGGTTTGGCGGTCGAAACAGATGGCTTTATATCACAGAGCAGGAAATCAGCCATGGACAACTTAACCGGCAGAAAAATATTTTTTTGAAAAAATCCCTAAACCCCAGGGTCACAATTTCATCAAAAATCTGAATTTCGGCAATTCACTCAAAAATGGTGCCAAACGGTTGCAAATACTCCCCTGAGAGGTTTGGCGGTTGATACAGAAGGCTTTTTATCACGGGAATAGAAATCAGCCCTCGACAACTTAATCGGCAGAAAAAGATTTTTTTGAAAAAATCCCTAAGCCGCGGGGTCACAATTTCATCAAGAATCTGACTTTCGGCAATTCACTCAAAAATGGTGCCAAACGGTTGCAAATGCTCCAATGAGAGGTTTGGCGGCTGAAACAGAAGGCTTTCTATCACGGGAAAAGAAATCAGCCATGGACAACTTAACCGGCAGAAAAATATTTTTTTCAAAAAATCCCTAAGCCCCGGGGTCACAATTTCAGCAAAAATCTGACTTTCGCCAATTCACTCAAAAATGGTGCTAAACCGTTGCAAATGCTCCCCTGAGAGGTTTGGCGGTCGAAACAGATGGCTTTATATCACAGAGCAGGAAATCAGCCATGGACAACTTAACCGGCAGAAAAATATTTTTTTGAAAAAATCCCTAAACCCCAGGGTCACAATTTCATCAAAAATCTGAATTTCGGCAATTCACTCAAAAATGGTGCCAAACGGTTGCAAATACTCCCCTGAGAGGTTTGGCGGTTGATACAGAAGGCTTTTTATCACGGGAATAGAAATCAGCCCTCGACAACTTAATCGGCAGAAAAAGATGTTTTTGAAAATATCCCTAAGCCGCGGGGTCACAATTTCATCAAGAATCTGACTTTCGGCAATTCACTCAAAAATGGTGCCAAACGGTTGCAAATGCTCCAATGAGAGGTTTGGCGGCTGAAACAGAAGGCTTTCTATCACGGGAAAAGAAATCAGCCATGGACAACTTAACCGGCAGAAAAATATTTTTTTCAAAAAATCCCTAAGCCCCGGGGTCACAATTTCATCAAAAATCTGACCTTCGGCATTTAACTCACAAATGGTGCCAAACGGTTGCAAATGCTCCCCTGAGAGGTTTGGCTGTCGAAACAGAAGGCTTTGTATCACAGGAAAAGAAATCAGCCCTCGACAACTTAACCGGCAGAAAAATATTTTTTTGAAAAAATCCCTAAGCCCCGAGGTCACAATTTCATCAAAAATCTGACTTTCGGCATTTCACTCAAAAATGGTGCCAAACGGTTGCAAATGCTCCCATGAGAGGTTTGGCTGTCGAAACAGAAGTCTTTTTATGACAGGAAAAGAAATCAGCCCTCGACAATTTAACCGGCAGAAAAAGATTTTTTTGAAAAAATTCCCAAGCCCCGGGGTCACAATTTAATCAAATATCTGACCTTCGGCAATTCACTCAAAAATGGTGCCAAATGGTTCCAAATGCTCCCCTGAGAGGTTTGGCGGTCGAAACAGATGGCTTTATATCACAGAGCAAGAAATCAGCCATGGACAACTTAACCGGCAGAAAATTTTTTTTTGAAAAAATCCCTAAGCCCCGGGGTCACAATTTCATCAAAAATCTGACTTTCGGCAATTCACTCAAAAATGGTGCCAAACGGTTGCAAATAATCCCCTGAGAGGTTTGGCGGTTGATACAGAAGGCTTTTTATCACAATTTTTATCACAATTTCATCAAAACTCTTACTTTCGGCATTTCACTCAAAAATAGTGCCAAACGGTTGCAAATGCTCCCGTGAGAGGTTTGGCGGTCGAAACAGATGGCTTTATATCACAGAGCAAGAAATCAGCCATGGACAACTTAACTGGAAAAAAAAATATTTTTTTGAAAAAATCCCTAAACCCCAGGGTCACAATTTCATCAAAAATCTGACTTTCGGCAATTCACTCAAAAATGGTGACAAACGGTTGCAAATGCTCCCCCGAGAGGTTTGGCGGTCGAAACAGAAGGCTTTTTATCGCAGGAGAGGAAATCAGACTTCCACAACGTAGTCTGTAGAAAAAGTTTTTTAAACAAAAATCCCTAAGCTGCGCGGTTACAATTTCAGCAAAAATCTGAAGTTCTGCAGTTCACCCAAAAATGGTGCCAAACGGTTGCAAATGCTCCCCTGAGAGGTTTGGCGTTTGAAACAGAAGGCTTTTTATCACAGGAAAAGAAATCAGCCCTCGACAACTCAACCGGGAGAAAAAGATTTTTTTGAAAAAATCGCAAATGCTCCCCTGAGAGGTTGTCCACCGCCTGTGCACCGTCCCTCAGACCATGTGGTGTAAGAAAAAAATGAACAAATTCCTATGCCCCCAAGTAACCCAGAGATGCATTTTAAATAAATGCACACATAAAGTAGGAGTAAACTAGGAGTAAAGTAGGTGTAAACCAGGAGTAAACTGGGAGTAAAGTAGCTGTAAAGTAGGAGTAAAGTAGGTGTAAACTAGGAGTAAACTAGGAGTAAAGTAGGTGTAAAGTAGGAGTAAACTAGGTGTAAACTAGGAGTAAACTAGGAGTAAAGTAGGAGTAAACTAGGTGTAAAGTAGATGTAAACTAGGAGTAAACTAGGTGTAAAGGAGGCGTAAACTAGGTGTGAACTAGGAGTAAGGCAGGAGTAAATTAGCCAATCACATGCAGCCCATTGTGTAAATAATGTATATAAAGCAGATACTTTGAGGGAACATCCATTCCTCCTCGCCACTATGAGCTGAATAAAGAGCATGAAATCCACTCTCGACTCAGAGTATATTTCATTCTCAAACCCTCCAACACTTCTCTGATGAAAAAAGGGATGTCCTATTCAATAATAAATAAATAATAATAATAGTTTTATTATTTATACCCCACCCATCTGACTGGGTCGTGCCAGCCACGCTCAGCAGCTTGCAGGATAAAATAATAAACAATAAAACATGAAACTTTTTTGAACTATATGCCTACTATATGGAAGTTAACAACTGGACAACAGAAATGGATTGTACACACTCTAATGGTAGCTGAGAGGCTGATATTGATAAACTGGAAGAGTAAAGAGATGATCTCCTTTAATCGGTGGATTGATAATATGGTAACACTTGCAACCTGTGAACGGACTGCTTACAAACATAGACTGCTTGGATGAATACGAATGAATTTATACAACATGTAGTTGACTAATTTATATTAGGGCGCGGTCACAATTTCATAAAAAATCTGACTTTCGGCAATTCACCCAAAAATGGTGCCCAGCTGTTGCAAATGCTCCCCTGAGAGGTTTGGCGGTCGAAACAGAAGGCTTTATATCACAGAGCACAGAAATCAGCCATGGACAACTTAACCGGCAGAAAAATGGTGCGAAACGGTTGCAAATGCTCCCGTGAGAGGTTTGGCGGTCGAAACAGAAGGCTTTTTATCACAGGAAAAGAAATCAGCCCTCGACAATTTAACCGGCAGAAAAAGATTTTTTTGAAAAAATCCCTAAGCCCCGGGGTCACAATTTCATCAAAAATCTGACTTTCGGCATTTCACTCAAAAATGGTGCCAAACGGTTGCAAATGCTCCCGTGAGAGGTTTGGCTGTTGAAACAGAAGTCTTTTTATCAGAGGAAAAGAAATCAGCCCTCGACAATTTAACCGGCAGAAAAAGATTTTTTTGAAAAAATTCCCAAGCCCCGGGGTCACAATTTCATCAAAACTCTTACTTTTGGCATTTCACTCAAAAATAGTGCCAAACGGTTGCAAATGCTCCCGGGAGAGGTTTGACTGTCGAAACAGAAGGCTTTTTATCACAGGAAAAGAAATCAGCCCTCGACAACTTAACCGGCAGAAAAAGATTTTTTTGAAAATATCCCTAAGCCCCGGGGTCACAATTTCATCAAAAATCTGACTTTCCGCAATTCACTCAAAAATGGTGCCAAACGGTTTCAAAGGCTCCCCTGAGAGGTTTGGCGGTCGAAACAGAAGTCTTTTTATCACAGGAAAAGAAATCAGCCCTTGACAACTTAACCGGCAAAAAAAGATTTTTTTGAAAAAATCCCTAAGCCCCGGGGTCACAATTTCATCAAAAATCTGACTTTCGCCAATTCACTCAAAAATGGCGCTAAACCGTTGCAAATGCTCCCCTGAGAGGTTTGGCGGTCGAAACAGATGGCTTTATATCACAGAGCAGGAAATCAGCCATGGACAACTTAACCGGCAGAAAAATATTTTTTTGAAAAAATCCCTAAACCCCAGGGTCACAATTTCATCAAAAATCTGAATTTCGGCAATTCACTCAAAAATGGTGCCAAACGGTTGCAAATACTAACCTGAGAGGTTTGGCGGTTGATACAGAAGGCTTTTTATCACGGGAATAGAAATCAGCCCTCGACAACTTAATCGGCAGAAAAAGATTTTTTTGAAAATATCCCTAAGCCGCGGGGTCACAATTTCATCAAGAATCTGACTTTCGGCAATTCACTCAAAAATGGTGCCAAACGGTTGCAAATGCTCCAATGAGAGGTTTGGCGGCTGAAACAGAAGGCTTTCTATCACGGGAAAAGAAATCAGCCATGGACAACTTAACCGGCAGAAAAAGATTTTTTTGAAAAAATCCCTAAGCCCCGGGGTCACAATTTCATCAAAAATCTGACTTTCGCCAATTCACTCAAAAATGGTGCTAAACCGTTGCAAATGCTCCCCTGAGAGGTTTGGCGGTCGAAACAGATGGCTTTATATCACAGAGCAGGAAATCAGCCATGGACAACTTAACCGGCAGAAAAATATTTTTTTGAAAAAATCCCTAAACCCCAGGGTCACAATTTCATCAAAAATCTGAATTTCGGCAATTCACTCAAAAATGGTGCCAAACGGTTGCAAATACTCCCCTGAGAGGTTTGGCGGTTGATACAGAAGGCTTTTTATCACGGGAATAGAAATCAGCCCTCGACAACTTAATCGGCAGAAAAAGATTTTTTTGAAAATATCCCTAAGCCGCGGGGTCACAATTTCATCAAGAATCTGACTTTCGGCAATTCACTCAAAAATGGTGCCAAACGGTTGCAAATAATCCCCTGAGAGGTTTGGCGGTTGATACAGAAGGCTTTTTATCACAATTTTTATCACAATTTCATCAAAACTCTTACTTTCGGCATTTCACTCAAAAATAGTGCCAAACGGTTGCAAATGCTCCCGTGAGAGGTTTGGCGGTCGAAACAGATGGCTTTATATCACAGAGCAAGAAATCAGCCATGGACAACTTAACCGGAAAAAAAAATATTTTTTTGAAAAAATCCCTAAACCCCAGGGTCACAATTTCATCAAAAATCTGACTTTCGGCAATTCACTCAAAAATGGTGACAAACGGTTGCAAATGCTCCCCCGAGAGGTTTGGCGGTCGAAACAGAAGGCTTTTTATCGCAGGAGAGGAAATCAGACCTCCACAACGTAGTCTGTAGAAAAAGTTTTTTAAACAAAAATCCCTAAGCTGCGCGGTTACAATTTCAGCAAAAATCTGAAGTTCTGCAGTTCACCCAAAAATGGTGCCAAACGGTTGCAAATGCTCCCCTGAGAGGTTTGGCGTTTGAAACAGAAGGCTTTTTATCACAGGAAAAGAAATCAGCCCTCGACAACTCAACCGGGAGAAAAAGATTTTTTTGAAAAAATCGCAAATGCTCCCCTGAGAGGTTGTCCACCGCCTGTGCACCGTCCCTCAGACCATGTGGTGTAAGAAAAAAATGAACAAATTCCTATACCCCCAAGTAACCCAGAGATGCATTTTAAATAAATGCACACATAAAGTAGGAGTAAACTAGATGTAAACTAGGAGTAAAGTAGGTGTAAACCAGGAGTAAACTGGGAGTAAAGTAGGTGTAAACTAGGAGTAAACTAGGAGTAAACTAGGAGTAAAGTAGGTGTAAAGTAGATGTAAACTAGGTGTAAAGGAGGAGTAAACTAGGTGTGAACTAGGAGTAAACTAGGTGTGAACTAGGTGTAAAGTAGGTGTAAAGTAGGAGTAAACTAGATGTAAAGGAGGCGTAAACTAGGTGTGAACTAGGAGTAAGGCAGGAGTAAATTAGCCAATCACATGCAGCCCATTGTGTAAATAATGTATATAAAGCAGATACTTTGAGGGAACATCCATTCCTCCTCGCCACTATGAGCTGAATAAAGAGCATGAAATCCACTCTCGACTCAGAGTATATTTCATTCTCAAACCCTCCAACACTTCTCTGATGAAAAAAGGGATGTCCTATTCAATAATAAATAAATAATAATAATAGTTTTATTATTTATACCCCACCCATCTGACTGGGTCGTGCCAGCCACGCTCAGCAGCTTGCAGGATAAAATAATAAACAATAAAACATGAAACTTTTTTGAACTATATGCCTACTATATGGAAGTTAACAACTGGACAACAGAAATGGATTGTACACACTCTAATGGTAGCTGAGAGGCTGATATTGATAAACTGGAAGAGTAAAGAGATGATCTCCTTTAATCGGTGGATTGATAATATGGTAACACTTGCAACCTGTGAACGGACTGCTTACAAACATAGACTGCTTGGATGAATACGAATGAATTTATACAACATGTAGTTGACTAATTTATATTAGGGCGCGGTCACAATTTCATAAAAAATCTGACTTTCGGCAATTCACCCAAAAATGGTGCCCAGCTGTGGCAAATGCTCCCCTGAGAGGTTTGGCGGTCGAAACAGAAGGCTTTATATCACAGAGCAAAGAAATCAGCCATGGACAACTTAACCGGCAGAAAAATGGTGCAAAACGGTTGCAAATGCTCCCGTGAGAGGTTTGGCGGTCGAAACAGAAGGCTTTTTATCACAGGAAAAGAAATCAGCCCTCGACAACTTAACCGGCAGAAAAATATTTTTTTGAAAAAATTCCCAAGCCCCGGGGTCACAATTTCATCAAAAATCTGACTTTCGGCATTTCACTCAAAAATGGTGCCAAACGGTTGCAAATGCTCCCGTGAGAGGTTTGGCTGTTGAAACAGAAGTCTTTTTATCAGAGGAAAAGAAATCAGCCCTCGACAATTTAACCGGCAGAAAAAGATTTTTTTGAAAAAATTCCCAAGCCCCGGGGTCACAATTTCATCAAAAATCTGACTTTCGCCAATTCACTCAAAAATGGCGCTAAACCGTTGCAAATGCTCCCCTGAGAGGTTTGGCGGTCGAAACAGATGGCTTTATATCACAGAGCAGGAAATCAGCCCTCGACAACTTAATCGGCAGAAAAAGATTTTTTTGAAAATATCCCTAAGCCGCGGGGTCACAATTTCATCAAGAATCTGACTTTCGGCAATTCACTCAAAAATGGTGCCAAACGGTTGCAAATGCTCCAATGAGAGGTTTGGCGGCTGAAACAGAAGGCTTTCTATCACGGGAAAAGAAATCAGCCATGGACAACTTAACCGGCAGAAAAATATTTTTTTGAAAAAATCCCTAAGCCCCGAGGTCACAATTTCATCAAAAATCTGACTTTCGGCATTTCACTCAAAAATGGTGCCAAACGGTTGCAAATGCTCCCATGAGAGGTTTGGCTGTCGAAACAGAAGGCTTTTTATCGCAGGAGAGGAAATCAGACCTCCACAACGTAGTCTGTAGAAAAAGTTTTTTAAACAAAAATCCCTAAGCTGCGCGGTTACAATTTCAGCAAAAATCTGACTTTCGGCAATTCACTCAAAAATGGTGCCAAACAGTTGCAAATACTCCCCTGAGAGGTTTGGCGGTTGATACAGAAGGCTTTTTATCACGGGAATAGAAATCAGCCCTCGACAACTTAACCGGCAGAAAAAGATTTTTTTGAAAAAATCCCTAAACCCCAGGGTCACAATTTCATCAAAAATCTGACTTTTGGCAATTCACTCAAAAATGGTGCCAAACGGTTGCAAATACCCCCCCGAGAGGTTTGGCGGTTGATACAGAAGGCTTTTTATCACGGGAATAGAAATCAGCCCTCGACAACTTAACCGGCAGAAAAAGATTTTTTTGAAAAAATCCCTAAGCCCCGGGGTCACAATTTCATCAAAACTCTTACTTTCGGCATTTCACTCAAAAATGGTGCCAAACGGTTGCAAATACTCCCGTGAGAAGTTTGCCTGTCGAAACAGAAGGCTTTTTATCACAGGAAAAGAAATCAGCCATGGACAACTTAACCGGCAGAAAAATATTTTTTTCAAAAAATCCCTAAGCCCCGGGGTCACAATTTCATCAAAAATCTGACCTTCGGCATTTAACTCACAAATGGTGCCAAACGGTTGCAAATGCTCCCCTAAGAGGTTTGGCGGTCGAAACAGATGGCTTTATATCACAGAGCAAGAAATCAGCCATGGACAACTTAACCGGCAGAAAAATATTTTTTTCAAAAAATCCCTAAGCCCCGGGGTCAAAATTTCATCAAAAATCTGACCTTCGGCATTTAACTCACAAATGGTGCCAAACGGTTGCAAATGCTCCCCTGAGAGGTTTGGCTGTCGAAACAGAAGGCTTTTTATCACAGGAAAACAAATCAGCCCTCGACAACTTAACCGGCAGAAATATATTTTTTTGAAAAAATCCCTAAGCCCCGGGGTCACAATTTCATCAAAAATCTAACTTTCGGCATTTCACTCAAACATGGTGCCAAACGGTTGCAAATGCTCCCCTGAGAGGTTTGGCTGTCGAAACAGAAGGCTTTTTATCACACGAAAAGAAATGAGCCCTCGACAACTTAACCGGCAGAAAAATATTTTTTTGAAAAAATCCCTAAGCCCCGGGGTCACAATTTCATCAAAAATCTGACTTTCGGCATTTCACTCAAACATGGTGCCAAACGGTTGCAAATGCTCCCGTGAGAGGTTTGGCTGTTGAAACAGAAGGCTTTTTATCAGAGGAAAAGAAATCAGCCCTCGACAATTTAACCGGCAGAAAAAGATTTTTTTGAAAAAATTCCCAAGCCCCGGGGTCACAATTTCATCAAATATCTGACCTTCGGCAATTCACTCAAAAATGGTGCCAAACGGTTCCAAATGCTCCCCTAAGAGGTTTGGCGGTCGAAACAGATGGCTTTATATCACGGGAATAGAAATCAGCCCTCGACAACTTAACCGGCAGAAAAAGATTTTTTTGAAAAAATGGCTAAGCCCCGGAGTCACAATTTCATCAAAAATCTGACCTTCGGCATTTAACTCACAAATAGTGCCAAACGGTTGCAAATGCTCCCGTGAGAGGTTTGCCTGTCGAAACAGTAGCCTTTTCATCACAGGAAAAGAAATCAGCCCTCGACAACTTAACCGGCAGAAAAATATTTTTTTGAAAAAATCCCTAAGCCCCGGGGTCACAATTTCATCAAAAATCTGACTTTCGGCATTTCACTCAAAAATGGTGCCAAACGGTTGCAAATGCTCCCCTGAGAGGTTTGGCTGTTGAAACAGAAGTCTTTTTATCAGAGGAAAAGAAATCAGCCCTCGACAATTTAACCGGCAGAAAAAGATTTTTTTGAAAAAATTCCCAAGCCCCGGGGTCACAATTTCATCAAAAATCTGACCTTCGGCAATTCACTCAAAAATGGTGCCAAACGGTTCCAAAGCTCCCCTGAGAGGTTTGGCGGTCGAAACAGATGGCTTTATATCACAGAGCAAGAAATCAGCCATGGACAACTTAACCGGCAGAAAAATATTTTTTTGAAAAAATCCCTAAGCCCCGGGGTCACAATTTCATCAAAACTCTTACTTTCGGCATTTCACTCAAAAATAGTGCCAAACGGTTGCAAATGCTCCCGTGAGAGGTTTGCCTGTCGAAACAGAAGGCTTTTTATCACAGGAAAAGAAATCAGCCCTCGACAACTTAACCGGCAGAAAAATATTTTTTTGAAAAAATCCCTAAGCCCCAGGGTCACAATTTCATCAAAAATCTGACTTTCGGCAATTCACTCAAAAATGGTGCCAAACGGTTGCAAATACGCCCCTGATAGGTTTGGCGGTTGATACAGAAGGCTTTTTATCACGGGAATAGAAATCAGCCCTCGACAACTTAACCGGCAGAAAAACATTTTTTTAAAAAAATCCCTAAGCCCCGGGGTCACAATTTCATCAAAACTCTTACTTTCGGCATTTCACTCAAAAATAGTGCCAAACGGTTCCAAATGCTCCCCTGAGAGGTTTGGCGGTCGAAACAGATGGCTTTATATCACAGAGCAAGAAATCAGCCATGGACAACTTAGCCGGCAGAAAAATATTTTTTTGAAAAAATCCCTAAGCCCCGGGGTCACAATTTCATCAAAAATCTGACTTTCGGCAATTCACTCAAAAATGGTGCCAAACGGTTGCAAATACTCCCCTGAGAGGTTTGGCGGTTGATACAGAAGGCTTTTTATCACGGGAATAGAAATCAGCCCTCGACAACTTAACCGGCAGAAAAAGATTTTTTTGAAAAAATCCCTAAGCCCCGGGGTCACAATTTCATCAAAACTCTTACTTTCGGCATTTCACTCAAAAATAGTGCCAAACGGTTGCAAATGCTCCCGTGAGAGGTTTGCCTGTCGAAACAGAAGGCTTTTTATCACAGGAAAAGAAATCAGCCCTCGACAACTTAACCGACAGAAAAAGATTTTTTTGAAAATATCCCTAAGCCCCGGGGTCACAATTTCATCAAAAATCTGACTTTCCGCAATTCACTCAAAAATGGTGCCAAACGGTTGCAAATGCTCCCCTGAGAGATTTGGCAGTCGAAACAGGAGGCTTTATATCACAGAGCAAGAAATCAGCCATGGACAACTTAACCGGCAGAAAAATGGTGCCAAACGGTTGCAAATGCTCCCCTGAGAGGTTTTGCTGTCGAAACAGAAGTCTTTTTATCACAGGAAAAGAAATCAGCCCTTGACAACTTAACCGGCAAAAAAAGATTTTTTTGAAAAAATCCCTAAGCCCCGGGGTCACAATTTCATCAAAAATCTGACTTTCGCCAATTCACTAAAAAATGGTGCTAAACCGTTGCAAATGCTCCCCTGAGAGGTTTGGCTGTCGAAACAGAAGGATTTTTATCACGGGAATAGAAATCAGCCCTCGACAACTTAACCGGCAGAAAAAGATTTTTTTGAAAAAATCCCTAAGCCCCGGGGTCACAATTTCATCAAAACTCTTACTTTCGGCATTTCACTCAAAAATAGTGCCAAACGGTTGCAAATGCTCCCGTGAGAGGTTTGCCTGTCGAAACAGAAGGCTTTTTATCACAGGAAAAGAAATCAGCCCTCGACAACTTAACCGGCAGAAAAAGATTTTTTTGAAAATATCCCTAAGCCCCGGGGTCAAAATTTCATCAAAAATCTGACTTTCCGCAATTCACTCAAAAATGGTGCCAAAGGGTTGCAAATGCTCCCCTGAGAGGTTTGGCGGTCGAAGCAGGTGGCTTTATATCACAGAGCAAGAAATCAGCCATGGACAACTTAACCGGCAGAAAAATGGTGCCAAACGGTTGCAATGGCTCCCCTGAGAGGTTTTGCTGTCGAAACAGAAGTCTTTTTATCACAGGAAAATAAATCAGCCCTTGACAACTTAACCGGCAAAAAAAGATTTTTTTGAAAAAAACCCTAAACCCCAGGGTCACAATTTCATCAAAAATCTGAATTTCGGCAATTCACTCAAAAATGGTGCCAAACGGTTGCAAATACTCCCCTGAGAGGTTTGGCGGTTGATACAGAAGGCTTTTTATCACGGGAATAGAAATCAGCCCTCGACAACTTAACCGGCAGAAAAAGATTTTTTTGAAAAAATCCCTAAGCCCCGGGGTCACAATTTCATCAAAACTCTTACTTTCGGCATTTCACTCAAAAATGGTGCCAAACGGTTGCAAATGCTCCCGTGAGAAGTTTGCCTGTCGAAACAGAAGGCTTTTTATCACGGGAAAAGAAATCAGCCCTCAACAACTTAACCGGCAGAAAAAGATTTTTTTGAAAAAATGGCTAAGCCCCGGGGTCACAATTTCATCAAAAATCTGACCTTCGGCATTTAACTCACAAATGGTGCCAAACGGTTGCAAATGCTCCCCTGAGAGGTTTGGCGATCGAAACAGTAGCCTTTTCATCACAGGAAAAGAAATCAGCCCTCGACAACTTAACCGGCAGAAAAAGATTTTTTTGAAAAAATCCCTAAGCCCCGGGGTCACAATTTCATCAAAACTCTTACTTTCGGCATTTCACTCAAAAATGGTGCCAAACGGTTGCAAATGCTCCCGTGAGAGGTTTGGCTGTTGAAACAGAAGTCTTTTTATCAGAGAAAAAGAAATCAGCCCTCGACAATTTAACCGGCAGAAAAAGATTTTTTTGAAAAAATTCCCAAGCCCCGGGGTCACAATTTCATCAAAAATCTGACCTTCGGCAATTCACTCAAAAATGGTGCCAAACGGTTCCAAATGCTCCCCTGAGAGGTTTGGCGGTCGAAACAGATGGCTTTATATCAGAGAGCAAGAAATCAGCCATGGACAACTTAACCGGCAGAAAAATATTTTTTTGAAAAAATCCCTAAGCCCCGGGGTCACAATTTCATCAAAACTCTTACTTTCGGCATTTCACTCAAAAATAGTGCCAAACGGTTGCAAATGCTCCCCTGAGAGGTTTGCTTGTCGAAACAGAAGGCTTTTTATCACAGGAAAAGAAATCAGCCCTCGACAACTTAACCGGCAGAAAAATATTTTTTTGAAAAAATCCCTAAGCCCCGGGGTCACAATTTCATCAAAAATCTGACTTTCGGCAATTCACTCAAAAATGGTGCCAAACGGTTGCAAATGCTCCCGTGAGAGGTTTGGCTGTTGAAACAGAAGTCTTTTTATCAGAGGAAAAGAAATCAGCCCTCGACAATTTAACCGGCAGAAAAAGATTTTTTTGAAAAAATTCCCAAGCCCCGGGGTCACAATTTCATCAAATATCTGACCTTCGGCAATTCACTCAAAAATGGTGCCAAACGGTTCCAAATGCTCCCCTGAGAGGTTTGGCGGTCGAAACAGATGGCTTTATATCACAGAGCAAGAAATCAGCCATGGACAACTTAACCGGCAGAAAAATATTTTTTTGAAAAAATCCCTAAGCCCCGGGGTCACAATTTCATCAAAAATCTGACTTTCGGCAATTCACTCAAAAATGGTGCCAAACGGTTGCAAATACTCCCCTGAGAGGTTTGGCGGTTGATACAGAAGTCTTTTTATCACGGGAATAGAAATCAGCCCTCGACAACTTAACCGGCAGAAAAAGATTTTTTTGAAAAAATCCCTAAGCCCCGGGGTCACAATTTCATCAAAACTCTTACTTTCGGCATTTCACTCAAAAATAGTGCCAAACGGTTGCAAATGCTCCCGTGAGAGGTTTGCCTGTCGAAACAGAAGGCTTTTTATCACAGGAAAAGAAATCAGCCCTCGACAACTTAACCGGCAGAAAAAGATTTTTTTGAAAATATCCCTAAGCCCCGGGGTCACAATTTCATCAAAAATCTGACTTTCGGCAATTCCCTCAAAAATGTTACCAAACGTTGCAAATGCTCCACTGAGAGGTTTGGCGGTCGAAACAGAAGGCTTTATATCACAGTGCAAGAAATCAGCCCTCGACAACTTAACCGCCACAAAATATTTTTTTTAAAAAAATCCCTAAGCCCCGGGGTCACAATTTCATCAAAAATCTGACTTTCGGCAATTCACTCAAAAATGGTACCAAAGGTTGCAAATGCTCCACTGAAAGGTTTGGCGGTCGAAACAGAAGGCTTTATATCACAGTGCAAGAAATCAGCCCTCGACAACTTAACCGCCACAGAAAGTTTTTTTTGAAAAAATCCCTAAGCCCCGGGGTCACAATTTCATCAAAAATCTGACTTTCGGTAATTCACTCAAAAATGGTGCCAAACGGTTGCAAATGCTCCCGTGAGAGGTTTGGCGGTCGTAACAGAAGGCTTTCTATCACAGGAAAAGAAATCAGCCCTCGACAACTTAACCGGTAGAAAAAATTTTTTTTGAAAAAATCCCTAAGCCCCGGGGTCATAATTTCATCAAAAATCTAACTTTCGGCAATGGTGCCAAACGGTTGCAAATGCTCCCCTGAGAGGTTTGGCGATCGAAACAGAAGGCTTTTTATCACGGGAAAAGATATCAGCCCTCGACAACTTAACCGGCAGAAAAAGATTTTTTTGAAAAATCCCTAAGCCCCGGGGTCACAATTTCATCAAAAATCTAACTTTCGGCAATTCACTCAAAAATGGTGCCAAACGGTTGCAAATGCTCCCCTGAGAGGTTTGGCGGCCGAAACGGAAGGCTCTTTATCACGGGAAAAGAAATCAGCCCTCGACAACTTAACCAGCAGAAAAATATTTTTTTGAAAAAATCCCTAAGCCCCGGGGTCACAATTTCATCAAAAATCTGACTTTCGGCAATTCACTCAAAAATGGTGACAAACGGTGGCAAATGCTCCCCTGAGAGGTTTGGCGGTCGAAACAGAAGGCTTTATATCACAGAGCAAGAAATCAGCCCTCGGCAACTTAACCGGCAGAAAAAGATTTTTTTGAAAAAATCCCTAAGCCCCGGGGTCACAATTTCATCAAAAATCTGACTTTCGGCATTTCACTCAAACGTGGTGACAAACGGTTGCAAATGCTCCCCTGAGAGGTTTGGGGGTGAAAACAGAAGGCTTTTTTCGCAGGAGAGGAAATCAGACCTCCACAACGTAGTCTGAAGAAAAAGTTTTTTAAACAAAAATCCCTAAGCCGCGCGGTTACATTTTCAGCAAAAATCTGAAGTTCTGCAATTCACCCAAAAATGGTGCCAAACGGTTGCAAATGCTCCCCTGAGAGGTTTGGCGTTTGAAACAGAAGGCTTTTTATCACAGGAAAAGAAATCAGCCCTCGACAACTCAACCGGGAGAAAAAGATTTTTTTGAAAAAATCGCAAATGCTCCCCTGAGAGGTTGTCCACCGCCTGTGCACCGTCCCTCAGACCATGTGGTGTAAGAAAAAAATGAACAAATTCCTATGCCCCCAAGTAACCCAGAGATGCATTTTAAATAAATGCACACATAAAGTAGGAGTAAACTAGGTGTAAACTAGGAGTAAAGTAGGTGTAAACCCGGAGTAAACTGGGAGTAAAGTAGGAGTAAAATAGGTGTAAACTAGGAGTAAAGTAGGTGTAAAGTAGGAGTAAACTGGGTGTAAACTAGGAGTAAAGTAGGAGCAAACTAGGTGTAAACTAGGAGTAAAGTAGGAGTAGACTAGGTGTAAAGTAGATGTAAACTAGGAGTAAACTAGGTGTAAAGGAGGAGTAAACTAGGTGTGAACTAGGAGTAAGGCAGGAGTAAATTACCAATCACATGCAGCCCATTGTGTAAATAATGTATATAAAGCAGATACTTTGAGGGAACATCCATTCCTCCTCGCCACTATGAGCTGAATAAAGAGCATGAAATCCACTCTCGACTCAGAGTATATTTCATTCTCAAACCCTCCAACACTTCTCTGATGAAAAAAGGGATGTCCTATTCAATAATAAATAAATAATAATAATAGTTTTATTATTTATACCCCACCCATCTGACTGGGTCGTGCCAGCCACGCTCAGCAGCTTGCAGGATAAAATAATAAACAATAAAACATGAAACTTTTTTGAACTATATGCCTACTATATGGAAGTTAACAACTGGACAACAGAAATGGATTGTACACACTCTAATGGTAGCTGAGAGGCTGATATTGATAAACTGGAAGAGTAAAGAGACGATCTCCTTTAATCGGTGGATTGATAATATGGTAACACTTGCAACCTGTGAACGGACTGCTTACAAACATAGACTGCTTGGATAAATACGACAGTATTTCGAATGAATTTATACAACATGTAGTTGACTAATTTATATTAGGGCGCGGTCACAATTTCATCAAAAATCTGACTTTCGGCAATTCACCCAAAAATGGTGCCCAGCTGTTGCAAATGCTCCCCTGAGAGGTTTGGCGGTCGAAACAGAAGGCTTTATATCACAGAGCAAAGAAATCAGCCATGGACAACTTAACCGGCAGAAAAATGGTGCCAAACGGTTGCAAATGCTCCCGTGAGAGGTTTGGCTGTTGAAACAGAAGTCTTTTTATCAGGGGAAAAGAAATCAGCCCTCGACAATTTAACCGGCAGAAAAAGATTTTTTTGAAAAAATTCCCAAGCCCCGGGGTCACAATTTCATCAAAAATCTGACCTTCGGCAATTCACTCAAAAATGGTGCCAAACGGTGGCAAATGCTCCCCTGAGAGGTTTGGCGGTCGAAACAGATGGCTTTTTATCACAGGAAAAGAAATCAGCCCTCGACAACTTAACCGGCAGAAAAATATTTTTTTGAAAAAATCCCTAAGCCCCGGGGTCACAATTTCATCAAAAATCTGACTTTCGGCAATTCACTCAAAAATGGTGCCAAACGGTTGCAAATGCTCCCGTGAGAGGTTTGCCTGTCGAAACAGAAGTCTATTTATCACAGGAAAAGAAATCAGCCGTCGACAACTTAACCGCCAGAAAAAGATTTTTTTGAAAATATCCCTAAGCCCCGGGGTCACAATTTCATCAAAATTCTGACTTTCGGCAATTCACTCAAAAATGGTGCCAAACGGTTCCAAATGCTCCCCTGAGAGGTTTGGCGGTCGAAACAGATGGCTTTATACCACAGAGCAAGAAATCAGCCATGGACAACTTAACCGACAGAAAAATATTTTTTTGAAAAAATCCCTAAACCCCAGGGTCACAATTTCATCAAAAATCTGACTTTCGGCAATTCACTCAAAAATGGTGACAAACGGTTGCAAATGCTCCCCCGAGAGGTTTGGCGGTCGAAACAGAAGGCTTTTTATCGCAGGAGAGGAAATCAGACCTCCACAACGTAGTCTGAAGAAAAAGTTTTTTAAACAAAAATCCCTAAGCCGCGCGGTTACAATTTCAGGAAAAATCTGAAGTTCTGCAATTCACCCAAAAATGGTGCCAAACGGTTGCAAATGCTCCCCTGAGAGGTTTGGCGTTTGAAACAGAAGGCTTTTTATCACAGGAAAAGAAATCAGCCCTCGACAACTCAACCGGGAGAAAAAGATTTTTTTGAAAAAATCGCAAATGCTCCCCTGAGAGGTTGTCCACCGCCTGTGCACCGTCCCTCAGACCATGTGGTGTAAGAAAAAAATGAACAAATTCCTATGCCCCCAAGTAACCCAGAGAGGCATTTTAAATAAATGCACACATAAAGTAGGAGTAAACTAGGTGTAAACTAGGAGTAAAGTAGGTGTAAACCCGGAGTAAACTGGGAGTAAAGTAGGAGTAAAATAGGTGTAAACTAGGAGTAAAGTAGGTGTAAAGTAGGAGTAAACTGGGTGTAAACTAGGAGTAAAGTAGGAGCAAACTAGGTGTAAACTAGGAGTAAAGTAGGAGTAGACTAGGTGTAAAGTAGATGTAAACTAGGAGTAAACTAGGTGTAAAGGAGGAGTAAACTAGGTGTGAACTAGGAGTAAGGCAGGAGTAAATTAGCCAATCACATGCAGCCCATTGTGTAAATAATGTATATAAAGCAGATACTTTGAGGGAACATCCATTCCTCCTCGCCACTATGAGCTGAATAAAGAGCATGAAATCCACTCTCGACTCAGAGTATATTTCATTCTCAAACCCTCCAACACTTCTCTGATGAAAAAAGGGATGTCCTATTCAATAATAAATAAATAATAATAATAGTTTTATTATTTATACCCCACCCATCTGACTGGGTCGTGCCAGCCACGCTCAGCAGCTTGCAGGATAAAATAATAAACAATAAAACATGAAACTTTTTTGAACTATATGCCTACTATATGGAAGTTAACAACTGGACAACAGAAATGGATTGTACACACTCTAATGGTAGCTGAGAGGCTGATATTGATAAACTGGAAGAGTAAAGAGACGATCTCCTTTAATCGGTGGATTGATAATATGGTAACACTTGCAACCTGTGAACGGACTGCTTACAAACATAGACTGCTTGGATAAATACGACAGTATTTCGAATGAATTTATACAACATGTAGTTGACTAATTTATATTAGGGCGCGGTCACAATTTCATCAAAAATCTGACTTTCGGCAATTCACCCAAAAATGGTGCCCAGCTGTTGCAAATGCTCCCCTGAGAGGTTTGGCGGTCGAAACAGAAGGCTTTATATCACAGAGCAAAGAAATCAGCCATGGACAACTTAACCGGCAGAAAAATGGTGCCAAACGGTTGCAAATGCTCCCGTGAGAGGTTTGGCTGTTGAAACAGAAGTCTTTTTATCAGGGGAAAAGAAATCAGCCCTCGACAATTTAACCGGCAGAAAAAGATTTTTTTGAAAAAATTCCCAAGCCCCGGGGTCACAATTTCATCAAAAATCTGACCTTCGGCAATTCACTCAAAAATGGTGCCAAACGGTTGCAAATGCTCCCCTGAGAGGTTTGGCGGTCGAAACAGATGGCTTTATATCACAGAGCAAGAAATCAGCCCTCGACAACTTAACCGGCAGAAAAAGATTTTTTTGAAAAAATCCCTAAGCCCCGGGGTCAGAATTTCATCAAAACTCTTACTTTCGGCATTTCACTCAAAAATAGTGCCAAACGGTTGCAAATGCTCCCGTGAGAGGTTTGCCTGTCGAAACAGAAGTCTTTTTATCACAGGAAAAGAAATCAGCCCTCGACAACTTAACCGGCAGAAAAATATTTTTTTGAAAAAATCCCTAAGCCCCGGGGTCACAATTTCATCAAAAATCTGACTTTCGGCAATTCACTCAAAAATGGTGCCAAACGGTTGCAAATGCTCCCGTGAGAGGTTTGCCTGTCGAAACAGAAGTCTTTTTATCACAGGAAAAGAAATCAGCCGTCGACAACTTAACCCGCAGAAAAAGATTTTTTTGAAAATATCCCTAAGCCCCGGGGTCACAATTTCATCAAAATTCTGACTTTCGGCAATTCACTCAAAAATGGTGCCAAACGGTTCCAAATGCTCCCCTGAGAGGTTTGGCGGTCGAAACAGATGGCTTTATACCACAGAGCAAGAAATCAGCCATGGACAACTTAACCGACAGAAAAATATTTTTTTGAAAAAATCCCTAAACCCCAGGGTCACAATTTCATCAAAAATCTGACTTTCGGCAATTCACTCAAAAATGGTGACAAACGGTTGCAAATGCTCCCCCGAGAGGTTTGGCGGTCGAAACAGAAGGCTTTTTATCGCAGTAGAGGAAATCAGACCTCCACAACGTAGTCTGTAGAAAAAGTTTTTTAAACAAAAATCCCTAAGCTGCGTGGTTACAATTTCAGCAAAAATCTGACTTTCGGCAATTCACTCAAAAATGGTGCCAAACGGTTGCAAATACTCCCGTGAGAGGTTTGGCGGTTGATACAGAAGGCTTTTTATCACGGGAATAGAAATCAGCCCTCGACAATTTAACCGGCAGAAAAAGATTTTTTTGAAAAAATCCCTAAGCCCCGGGGTCACAATTTCATCAAAACTCTTACTTTCGGCATTTCACTCAAAAATGGTGCCAAACGGTTGCAAATACTCCCGTGAGAAGTTTGCCTGTCGAAACAGAAGGCTTTTTATCACAGGAAAAGAAATCAGCCATGGACAACTTAACCGGCAGAAAAATATTTTTTCCAAAAAATCCCTAAGCCCCGGGGTCACAATTTCATCAAAAATCTGACCTTCGGCATTTAACTCACAAATGGTGCCAAACGGTTGCAAATGCTCCCGTGAGAGGTTTGCCTGTCGAAACAGAAGGCTTTTTATCACAGGAAAAGAAATCAGCCCTCGACAACTTAACCGGCAGAAAAAGATTTTTTTGAAAATATCCCTAAGCCCCGGGGTCACAATTTCATCAAAAATCTGACTTTCCGAAATTCACTCAAAAATGGTGCCAAACGGTTGCAAATGCTCCCCTGAGAGGTTTGGCGGTCGAAACAGATGGCTTTATATCACAGAGCAAGAAATCAGCCATGGACAACTTAACCGGCAGAAAAATATTTTTTTGAAAAAATCCCTAAGCCCCGGGGTCACAATTTCATCAAAACTCTTACTTTCGGCATTTCACTCAAACATAGTGCCAAACGGTTGCAAATGCTCCCGTGAGAGGTTTGCCTGTCGAAACAGAAGGCTTTTTATCACAGGAAAAGAAATCAGCCCTCGACAACTTAACCGGCAGAAAAATATTTTTTTGTAAAAATCCCTAAGCCCCGGGGTCACAATTTCATCAAAACTCTTACTTTCGGCATTTCACTCAAAAATAGTGCCAAACGGTTCCAAATGCTCCCCTGAGAGGTTTGGCGGTCGAAACAGATGGCTTTATATCACAGAGCAAGAAATCAGCCATGGACAACTTAACCGGCAGAAAAATATTTTTTTGAAAAAATCCCTAAGCCCCGGGGTCACAATTTCATCAAAAATCTGACTTTCGGCAATTCACTCAAAAATGGTGCCAAACGGTTGCAAATACTCCCCTGAGAGGTTTGGCGGTTGATACAGAAGGCTTTTTATCACGGGAATAGAAATCAGCCCTCGACAACTTAACCGGCAGAAAAAGATTTTTTTGAAAAAATCCCTAAGCCCCGGGGTCACAATTTCATCAAAACTCTTACTTTCGGCATTTCACTCAAAAATAGTGCCAAACGGTTGCAAATGCTCCCGTGAGAGGTTTGCCTGTCGAAACAGAAGGCTTTTTATCAGAGGAAAAGAAATCAGCCCTCGACAACTTAACCGGCAGAAAAAGATTTTTTTGAAAATATCCCTAAGCCCCGGGGTCACAATTTCATCAAAAATCTGACTTTCGGCAATTCACTCAAAAATGGTGCCAAACGGTTGCAAATACTCCCCTGAGAGGTTTGGCGGTTGATACAGAAGGCTTTTTATCACGGGAATAGAAATCAGCCCTCGACAACTTAACCGGCAGAAAAAGATTTTTTTGAAAAAATCCCTAAGCCCCGGGGTCACAATTTCATCAAAACTCTTACTTTCGGCATTTCACTCAAAAATGGTGCCAAACGGTTGCAAATGCTCCCGTGAGAAGTTTGCCTGTCGAAACAGAAGGCTTTTTATCGCAGGAAAAGAAATCAGCCATGGACAATTTAACCGGCAGAAAAATATTTTTTTCAAAAAATCCCTAAGCCCCGGGGTCACAATTTCATCAAAAATCTGACCTTCGGCATTTAACTCACAAATGGTGCCAAACGGTTGCAAATGCTCCCCTGAGAGGTTTGGCTGTCGAAACAGAAGTCTTTTTATCACAGGAAAACAAATCAGCCCTCGACAACTTAACCGGCAGAAAAAGATTTTTTTGAAAAAATCCCTAAGCCCCGGGGTCACAATTTCATCAAAACTCTTACTTTCGGCATTTCACTCAAAAATAGTGCCAAACGGTTGCAAATGCTCCCGTGAGAGGTTTGCCTGTCGAAACAGAAGGCTTTTTATCAGAGGAAAAGAAATCAGCCCTCGACAACTTAACCGGCAGAAAAAGATTTTTTTGAAAATATCCCTAAGCCCCGGGGTCACAATTTCATCAAAAATCTGACTTTCGGCAATTCACTCAAAAATGGTGCCAAACGGTTGCAAATACTCCCCTGAGAGGTTTGGCGGTTGATACAGAAGGCTTTTTATCACGGGAATAGAAATCAGCCCTCGACAACTTAACCGGCAGAAAAAGATTTTTTTGAAAAAATCCCTAAGCCCCGGGGTCACAATTTCATCAAAACTCTTACTTTCGGCATTTCACTCAAAAATGGTGCCAAACGGTTGCAAATGCTCCCGTGAGAAGTTTGCCTGTCGAAACAGAAGGCTTTTTATCGCAGGAAAAGAAATCAGCCATGGACAATTTAACCGGCAGAAAAATATTTTTTTCAAAAAATCCCTAAGCCCCGGGGTCACAATTTCATCAAAAATCTGACCTTCGGCATTTAACTCACAAATGGTGCCAAACGGTTGCAAATGCTCCCCTGAGAGGTTTGGCTGTCGAAACAGAAGTCTTTTTATCACAGGAAAACAAATCAGCCCTCGACAACTTAACCGGCAGAAATATATTTTTTTGAAAAAATCCCTAAGCCCCGGGGTCACAATTTCATCAAAAATCTAACTTTCGGCATTTCACTCAAACATGGTGCCAAACGGTTGCAAATGCTCCCCTGAGAGGTTTGGCTGTCGAAACAGAAGGCTTTTTATCGCAGGAGAGGAAATCAGACCTCCACAACGTAGTCTGTAGAAAAAGTTTTTTAAACAAAAATCCCTAAGCTGCGCGGTTACAATTTCAGGAAAAATCTGAAGTTCTGCAATTCACCCAAAAATGGTGCCAAACGGTTGCAAATGCTCCCCTGAGAGGTTTGGCGTTTGAAACAGAAGGCTTTTTATCACAGGAAAAGAAATCAGCCCTCGACAACTCAACCGGGAGAAAAAGATTTTTTTGAAAAAATCGCAAATGCTCCCCTGAGAGGTTGTCCACCGCCTGTGCACCGTCCCTCAGACCATGTGGTGTAAGAAAAAAATGAACAAATTCCTATGCCCCCAAGTAACCCAGAGAGGCATTTTAAATAAATGCACACATAAAGTAGGAGTAAACTAGGTGTAAACTAGGAGTAAAGTAGGTGTAAACCCGGAGTAAACTGGGAGTAAAGTAGGAGTAAAGTAGGTGTAAACTAGGAGTAAAGTAGGTGTAAAGTAGGAGTAAACTGGGTGTAAACTAGGAGTAAAGTAGGAGCAAACTAGGTGTAAACTAGGAGTAAAGTAGGAGTAGACTAGGTGTAAAGTAGATGTAAACTAGGAGTAAACTAGGTGTAAAGGAGGAGTAAACTAGGTGTGAACTAGGAGTAAGGCAGGAGTAAATTAGCCAATCATATGCAGCCCATTGTGTAAATAATGTATATAAAGCAGATACTTTGAGGGAACATCCATTCCTCCTCGCCACTATGAGCTGAATAAAGAGCATGAAATCCACTCTCGACTCAGAGTATATTTCATTCTCAAACCCTCCAACACTTCTCTGATGAAAAAAGGGATGTCCTATTCAATAATAAATAAATAATAATAATAGTTTTATTATTTATACCCCACCCATCTGACTGGGTCGTGCCAGCCACGCTCAGCAGCTTGCAGGATAAAATAATAAACAATAAAACATGAAACTTTTTTGAACTATATGCCTACTATATGGAAGTTAACAACTGGACAACAGAAATGGATTGTACACACTCTAATGGTAGCTGAGAGGCTGATATTGATAAACTGGAAGAGTAAAGAGACGATCTCCTTTAATCGGTGGATTGATAATATGGTAACACTTGCAACCTGTGAACGGACTGCTTACAAACATAGACTGCTTGGATAAATACGACAGTATTTCGAATGAATTTATACAACATGTAGTTGACTAATTTATATTAGGGCGCGGTCACAATTTCATCAAAAATCTGACTTTCGGCAATTCACCCAAAAATGGTGCCCAGCTGTTGCAAATGCTCCCCTGAGAGGTTTGGCGGTCGAAACAGAAGGCTTTATATCACAGAGCAAAGAAATCAGCCATGGACAACTTAACCGGCAGAAAAATGGTGCCAAACGGTTGCAAATGCTCCCGTGAGAGGTTTGGCTGTTGAAACAGAAGTCTTTTTATCAGGGGAAAAGAAATCAGCCCTCGACAATTTAACCGGCAGAAAAAGATTTTTTTGAAAAAATTCCCAAGCCCCGGGGTCACAATTTCATCAAAAATCTGACCTTCGGCAATTCACTCAAAAATGGTGCCAAACGGTTGCAAATGCTCCCCTGAGAGGTTTGGCGGTCGAAACAGATGGCTTTTTATCACAGGAAAAGAAATCAGCCCTCGACAACTTAACCGGCAGAAAAATATTTTTTTGAAAAAATCCCTAAGCCCCGGGGTCACAATTTCATCAAAAATCTGACTTTCGGCAATTCACTCAAAAATGGTGCCAAACGGTTGCAAATGCTCCCGTGAGAGGTTTGCCTGTCGAAACAGAAGTCTATTTATCACAGGAAAAGAAATCAGCCGTCGACAACTTAACCGCCAGAAAAAGATTTTTTTGAAAATATCCCTAAGCCCCGGGGTCACAATTTCATCAAAATTCTGACTTTCGGCAATTCACTCAAAAATGGTGCCAAACGGTTCCAAATGCTCCCCTGAGAGGTTTGGCGGTCGAAACAGATGGCTTTATACCACAGAGCAAGAAATCAGCCATGGACAACTTAACCGACAGAAAAATATTTTTTTGAAAAAATCCCTAAACCCCAGGGTCACAATTTCATCAAAAATCTGACTTTCGGCAATTCACTCAAAAATGGTGACAAACGGTTGCAAATGCTCCCCCGAGAGGTTTGGCGGTCGAAACAGAAGGCTTTTTATCGCAGGAGAGGAAATCAGACCTCCACAACGTAGTCTGTAGAAAAAGTTTTTTAAACAAAAATCCCTAAGCTGCGCGGTTACAATTTCAGCAAAAATCTGACTTTCGGCAAATCACTCAAAAATGGTGCCAAACGGTTGCAAATACTCCCGTGAGAGGTTTGGCGGTTGATACAGAAGGCTTTTTATCACGGGAATAGAAATCAGCCCTCGACAACTTAACCGGCAGAAAAAGATTTTTTTGAAAAAATCCCTAAACCCCAGGGTCACAATTTCATCAAAAATCTGACTTTCGGCAATTCACTCAAAAATGGTGCCAAACGGTTGCAAATACTCCCGTGAGAGGTTTGGCGGTTGATACAGAAGGCTTTTTATCACGGGAATAGAAATCAGCCCTCGACAACTTAACCGGCAAAAAAAGATTTTTTTGAAAAAATCCCTAAGCCCCGGGGTCACAATTTCATCAAAACTCTTACTTTCGGCATTTCACTCAAAAATGGTGCCAAACGGTTGCAAATACTCCCATGAGAAGTTTGCCTGTCGAAACAGAAGGCTTTTTATCACAGGAAAAGAAATCAGCCATGGACAACTTAACCGGCAGAAAAATATTTTTTCCAAAAAATCCCTAAGCCCCGGGGTCACAATTTCATCAAAAATCTGACCTTCGGCATTTAACTCACAAATGGTGCCAAACGGTTGCAAATGCTCCCCTGAGAGGTTTGGCTGTCGAAACAGAAGGCTTTTTATCACAGGAAAACAAATCAGCCCTCGACAACTTAACCGGCAGAAATATATTTTTTTGAAAAAATCCCTAAGCCCCGGGGTCACAATTTCATCAAAAATCTAACTTTCGGCATTTCACTCAAACATGGTGCCAAACGGTTGCAAATGCTCCCCTGAGAGGTTTGGCTGTCGAAACAGAAGGCTTTTTATCACAGGAAAAGAAATCAGCCCTCGACAACTTAACCGGCAGAAAAATATTTTTTTGAAAAAATCCCTAAGCCCCGGGGTCACAATTTCATCAAAAATCTGACTTTCGGCATTTCACTCAAACATGGTGCCAAACGGTTGCAAATGCTCCCGTGAGAGGTTTGGCTGTTGAAACAGAAGTCTTTTTATCAGAGGAAAAGAAATCAGCCCTCGACAATTTAACCGGCAGAAAAATATTTTTTTGAAAAAATCCCTAAGCCCCGGGGTCACAATTTCATCAAAAATCTGACTTTCGGCAATTCACTCAAAAATGGTGCCAAACGGTTGCAAATACTCCCCTGAGAGGTTTGGCGGTTGATACAGAAGGCTTTTTATCACGGGAATAGAAATCAGCCCTCGACAACTTAACCGGCAGAAAAAGATTTTTTTGAAAAAATCCCTAAGCCCCGGGGTCACAATTTCATCAAAACTCTTACTTTCGGCATTTCACTCAAAAATGGTGCCAAACGGTTGCAAATGCTCCCGTGAGAAGTTTGCCTGTCGAAACAGAAGGCTTTTTATCGCAGGAAAAGAAATCAGCCATGGACAATTTAACCGGCAGAAAAATATTTTTTTCAAAAAATCCCTAAGCCCCGGGGTCACAATTTCATCAAAAATCTGACCTTCGGCATTTAACTCACAAATGGTGCCAAACGGTTGCAAATGCTCCCCTGAGAGGTTTGGCTGTCGAAACAGAAGGCTTTTTATCACAGGAAAACAAATCAGCCCTCGACAACTTAACCGGCAGAAATATATTTTTTTGAAAAAATCCCTAAACTCCGGGGTCACAATTTCATCAAAAATCTAACTTTCGGCATTTCACTCAAACATGGTGCCAAACGGTTGCAAATGCTCCCCTGAGAGGTTTGGCTGTCGAAACAGAAGGCTTTTTATCGCAGGAGAGGAAATCAGACCTCCACAACGTAGTCTGTAGAAAAAGTTTTTTAAACAAAAATCCCTAAGCTGCGCGGTTACAATTTCAGGAAAAATCTGAAGTTCTGCAATTCACCCAAAAAAGGTGCCAAACGGTTGCAAATGCTCCCCTGAGAGGTTTGGCGTTTGAAACAGAAGGCTTTTTATCACAGGAAAAGAAATCAGCCCTCGACAACTCAACCGGGAGAAAAAGATTTTTTTGAAAAAATCGCAAATGCTCCCCTGAGAGGTTGTCCACCGCCTGTGCACCGTCCCTCAGACCATGTGGTGTAAGAAAAAAATGAACAAATTCCTATGCCCCCAAGTAACCCAGAGAGGCATTTTAAATAAATGCACACATAAAGTAGGAGTAAACTAGGTGTAAACTAGGAGTAAAGTAGGTGTAAACCCGGAGTAAACTGGGAGTAAAGTAGGAGTAAAGTAGGTGTAAACTAGGAGTAAAGTAGGTGTAAAGTAGGAGTAAACTGGGTGTAAACTAGGAGTAAAGTAGGAGCAAACTAGGTGTAAACTAGGAGTAAAGTAGGAGTAGACTAGGTGTAAAGTAGATGTAAACTAGGAGTAAACTAGGTGTAAAGGAGGAGTAAACTAGGTGTGAACTAGGAGTAAGGCAGGAGTAAATTAGCCAATCACATGCAGCCCATTGTGTAAATAATGTATATAAAGCAGATACTTTGAGGGAACATCCATTCCTCCTCGCCACTATGAGCTGAATAAAGAGCATGAAATCCACTCTCGACTCAGAGTATATTTCATTCTCAAACCCTCCAACACTTCTCTGATGAAAAAAGGGATGTCCTATTCAATAATAAATAAATAATAATAATAGTTTTATTATTTATACCCCACCCATCTGACTGGGTCGTGCCAGCCACGCTCAGCAGCTTGCAGGATAAAATAATAAACAATAAAACATGAAACTTTTTTGAACTATATGCCTACTATATGGAAGTTAACAACTGGACAACAGAAATGGATTGTACACACTCTAATGGTAGCTGAGAGGCTGATATTGATAAACTGGAAGAGTAAAGAGACGATCTCCTTTAATCGGTGGATTGATAATATGGTAACACTTGCAACCTGTGAACGGACTGCTTACAAACATAGACTGCTTGGATAAATACGACAGTATTTCGAATGAATTTATACAACATGTAGTTGACTAATTTATATTAGGGCGCGGTCACAATTTCATCAAAAATCTGACTTTCGGCAATTCACCCAAAAATGGTGCCCAGCTGTTGCAAATGCTCCCCTGAGAGGTTTGGCGGTCGAAACAGAAGGCTTTATATCACAGAGCAAAGAAATCAGCCATGGACAACTTAACCGGCAGAAAAATGGTGCCAAACGGTTGCAAATGCTCCCGTGAGAGGTTTGGCTGTTGAAACAGAAGTCTTTTTATCAGGGGAAAAGAAATCAGCCCTCGACAATTTAACCGGCAGAAAAAGATTTTTTTGAAAAAATTCCCAAGCCCCGGGGTCACAATTTCATCAAAAATCTGACCTTCGGCAATTCACTCAAAAATGGTGCCAAACGGTTGCAAATGCTCCCCTGAGAGGTTTGGCGGTCGAAACAGATGGCTTTATATCACAGAGCAAGAAATCAGCCCTCGACAACTTAACCGGCAGAAAAAGATTTTTTTGAAAAAATCCCTAAGCCCCGGGGTCAGAATTTCATCAAAACTCTTACTTTCGGCATTTCACTCAAAAATAGTGCCAAACGGTTGCAAATGCTCCCGTGAGAGGTTTGCCTGTCGAAACAGAAGTCTTTTTATCACAGGAAAAGAAATCAGCCCTCGACAACTTAACCGGCAGAAAAATATTTTTTTGAAAAAATCCCTAAGCCCCGGGGTCACAATTTCATCAAAAATCTGACTTTCGGCAATTCACTCAAAAATGGTGCCAAACGGTTGCAAATGCTCCCGTGAGAGGTTTGCCTGTCGAAACAGAAGTCTTTTTATCACAGGAAAAGAAATCAGCCGTCGACAACTTAACCGGCAGAAAAAGATTTTTTTGAAAATATGCCTAAGCCCCGGGGTCACAATTTCATCAAAATTCTGACTTTCGGCAATTCACTCAAAAATGGTGCCAAACGGTTCCAAATGCTCCCCTGAGAGGTTTGGCGGTCGAAACAGATGGCTTTATACCACAGAGCAAGAAATCAGCCCTCGACAACTTAACCGACAGAAAAATATTTTTTTGAAAAAATCCCTAAACCCCAGGGTCACAATTTCATCAAAAATCTGACTTTCGGCAATTCACTCAAAAATGGTGACAAACGGTTGCAAATGCTCCCCCGAGAGGTTTGGCGGTCGAAACAGAAGGCTTTTTATCGCAGGAGAGGAAATCAGACCTCCACAACGTAGTCTGTAGAAAAAGTTTTTTAAACAAAAATCCCTAAGCTGCATGGTTACAATTTCAGCAAAAATCTGACTTTCGGCAATTCACTCAAAAATGGTGCCAAACGGTTGCAAATACTCCCGTGAGAGGTTTGGCGGTTGATACAGAAGGCTTTTTATCACGGGAATAGAAATCAGCCCTCGACAATTTAACCGGCAGAAAAAGATTTTTTTGAAAAAATCCCTAAACCCCAGGGTCACAATTTCATCAAAAATCTGACTTTCGGCAATTCACTCAAAAATGGTGCCAAACGGTTGCAAATACTCCCCTGAGAGGTTTGGCGGTTGATAAAGAAGGCTTTTTATCACGGGAATAGAAATCAGCCCTCGACAACTTAACCGGCAAAAAAAGATTTTTTTGAAAAAATCCCTAAGCCCCGGGGTCACAATTTCATCAAAACTCTTACTTTCGGCATTTCACTCAAAAATAGTGCCAAACGGTTGCAAATACTCCCGTGAGAAGTTTGCCTGTCGAAACAGAAGGCTTTTTATCACAGGAAAAGAAATCAGCCATGGACAACTTAACCGGCAGAAAAATATTTTTTCCAAAAAATCCCTAAGCCCCGGGGTCACAATTTCATCAAAAATCTGACCTTCGGCATTTAACTCACAAATGGTGCCAAACGGTTGCAAATGCTCCCGTGAGAGGTTTGCCTGTCGAAACAGAAGGCTTTTTATCACAGGAAAACAAATCAGCCCTCGACAACTTAACCGGCAGAAAAAGATTTTTTTGAAAATATCCCTAAGCCCCGGGGTCACAATTTCATCAAAAATCTGACTTTCCGCAATTCACTCAAAAATGGTGCCAAACGGTTGCAAATGCTCCCCTGAGAGGTTTGGCGGTCGAAACAGATGGCTTTATATCACAGAGCAAGAAATCAGCCCTCGACAACTTAACCGGCAGAAAAATATTTTTTTGAAAAAATCCCTAAGCCCCGGGGTCACAATTTCATCAAAACTCTTACTTTCGGCATTTCACTCAAAAATAGTGCCAAACGGTTGCAAATGCTCCCGTGAGAGGTTTGCCTGTCGAAACAGAAGTCTTTTTATCACAGGAAAAGAAATCAGCCCTCGACAACTTAACCGGCAGAAAAATATTTTTTTGAAAAAATCCCTAAGCCCCGGGGTCACAATTTCATCAAAAATCTGACTTTCGGCAATTCACTCAAAAATGGTGCCAAACGGTTGCAAATACTCCCCTGAGAGGTTTGGCGGTTGATACAGAAGGCTTTTTATCACGGGAATAGAAATCAGCCCTCGACAACTTAACCGGCAGAAAAAGATTTTTTTGAAAAAATCCCTAAGCCCCGGGGTCACAATTTCATCAAAACTCTTACTTTCGGCATTTCACTCAAAAATAGTGCCAAACGGTTGCAAATGCTCCCGTGAGAGGTTTGCCTGTCGAAACAGAAGGCTTTTTATCACAGGAAAAGAAATCAGCCCTCGACAACTTAACCGGCAGAAAAAGATTTTTTTGAAAATATCCCTAAGCCCCGGGGTCACAATTTCATCAAAAATCTGACTTTCGCCAATTCACTCAAAAATGGTGCTAAACCGTTGCAAATGCTCCCCTGAGAGGTTTGGCGTTCGAAGCAGATGGCTTTATATCACAGAGCAAGAAATCAGCCATGGACAACTTAACCGGCAGAAAAATATTTTTTTGAAAAAATCCCTAAACCCCAGGGTCACAATTTCATCAAAAATCTGACTTTCGGCAATTCACTCAAAAATGGTGCCAAACGGTTGCAAATACTCCCCTGAGAGGTTTGGCGGTTGATACAGAAGGCTTTTTATCACGGGAATAGAAATCAGGCCTCGACAACTTAAACGGCAGAAAAAGATTTTTTTGAAAAAATCCCTAAGCCCCGGGGTCACAATTTCATCAAAACTCTTACTTTCGGCATTTCACTCAAAAATGGTGCCAAACGGTTGCAAATGCTCCCATGAGAAGTTTGCCTGTCGAAACAGAAGGCTTTTTATCACAGGAAAAGAAATCAGCCCTCAACAACTTAACCGGCAGAAAAAGATTTTTTTGAAAAAATCCCTAAGCCCCGGGGTCACAATTTCATCAAAAATCTGACCTTCGGCATTTAACTCACAAATGGTGCCAAACGGTTGCAAATGCTCCCGTGAGAGGTTTGGCGATCGAAACAGTAGCCTTTTTATCACAGGAAAAGAAATCAGCCCTCGACAACTTAACCGGCAGAAAAATATTTTTTTGAAAAAATCCCTAAGCCCCGGGGTCACAATTTCATCAAAAATCTGACCTTCGGCAATTCACTGAAAAATGGTGCCAAACGGTTCCAAATGCTCCCCTGAGAGGTTTGGCGGTCGAAACAGATGGCTTTATATCACAGAGCAAGAAATCAGCCATGGACAACTTAACCGGCAGAAAAAGATTTTTTTGAAAAAATCCCTAAGCCCCGGGGTCACAATTTCATCAAAAATCTGACTTTCGGCAATTCACTCAAAAATGGTGCCAAACGGTTGCAAATACTCCCCTGAGAGGATTGGCGGTTGATACAGAAGGCTTTTTATCACGGGAAAAGAAATCAGCCCTCAACAACTTAACCAGCAGAAAAAGATTTTTTTGAAAAAATGCCTAAGCCCCGGGGTCACAATTTCATCAAAAATCTGACTTTCGGCAATTCACTCCAAATAGTGCCAAACAGTTGCAAATGCTCCCCTGAGAGGTTTCTTGGTCGAAACAGAAGGTTTTATATCACAGAGCAAGAAATCAGCCATGGACAACTTAACCGGCAGAAAAAGTTTTTTTGGAAAAATCCCTAAGCCCCGGGGTCACAATTTCATCAAGAATCTGACTTTCGGCATTTCACTCAAAAATGGTGCCAAACGGTTGCAAATGCTCCCCTGAGAGGTTTGGCGGTCGAAACAGATTGCTTTATATCACAGGAAAAGAAATCAGCCCTCGACAACTTAACTGGCAGAAAAATATTTTTTTGAAAAAATCCCTAAGCCCCGGGGTCACAATTTCATCAAAAATCTGACTTTCGGCAATTCCCTCAAAAATGTTACCAAACGTTGCAAATGCTCCACTGAGAGGTTTGGCGGTCGAAACAGAAGGCTTTATATCACAGTGCAAGAAATCAGCCCTCGACAACTTAACCGCCACAAAATATTTTTTTAAAAAAAATCCCTAAGCCCCGGGGTCACAATTTCATCAAAAATCTCACTTTCGGCAATTCACTCAAAAATGGTACCAAAGGTTGCAAATGCTCCACTGAAAGGTTTGGCGGTCGAAACAGAAGGCTTTATATCACAGTGCAAGAAATCAGCCCTCGACAACTTAACCGCCACAGAAAGTTTTTTTTGAAAAAATCCCTAAGCCCCGGGGTCACAATTTCATCAAAAATCTGACTTTCGGTAATTCACTCAAAAATGGTGCCAAACGGTTGCAAATGCTCCCGTGAGAGGTTTGGCGGTCGTAACAGAAGGCTTTCTATTACAGGAAAAGAAATCAGCCCTCGACAACTTAACCGGTAGAAAAATATTTTTTTGAAAAAATCCCTAAGCCCCGGGGTCACAATTTCATCAAAAATCTGACTTTCGGCAATGGTGCCAAACGGTTGCAAATGCTCCCCTGAGAGGTTTGGCGATCGAAACAGAAGGCTTTTTATCACGGGAAAAGATATCAGCCCTCGACAACTTAACCGGCAGAAAAAGATTTTTTTGAAAAATCCCTAAGCCCCGGGGTCACAATTTCATCAAAAATCTAACTTTCGGCAATTCACTCAAAAATGGTGCCAAACGGTTGCAAATGCTCCCCTGAGAGGTTTGGCGGCCGAAACGGAAGGCTCTTTATCACGGGAAAAGAAATCAGCCCTCGACAACTTAACCAGCAGAAAAATATTTTTTTGAAAAAATCCCTAAGCCCCGGGGTCACAATTTCATCAAAAATCTGACTTTCGGCAATTCACTCAAAAATGGTGACAACCGGTGGCAAATGCTCCCCTGAGAGGTTTGGCGGTCGAAACAGAAGGCTTTATATCACAGAGCAAGAAATCAGCCCTCGGCAACTTAACCGGCAGAAAAAGATTTTTTTGAAAAAATCCCTAAGCCCCGGGGTCACAATTTCATCAAAAATCTGACTTTCGGCATTTCACTCAAACATGGTGACAAACGGTTGCAAATGCTCCCCCGAGAGGTTTGGGGGTGAAAACAGAAGGCTTTTTTCGCAGGAGAGGAAATCAGACCTCCACAACGTAGTCTGTAGAAAAAGTTTTTTAAACAAAAATCCCTAAGCCGCGCGGTTACATTTTCAGCAAAAATCTGAAGTTCTGCAATTCACCCAAAAATGGTGCCAAACGGTTGCAAATGCTCCCCTGAGAGGTTTGGCGTTTGAAACAGAAGGCTTTTTATCACAGGAAAAGAAATCAGCCCTCGACAACTCAACCGGGAGAAAAAGATTTTTTTGAAAAAATCGCAAATGCTCCCCTGAGAGGTTGTCCACCGCCTGTGCACCGTCCCTCAGACCATGTGGTGTAAGAAAAAAATTAACAAATTCCTATGCCCCCAAGTAACCCAGAGATGCATTTTAAATAAATGCACACATAAAGTAGGAGTAAACTAGGTGTAAACTAGGAGTAAAGTAGGTGTAAACCAGGAGTAAACTGGGAGTAAAGTAGGTGTAAAGTAGGAGTAAAATAGGTGTAAAGTAGGATTAAAGTAGGTGTAAACTAGGAGTAAACTAGGAGTAAATTAGGAGTAAAGTAGGAGTAGAGTAGGTGTAAAGTAGATGTAAACTAGGTGTAACGGAGGAGTAAACTAGGTGTGACCTAGGAGTAAAGTAGGAGTAAACTAGGTGTAAAGTAGGTGCAAAGTAGGAGTAAAGTAGGTGTAAACTAGAAGTAAGCTAGGAGTAAAGTAGGAGTAGACTAGGTGTAAAGTAGATGTAAACTAGGAGTAAACTAGGTGTAAAGGAGGAGTAAACTAGGTGTGAACTAGGAGTAAGGCAGGAGTAAATTAGCCAATCACATGCAGCCCATTGTGTAAATAATGTATATAAAGCAGATACTTTGAGGGAACATCCATTCCTCCTCGCCACTATGAGCTGAATAAAGAGCATGAAATCCACTCTCGACTCAGAGTATATTTCATTCTCAAACCCTCCAACACTTCTCTGATGAAAAAAGGGATGTCCTATTCAATAATAAATAAATAATAATAATAGTTTTATTATTTATACCCCGCCCATCTGACTGGGTCGTGCCAGCCACGCTCAGCAGCTTGCAGGATAAAATAATAAACAATAAAACATGAAACTTTTTTGAACTATATGCCTACTATATGGAAGTTAACAACTGGACAACAGAAATGGATTGTACACACTCTAATGGTAGCTGAGAGGCTGATATTGATAAACTGGAAGAGTAAAGAGACGATCTCCTTTAATCGGTGGATTGATAATATGGTAACACTTGGAACCTGTGAACGGACTGCTTACAAACATAGACTGCTTGGATAAATACGACAGTATTTCGAATGAATTTATACAACATGTAGTTGACTAATTTATATTAGGGCGCGGTCACAATTTCATCAAAAATCTGACTTTCGGCAATTCACCCAAAAATGGTGCCCAGCTGTTGCAAATGCTCCCCTGAGAGGTTTGGCGGTCGAAACAGAAGGCTTTATATCACAGAGCAAAGAAATCAGCCATGGACGACTTAACCGGCAGAAAAATGGTGCCAAACGGTTGCAAATGCTCCCGTGAGAGGTTTGGCGGTCGAAACAGAAGGCTTTTTATCACAGGAAAAGAAATCAGCCCTCGACAACTTAACCGGCAGAAAAATATTTTTTTGAAAAAATCTCTAAGCCCCGGGGTCACAATATCATCAAAAATCTGACTTTCGGCATTTCACTCAAAAATGGTGCCAAACGGTTGCAAATGCTCCCGTGAGAGGTTTGGCTGTTGAAACAGAAGTCTTTTTATCAGAGGAAAAGAAATCAGCCCTCGACAATTTAACCGGCAGAAAAAGATTTTTTTGAAAAAATTCCCAAGCCCCGGGGTCACAATTTCATCAAAATTCTGACTTTCGGCAATTCACTCAAAAATGGTGCCAAACGGTTCCAAATGCTCCCCTGAGAGGTTTGGCGGTCGAAACAGATGGCTTTATACCACAGAGCAAGAAATCAGCCATGGACAACTTAACCGACAGAAAAAGATTTTTTTGAAAAAATCCCTAAGCCCCGGGGTCACAATTTCATCAAAAATCTGACTTTCGGCATTTCACTCAAACATGGTGACAAACGGTTGCAAATGCTCCCCCGAGAGGTTTGGGGGTGAAAACAGAAGGCTTTTTTCGCAGGAGAGGAAATCAGACCTCCACAACGTAGTCTGTAGAAAAAGTTTTTTAAACAAAAATCCCTAAGCCGCGCGGTTACATTTTCAGCAAAAATCTGAAGTTCTGCAATTCACCCAAAAATGGTGCCAAACGGTTGCAAATGCTCCCCTGAGAGGTTTGGCGTTTGAAACAGAAGGCTTTTTATCACAGGAAAAGAAATCAGCCCTCGACAACTCAACCGGGAGAAAAAGATTTTTTTGAAAAAATCGCAAATGCTCCCCTGAGAGGTTGTCCACCGCCTGTGCACCGTCCCTCAGACCATGTGGTGTAAGAAAAAAATTAACAAATTCCTATGCCCCCAAGTAACCCAGAGATGCATTTTAAATAAATGCACACATAAAGTAGGAGTAAACTAGGTGTAAACTAGGAGTAAAGTAGGTGTAAACCAGGAGTAAACTGGGAGTAAAGTAGGTGTAAAGTAGGAGTAAAATAGGTGTAAAGTAGGATTAAAGTAGGTGTAAACTAGGAGTAAACTAGGAGTAAATTAGGAGTAAAGTAGGAGTAGAGTAGGTGTAAAGTAGATGTAAACTAGGTGTAACGGAGGAGTAAACTAGGTGTGACCTAGGAGTAAAGTAGGAGTAAACTAGGTGTAAAGTAGGTGCAAAGTAGGAGTAAAGTAGGTGTAAACTAGAAGTAAGCTAGGAGTAAAGTAGGAGTAGACTAGGTGTAAAGTAGATGTAAACTAGGAGTAAACTAGGTGTAAAGGAGGAGTAAACTAGGTGTGAACTAGGAGTAAGGCAGGAGTAAATTAGCCAATCACATGCAGCCCATTGTGTAAATAATGTATATAAAGCAGATACTTTGAGGGAACATCCATTCCTCCTCGCCACTATGAGCTGAATAAAGAGCATGAAATCCACTCTCGACTCAGAGTATATTTCATTCTCAAACCCTCCAACACTTCTCTGATGAAAAAAGGGATGTCCTATTCAATAATAAATAAATAATAATAATAGTTTTATTATTTATACCCCGCCCATCTGACTGGGTCGTGCCAGCCACGCTCAGCAGCTTGCAGGATAAAATAATAAACAATAAAACATGAAACTTTTTTGAACTATATGCCTACTATATGGAAGTTAACAACTGGACAACAGAAATGGATTGTACACACTCTAATGGTAGCTGAGAGGCTGATATTGATAAACTGGAAGAGTAAAGAGACGATCTCCTTTAATCGGTGGATTGATAATATGGTAACACTTGGAACCTGTGAACGGACTGCTTACAAACATAGACTGCTTGGATAAATACGACAGTATTTCGAATGAATTTATACAACATGTAGTTGACTAATTTATATTAGGGCGCGGTCACAATTTCATCAAAAATCTGACTTTCGGCAATTCACCCAAAAATGGTGCCCAGCTGTTGCAAATGCTCCCCTGAGAGGTTTGGCGGTCGAAACAGAAGGCTTTATATCACAGAGCAAAGAAATCAGCCATGGACGACTTAACCGGCAGAAAAATGGTGCCAAACGGTTGCAAATGCTCCCGTGAGAGGTTTGGCGGTCGAAACAGAAGGCTTTTTATCACAGGAAAAGAAATCAGCCCTCGACAACTTAACCGGCAGAAAAATATTTTTTTGAAAAAATCTCTAAGCCCCGGGGTCACAATATCATCAAAAATCTGACTTTCGGCATTTCACTCAAAAATGGTGCCAAACGGTTGCAAATGCTCCCGTGAGAGGTTTGGCTGTTGAAACAGAAGTCTTTTTATCAGAGGAAAAGAAATCAGCCCTCGACAATTTAACCGGCAGAAAAAGATTTTTTTGAAAAAATTCCCAAGCCCCGGGGTCACAATTTCATCAAAATTCTGACTTTCGGCAATTCACTCAAAAATGGTGCCAAACGGTTCCAAATGCTCCCCTGAGAGGTTTGGCGGTCGAAACAGATGGCTTTATACCACAGAGCAAGAAATCAGCCATGGACAACTTAACCGACAGAAAAATATTTTTTTGAAAAAATCCCTAAACCCCAGGGTCACAATTTCATCAAAAATCTGACTTTCGGCAATTCACTCAAAAATGGTGACAAACGGTTGCAAATGCTCCCCCGAGAGGTTTGGCGGTCGAAACAGAAGGCTTTTTATCGCAGGAGAGGAAATCAGACCTCCACAACGTAGTCTGTAGAAAAAGTTTTTTAAACAAAAATCCCTAAGCTGCGCGGTTACAATTTCAGCAAAAATCTGACTTTCGGCAATTCACTCAAAAATGGTGCCAAACGGTTGCAAATACTCCCGTGAGAGGTTTGGCGGTTGATACAGAAGGCTTTTTATCACGGGAATAGAAATCAGCCCTCGACAACTTAACCGGCAGAAAAAGATTTTTTTGAAAAAATCCCTAAACCCCAGGGTCACAATTTCATCAAAAATCTGACTTTCGGCAATTCACTCAAAAATGGTGCCAAACGGTTGCAAATACTCCCCTGAGAGGTTTGGCGGTTGATACAGAAGGCTTTTTATCACGGGAATAGAAATCAGCCCTCGACAACTTAACCGGCAAAAAAAGATTTTTTTGAAAAAATCCCTAAGCCCCGGGGTCACAATTTCATCAAAACTCTTACTTTCGGCATTTCACTCAAAAATGGTGCCAAACGGTTGCAAATACTCCCGTGAGAAGTTTGCCTGTCGAAACAGAAGGCTTTTTATCACAGGAAAAGAAATCAGCCATGGACAACTTAACCGGCAGAAAAATATTTTTTCCAAAAAATCCCTAAGCCCCGGGGTCACAATTTCATCAAAAATCTGACCTTCGGCATTTAACTCACAAATGGTGCCAAACGGTTGCAAATGCTCCCCTGAGAGGTTTGGCTGTCGAAACAGAAGGCTTTTTATCACAGGAAAACAAATCAGCCCTCGACAACTTAACCGGCAGAAATATATTTTTTTGAAAAAATCCCTAAGCCCCGGGGTCACAATTTCATCAAAAATCTAACTTTCGGCATTTCACTCAAACATGGTGCCAAACGGTTGCAAATGCTCCCCTGAGAGGTTTGGCTGTCGAAACAGAAGGCTTTTTATCACAGGAAAAGAAATCAGCCCTCGACAACTTAACCGGCAGAAAAATATTTTTTTGAAAAAATCCCTAAGCCCCGGGGTCACAATTTCATCAAAAATCTGACTTTCGGCATTTCACTCAAACATGGTGCCAAACGGTTGCAAATGCTCCCGTGAGAGGTTTGGCTGTTGAAACAGAAGTCTTTTTATCAGAGGAAAAGAAATCAGCCCTCGACAATTTAACCGGCAGAAAAAGATTTTTTTGAAAAAATTCCCAAGCCCCGGGGTCACAATTTCATCAAATATCTGACCTTCGGCAATTCACTCAAAAATGGTGCCAAACGGTTCCAAATGCTCCCCTGAGAGGTTTGGCGGTCGAAACAGATGGCTTTATATCACAGAGCAAGAAATCAGCCATGGACAACTTAACCGGCAGAAAAATATTTTTTTGAAAAAATCCCTAAGCCCCGGGGTCACAATTTCATCAAAAATCTGACTTTCGGCAATTCACTCAAAAATGGTGCCAAACGGTTGCAAATACTCCCCTGAGAGGTTTGGCGGTTGATACAGAAGGCTTTTTATCACGGGAATAGAAATCAGCCCTCGACAACTTAACCGGCAGAAAAAGATTTTTTTGAAAAAATCCCTAAGCCCCGGGGTCACAATTTCATCAAAACTCTTACTTTCGGCATTTCACTCAAAAATGGTGCCAAACGGTTGCAAATGCTCCCGTGAGAAGTTTGCCTGTCGAAACAGAAGGCTTTTTATCACAGGAAAAGAAATCAGCCATGGACAACTTAACCGGCAGAAAAATATTTTTTTCAAAAAATCCCTAAGCCCCGGGGTCACAATTTCACCAAAAATCTGACCTTCGGCATTTAACTCACAAATGGTGCCAAACGGTTGCAAATGCTCCCCTGAGAGGTTTGGCTGTCGAAACAGAAGGCTTTTTATCACAGGAAAACAAATCAGCCCTTGACAACTTAACCGGCAGAAATATATTTTTTTGAAAAAATCCCTAAGCCCCGGGGTCACAATTTCATCAAAAATCTAACTTTCGGCATTTCACTCAAACATGGTGCCAAACGGTTGCAAATGCTCCCCTGAGAGGTTTGGCTGTCGAAACAGAAGGCTTTTTATCGCAGGAGAGGAAATCAGACCTCCACAACGTAGTCTGTAGAAAAAGTTTTTTAAACAAAAATCCCTAAGCTGCGCGGTTACAATTTCAGGAAAAATCTGAAGTTCTGCAATTCACCCAAAAATGGTGCCAAACGGTTGCAAATGCTCCCCTGAGAGGTTTGGCGTTTGAAACAGAAGGCTTTTTATCACAGGAAAAGAAATCAGCCCTCGACAACTCAACCGGGAGAAAAAGATTTTTTTGAAAAATCGCAAATGCTCCCCTGAGAGGTTGTCCACCGCCTGTGCACCGTCCCTCAGACCATGTGGTGTAAGAAAAAAATGAACAAATTCCTATGCCCCCAAGTAACCCAGAGATGCATTTTAAATAAATGCACACATAAAGTAGGAGTAAACTAGGTGTAAACTAGGAGTAAAGTAGGTGTAAACCCGGAGTAAACTGGGAGTAAAGTAGGTGTAAACTAGGAGTAAAGTAGGTGTAAAGTAGGAGTAAACTGGGTGTAAACTAGGAGTAAAGTAGGAGCAAACTAGGTGTAAACTAGGAGTAAAGTAGGAGTAGACTAGGTGTAAAGTAGATGTAAACTAGGAGTAAACTAGGTGTAAAGGAGGAGTAAACTAGGTGTGAACTAGGAGTAAGGCAGGAGTAAATTAGCCAATCACATGCAGCCCATTGTGTAAATAATGTATATAAAGCAGATACTTTGAGGGAACATCCATTCCTCCTCGCCACTATGAGCTGAATAAAGAGCATGAAATCCACTCTCGACTCAGAGTATATTTCATTCTCAAACCCTCCAACACTTCTCTGATGAAAAAAGGGATGTCCTATTCAATAATAAATAAATAATAATAATAATTTTATTATTTATACCCCACCCATCTGACTGGGTCGTGCCAGCCACGCTCAGCAGCTTGCAGGATAAAATAATAAACAATAAAACATGAAACTTTTTTGAACTATATGCCTACTATATGGAAGTTAACAACTGGACAACAGAAATGGATTGTACACACTCTAATGGTAGCTGAGAGGCTGATATTGATAAACTGGAAGAGTAAAGAGACGATCTCCTTTAATCGGTGGATTGATAATATGGTAACACTTGCAACCTGTGAACGGACTGCTTACAAACATAGACTGCTTGGATAAATACGACAGTATTTCGAATGAATTTATACAACATGTAGTTGACTAATTTATATTAGGGCGCGGTCACAATTTCATCAAAAATCTGACTTTCGGCAATTCACCCAAAAATGGTGCCCAGCTGTTGCAAATGCTCCCCTGAGAGGTTTGGCGGTCGAAACAGAAGGCTTTATATCACAGAGCAAAGAAATCAGCCATGGACAACTTAACCGGCAGAAAAATGGTGCCAAACGGTTGCAAATGCTCCCGTGAGAGGTTTGGCTGTTGAAACAGAAGTCTTTTTATCAGGGGAAAAGAAATCAGCCCTCGACAATTTAACCGGCAGAAAAAGATTTTTTTGAAAAAATTCCCAAGCCCCGGGGTCACAATTTCATCAAAAATCTGACCTTCGGCAATTCACTCAAAAATGGTGCCAAACGGTTGCAAATGCTCCCCTGAGAGGTTTGGCGGTCGAAACAGATGGCTTTATATCACAGAGCAAGAAATCAGCCCTCGACAACTTAACCGGCAGAAAAAGATTTTTTTGAAAAAATCCCTAAGCCCCGGGGTCAGAATTTCATCAAAACTCTTACTTTCGGCATTTCACTCAAAAATAGTGCCAAACGGTTGCAAATGCTCCCGTGAGAGGTTTGCCTGTCGAAACAGAAGTCTTTTTATCACAGGAAAAGAAATCAGCCCTCGACAACTTAACCGGCAGAAAAATATTTTTTTGAAAAAATCCCTAAGCCCCAGGGTCACAATTTCATCAAAAATCTGACTTTCGGCAATTCACTCAAAAATGGTGCCAAACGGTTGCAAATGCTCCCGTGAGAGGTTTGCCTGTCGAAACAGAAGTCTTTTTATCACAGGAAAAGAAATCAGCCGTCGACAACTTAACCGGCAGAAAAAGATTTTTTTGAAAATATCCCTAAGCCCCGGGGTCACAATTTCATCAAAATTCTGACTTTCGGCAATTCACTCAAAAATGGTGCCAAACGGTTCCAAATGCTCCCCTGAGAGGTTTGGCGGTCGAAACAGATGGCTTTATACCACAGAGCAAGAAATCAGCCATGGACAACTTTACCGACAGAAAAATATTTTTTTGAAAAAATCCCTAAACCCCAGGGTCACAATTTCATCAAAAATCTGACTTTCGGCAATTCACTCAAAAATGGTGACAAACGGTTGCAAATGCTCCCCCGAGAGGTTTGGCGGTCGAAACAGAAGGCTTTTTATCGCAGGAGAGGAAATCAGACCTCCACAACGTAGTCTGTAGAAAAAGTTTTTTAAACAAAAATCCCTAAGCTGCGCGGTTACAATTTCAGCAAAAATCTGACTTTCGGCAATTCACTCAAAAATGGTGCCAAACGGTTGCAAATACTCCCCTGAGAGGTTTGGCGGTTGATACAGAAGGCTTTTTATCACGGGAATAGAAATCAGCCCTCGACAACTTAACCGGCAAAAAAAGATTTTTTTGAAAAAATCCCTAAGCCCCGGGGTCACAATTTCATCAAAACTCTTACTTTCGGCATTTCACTCAAAAATGGTGCCAAACGGTTGCAAATACTCCCGTGAGAAGTTTGCCTGTCGAAACAGAAGGCTTTTTATCACAGGAAAAGAAATCAGCCATGGACAACTTAACCGGCAGAAAAATATTTTTTCCAAAAAATCCCTAAGCCCCGGGGTCACAATTTCATCAAAAATCTGACCTTCGGCATTTAACTCACAAATGGTGCCAAACGGTTGCAAATGCTCCCCTGAGAGGTTTGGCTGTCGAAACAGAAGGCTTTTTATCACAGGAAAACAAATCAGCCCTCGACAACTTAACCGGCAGAAATATATTTTTTTGAAAAAATCCCTAAGCCCCGGGGTCACAATTTCATCAAAAATCTAACTTTCGGCATTTCACTCAAACATGGTGCCAAACGGTTGCAAATGCTCCCCTGAGAGGTTTGGCTGTCGAAACAGAAGGCTTTTCATCACAGGAAAAGAAATCAGCCCTCGACAACTTAACCGGCAGAAAAATATTTTTTTGAAAAAATCCCTAAGCCCCGGGGTCACAATTTCATCAAAAATCTGACTTTCGGCATTTCACTCAAACATGGTGCCAAACGGTTGCAAATGCTCCCGTGAGAGGTTTGGCTGTTGAAACAGAAGTCTTTTTATCAGAGGAAAAGAAATCAGCCCTCGACAATTTAACCGGCAGAAAAAGATTTTTTTGAAAAAATTCCCAAGCCCCGGGGTCACAATTTCATCAAATATCTGACCTTCGGCAATTCACTCAAAAATGGAGCCAAACGGTTCCAAATGCTCCCCTGAGAGGTTTGGCGGTCGAAACAGATGGCTTTATATCACAAAGCAAGAAATCAGCCATGGACAACTTAACCGGCAGAAAAATATTTTTTTGAAAAAATCCCTAAGCCCCGGGGTCACAATTTCATCAAAAATCTGACTTTCGGCAATTCACTCAAAAATGGTGCCAAACGGTTGCAAATACTCCCCTGAGAGGTTTGGCGGTTGATACAGAAGGCTTTTTATCACGGGAATAGAAATCAGCCCTCGACAACTTAACCGGCAGAAAAAGATTTTTTTGAAAAAATCCCTAAGCCCCGGGGTCACAATTTCATCAAAACTCTTACTTTCGGCATTTCACTCAAAAATGGTGCCAAACGGTTGCAAATGCTCCCGTGAGAAGTTTGCCTGTCGAAACAGAAGGCTTTTTATCACAGGAAAAGAAATCAGCCATGGACAACTTAACCGGCAGAAAAATATTTTTTTCAAAAAATCCCTAAGCCCCGGGGTCACAATTTCATCAAAAATCTAACTTTCGGCATTTCACTCAAACATGGTGCCAAACGGTTGCAAATGCTCCCCTGAGAGGTTTGGCTGTCGAAACAGAAGGCTTTTTATCGCAGGAGAGGAAATCAGACCTCCACAACGTAGTCTGTAGAAAAAGTTTTTTAAACAAAAATCCCTAAGCTGCGCGGTTACAATTTCAGCAAAAATCTGAAGTTCTGCAATTCACCCAAAAATGGTGCCAAACGGTTGCAAATGCTCCCCTGAGAGGTTTGGCGTTTGAAACAGAAGGCTTTTTATCACAGGAAAAGAAATCAGCCCTCGACAACTCAACCGGGAGAAAAAGATTTTTTTGAAAAAATCGCAAATGCTCCCCTGAGAGGTTGTCCACCGCCTGTGCACCGTCCCTCAGACCATGTGGTGTAAGAAAAAAATGAACAAATTCCTATGCCCCCAAGTAACCCAGAGATGCATTTTAAATAAATGCACACATAAAGTAGGAGTAAACTAGGTGTAAACTAGGAGTAAAGTAGGTGTAAACCCGGAGTAAACTGGGAGTAAAGTAGGTGTAAACTAGGAGTAAAGTAGGTGTAAAGTAGGAGTAAACTGGGTGTAAACTAGGAGTAAAGTAGGAGCAAACTAGGTGTAAACTAGGAGTAAAGTAGGAGTAGACTAGGTGTAAAGTAGATGTAAACTAGGAGTAAACTAGGTGTAAAGGAGGAGTAAACTAGGTGTGAACTAGGAGTAAGGCAGGAGTAAATTAGCCAATCACATGCAGCCCATTGTGTAAATAATGTATATAAAGCAGATACTTTGAGGGAACATCCATTCCTCCTCGCCACTATGAGCTGAATAAAGAGCATGAAATCCACTCTCGACTCAGAGTATATTTCATTCTCAAACCCTCCAACACTTCTCTGATGAAAAAAGGGATGTCCTATTCAATAATAAATAAATAATAATAATAGTTTTATTATTTATACCCCACCCATCTGACTGGGTCGTGCCAGCCACGCTCAGCAGCTTGCAGGATAAAATAATAAACAATAAAACATGAAACTTTTTTGAACTATATGCCTACTATATGGAAGTTAACAACTGGACAACAGAAATGGATTGTACACACTCTAATGGTAGCTGAGAGGCTGATATTGATAAACTGGAAGAGTAAAGAGACGATCTCCTTTAATCGGTGGATTGATAATATGGTAACACTTGCAACCTGTGAACGGACTGCTTACAAACATAGACTGCTTGGATAAATACGACAGTATTTCGAATGAATTTATACAACATGTAGTTGACTAATTTATATTAGGGCGCGGTCACAATTTCATCAAAAATCTGACTTTCGGCAATTCACCCAAAAATGGTGCCCAGCTGTTGCAAATGCTCCCCTGAGAGGTTTGGCGGTCGAAACAGAAGGCTTTATATCACAGAGCAAAGAAATCAGCCATGGACAACTTAACCGGCAGAAAAATGGTGCCAAACGGTTGCAAATGCTCCCGTGAGAGGTTTGGCTGTTGAAACAGAAGTCTTTTTATCAGGGGAAAAGAAATCAGCCCTCGACAATTTAACCGGCAGAAAAAGATTTTTTTGAAAAAATTCCCAAGCCCCGGGGTCACAATTTCATCAAAAATCTGACCTTCGGCAATTCACTCAAAAATGGTGCCAAACGGTTGCAAATGCTCCCCTGAGAGGTTTGGCGGTCGAAACAGATGGCTTTATATCACAGAGCAAGAAATCAGCCCTCGACAACTTAACCGGCAGAAAAAGATTTTTTTGAAAAAATCCCTAAGCCCCGGGGTCAGAATTTCATCAAAACTCTTACTTTCGGCATTTCACTCAAAAATAGTGCCAAACGGTTGCAAATGCTCCCGTGAGAGGTTTGCCTGTCGAAACAGAAGTCTTTTTATCACAGGAAAAGAAATCAGCCCTCGACAACTTAACCGGCAGAAAAATATTTTTTTGAAAAAATCCCTAAGCCCCGGGGTCACAATTTCATCAAAAATCTGACTTTCGGCAATTCACTCAAAAATGGTGCCAAACGGTTGCAAATGCTCCCGTGAGAGGTTTGCCTGTCGAAACAGAAGTCTTTTTATCACAGGAAAAGAAATCAGCCGTCGACAACTTAACCGGCAGAAAAAGATTTTTTTGAAAATATCCCTAAGCCCCGGGGTCACAATTTCATCAAAAATCTGACTTTCGGCAATTCACTCAAAAATGGTGCCAAACGGTTGCAAATGCTCCCCTGAGAGGTTTGGCGGTCGAAACAGATGGCTTTATATCACAGGAAAAGAAATCAGCCATGGACAACTTAACCGGCAGAAAAATGGTGCCAAACGGTTGCAAATGCTCCCCTGAGAGGTTTGGCGGTCGAAACAGAAGTCTTTTTATCACAGGAAAAGAAATCAGCCCTTGACAACTTAACCGGCAAAAAAAGATTTTTTTGAAAAAATCCCTAAGCCCCGGGGTCACAATTTCATCAAAAATCTGACTTTCGCCAATTCACTCAAAAATGGTGCTAAACCGTTGCAAATGCTCCCCTGAGAGGTTTGGCGGTCGAAACAGATCTCTTTATATCACAGAGCAAGAAATCAGCCATGGACAACTTAAACGGCAGAAAAATGGTGCCAAACGGTTGCAAATGCTCCCCTGAGAGGTTTGGCGGTTGATACAGAAGGCTTTTTATCACGGGAATAGAAATCAGCCCTCGACAACTTAACCGGCAGAAAAAGATTTTTTTGAAAAAATCCCTAAGCCCCGGGGTCACAATTTCATCAAAACTCTTACTTTCGGCATTTCACTCAAAAATGGTGCCAAACGGTTGCAAATGCTCCCGTGAGAAGTTTGCCTGTCGAAACAGAAGGCTTTTTATCACAGGAAAAGAAATCAGCCCTCAACAACTTAACCGGCAGAAAAAGATTTTTTTGAAAAGATCCCTAAGCCCCGGGGTCACAATTTCATCAAAAATCTGACCTTCGGCATTTAACTCACAAATGGTGCTAAACGGTTGCAAATGCTCCCCTGAGAGGTTTGGCGATCGAAACATTAGCCTTTTTATCACAGGAAAAGAAATCAGCCCTCGACAACTTAACCGGCAGAAAAATATTTTTTTGAAAAAATCCCTAAGCCCCGGGGTCGCAATTTCATCAAAAATCTGACTTTCGGCATTTCACTCAAAAATGGTGCCAAACGGTTGCAAATGCTCCCGTGAGAGGTTTGGCTGTTGAAACAGAAGTCTTTTTATCAGAGGAAAAGAAATCAGCCCTCGACAATTTAACCGGCAGAAAAAGATTTTTTTGAAAAAATTCCCAAGCCCCGGGGTCACAATTTCATCAAAAATCTGACCTTCGGCAATTCACTCAAAAATGGTGCCAAACGGTTCCAAATGCTCCCCTGAGAGGTTTGGTGGTCGAAACAGATGGCTTTATATCACAGAGCAAGAAATCAGCCATGGACAACTTAACCGGCAGAAAAATATTTTTTTGAAAAAATCCCTAAGCCCCGGGGTCACAATTTCATCAAAAATCTGACTTTCGGCATTTCACTCAAAAATGGTGCCAAACGGTTGCAAACGCTCCCGTGAGAGGTTTGGCTGTTGAAACAGAAGTCTTTTTATCAGAGGAAAAGAAATCAGCCCTCGACAATTTAACCGGCAGAAAAAGATTTTTTTGAAAAAATTCCCAAGCCCCGGGGTCACAATTTCATCAAAAATCTGACCTTCGGCAATTCACTCAAAAATGGTGCCAAACGGTTCCAAATGCTCCCCTGAGAGGTTTGGCGGTCGAAACAGATGGCTTTATATCTCAGAGCAAGAAATCAGCCATGGACAACTTAACCGGCAGAAAAATATTTTTTTGAAAAAATCCCTAAGCCCCGGGGTCACAATTTCATCAAAAATCTGACTTTCGGCAATTCACTCAAACATGGTGCCAAATGGTTGCAAATGCTCCCCTGAGAGGTTTGGCGGTCGAAACAGGAGGCTTTTTATCGCAGGAGAGGAAATCAGACCTCCACAACGTAGTCTGTAGAAAAAGTTTTTTAAACAAAAATCCCTAAGCTGCACGGTTACAATTTCAGCAAAAATCTGAAGTTCTGCAATTCACCCAAAAATGGTGCCAAACGGTTGCACATGCTGAGAGGTTTGGCGTTTGAAACAGAAGGCTTTTTATCACAGGAAAAGAAATCAGCCCTCGACAACTCAACCGGGAGAAAAAGATTTTTTTGAAAAAATCGCAAATGCTCCCCTGAGAGGTTGTCCACCGCCTGTGCACCGTCCCTCAGACCATGTGGTGTAAGAAAAAAATGAACAAATTCCTATGCCCCCAAGTAACCCAGAGATGCATTTTAAATAAATGCACACATAAAGTAGGAGTAAACTAGGTGTAAACTAGGAGTAAAGTAGGTGTAAACCCGGAGTAAACTGGGAGTAAAGTAGGTGTAAAGTAGGAGTAAACTAGGAGTAAAGTAGGAGTAGACTAGGTGTAAAGTAGATGTAAACTAGGTGTAAAGGAGGAGTAAACTAGGTGTGAACTAGGAGTAAACTAGGTGTGAACTAGGTGTAAAGTAGGTGTAAAGTAGGAGTAAAGTAGGTGTAAACTAGGAGTAAACTAGGAGTAAAGTAGGAGTAGACTAGGTGTAAAGTAGGTGTAAACTAGGAGTAAACTAGGTGTAAAGGAGGAGTAAACTAGGTGTGAACTAGGAGTAAGGCAGGAGTAAATTAGCCAATCACATGCAGCCCATTGTGTAAATAATGTATATAAAGCAGATACTTTGAGGGAACATCCATTCCTCCTCGCCACTATGAGCTGAATAAAGAGCATGAAATCCACTCTCGACTCAGAGTATATTTCATTCTCAAACCCTCCAACACTTCTCTGATGAAAAAAGGGATGTCCTATTCAATAATAAATAAATAATAATAATTGTTTTATTATTTATACCCCACCCATCTGACTGGGTCGTGCCAGCCACGCTCAGCAGCTTGCAGGATAAAATAATAAACAATAAAACATGAAACTTTTTTGAACTATATGCCTACTATATGGAAGTTAACAACTGGACAACAGAAATGGATTGTACACACTCTAATGGTAGCTGAGAGGCTGATATTGATAAACTGGAAGAGTAAAGAGATGATCTCCTTTAATCGGTGGATTGATAATATGGTAACACTTGCAACCTGTGAACGGACTGCTTACAAACATAGACTGCTTGGATAAATACGACAGTATTTCGAATGAATTTATACAACATGTAGTTGACTAATTTATATTAGGGCGCGGTCACAATTTCATCAAAAATCTGACTTTCGGCAATTCACCCAAAAATGGTGCCCAGCTGTTGCAAATGCTCCCCTGAGAGGTTTGGTAGTCGAAACAGAAGGCTTTATATCACAGAGCAAAGAAATCAGCCATGGACAACTTAACCGGCAGAAAAATGGTGCCAAACGGTTGCAAATGCTCCCGTGAGAGGTTTGGCGGTCGAAACAGAAGGCTTTTTATCACAGGAAAAGAAATCAGACCTCGACAACTTAACCGGCAGAAAAAGAATTTTTTGAAAGAATCCCTAAGCCCCGGGGTCACAATTTCATCAAAAATCTGACTTTCGGCAATTCACTCAAAAATGGTGCCAAACGGTTGCAAATGCTCGCCTGAGAGGTTTGGCGGTCGAAACAGAAGGCTTTTTATTACGGGAAAAGAAATCAGCCCTCAACAACTTTACCGGCAGAAAAATATTTTTTTGAAAAAATCCCTAAGCCCCGGGGTCACAATTTCATCAAAACTCTTACTTTCGGCATTTCACTCAAAAATGGTGCCAAACGGTTGCAAATGCTCCCGTGAGAGGTTTGCCTGTCGAAACAGAAGGCTTTTTATCACAGGAAAAGAAATCAGCCCTCGACAACTTAACCGGCAGAAAAAGATTTTTTTGAAAAAATCCCTAAGCCCCGGGGTCACAATTTCATCAAAAATCTGACTTTCGGCAATTCACTCAAACATGGTGCCAAATGGTTGCAAATGCTCCCCTGAGAGGTTTGGCGGTCGAAACAGGAGGCTTTTTATCGCAGGAGAGGAAATCAGACCTCCACAACGTAGTCTGTAGAAAAAGTTTTTTAAACAAAAATCCCTAAGCTGCACGGTTACAATTTCAGCAAAAATCTGAAGTTCTGCAATTCACCCAAAAATGGTGCCAAACGGTTGCAAATGCTCCCCTGAGAGGTTTGGCGTTTGAAACAGAAGGCTTTTTATCACAGGAAAAGAAATCAGCCCTCGACAACTCAACCGGGAGAAAAAGATTTTTTTGAAAAAATCGCAAATGCTCCCCTGAGAGGTTGTCCACCGCCTGTGCACCGTCCCTCAGACCATGTGGTGTAAGAAAAAAATGAACAAATTCCTATGCCCCCAAGTAACCCAGAGATGCATTTTAAATAAATGCACACATAAAGTAGGAGTAAACTAGGTGTAAACTAGGAGTAAAGTAGGTGTAAACCCGGAGTAAACTGGGAGTAAAGTAGGTGTAAAGTAGGAGTAAACTAGGAGTAAAGTAGGAGTAGACTAGGTGTAAAGTAGATGTAAACTAGGTGTAAAGGAGGAGTAAACTAGGTGTGAACTAGGAGTAAACTAGGTGTGAACTAGGTGTAAAGTAGGTGTAAAGTAGGAGTAAAGTAGGTGTAAACTAGGAGTAAACTAGGAGTAAAGTAGGAGTAGACTAGGTGTAAAGTAGGTGTAAACTAGGAGTAAACTAGGTGTAAAGGAGGAGTAAACTAGGTGTGAACTAGGAGTAAGGCAGGAGTAAATTAGCCAATCACATGCAGCCCATTGTGTAAATAATGTATATAAAGCAGATACTTTGAGGGAACATCCATTCCTCCTCGCCACTATGAGCTGAATAAAGAGCATGAAATCCACTCTCGACTCAGAGTATATTTCATTCTCAAACCCTCCAACACTTCTCTGATGAAAAAAGGGATGTCCTATTCAATAATAAATAAATAATAATAATTGTTTTATTATTTATACCCCACCCATCTGACTGGGTCGTGCCAGCCACGCTCAGCAGCTTGCAGGATAAAATAATAAACAATAAAACATGAAACTTTTTTTAACTATATGCCTACTATATGGAAGTTAACTGGACAACAGAAATGGATTGTACACACTCTAATGGTAGCTGAGTGGCTGATATTGATAAACTGGAAGAGTAAAGAGATGATCTCCTTTAATCGGTGGATTGATAATATGGTAACACTTGCAACCTGTGAACGGACTGCTTACAAACATAGACTGCTTGGATAAATACGACAGTATTTCGAATGAATTTATACAACATGTAGTTGACTAATTTATATTAGGGCGCGGTCACAATTTCATCAAAAATCTGACTTTCGGCAATTCACCCAAAAATGGTGCCCAGCTGTTGCAAATGCTCCCCTGAGAGGTTTGGCAGTCGAAACAGAAGGCTTTATATCACAGAGCAAAGAAATCAGCCATGGACAACTTAACCGGCAGAAAAATGGTGCCAAACGGTTGCAAATGCTCCCGTGAGAGGTTTGGCGGTCGAAACAGAAGGCTTTTTATCACAGGAAAAGAAATCAGACCTCGACAACTTAACCGGCAGAAAAAGAATTTTTTGAAAGAATCCCTAAGCCCCGGGGTCACAATTTCATCAAAAATCTGACTTTCGGCAATTCACTCAAAAATGGTGCCAAACGGTTGCAAATGCTCGCCTGAGAGGTTTGGCGGTCGAAACAGAAGGCTTTTTATTACGGGAAAAGAAATCAGCCCTCAACAACTTTACCGGCAGAAAAATATTTTTTTGAAAAAATCCCTAAGCCCCGGGGTCACAATTTCATCAAAACTCTTACTTTCGGCATTTCACTCAAAAATGGTGCCAAACGGTTGCAAATGCTCCCGTGAGAGGTTTGCCTGTCGAAACAGAAGGCTTTTTATCACAGGAAAAGAAATCAGCCCTCGACAACTTAACCGGCAGAAAAAGATTTTTTTGAAAAAATCCCTAAGCCCCGGAGTCACAATTTCATCAAAAATCTGACTTTCGGCAATTCCCTCAAAAATGTTACCAAACGTTGCAAATGCTCCACTGATAGGTTTGACGATCGAAACAGAAGGCTTTTTATCACGGGAAAAGAAATCAGCCCTCGACAACTTAACCGGCAGAAAAAGATTTTTTTAAAAAAACCCTAAGCCCCGGGATTACAACTTAATCAAAAATCTAACTTTCGGCAATTCACTCAAAAATGGTGCCAAACGGTTGCAAATGCTCGCCTGAGAGGTTTGTCGGCAGAAACAGATGGCTTTATATCACAGAGCAAGAAATCAGCCATGGACAACTTAACCGGCAGAAAAATGGTGCCAAACGGTTGCAAATGCTCCCCTGAGAGGTTTGGCGGTCGAAACAGATGGATTTATATCACAGGAAAAAAAATCAGCCATGGACAACTTAACCGGCAGAAAAATATTTTTTTGAAAAAATCCCTAAGCCCCGGGGTCGCAATTTCATCAAAAATCTGACCTTCGGCATTTAACTCACAAATGGTGCTAAACGGTTGCAAATGCTCCCCTGAGAGGTTTGGCGATCGAAACATTAGCCTTTTTATCACAGGAAAAGAAATCAGCCCTCGACAACTTAACCGGCAGAAAAATATTTTTTTGAAAAAATCCCTAAGCCCCGGGGTCGCAATTTCATCAAAAATCTGACTTTCGGCATTTCACTCAAAAATGGTGCCAAACGGTTGCAAATGCTCCCGTGAGAGGTTTGGCTGTTGAAACAGAAGTCTTTTTATCAGAGGAAAAGAAATCAGCCCTCGACAATTTAACCGGCAGAAAAAGATTTTTTTGAAAAAATTCCCAAGCCCCGGGGTCACAATTTCATCAAAAATCTGACTTTCGGCATTTCACTCAAAAATGGTGCCAAACGGTTGCAAATGCTCCCGTGAGAGGTTTGGCTGTTGAAACAGAAGTCTTTTTATCAGAGGAAAAGAAATCAGCCCTCGACAATTTAACCGGCAGAAAAAGATTTTTTTGAAAAAATTCCCAAGCCCCGGGGTCACAATTTCATCAAAAATCTGACCTTCGGCAATTCACTCAAAAATGGTGCCAAACGGTTCCAAATGCTCCCCTGAGAGGTTTGGCGGTCGAAACAGATGGCTTTATATCTCAGAGCAAGAAATCAGCCATGGACAACTTAACCGGCAGAAAAATATTTTTTTGAAAAAATCCCTAAGCCCCGGGGTCACAATTTCATCAAAAATCTGACTTTCGGCAATTCACTCAAAAATGGTGCCAAACGGTTGCAAATACTCCCCTGAGAGGTTTGGCGGTTGATACAGAAGGCTTTTTATCACGGGAATAGAAATCAGCCCTCGACAACTTAACCGGCAGAAAAAGGTTTTTTTGAAAAAATCCCTAAGCCCCGGGGTCACAATTTCATCAAAACTCTTACTTTCGGCATTTCACTCAAAAATAGTGCCAAACGGTTGCAAATGCTCCCGTGAGAGGTTTGCCTGTCGAAACAGAAGGCTTTTTATCACAGGAAAAGAAATCAGCCCTCGACAACTTAACCGGCAGAAAAAGATTTTTTTGAAAATATCCCTAAGCCGCGGGGTCACAATTTCATCAAGAATCTGACTTTCGGCAATTCACTCAAAAATGGTGCCAAACGGTTGCAAATGCTCCCATGAGAGGTTTGGCGGCTGAAACAGAACGCTTTCTATCACGGGAAAAGAAATCAGTCATGGACAACTTAACCGGCAGAAAAATATTTTTTTCAAAAAATCCCTAAGCCCCGGGGTCACAATTTCATCAAAAATCTGACCTTCGGCATTTATCTCACAAATGGTGCCAAACGGTTGCAAATGCTCCCCTGAGAGGTTTGCCTGTCGAAACAGAAGGCTTTTTATCACAGGAAAAGAAATCAGCCCTCGACAACTTAACCGGCAGAAAAATATTTTTTTGAAAAAATCCCTAAGCCCCGGGGTCACAATTTCATCAAAAAATCTGACTTTCGGCAATTCACTCAAAAATGGTGCCAAACGGTTGCAAATGCTCCCGTGAGAGGTTTGTCTGTCGAAACAGAAGTCTTTTTATCACAGGAAAAGAAATCAGCCGTCGACAACTTAATCGGCAGAAAAAGATTTTTTTGAAAATATCCCTAAGCCCCGGGGTCACAATTTCATCAAAAATCTGACTTTCGGCAATTCACTCAAAAATGGTGCCAAACGGTTGCAAATGCTCCCCTGAGAGGTTTGGCGGTCGAAACAGAAGTCTTTTTATCACAGGAAAAGAAATCAGCCCTTGACAACTTAACCGGCAAAAAAAGATTTTTTTGAAAAAATCCCTAAGCCCCGGGGTCACAATTTCATCAAAACTCTTACTTTCGGCATTTCACTCAAAAATAGTGCCAAACGGTTGCAAATGCTCCCGTGAGAGGTTTGCCTGTCGAAACAGAAGGCTTTTTATCACAGGAAAAGAAATCAGCCCTCGACAACTTAACCGGCAGAAAAAGATTTTTTTGAAAATATCCCTAAGCCGCGGGGTCACAATTTCATCAAGAATCTGACTTTCGGCAATTCACTCAAAAATGGTGCCAAACGGTTGCAAATGCTCCCATGAGAGGTTTGGCGGCTGAAACAGAACGCTTTCTATCACGGGAAAAGAAATCAGTCATGGACAACTTAACCGGCAGAAAAATATTCTTTTCAAAAAATCCCTAAGCCCCGGGGTCACAATTTCATCAAAAATCTGACCTTCGGCATTTATCTCACAAATGGTGCCAAACGGTTGCAAATGCTCCCCTGAGAGGTTTGCCTGTCGAAACAGAAGGCTTTTTATCACAGGAAAAGAAATCAGCCCTCGACAACTTAACCGGCAGAAAAATATTTTTTTGAAAAAATCCCTAAGCCCCGGGGTCACAATTTCATCAAAAAATCTGACTTTCGGCAATTCACTCAAAAATGGTGCCAAACGGTTGCAAATGCTCCCGTGAGAGGTTTGTCTGTCGAAACAGAAGTCTTTTTATCACAGGAAAAGAAATCAGCCGTCGACAACTTAATCGGCAGAAAAAGATTTTTTTGAAAATATCCCTAAGCCCCGGGGTCACAATTTCATCAAAAATCTGACTTTCGGCAATTCACTCAAAAATGGTGCCAAACGGTTGCAAATGCTCCCCTGAGAGGTTTGGCGGTCGAAACAGAAGTCTTTTTATCACAGGAAAAGAAATCAGCCCTTGACAACTTAACCGGCAAAAAAAGATTTTTTTGAAAAAATCCCTAAGCCCCGGGGTCACAATTTCATCAAAAATCTGACTTTCGCCAATTCACTCAAAAATGGTGCTAAACCGTTGCAAATGCTCCCCTGAGAGGTTTGGCGGTCGAAACAGATGTCTTTATATCACAGAGCAAGAAATCAGCCATGGACAACTTAACCGGCAGAAAAATATTTTTTTGAAAAAATCCCTAAACCCCAGGGTCACAATTTCATCAAAAATCTGACTTTCGGCAATTCACTCAAAAATGGTGCCAAACGGTTGCAAATACTCCCCTGAGAGGTTTGGCGGTTGATACAGAAGGCTTTTTATCACGGGAATAGAAATCAGCCCTCGACAACTTAACCGGCAGAAAAAGATTTTTTTGAAAAAATCCCTAAGCCCCGGGGTCACAATTTCATCAAAACTCTTACTTTCGGCATTTCACTCAAAAATGGTGCCAAACGGTTGCAAATGCTCCCGTGAGAAGTTTGCCTGTCGAAACAGAAGGCTTTTTATCACAGGAAAAGAAATCAGCCCTCAACAACTTAACCGGCAGAAAAAGATTTTTTCGAAAAGATCCCTAAGCCCCGGGGTCACAATTTCATCAAAAATCTGACCTTCGGCATTTAACTCACAAATGGTGCTAAACGGTTGCAAATGCTCCCCTGAGAGGTTTGGCGATCGAAACAGTAGCCTTTTTATCACAGGAAAAGAAATCAGCCCTCGACAACTTAACCGGCAGAAAAATATTTTTTTGAAAAAATCCCTAAGCCCCGGGGTCGCAATTTCATCAAAAATCTGACTTTCGGCATTTCACTCAAACATGGTGCCAAATGGTTGCAAATGCTCCCCTGAGAGGTTTGGCGGTCGAAACAGGAGGCTTTTTATCGCAGGAGAGGAAATCAGACCTCCACAACGTAGTCTGTAGAAAAAGTTTTTTAAACAAAAATCCCTAAGCTGCGCGGTTACAATTTCAGCAAAAATCTGAAGTTCTGCAATTCACCCAAAAATGGTGCCAAACGCTTGCAAATGCTGAGAGGTTTGGCGTTTGAAACAGAAGGCTTTTTATCACAGGAAAAGAAATCAGCCCTCGACAACTCAACCGGGAGAAAAAGATTTTTTTGAAAAAAATCGCAAATGCTCCCCTGAGAGGTTGTCCACCGCCTGTGCACCGTCCCTCAGACCATGTGGTGTAAGAAAAAAATGAACAAATTCCTATGCCCCCAAGTAACCCAGAGATGCATTTTAAATAAATGCACACATAAAGTAGGAGTAAACTAGGTGTAAACTAGGAGTAAAGTAGGTGTAAACCAGGAGTAAACTGGGAGTAAAGTAGGTGTAAACTAGGAGTAAACTAGGAGTAAAGTAGGAGTAGACTAGGTGTAAAGTAGATGTAAACTAGGTGTAAAGGAGGAGTAAACTAGGTGTGAACTAGGAGTAAACTAGGTGTGAACTAGGTGTAAAGTAGGTGTAAAGTAGGAGTAAAGTAGGTGTAAACTAGGAGTAAAGTAGGTGTAAAGTAGGAGTAAACTGGGTGTAAACTAGGAGTAAAGTAGGAGCAAACTAGGTGTAAACTAGGAGTAAAGTAGGAGTAGACTAGGTGTAAAGTAGATGTAAACTAGGAGTAAACTTGGTGTAAAGGAGGAGTAAACTAGGTGTGAACTAGGAGTAAGGCAGGAGTAAATTAGCCAATCACATGCAGCCCATTGTGTAAATAATGTATATAAAGCAGATACTTTGAGGGAACATCCATTCCTCCTCGCCACTATGAGCTGAATAAAGAGCATGAAATCCACTCTCGACTCAGAGTATATTTCATTCTCAAACCCTCCAACACTTCTCTGATGAAAAAAGGGATGTCCTATTCAATAATAAATAAATAATAATAATTGTTTTATTATTTATACCCCACCCATCTGACTGGGTCGTGCCAGCCACGCTCAGCAGCTTGCAGGATAAAATAATAAACAATAAAACATGAAACTTTTTTTAACTATATGCCTACTATATGGAAGTTAACAACTGGACAACAGAAATGGATTGTACACACTCTAATGGTAGCTGAGAGGCTGATATTGATAAACTGGAAGAGTAAAGAGATGATCTCCTTTAATCGGTGGATTGATAATATGGTAACACTTGCAACCTGTGAACGGACTGCTTACAAACATAGACTGCTTGGATAAATACGACAGTATTTCGAATGAATTTATACAACATGTAGTTGACTAATTTATATTAGGGCGCGGTCACAATTTCATCAAAAATCTGACTTTCGGCAATTCACCCAAAAATGGTGCCCAGCTGTTGCAAATGCTCCCGTGAATGGTTTGGCTGTCCAAACAGAAGGCTTTTTATCACGGGAATAGAAATCAGCCCTCGACAACTTAACCGGCAGAAAAAGATTTTTTTGAAAAAATCCCTAAGCCCCGGGGTCACAATTTCATCAAAACTCTTACTTTCGGCATTTCACTCAAAAATGGTGCCAAACGGTTGCAAATGTTCCCGTGAGAAGTTTGCCTGTCGAAACAGAAGGCTTTTTATCACAGGAAAAGAAATCAGCCCTCAACAACTTAACCGGCAGAAAAAGATTTTTTTGAAAAGATCCCTAAGCCCCGGGGTCACAATTTCATCAAAAATCTGACCTTCGGCATTTAACTCACAAATGGTGCTAAACGGTTGCAAATGCTCCCCTGAGAGGTTTGGCGATCGAAACAGTAGCCTTTTTATCACAGGAAAAGAAATCAGCCCTCGACAACTTAACCGGCAGAAAAATATTTTTTTGAAAAAATCCCTAAGCCCCGGGGTCGCAATTTCATCAAAAATCTGACTTTCGGCATTTCACTCAAAAATGGTGCCAAACGGTTGCAAATGCTCCCGTGAGAGGTTTGGCTGTTGAAACAGAAGTCTTTTTATCAGAGGAAAAGAAATCAGCCCTCGACAATTTAACCGGCAGAAAAAGATTTTTTTGAAAAAATCCCTAAGCCCCGGGGTCACAATTTCATCAAGAATCTGACTTTCGGCATTTCACTCAAACATGGTGCCAAATGGTTGCAAATGCTCCCCTGAGAGGTTTGGCGGTCGAAACAGGAGGCTTTTTATCGCAGGAGAGGAAATCAGACCTCCACAACGTAGTCTGTAGAAAAAGTTTTTTAAACAAAAATCCCTAAGCTGCGCGGTTACAATTTCAGCAAAAATCTGAAGTTCTGCAATTCACCCAAAAATGGTGCCAAACGCTTGCAAATGCTGAGAGGTTTGGCGTTTGAAACAGAAGGCTTTTTATCACAGGAAAAGAAATCAGCCCTCGACAACTCAACCGGGAGAAAAAGATTTTTTTGAAAAAATCGCAAATGCTCCCCTGAGAGGTTGTCCACTGCCTGTGCACCGTCCCTCAGACCATGTGGTGTAAGAAAAAAATGAACAAATTCCTATGCCCCCAAGTAACCCAGAGATGCATTTTAAATAAATGCACACATAAAGTAGGAGTAAAGTAGGTGTAAACTAGGAGTAAAGTAGGTGTAAACCAGGAGTAAACTGGGAGTAAAGTAGGTGTAAACTAGGAGTAAACTAGGAGTAAAGTAGGAGTAGACTAGGTGTAAAGTAGATGTAAACTAGGTGTAAAGGAGGAGTAAACTAGGTGTGAACTAGGAGTAAACTAGGTGTGAACTAGGTGTAAAGTAGGTGTAAAGTAGGAGTAAAGTAGGTGTAAACTAGGAGTAAAGTAGGAGTAGACTAGGTGTAAAGTAGGTGTAAACTAGGAGTAAACTAGGTGTAAAGGAGGAGTAAACTAGGTGTGAACTAGGAGTAAGGCAGGAGTAAATTAGCCAATCACATGCAGCCCATTGTGTAAATAATGTATATAAAGCAGATACTTTGAGGGAACATCCATTCCTCCTCGCCACTATGAGCTGAATAAAGAGCATGAAATCCACTCTCGACTCAGAGTATATTTCATTCTCAAACCCTCCAACACTTCTCTGATGAAAAAAGGGATGTCCTATTCAATAATAAATAAATAATAATAATAGTTTTATTATTTATACCCCACCCATCTGACTGGGTCGTGCCAGCCACGCTCAGCAGCTTGCAGGATAAAATAATAAACAATAAAACATGAAACTTTTTTGAACTATATGCCTACTATATGGAAGTTAACAACTGGACAACAGAAATGGATTGTACACACTCTAATGGTAGCTGAGAGGCTGATATTGATAAACTGGAAGAGTAAAGAGATGATCTCCTTTAATCGGTGGATTGATAATATGGTAACACTTGCAACCTGTGAACGGACTGCTTACAAACATAGACTGCTTGGATAAATACGACAGTATTTCGAATGAATTTATACAACATGTAGTTGACTAATTTATATTAGGGCGCGGTCACAATTTCATCAAAAATCTGACTTTCGGCAATTCACCCAAAAATGGTGCCCAGCTGTTGCAAATGCTCCCCTGAGAGGTTTGGCGGTCGAAACAGAAGGCTTTATATCAGAGAGCAAAGAAATCAGCCATAGACAACTAAACCGGCAGAAAAATGGTGCCAAACGGTTGCAAATGCTCCCGTGAGAGGTTTGGCGGTCGAAACAGAAGGCTTTATATCACAGTGCAAGAAATCAGCCCTTGACAACCTAACCGGCAGAAAAGGATTTTTTTGAAAAACTCTCTAAGCCCCGAGGGCACAATTTCATCAAAAATCTGACTTTCGGCATTTCACTCAAAAATGGTGCCAAACGGTTGCAAATGCTCCCGTGAGAGGTTTGGCTGTCGAAACAGAAGTCTTTTTATCACAGGAAAAGAAATCAGCCCTCGAGAATTTAACCGGTAGAAAAATATGTTTTTTAAAAAAATCCCTAAGCCCCGGGGTCACAATTTCATCAAAAATCTGACTTTCAGCAATTCACTCAAAAATGGTGCCAAACGGTTGCAAATGCTCCCCTGAGAGGTTTGGCGGTCGAAACAGATGGCTTTATATCACAAAGCAAGAAATCAGCCATGGACAACTTAACCGGTAGAAAAATATTTTTTTGAAAAAATCCCTAAGCCCCAGGGTCACAATTTCATCAAAAATCTGACTTTCAGCAATTCATTCAAAAATGGTGCCAAACGGTTGCAAATACTCCCCTGAGAGGTTTGGCGGTCGATACAGAAGGCCTTTTATCACAGGAAAAGAAATCAGCCATGGACAACTTAACCGGCAGAAAAATATTTTTTTTAAAAAAATCCCTAAACCCCGGGGTCACAATTTCATAAAAAATCTGACCTTCGGCATTTCACTCAAAAATGGTGCCAAACGGTTGCAAATGCTCCCCTGAGAGGTTTGGCGGTCAAAACAGAAGGCTTTTTAGCACAGGAAAAGAAATCAGCCATGGACAACTTAACCGGCAGAAAAATATTTTTTTGAAAAAATCCCTAAGCCCCGGGGTCACAATTTCATCAAAACTCTTACTTTCGGCATTTCACTCAAAAATAGTGCCAAACGGTTGCAAATGCTCCCGTGAGAGGTTTGCCTGTCGAAACAGAAGGCTTTTTATCACAGGAAAAGAAATCAGCCCTCGACAACTCAACCGGGAGAAAAAGATTTTTTTGAAAAAATCGCAAATGCTCCCCTGAGAGGTTGTCCACCGCCTGTGCACCGTCCCTCAGACCATGTGGTGTAAGAAAAAAATGAACAAATTCCTATGCCCCCAAGTAACCCAGAGATGCATTTTAAATAAATGCACACATAAAGTAGGAGTAAACTAGGTGTAAACTAGGAGTAAAGTAGGTGTAAACCAGGAGTAAACTGGAAGTAAAGTAGGTGTAAACTAGGAGTAAAGTAGGAGTAAAGTAGGTGTAAAGTAGATGTAAACTAGGTGTAAAGGAGGAGTAAACTAGGTGTGAACTAGGAGTAAACTAGGTGTGAACTAGGTGTAAAGTAGGTGTAAAGTAGGAGTAAAGTAGGTGTAAACTAGGAGTAAACTAGGAGTAAAGTAGGAGTAGACTAGGTGTAAAGTAGGTGTAAACTAGGAGTAAACTAGGTGTAAAGGAGGAGTAAACTAGGTGTGAACTAGGAGTAAGGCAGGAGTAAATTAGCCAATCACATGCAGCCCATTGTGTAAATAATGTATATAAAGCAGATACTTTGAGGGAACATCCATTCCTCCTCGCCACTATGAGCTGAATAAAGAGCATGAAATCCACTCTCGACTCAGAGTATATTTCATTCTCAAACCCTCCAACACTTCTCTGATGAAAAAAGGGATGTCCTATTCAATAATAAATAAATAATAATAATAGTTTTATTATTTATACCCCACCCATCTGACTGGGTCGTGCCAGCCACGCTCAGCAGCTTGCAGGATAAAATAATAAACAATAAAACATGAAACTTTTTTTAACTATATGCCTACTATATGGAAGTTAACAACTGGACAACAGAAATGGATTGTACACACTCTAATGGTAGCTGAGAGGCTGATATTGATAAACTGGAAGAGTAAAGAGATGATCTCCTTTAATCGGTGGATTGATAATATGGTAACACTTGCAACCTGTGAACGGACTGCTTACAAACATAGACTGCTTGGATAAATACGACAGTATTTCGAATGAATTTATACAACATGTAGTTGACTAATTTATATTAGGGCGCGGTCACAATTTCATCAAAAATCTGACTTTCGGCAATTCACCCAAAAATGGTGCCCAGCTGTTGCAAATGCTCCCGTGAATGGTTTGGCTGTCCAAACAGAAGGCTTTTTATCACGGGAATAGAAATCAGCCCTCGACAACTTAACCGGCAGAAAAAGATTTTTTTGAAAAAATCCCTAAGCCCCGGGGTCACAATTTCATCAAAACTCTTACTTTCGGCATTTCACTCAAAAATGGTGCCAAACGGTTGCAAATGTTCCCGTGAGAAGTTTGCCTGTCGAAACAGAAGGCTTTTTATCACAGGAAAAGAAATCAGCCCTCAACAACTTAACCGGCAGAAAAAGATTTTTTTGAAAAGATCCCTAAGCCCCGGGGTCACAATTTCATCAAAAATCTGACCTTCGGCATTTAACTCACAAATGGTGCTAAACGGTTGCAAATGCTCCCCTGAGAGGTTTGGCGATCGAAACAGTAGCCTTTTTATCACAGGAAAAGAAATCAGCCCTCGACAACTTAACCGGCAGAAAAATATTTTTTTGAAAAAATCCCTAAGCCCCGGGGTCACAATTTCATCAAAAATCTGACTTTCGGCAATTCACTCAAAAATGGTGCCAAACGGTTGCAAATACTCCCGTGAGAGGTTTGGCTGTTGAAACAGAAGTCTTTTTATCAGAGGAAAAGAAATCAGCCCTCGACAATTTAACCGGCAGAAAAAGATTTTTTTGAAAAAATCCCGAAGCCCCGGGGTCACAATTTCATCAAGAATCTGACTTTCGGCATTTCACTCAAACATGGTGCCAAACGGTTGCAAATGCTCCCCTGAGAGGTTTGGCGGTCGAAACAGGAGGCTTTTTATCGCAGGAGAGGAAATCAGACCTCCACAACGTAGTCTGTTGAAAAAGTTTTTTAAACAAAAATCCCTAAGCTGCGCGGTTACAATTTCAGCAAAAATCTGAAGTTCTGCAATTCACCCAAAAATGGTGCCAAACGGTTGCAAATGCTGAGAGGTTTGGCGTTTGAAACAGAAGGCTTTTTATCACAGGAAAAGAAATCAGCCCTCGACAACTCAACCGGGAGAAAAAGATTTTTTTGAAAAAATCGCAAATGCTCCCCTGAGAGGTTGTCCACCGCCTGTGCACCGTCCCTCAGACCATGTGGTGTAAGAAAAAAATGAACAAATTCCTATGCCCCCAAGTAACCCAGAGATGCATTTTAAATAAATACACACATAAAGTAGGAGTAAACTAGGTGTAAACTAGGAGTAAAGTAGGTGTAAACCAGGAGTAAACTGGGAGTAAAGTAGGTGTAAACTAGGAGTAAACTAGGAGTAAAGTAGGAGTAGACTAGGTGTAAAGTAGATGTAAACTAGGTGTAAAGGAGGAGTAAACTAGGTGTGAACTAGGAGTAAACTAGGTGTGAACTAGGTGTAAAGTAGGTGTAAAGTAGGAGTAAAGTAGGTGTAAACTAGGAGTAAACTAGGAGTAAAGTAGGAGTAGACTAGGTGTAAAGTAGGTGTAAACTAGGAGTAAACTAGGTGTAAAGGAGGAGTAAACTAGGTGTGAACTAGGAGTAAGGCAGGAGTAAATTAGCCAATCACATGCAGCCCATTGTGTAAATAATGTATATAAAGCAGATACTTTGAGGGAACATCCATTCCTCCTCGCCACTATGAGCTGAATAAAGAGCATGAAATCCACTCTCGACTCAGAGTATATTTCATTCTCAAACCCTCCAACACTTCTCTGATGAAAAAAGGGATGTCCTATTCAATAATAAATAAATAATAATAATAGTTTTATTATTTATACCCCACCCATCTGACTGGGTCGTGCCAGCCACGCTCAGCAGCTTGCAGGATAAAATAATAAACAATAAAACATGAAACTTTTTTTAACTATATGCCTACTATATGGAAGTTAACAACTGGACAACAGAAATGGATTGTACACACTCTAATGGTAGCTGAGAGGCTGATATTGATAAACTGGAAGAGTAAAGAGATGATCTCCTTTAATCGGTGGATTGATAATATGGTAACACTTGCAAACTGTGAACGGACTGCTTACAAACATAGACTGCTTGGATAAATACGACAGTATTTCGAATGAATTTATACAACATGTAGTTGACTAATTTATATTAGGGCGCGGTCACAATTTCATCAAAAATCTGACTTTCGGCAATTCACCCAAAAATGGTGCCCAGCTGTTGCAAATGCTCCCCTGAGAGGTTTGGCGGTCGAAACAGAAGGCTTTATATCAGAGAGCAAAGAAATCAGCCATAGACAACTAAACCGGCAGAAAAATGGTGCCTAACGGTTGCAAATGCTCCCCTGAGAGGTTTGGCCGTCGAAACAGAAGGCTTTATATCACAGTGCAAGAAATCAGCCCTTGACAACTTAACCGGCAGAAAAGGATTTTTTTGAAAAACTCTCTAAGCCCCGAGGGCACAATTTCATCAAAAATTTGACTTTCGGCATTTCACTCAAAAATGGTGCCAAACGGTTGCAAATGCTCCCGTGAGAGGTTTGGCTGTCGAAACAGAAGTCTTTTTATCACAGGAAAAGAAATCAGCCCTCGAGAATTTAACCGGTAGAAAAATATGTTTTTTTAAAAAATCCCTAAGCCCCGGGGTCACAATTTCATCAAAAATCTGACTTTCAGCAATTCACTCAAAAATGGTGCCAAACGGTTGCAAATGCTCCCCTGAGAGGTTTGGCGGTCGAAACAGATGGCTTTATATCACAGAGCAAGAAATCAGCCATGGACAACTTAACCGGTAGAAAAATATTTTTTTGAAAAAATCCCTAAGCCCCAGGGTCACAATTTCATCAAAAATCTGACTTTCAGCAATTCATTCAAAAATGGTGCCAAACGGTTGCAAATACTCCCCTGAGAGGTTTGGCGGTCGATACAGAAGGCCTTTTATCACAGGAAAAGAAATCAGCCATGGACAACTTAACCGGCAGAAAAATATTTTTTTAAAAAAAATCCCTAAACCCCGGGGTCATAATTTCATCAAAACTCTTACTTTCGGCATTTCACTCAAAAATGGTGCCAAACGGTTGCAAATGCTCCCGTGAGAGGTTTGCCTGTCGAAACAGAAGGCCTTTTATCACAGGAAAAGAAATCAGCCCTCGACAACTTAACCGGCAGAAATTGATTTTTTTGAAAAAATCCCTAAGCCCCGGGGTCACAATTTCATCAAAAATCTGACTTTCGGCAATTCACTCAAAAATGGTGCCAAACGGTTGCAAATGCTCCCCTGAGAGGTTTGGCGGTCAAAACAGAAGGCTTTTTAGCACAGGAAAAGAAATCAGCCATGGACAACTTAACCGGCAGAAAAATATTTTTTTGAAAAAATCCCTAAGCCCCGGGGTCACAATTTCATCAAAACTCTTACTTTCGGCATTTCACTCAAAAATAGTGCCAAACGGTTGCAAATGCTCCCGTGAGAGGTTTGCCTGTCGAAACAGAAGGCTTTTTATCACAGGAAAAGAAATCAGCCCTCGACAACTCAACCGGGAGAAAAAGATTTTTTTGAAAAAATCGCAAATGCTCCCCTGAGAGGTTGTCCACCGCCTGTGCACCGTCCCTCAGACCATGTGGTGTAAGAAAAAAATGAACAAATTCCTATGCCCCCAAGTAACCCAGAGATGCATTTTAAATAAATGCACACATAAAGTAGGAGTAAACTAGGTGTAAACTAGGAGTAAAGTAGGTGTAAACCAGGAGTAAACTGGGAGTAAAGTAGGTGTAAACTAGGAGTAAACTAGGAGTAAATTAGGAGTAGACTAGGTGTAAAGTAGATGTAAACTAGGTGTAAAGGAGGAGTAAACTAGGTGTGAACTAGGAGTAAACTAGGTGTGAACTAGGTGTAAAGTAGGTGTAAAGTAGGAGTAAAGTAGGTGTAAACTAGGAGTAAACTAGGAGTAAAGTAGGAGTAGACTAGGTGTAAAGTAGGTGTAAACTAGGAGTAAACTAGGTGTAAAGGAGGAGTAAACTAGGTGTGAACTAGGAGTAAGGCAGGAGTAAATTAGCCAATCACATGCAGCCCATTGTGTAAATAATGTATATAAAGCAGATACTTTGAGGGAACATCCATTCCTCCTCGCCACTATGAGCTGAATAAAGAGCATGAAATCCACTCTCGACTCAGAGTATATTTCATTCTCAAACCCTCCAACACTTCTCTGATGAAAAAAGGGATGTCCTATTCAATAATAAATAAATAATAATAATAGTTTTATTATTTATACCCCACCCATCTGACTGGGTCGTGCCAGCCACGCTCAGCAGCTTGCAGGATAAAATAATAAACAATAAAACATGAAACTTTTTTTAACTATATGCCTACTATATGGAAGTTAACAACTGGACAACAGAAATGGATTGTACACACTCTAATGGTAGCTGAGAGGCTGATATTGATAAACTGGAAGAGTAAAGAGATGATCTCCTTTAATCGGTGGATTGATAATATGGTAACACTTGCAACCTGTGAACGGACTGCTTACAAACATAGACTGCTTGGATAAATACGACAGTATTTCGAATGAATTTATACAACATGTAGTTGACTAATTTATATTAGGGCGCGGTCACAATTTCATCAAAAATCTGACTTTCGGCAATTCACCCAAAAATGGTGCCCAGCTGTTGCAAATGCTCCCGTGAATGGTTTGGCTGTCCAAACAGAAGGCTTTTTATCACAGGAAAAGAAATCAGCCCTCGACAACTTAACCGGCAGAAAAAGATTTTTTTGCAAAAATCCCTAAGCATCGGGGTCACAATTTCATCAAAAATCTGACTTTCGGCAATTCACTCAAAAATGGTGCCAAACGGTTGCAAATGCTCCCCTGAGAGGTTTGGCTGTCCAAACAGAAGGCTTTTTATCACAGGAAAAGAAATCAGCCCTCGACAACTTAACCGGCAGAAAAAGATTTTTTTGCAAAAATCCCTAAGCATCGGGGTCACAATTTCATCAAAAATCTGACTTTCGGCAATTCACTCAAAAATGGTGCCAAACGGTTGCAAATGCTCCCCTGAGAGGTTTGGCGGTCGAAACAGATGGCTTTATATCACAGAGCAAGAAATCAGCCATGGACAACTTTAACGGCAGAAAAATGGTGCTAAACGGTTGCAAATGCTCCCCTGAGAGGTTTGGCGGTCAAAACAGAAGGCTTTTTAGCACAGGAAAAGAAATCAGCCATGTACAACTTAACCGGCAGAAAAAGATTTTTTTGAAAAAATCCCTAAGCCCCGGGGTCACAATTTCATCAAAAATCTGACTTTCGGCAATTCACTCAAAAATGGTGCCAAACCGTTGCAAATGCTCCCATGAGAGGTTTGGCGATCGAAATAGAAGCCTTTTTATCACCGGAAAAGAAATCAGCCCTCGACAACTTAACCGGCAGAAAAATATTTTTTTGAAAAAATCCCTAAGCCCCGGGGTCACAATTTCATGAAAAATCTGACTTTCGGCATTTCACTCAAAAATGGTGCCAAACGGTTGCATATGCTCCCGTGAAAGGTTTGGCTGTCGAAACAGAAGGCTTTTTATCACAGGAAAAGAAATCATCTCTCAAAAACTTAACCGGCAGAAAAAGATTTTCTTGAAAAAATCCCTAAGCCCCGGGATCACAATTTCATCAAAAATCTGACTTTCGGCAATTCACTCAAAAATGGTGCCAAACGGTTGCAAATGCTCCCCTGAGAGGTTTGGCGGTCAAAACAGAAGGCTTTTTAGCACAGGAAAAGAAATCAGCCATGGACAACTTAACCGGCAGAAAAATATTTTTTTGAAAAAATCCCTAAGCCCCGGGGTCACAATTTCATCAAAAATCTGACTTTCGGCAATTCACTCAAAAATGGTGCCAAACCGTTGCAAATGCTCCCATGAGAGGTTTGGCGATCGAAATAGAAGCCTTTTTATCACCGGAAAAGAAATCACCCCTCGACAACTTAACCGGCAGAAAAATATTTTTTTGAAAAAATCCCTAAGCCCCGGGGTCACAATTTCATGAAAAATCTGACTTTCGGCATTTCACTCAAAAATGGTGCCAAACGGTTGCATATGCTCCCGTGAAAGGTTTGGCTGTCGAAACAGAAGCCTTTTTATCACAGGAAAAGAAATCAGCCCTCAACAACTTAACCGGCAGAAAAAGATTTTCTTGAAAAAATCACTAAGCCCCGGGGTCACAATTTCATCAAAAATCTGATTTTCAGCAATTCACTCAAAAATGGTGCCTAACGGTTGCAAATGCTCCCCTGAGAGGTTTGGCAGTCAAAACTGATGGCTTTATATCACAGAGCAAGAAATCAGCCATGGACAACTAAACCGGCAGAAAAATGGTGCCTAACGGTTGCAAATGCTCCCCTGAGAGGTTTGGCGGTCGAAACAGAAGGCTTTATATCACAGTGCAAGAAATCAGCCCTTGACAACTTAACCGGAAGAAAAGGATTTTTTTGAAAAACTCTCTAAGCCCCGAGGGCACAATTTCATCAAAAATTTGACTTTCGGCATTTCACTCAAAAATGGTGCCAAACGGTTGCAAATGCTCCCGTGTGAGGTTTGGCTGTCGAAACAGAAGTCTTTTTATCACAGGAAAAGAAATCAGCCCTCGAGAATTTAACCGGTAGAAAAATATGTTTTTTTAAAAAATCCCTAAGCCCCGGGGTCACAATTTCATCAAAAATCTGACTTTCAGCAATTCACTCAAAAATGGTGCCAAACGGTTGCAAATGCTCCCCTGAGAGGTTTGGCGGTCGAAACAGATGGCTTTATATCACAGAGCAAGAAATCAGCCATGGACAACTTAACCGGTAGAAAAATATTTTTTTGAAAAAATCCCTAAGCCCCAGGGTCACAATTTCATCAAAAATCTGACTTTCAGCAATTCATTCAAAAATGGTGCCAAACGGTTGCAAATACTCCCCTGAGAGGTTTGGCGGTCGATACAGAAGGCCTTTTATCACAGGAAAAGAAATCAGCCATGGACAACTTAACCGGCAGAAAAATATTTTTTTTAAAAAAATCCCTAAACCCCGGGGTCACAATTTCATCAAAACTCTTACTTTCGGCATTTCACTCAAAAATGGTGCCAAACGGTTGCAAATGCTCCCGTGAGAGGTTTGCCTGTCGAAACAGAAGGCCTTTTATCACAGGAAAAGAAATCAGCCCTCGACAACTTAACCGGCAGAAAATGATTTTTTTGAAAAAATCCCTAAGCCCCGGGGTCACAATTTCATCAAAAATCTGACTTTCGGCAATTCACTCAAAAATGGTGCCAAACGGTTGCAAATGCTCCCCTGAGAGGTTTGGCGGCTGAAACAGAATGCTTTCTATCACGGGAAAAGAAATCAGCCCAAGACAACTTAACTGGCAGAAAAACATTTTTTTGAAAAAATCCCTAAGCCCCGGGGTCACAATTTCATCAAAAATCTGACTTTCGGCATTTCACTCAAAAATGGTGCCAAACGATTGCAAATGCTCCCGTGAGAGGTTTGCCTGTCGAAACAGAAGGCCTTTTATCACAGGAAAAGAAATCAGCCCTCGACAACTTAACCGGCAGAAAATGATTTTTTTGAAAAAATCCCTAAGCCCCGGGGTCACAATTTCATCAAAAATCTGACTTTCGGCAATTCACTCAAAAATGGTGCCAAACGGTTCCAAATGCTCCCGTGAGAGGTTTGGCGGTCGAAACAGAAGGCCTTTTATCACAGGAAAAGAAATCAGCCATGGTCAACTTAACCGGCAGAAAAATATTTTTTTGAAAAAATCCCTAAGCCCCAGGGTCACAATTTCATCAAAACTCTTACTTTCGGCAATTCACTCAAAAATGGTGCCAAACGGTTGCAAATGCTCCCCTGAGAGGTTTGGCGGTCGAAACAGATGGCTTTATATCACAGAGCAGGAAATCAGCCATGGACAACTTAACCGGCAGAAAAATATTTTTTTCAAAATACCCCTAAGCCCCGGCGTCAAAATTTCATCAAAAATCTGACTTTCGGCAATTCACTCAAAAATGGTGCCAAACCGTTGCAAATGCTCCCATGAGAGGTTTGGCGATCGAAATAGAAGCCTTTTTATCACCGGAAAAGAAATCACCCCTCGACAACTTAACCGGCAGAAAAATATTTTTTTGAAAAAATCCCTAAGCCCCGGGGTCACAATTTCATGAAAAATCTGACTTTCGGCATTTCACTCAAAAATGGTGCCAAACGGTTGCATATGCTCCCGTGAAAGGTTTGGCTGTCGAAACAGAAGCCTTTTTATCACAGGAAAAGAAATCAGCCCTCAACAACTTAACCGGCAGAAAAAGATTTTCTTGAAAAAATCACTAAGCCCCGGGGTCACAATTTCATCAAAAATCTGATTTTCAGCAATTCACTCAAAAATGGTGCCTAACGGTTGCAAATGCTCCCCTGAGAGGTTTGGCAGTCAAAACTGATGGCTTTATATCACAGAGCAAGAAATCAGCCATGGACAACTAAACCGGCAGAAAAATGGTGCCTAACGGTTGCAAATGCTCCCCTGAGAGGTTTGGCGGTCGAAACAGAAGGCTTTATATCACAGTGCAAGAAATCAGCCCTTGACAACTTAACCGGAAGAAAAGGATTTTTTTGAAAAACTCTCTAAGCCCCGAGGGCACAATTTCATCAAAAATTTGACTTTCGGCATTTCACTCAAAAATGGTGCCAAACGGTTGCAAATGCTCCCGTGAGAGGTTTGGCTGTCGAAACAGAAGTCTTTTTATCACAGGAAAAGAAATCAGCCCTCGAGAATTTAACCGGTAGAAAAATATGTTTTTTTAAAAAATCCCTAAGCCCCGGGGTCACAATTTCATCAAAAATCTGACTTTCAGCAATTCACTCAAAAATGGTGCCAAACGGTTGCAAATGCTCCCCTGAGAGGTTTGGCGGTCGAAACAGATGGCTTTATATCACAGAGCAAGAAATCAGCCATGGACAACTTAACCGGTAGAAAAATATTTTTTTGAAAAAATCCCTAAGCCCCAGGGTCACAATTTCATCAAAAATCTGACTTTCAGCAATTCATTCAAAAATGGTGCCAAACGGTTGCAAATACTCCCCTGAGAGGTTTGGCGGTCGATACAGAAGGCCTTTTATCACAGGAAAAGAAATCAGCCATGGACAACTTAACCGGCAGAAAAATATTTTTTTTAAAAAAATCCCTAAACCCCGGGGTCACAATTTCATCAAAACTCTTACTTTCGGCATTTCACTCAAAAATGGTGCCAAACGGTTGCAAATGCTCCCGTGAGAGGTTTGCCTGTCGAAACAGAAGGCCTTTTATCACAGGAAAAGAAATCAGCCCTCGACAACTTAACCGGCAGAAAATGATTTTTTTGAAAAAATCCCTAAGCCCCGGGGTCACAATTTCATCAAAAATCTGACTTTCGGCAATTCACTCAAAAATGGTGCCAAACGGTTGCAAATGCTCCCCTGAGAGGTTTGGCGGCTGAAACAGAATGCTTTCTATCACGGGAAAAGAAATCAGCCCAAGACAACTTAACTGGCAGAAAAACATTTTTTTGAAAAAATCCCTAAGCCCCGGGGTCACAATTTCATCAAAAATCTGACTTTCGGCATTTCACTCAAAAATGGTGCCAAACGATTGCAAATGCTCCCGTGAGAGGTTTGCCTGTCGAAACAGAAGGCCTTTTATCACAGGAAAAGAAATCAGCCCTCGACAACTTAACCGGCAGAAAATGATTTTTTTGAAAAAATCCCTAAGCCCCGGGGTCACAATTTCATCAAAAAACTGACTTTCGGCAATTCACTCAAAAATGGTGCCAAACGGTTCCAAATGCTCCCGTGAGAGGTTTGGCGGTCGAAACAGAAGGCCTTTTATCACAGGAAAAGAAATCAGCCATGGTCAACTTAACCGGCAGAAAAATATTTTTTTGAAAAAATCCCTAAGCCCCAGGGTCACAATTTCATCAAAACTCTTACTTTCGGCAATTCACTCAAAAATGGTGCCAAACGGTTGCAAATGCTCCCCTGAGAGGTTTGGCGGTCGAAACAGATGGCTTTATATCACAGAGCAGGAAATCAGCCATGGACAACTTAACCGGCAGAAAAATATTTTTTTCAAAATACCCCTAAGCCCCGGCGTCAAAATTTCATCAAAAATCTGACTTTCGGCAATTCACTCAAAAATGGTGCCAAACCGTTGCAAATGCTCCCATGAGAGGTTTGGCGATCGAAATAGAAGCCTTTTTATCACCGGAAAAGAAATCACCCCTCGACAACTTAACCGGCAGAAAAATATTTTTTTGAAAAAATCCCTAAGCCCCGGGGTCACAATTTCATGAAAAATCTGACTTTCGGCATTTCACTCAAAAATGGTGCCAAACGGTTGCATATGCTCCCGTGAAAGGTTTGGCTGTCGAAACAGAAGCCTTTTTATCACAGGAAAAGAAATCAGCCCTCAACAACTTAACCGGCAGAAAAAGATTTTCTTGAAAAAATCACTAAGCCCCGGGGTCACAATTTCATCAAAAATCTGATTTTCAGCAATTCACTCAAAAATGGTGCCTAACGGTTGCAAATGCTCCCCTGAGAGGTTTGGCAGTCAAAACTGATGGCTTTATATCACAGAGCAAGAAATCAGCCATGGACAACTAAACCGGCAGAAAAATGGTGCCTAACGGTTGCAAATGCTCCCCTGAGAGGTTTGGCGGTCGAAACAGAAGGCTTTATATCACAGTGCAAGAAATCAGCCCTTGACAACTTAACCGGAAGAAAAGGATTTTTTTGAAAAACTCTCTAAGCCCCGAGGGCACAATTTCATCAAAAATTTGACTTTCGGCATTTCACTCAAAAATGGTGCCAAACGGTTGCAAATGCTCCCGTGAGAGGTTTGGCTGTCGAAACAGAAGTCTTTTTATCACAGGAAAAGAAATCAGCCCTCGAGAATTTAACCGGTAGAAAAATATGTTTTTTTAAAAAATCCCTAAGCCCCGGGGTCACAATTTCATCAAAAATCTGACTTTCAGCAATTCACTCAAAAATGGTGCCAAACGGTTGCAAATGCTCCCCTGAGAGGTTTGGCGGTCGAAACAGATGGCTTTATATCACAGAGCAAGAAATCAGCCATGGACAACTTAACCGGTAGAAAAATATTTTTTTGAAAAAATCCCTAAGCCCCAGGGTCACAATTTCATCAAAAATCTGACTTTCAGCAATTCATTCAAAAATGGTGCCAAACGGTTGCAAATACTCCCCTGAGAGGTTTGGCGGTCGATACAGAAGGCCTTTTATCACAGGAAAAGAAATCAGCCATGGACAACTTAACCGGCAGAAAAATATTTTTTTTAAAAAAATCCCTAAACCCCGGGGTCACAATTTCATCAAAACTCTTACTTTCGGCATTTCACTCAAAAATGGTGCCAAACGGTTGCAAATGCTCCCGTGAGAGGTTTGCCTGTCGAAACAGAAGGCCTTTTATCACAGGAAAAGAAATCAGCCCTCGACAACTTAACCGGCAGAAAATGATTTTTTTGAAAAAATCCCTAAGCCCCGGGGTCACAATTTCATCAAAAATCTGACTTTCGGCAATTCACTCAAAAATGGTGCCAAACGGTTGCAAATGCTCCCCTGAGAGGTTTGGCGGCTGAAACAGAATGCTTTCTATCACGGGAAAAGAAATCAGCCCAAGACAACTTAACTGGCAGAAAAACATTTTTTTGAAAAAATCCCTAAGCCCCGGGGTCACAATTTCATCAAAAATCTGACTTTCGGCATTTCACTCAAAAATGGTGCCAAACGATTGCAAATGCTCCCGTGAGAGGTTTGCCTGTCGAAACAGAAGGCCTTTTATCACAGGAAAAGAAATCAGCCCTCGACAACTTAACCGGCAGAAAATGATTTTTTTGAAAAAATCCCTAAGCCCCGGGGTCACAATTTCATCAAAAAACTGACTTTCGGCAATTCACTCAAAAATGGTGCCAAACGGTTCCAAATGCTCCCGTGAGAGGTTTGGCGGTCGAAACAGAAGGCCTTTTATCACAGGAAAAGAAATCAGCCATGGTCAACTTAACCGGCAGAAAAATATTTTTTTGAAAAAATCCCTAAGCCCCAGGGTCACAATTTCATCAAAACTCTTACTTTCGGCAATTCACTCAAAAATGGTGCCAAACGGTTGCAAATGCTCCCCTGAGAGGTTTGGCGGTCGAAACAGATGGCTTTATATCACAGAGCAGGAAATCAGCCATGGACAACTTAACCGGCAGAAAAATATTTTTTTCAAAATACCCCTAAGCCCCGGCGTCAAAATTTCATCAAAAATCTGACTTTCGGCATTTCACTCAAAAATGGTGCCAAACGATTGCAAATGCTCCCCTGAGAGGTTTGGCGATCGAAACAGAAGCCTTTTCATCACATGAAAAGAAATCAGCCCTCGACAACTTAACCGGCAGAAAAATCTTTTTTTGTAAAAATCCCTAAGCCCCGGGGTCACAATTTCATCAAAAATCTGACTTTCGGCATTTCACTCAAAAATGGTGCCAAACCGTTGCAAATGCTCCCGTGAGAGGTTTGGCTGTTGAAACAGAAGTCTTTTTATCAGAGGAAAAGAAATCAGCCGTCGACAATTTAACCGGCAGCAAAATATTTTTTTGAAAAAATCCCTAAGCCCCGGGGTCACAATTTCATCAAAAATCTGACTTTCGGCAATTCACTCAAAAATGGTGACAAACGGTGGTAAATGCTCCCCTGAGAGGTTTTGCGGTCGAAACAGAAGGCTTTATATCACAGAGCAAGAAATCAACCATGGACAACTTAACCGGCAGAAAAAGATTTTTTTGAAAAAATCCCTAAGCCCCGGGGTCACAATTTCATCAAAAATCTGACTTTCGGCATTTCACTCAAACATGGTGCCAAACGGTTGCAAATGCTCACCTGAGAGGCTTTTCATTCAAAACAAAAGGGTTTTTATCACAGGACAAGAAATCAGACCTCCACAACGTAGTCTGTAGAAAAAGTTTTTTTAAAAAAAATCCCTAAGCCGCGCGGTCACAATTTCAGCAAAAATCTGACGTTCTGGAATTCACCCAAAAATGGTACCAAACGGTTGCAAATGCTCCCCTGAGAGTTTTGGCGGTCGAAACAGAAGGCTTTTTATCACGGGAAAAGAAATCCGCCCTCGACAACTTAACTGGCAGAAAAAGCTTTTTTTTGAAAAAATCCCTAAGCCCCTGGTCACAATTTCATCAAAAATCTGACTTTCGGCAATTCACTCAAAAATGGTGCCAAACGGTTGCAAATGCTCCCCTGAGAGGTTTGTCGGTCGAAACAGATGTCTTTATATCACAGAGCAAGAAATCAGCCCTTGACAACTTAACCGGCAGAAAAAGATTTTTTTGAAAAAATCCCTAAACCCCGGGGTCACAATTTCATCAAAAATCTGACTTTCGGCAATTCACTCAAAAATGGTGAAAAACGGTGGCAAATGCTCCCCTGAGAGGTTTGGCGGTCGAAACAGAAGGCTTTATATCACAGAGCAAGAAATCAAGCATGGACAACTTAACCGGCAGAAAAAGATTTTTTTGAAAAAATCCCTAAGCCCCAGGGTCACAATTTCATCAAAAATCTGACTTTCGCCATTTCACTCAAAAATGATGCCAAAGGTTGCAAATACTCCCCTGAGAGGTTTGGCGGTCGATACAGAAGCACTTTTATCACAGGAAAAGAAATCAGCCATGGACAACTTAACCGGCAGAAAAATATTTTTTTTAAAAAAAATCCCTAAACCCCGGGGTCACAATTTCATCAAAAATCTGACTTTCGGCAATTCACTCAAAAATGGTGCCAAACGGTTGCAAATACTCCCCTAGAGGTTTGGCGGTTGATACAGAAGGCTTTTTATCACGGGAATAGAAATCAGCCCTCGACAACTTAACAGGCAGGAAAATATTTTTTTGAAAAAATCCCTAAGCCCCGGGGTCACAATTTCATCAAAACTCTCTTTCGGCATTTCACTCAAAAATGGTGCCAAACGGTTGCAAATGCTCCCGTGAGAAGTTTGCCTGTCGAAACAGAAGGCTTTTTATCACAGGAAAAGAAATCAGCCCTCGACAACTTAACCGGCAGAAAAAGATTTTTTTGAAAAAATCCCTAAGCCCCGGGGTAAAAATTTCATCAAGAATCTGACTTTCGGCACTTCACTCAAAAATGGTGCCAAACGGTTGCAAATGCTCCCGTGAGAGGTTTGGCGGTCGAAACAGAAGGCTTTTTATCGTAGGACACGAAATCAGCCCTAAACAACTTCACTGGCAGAAAAAGATTTCATCAAAAATCTGACTTTCGGCAATTGTCTCAAAAATGGTGCCAAACGGTTGCAAATGCTCCCCCGAGAGGTTTGGCGATCGAAACAGAAGGCTTTTTATCACGGGAAAAGAAATCAGCCCTCAACAACTTAACCGGCAGAAAAAGATTTTTTTGAAAAATCCCTAAGCCCTGGGGTCACAATTTCATCAAAAATCTAACTTTCGGCAATTCACTCAAAAATGGTGCGAAACGGTTGCAAATACTCCCCTGAGATGTTTGGCGGTTGATACAGAAGGCTTTTTATCACGGGAAAAGAAATCAGCCCATGACAACTTAACCGGCAGAAAAAGATTTTTTTGAAAAAATCCCTAAGCCCCGGGGTCACAATTTCATCAAAAATCTGACTTTCGGCAATTCACTCAAAAATGATGCCAAAGGTTGCAAATACTCCCCTGAGAGGTTTGGCGGTCGATACAGAAGCACTTTTATCACAGGAAAAGAAATCAGCCATGGACAACTTAAACGGTAGAAAAATATTTTTTTGAAAAAAAAACTAAGCCCCGGGGTCACAATTTCATCAAAAATCTGTCTTTCGGCAATTCACTCAAAAATGGTGCCAAACGGTTGCAAATACTCCCCTGAGAGGTTTGGCGGTTGATACAGAAGGCTTTTTATCACGGGAATAGAAATCAGCCCTCGACAACTTAACCGGCACAAAAAGATTTTTTTGAAAAAATCCCTAAGCCCTGGGGTCACAATTTCATCAAAACTCTTACTTTCGGCATTTCACTCAAAAATGGTGCCAAACGGTTGCAAATGCTCCCGTGAGAGGTTTGGCGGCCGAAACGGAAGGCTCTTTATCACGGGAAAAGAAATGAGCCCTCGACAACTTAACCGGCAGAAAAAGATTTTTTTGAAAAAATCCCTAAGCCCCGGGGTCACAATTTCATCAAAAATCTGACTTTCGGCAATTCACTCAAAAATGGTGACAAACGGTGGTAAATGCTCCCCTGAGAGGTTTGGCGGTCGAAACAGAAGGCTTTATATCACACAGCAAGAAATCAACCATGGACAACTGAACCGGCAGAAAAAGATTTTTTTGAAAAAATCCCTAAGCCCCGGGGTCACAATTTCATCAAAAATCTGACTTTCGGCAATTCACTCAAAAATGGTGAAAAACGGTGGCAAATGCTCCCCTGAGAGGTTTGGCGGTCGAAACAGAAGGCTTTATATCACAGAGCAAGAAATCAACCATGGACAACTTAACCGGCAGAAAAAGATTTTTTTGAAAAAATCCCTAAGCCCCAGGGTCACAATTTCATCAAAAATCTGACTTTCGCCATTTCACTCAAAAATGATGCCAAAGGTTGCAAATACTGCCCTGAGAGGTTTGGCGGTTGATACAGAAGGCTTTTTATCACAATTTTTATCACAATTTCATCAAAACTCTTACTTTCGGCATTTCACTCAAAAATAGTGCCAAACGGTTGCAAATGCTCCCGTGAGAGGTTTGGCGGTCGAAACAGATGGCTTTATATCACAGAGCAAGAAATCAGCCATGGACAACTTAACCGGCAGAAAAATATTTTTTTGAAAAAATCCCTAAACCCCAGGGTCACAATTTCATCAAAAATCTGACTTTCGGCAATTCACTCAAAAATGGTGACAAACGGTTGCAAATGCTCCCCCGAGAGGTTTGGCGGTCGAAACAGAAGGCTTTTTATCGCAGGAGAGGAAATCAGACCTCCACAACGTAGTCTGTAGAAAAAGTTTTTTAAACAAAAATCCCTAAGCTGCGCGGTTACAATTTCAGCAAAAATCTGAAGTTCTGCAGTTCACCCAAAAATGGTGCCAAACGGTTGCAAATGCTCCCCTGAGAGGTTTGGCGTTTGAAACAGAAGGCTTTTTATCACAGGAAAAGAAATCAGCCCTCGACAACTCAACCGGGAGAAAAAGATTTTTTTGAAAAAATCGCAAATGCTCCCCTGAGAGGTTGTCCACCGCCTGTGCACCGTCCCTCAGACCATGTGGTGTAAGAAAAAAATGAACAAATTCCTATGCCCCCAAGTAACCCAGAGATGCATTTTAAATAAATGCACACATAAAGTAGGAGTAAACTAGGTGTAAACTAGGAGTAAAGTAGGTGTAAACCAGGAGTAAACTGGGAGTAAAGTAGGTGTAAAGTAGGAGTAAAGTAGGTGTAAACTAGGAGTAAACTAGGAGTAAAGTAGGTGTAAAGTAGGAGTAAACTAGGTGTAAACTAGGAGTAAAGTAGGAGTAAACTAGGTGTAAACTAGGAGTAAACTAGGAGTAAAGTAGGAGTAAACTAGGTGTAAAGTAGATGTAAACTAGGAGTAAACTAGGTGTAAAGGAGGCGTAAACTAGGTGTGAACTAGGAGTAAGGCAGGAGTAAATTAGCCAATCACATGCAGCCCATTGTGTAAATAATGTATATAAAGCAGATACTTTGAGGGAACATCCATTCCTCCTCGCCACTATGAGCTGAATAAAGAGCATGAAATCCACTCTCGACTCAGAGTATATTTCATTCTCAAACCCTCCAACACTTCTCTGATGAAAAAAGGGATGTCCTATTCAATAATAAATAAATAATAATAATAGTTTTATTATTTATACCCCACCCATCTGACTGGGTCGTGCCAGCCACGCTCAGCAGCTTGCAGGATAAAATAATAAACAATAAAACATGAAACTTTTTTTAACTATATGCCTACTATATGGAAGTTAACAACTGGACAACAGAAATGGATTGTACACACTCTAATGGTAGCTGAGAGGCTGATATTGATAAACTGGAAGAGTAAAGAGATGATCTCCTTTAATCGGTGGATTGATAATATGGTAACACTTGCAACCTGTGAACGGACTGCTTACAAACATAGACTGCTTGGATAAATACGAATGAATTTATACAACATGTAGTTGACTAATTTATATTAGAGCGCGGTCACAATTTCATAAAAAATCTGACTTTCGGCAATTCACCCAAAAATGGTGCCCAGCTGTTGCAAATGCTCCCCTGAGAGGTTTGTCGGTCGAAACAGAAGGCTTTATATCACAGAGCAAAGAAATCAGCCATGGACAACTTAACCGGCAGAAAAATGGTGCCAAACGGTTGCAAATGCTCCCGTGAGAGGTTTGGCGGTCGAAACAGAAGGCTTTTTATCACAGGAAAAGAAATCAGCCCTCGACAACTTAACCGGCAGAAAAATATTTTTTTGAAAAAATCCCTAAGCCCCGGGGTCACAATTTCATCAAAAATCTGACTTTCGGCATTTCACTCAAAAATGGTGCCAAACGGTTGCAAATGCTCCCGTGAGAGGTTTGGCTGTTGAAACAGAAGGCTTTTTATCAGAGGAAAAGAAATCAGCCCTCGACAATTTAACCGGCAGAAAAAGATTTTTTTGAAAAAATTCCCAAGCCCCGGGGTCACAATTTCATCAAAATTCTGACTTTCGGCAATTCACTCAAAAATGGTGCCAAACGGTTCCAAATGCTCCCCTGAGAGGTTTGGCGGTCGAAACAGATGGCTTTATATCACAGAGCAAGAAATCAGCCATGGGCAACTTAACCGGCAGAAAAATATTTTTTTGAAAAAATCCCTAAACCCCAGGGTCACAATTTCATCAAAAATCTGACTTTCGGCAATTCACTCAAAAATGGTGACAAACGGTTGCAAATGCTCCCCCGAGAGGATTGGCGGTCGAAACAGAAGGCTTTTTATCAGAGGAAAAGAAATCAGCCCTCGACAATTTAACCGGCAGAAAAAGATTTTTTTGAAAAAATTCCCAAGCCCCGGGGTCACAATTTCATAAAAAATCTGACTTTCGGCAATTCACTCAAAAATGGTGCCAAACGGTTGCAAATGCTCCCCTGAGAGGTTTGGCGGTCGAAACAGAAGGCTTTATATCACAGAGCAAAGAAATCAGCCATGGACAACTTAACCGGCAGAAAAATGGTGCCAAACGGTTGCAAATGCTCCCGTGAGAGGTTTGGCGGTCGAAACAGAAGGCTTTTTATCACAGGAAAAAAAATCAGCCCTCGACAACTTAACCGGCAGAAAAATATTTTTTTGAAAAAATCCCTAAGCCCCGGGGTCACAATTTCATCAAAAATCTGACTTTCGGCATTTCACTCAAAAATGGTGCCAAACGGTTCCAAATGCTCCCCTGAGAGGTTTGGCGGTCGAAACAGATGGCTTTATATCACAGAGCAAGAAATCAGCCATGGGCAACTTAACCGGCAGAAAAATATTTTTTTGAAAAAATCCCTAAACCCCAGGGTCACAATTTCATCAAAAATCTGACTTTCGGCAATTCACTCAAAAATGGTGACAAACGGTTGCAAATGCTCCCCCGAGAGGTTTGGCGGTCGAAACAGAAGGCTTTTTATCAGAGGAAAAGAAATCAGCCCTCGACAATTTAACCGGCAGAAAAAGATTTTTTTGAAAAAATTCCCAAGCCCCGGGGTCACAATTTCATCAAAATTCTGACTTTCGGCAATTCACTCAAAAATGGTGCCAAACGGTTCGAAATGCTCCCCTGAGAGGTTTGGCGGTCGAAACAGATGGCTTTATATCACAGGGCAAGAAATCAGCCATGGGCAACTTAACCGGCAGAAAAATATTTTTTTGAAAAAATCCCTAAACCCCAGGGTCACAATTTCATCAAAAATCTGACTTTCGGCAATTCACTCAAAAATGGTGATAAACGGTTGCAAATGCTCCCCCGAGAGGTTTGGCGGTCGAAACAGAAGGCTTTTTATCGCAGGAGAGGAAATCAGACCTCCACAACGTAGTCTGTAGAAAAAGTTTTTTAAACAAAAATCCCTAAGCTGCGCGGTTACAATTTCAGCAAAAATCTGACTTTCGGCAATTCACTCAAAAATGGTGCCAAACGGTTGCAAATACTCCCGTGAGAGGTTTGGCGGTTGATACAGAAGGCTTTTTATCACGGGAATAGAAATCAGCCCTCGACAACTTAACCGGCAGAAAAAGATTTTTTTGAAAAAATCCCTAAACCCCAGGGTCACAATTTCATCAAAAATCTGACTTTCGGCAATTCACTCTAAAATGGTGCCAAACGGTTGAAAATACTCCCATGAGAGGTTTGGCGGTTGATACAGAAGGCTTTTTATCACGGGAATAGAAATCAGCCCTCGACAACTTAACCGGCAGAAAAAGATTTTTTTGAAAAAATCCCTAAGCCCCGGGGTCACAATTTCATCAAAAATCTGACTTTCGGCAATTCACTCTAAAATGGTGCCAAACGGTTGAAAATACTCCCCTGAGAGGTTTGGCGGTTGATACAGAAGGCTTTTTATCACGGGAATAGAAATCAGCCCTCGACAACTTAACCGGCAGAAAAAGATTTTTTTGAAAAAATCCCTAAGCCCCGGGGTCACAATTTCATCAAAAATCTGACTTTCGCCAATTCACTCAAAAATGGTGCTAAACCGTTGCAAATGCTCCCCTGAGAGGTTTGGCGGTCGAAACAGATGGCTTTATATCACAGAGCAGGAAATCAGCCATGGACAACTTAACCGGCAGAAAAATATTTTTTTGAAAAAATCCCTAAACCCCAGGGTCACAATTTCATCAAAAATCTGAATTTCGGCAATTCACTCAAAAATGCTGCCAAACAGTTGCAAATACTCCCCTGAGAGGTTTGGCGGTTGATACAGAAGGCTTTTTATCACGGGAAAAGAAATCAGCCCTCGACAATTTAACCGGCAGAAAAAGATTTTTTTGAAAAAATTCCCAAGCCCCGGGGTCACAATTTCATCAAATATCTGACCTTCGGCAATTCACTCAAAAATGGTGCCAAACGGTTCCAAATGCTCCCCTGAGAGGTTTGGCGGTCGAAACAGATGGCTTTATATCACAGAGCAAGAAATCAGCCATGGACAACTTAACCGGCAGAAAAATATTTTTTTGAAAAAATCCCTAAGCCCCGGGGTCACAATTTCATCAAAAATCTGACTTTCGGCAATTCACTCAAAAATGGTGCCAAACGGTTGCAAATACTCCCCTGAGAGGTTTGGCGGTTGATACAGAAGGCTTTTTATCACGGGAATAGAAATCAGCCCTCGACAACTTAACCGGCAGAAAAAGATTTTTTTGAAAAAATCCCTAAGCCCCGGGGTCACAATTTCATCAAAACTCTTACTTTCGGCATTTCACTCAAAAATAGTGCCAAACGGTTGCAAATGCTCCCGTGAGGGGTTTGCCTGTCGAAACAGAAGGCTTTTTATCACAGGAAAAGAAATCAACCATGGACAACTTAACCGGCAGAAAAATATTTTTTTCAAAAAATCCCTAAGCCCCGGGGTCACAATTTCATCAAAAATCTGACCTTCGGCATTTAACTCACAAATGGTGCCAAACGGTTGCAAATGCTCCCCTGAGAGGTTTGGCTGTTGAAACAGAAGTCTTTTTATCAGAGGAAAAGAAATCAGCCCAAGACAATTTAACCGGCAGAAAATGATTTTTTTGAAAAAATTCCCAAGCCCCGGGGTCACAATTTCATCAAATATCTGACCTTCGGCAATTCACTCAAAAATGGTGCCAAACGGTTCCAAATGCTCCCCTGAGAGGTTTGGCGGTCGAAACAGATGGCTTTATATCACAGAGCAAGAAATCAGCCATGGACAACTTAACCGGCAGAAAAATATTTTTTTGAAAAAATCCCTAAGCCCCGGGGTCAAAATTTCATCAAAAATCTGACTTTCGGCATTTCACTCAATAATGGTGCCAAACGGTTGCAAATGCTCCCCTGAGAGGTTTGGCGGTCGAAACAGAAGGCTTTTTATCACGGGAATAGAAATCAGCCCTCGACAACTTAACCGGCAGAAAAAGATTTTTTTGAAAAAATCCCTAAGTCACAATTTCATCAAAACTCTTACTTTCGGCATTTCACTCAAAAATAGTGCCAAACGGTTGCAAATGCTCCCGTGAGAGGTTTGCCTGTCGAAACAGAAGGCTTTTTATCACAGGAAAAGAAATCAGCCCTCGACAACTTAACCGGCAGAAAAAGATTTTTTTGAAAATATCCCTAAGCCCCGGGGTCACAATTTCATCAAAAATCTGACTTTCCGCAATTCACTCAAAAATGGTGCCAAACGGTTTCAAAGGCTCCCCTGAGAGGTTTGGCGGTCGAAACAGAAGTCTTTTTATCACAGGAAAAGAAATCAGCCCTTGACAACTTAACCGGCAAAAAAAGATTTTTTTGAAAAAATCCCTAAGCCCCGGGGTCACAATTTCATCAAAAATCTGACTTTCGCCAATTCACTCAAAAATGGTGCTAAACCGTTGCAAATGCTCCCCTGAGAGGTTTGGCGGTCGAAACAGATGGCTTTATATCACAGAGCAGGAAATCAGCCATGGACAACTTAACCGGCAGAAAAATATTTTTTTGAAAAAATCCCTAAACCCCAGGGTCACAATTTCATCAAAAATCTGAATTTCGGCAATTCACTCAAAAATGCTGCCAAACAGTTGCAAATACTCCCCTGAGAGGTTTGGCGGTTGATACAGAAGGCTTTTTATCACGGGAATAGAAATCAGCCCTCGACAACTTAATCGGCAGAAAAAGATTTTTTTGAAAATATCCCTAAGCCGCGGGGTCACAATTTCATCAAGAATCTGACTTTCGGCAATTCACTCAAAAATGGTGCCAAACGGTTGCAAATGCTCCAATGAGAGGTTTGGCGGCTGAAACAGAAGGCTTTCTATCACGGGAAAAGAAATCAGCCATGGACAACTTAACCGGCAGAAAAATATTTTTTTCAAAAAATCCCTAAGCCCCGGGGTCACAATTTCATCAAAAATCTGACTTTCCGCAATTCACTCAAAAATGGTGCCAAACGGTTTCAAAGGCTCCCCTGAGAGGTTTGGCGGTCGAAACAGAAGTCTTTTTATCACAGGAAAAGAAATCAGCCCTTGACAACTTAACCGGCAGAAAAAGATTTTTTTGAAAATATCCCTAAGCCGCGGGGTCACAATTTCATCAAGAATCTGACTTTCGGCAATTCACTCAAAAATGGTGCCAAACGGTTGCAAATGCTCCCCTGAGAGGTTTGGCGGCTGAAACAGAAGGCTTTCTATCACGGGAAAAGAAATCAGCCATGGACAACTTAACCGGCAGAAAAGTATTTTTTTTGAAAAAATCCCTAAGCCCCGGGGTCACAATTTCATCAAAAATCTGACCTTCGGCATTTAACTCACAAATGGTGCCAAACGGTTGCAAATGCTCCCCTGAGAGGTTTGGCTGTCGAAACAGAAGGCTTTTTATCACAGGAAAAGAAATCAGCCCTCGACAACTTAACCGGCAGAAAAATATTTTTTTGAAAAAATCCCTAAGCCCCGAGGTCACAATTTCATCAAAGATCTGACTTTCGGCATTTCACTCAAAAATGGTGCCAAACGGTTGCAAATGCTCCCATGAGAGGTTTGGCTGTCGAAACAGAAGTCTTTTTATGACAGGAAAAGAAATCAGCCCTCGACAATTTAACCGGCAGAAAAAGATTTTTTTGAAAAAATTCCCAAGCCCCGGGGTCACAATTTCATCAAATATCTGACCTTCGGCAATTCACTCAAAAATGGTGCCAAACGGTTCCAAATGCTCCCCTGAGAGGTTTGGCGGTCGAAACAGATGGCTTTATATCACAGAGCAAGAAATCAGCCATGGACAACTTAACCGGCAGAAAAATATTTTTTTGAAAAAATCCCTAAGCCCCGGGGTCACAATTTCATCAAAAATCTGACTTTCGGCAATTCACTCAAAAATGGTGCCAAACGGTTGCAAATACTCCCCTGAGAGGTTTGGCGGTTGATACAGACGGCTTTTTATCACGGGAATAGAAATCAGCCCTCGACAACTTAACCGGCAGAAAAAGATTTTTTTGAAAAAATCCCTAAGCCCCGGGGTCACAATTTCATCAAAACTCTTACTTTCGGCATTTCACTCAAAAATGGTGCCAAACGGTTGCAAATGCTCCCGTGAGAAGTTTGCCTGTCGAAACAGAAGGCTTTTTATTACTGGAAAAGAAATCAGCCCTCAACAACTTAACCGGCAGAAAAAGATTTTTTTGAAAAAATCGCTAAGCCCCGGGGTCACAATTTCATCAAAAATCTGACCTTCGGCATTTAACTCACAAATGGTGCCAAACGGTTGCAAATGCTCCCCTGAGAGGTTTGGCGTTTGAAACAGAAGGCTTTTTATCACAGGAAAAGAAATCAGCCCTCGACAACTCAACCGGGAGAAAAAGATTTTTTTGAAAAAATCGCAAATGCTCCCCTGAGAGGTTGTCCACCGCCTGTGCACCGTCCCTCAGACCATGTGGTGTAAGAAAAAAATGAACAAATTCCTATGCCCCCAAGTAACCCAGAGATGCATTTTAAATAAATGCACACATAAAGTAGGAGTAAACTAGGTGTAAACTAGGAGTAAAGTAGGTGTAAACCAGGAGTAAACTGGGAGTAAAGTAGGTGTAAAGTAGGAGTAAAGTAGGTGTAAACTAGGAGTAAACTAGGAGTAAAGTAGGTGTAAAGTAGGAGTAAACTAGGTGTAAACTAGGAGTAAAGTAGGAGTAAACTAGGTGTAAACTAGGAGTAAACTAGGAGTAAAGTAGGAGTAAACTAGGTGTAAAGTAGATGTAAACTAGGAGTAAACTAGGTGTAAAGGAGGCGTAAACTAGGTGTGAACTAGGAGTAAGGCAGGAGTAAATTAGCCAATCACATGCAGCCCATTGTGTAAATAATGTATATAAAGCAGATACTTTGAGGGAACATCCATTCCTCCTCGCCACTATGAGCTGAATAAAGAGCATGAAATCCACTCTCGACTCAGAGTATATTTCATTCTCAAACCCTCCAACACTTCTCTGATGAAAAAAGGGATGTCCTATTCAATAATAAATAAATAATAATAATAGTTTTATTATTTATACCCCACCCATCTGACTGGGTCGTGCCAGCCACGCTCAGCAGCTTGCAGGATAAAATAATAAACAATAAAACATGAAACTTTTTTGAACTATATGCCTACTATATGGAAGTTAACAACTGGACAACAGAAATGGATTGTACACACTCTAATGGTAGCTGAGAGGCTGATATTGATAAACTGGAAGAGTAAAGAGATGATCTCCTTTAATCGGTGGATTGATAATATGGTAACACTTGCAACCTGTGAACGGACTGCTTACAAACATAGACTGCTTGGATAAATACGAATGAATTTATACAACATGTAGTTGACTAATTTATATTAGAGCGCGGTCACAATTTCATAAAAAATCTGACTTTCGGCAATTCACCCAAAAATGGTGCCCAGCTGTTGCAAATGCTCCCCTGAGAGGTTTGGCGGTCGAAACAGAAGGCTTTATATCACAGAGCAAAGAAATCAGCCATGGACAACTTAACCGGCAGAAAAATGGTGCCAAACGGTTGCAAATGCTCCCGTGAGAGGTTTGGCGGTCGAAACAGAAGGCTTTTTATCGCAGGAAAAAAAATCAGCCCTCGACAACTTAACCGGCAGAAAAATATTTTTTTGAAAAAATCCCTAAGCCCCGGGGTCACAATTTCATCAAAAATCTGACTTTCGGCATTTCACTCAAAAATGGTGCCAAACGGTTGCAAATGCTCCCGTGAGAGGTTTGGCTGTTGAAACAGAAGGCTTTTTATCAGAGGAAAAGAAATCAGCCCTCGACAATTTAACCGGCAGAAAAAGATTTTTTTGAAAAAATTCCCAAGCCCCGGGGTCACAATTTCATCAAAATTCTGACTTTCGGCAATTCACTCAAAAATGGTGCCAAACGGTTCCAAATGCTCCCCTGAGAGGTTTGGCGGTCGAAACAGATGGCTTTATATCACAGAGCAAGAAATCAGCCATGGGCAACTTAACCGGCAGAAAAATATTTTTTTGAAAAAATCCCTAAACCCCAGGGTCACAATTTCATCAAAAATCTGACTTTCGGCAATTCACTCAAAAATGGTGACAAACGGTTGCAAATGCTCCCCCGAGAGGTTTGGCGGTCGAAACAGAAGGCTTTTTATCAGAGGAAAAGAAATCAGCCCTCGACAATTTAACCGGCAGAAAAAGATTTTTTTGAAAAAATTCCCAAGCCCCGGGGTCACAATTTCATCAAAAATCTGACTTTCGGCAATTCACTCAAAAATGGTGCCAAACGGTTGCAAATGCTCCCCTGAGAGGTTTCTCAGTTGAAACAGATGTCTTTATATCACAGAGCAAGAAATCAGCCATGGACAACTTAACCGGCAGAAAAATGGTGCCAAACGGTTGCAAATGCTCCCCTGAGAGGTTTGGCGGTCGAAACAGAAGTCTTTTTATCACAGGAAAAGAAATCAGCCCTTGACAACTTAACCGGCAGAAAAAGATTTTTTTGAAAAAATCCCTAAACCCCGGGGTCACAATTTCATCAAAAATCTGACTTTCGGCAATTCACTCAAAAATGGTGACAAACGGTTGCAAATGCTCCCCCGAGAGGTTTGGCGGTCGAAACAGAAGGCTTTTTATCGCAGGAGAGGAAATCAGACCTCCACAACGTAGTCTGTAGAAAAAGTTTTTTAAACAAAAATCCCTAAGCTGCGCGGTTACAATTTCAGCAAAAATCTGAAGTTCTGCAGTTCACCCAAAAATGGTGCCAAACGGTTGTAAATGCTCCCCTGAGAGGTTTGGCGTTTGAAACAGAAGGCTTTTTATCACAGGAAAAGAAATCAGCCCTCGACAACTCAACCGGGAGAAAAAGATTTTTTTGAAAAAATCGCAAATGCTCCCCTGAGAGGTTGTCCACCGCCTGTGCACCGTCCCTCAGACCATGTGGTGTAAGAAAAAAATGAACAAATTCCTATGCCCCCAAGTAACCCAGAGATGCATTTTAAATAAATGCACACATAAAGTAGGAGTAAACTAGGTGTAAACTAGGAGTAAAGTAGGTGTAAACCAGGAGTAAACTGGGAGTAAAGTAGGTGTAAAGTAGGAGTAAAGTAGGTGTAAACTAGGAGTAAACTAGGAGTAAAGTAGGTGTAAAGTAGGAGTAAACTAGGTGTAAACTAGGAGTAAAGTAGGAGTAAACTAGGTGTAAACTAGGAGTAAAGTAGGAGTAAACTAGGTGTAAAGTAGATGTAAACTAGGAGTAAACTAGGTGTAAAGGAGGCGTAAACTAGGTGTGAACTAGGAGTAAGGCAGGAGTAAATTAGCCAATCACATGCAGCCCATTGTGTAAATAATGTATATAAAGCAGATACTTTGAGGGAACATCCATTCCTCCTCGCCACTATGAGCTGAATAAAGAGCATGAAATCCACTCTCGACTCAGAGTATATTTCATTCTCAAACCCTCCAACACTTCTCTGATGAAAAAAGGGATGTCCTATTCAATAATAAATAAATAATAATAATAGTTTTATTATTTATACCCCACCCATCTGACTGGGTCGTGCCAGCCACGCTCAGCAGCTTGCAGGATAAAATAATAAACAATAAAACATGAAACTTTTTTGAACTATATGCCTACTATATGGAAGTTAACAACTGGACAACAGAAATGGATTGTACACACTCTAATGGTAGCTGAGAGGCTGATATTGATAAACTGGAAGAGTAAAGAGATGATCTCCTTTAATCGGTGGATTGATAATATGGTAACACTTGCAACCTGTGAACGGACTGCTTACAAACATAGACTGCTTGGATAAATACGAATGAATTTATACAACATGTAGTTGACTAATTTATATTAGAGCGCGGTCACAATTTCATAAAAAATCTGACTTTCGGCAATTCACCCAAAAATGGTGCCCAGCTGTTGCAAATGCTCCCCTGAGAGGTTTGGCGGTCGAAACAGAAGGCTTTATATCACAGAGCAAAGAAATCAGCCATGGACAACTTAACCGGCAGAAAAATGGTGCCAAACGGTTGCAAATGCTCCCGTGAGAGGTTTGGCGGTCGAAACAGAAGGCTTTTTATCACAGGAAAAAAAATCAGCCCTCGACAACTTAACCGGCAGAAAAATATTTTTTTGAAAAAATCCCTAAGCCCCGGGGTCACAATTTCATCAAAAATCTGACTTTCGGCATTTCACTCAAAAATGGTGCCAAACGGTTGCAAATGCTCCCCTGAGAGGTTTGGCTGTCGAAACAGAAGGCTTTTTATCACAGGAAAAGAAATCAGCCCTCGACAATTTAACCGGCAGAAAAAGATTTTTTTGAAAAAATTCCCAAGCCCCGGGGTCACAATTTCATCAAAATTCTGACTTTCGGCAATTCACTCAAAAATGGTGCCAAACGGTTCCAAATGCTCCCCTGAGAGGTTTGGCGGTCGAAACAGATGGCTTTATATCACAGAGCAAGAAATCAGCCATGGGCAACTTAACCGGCAGAAAAATATTTTTTTGAAAAAATCCCTAAACCCCAGGGTCACAATTTCATCAAAAATCTGACTTTCGGCAATTCACTCAAAAATGGTGACAAACGGTTGCAAATGCTCCCCCGAGAGGTTTGGCGGTCGAAACAGAAGGCTTTTTATCAGAGGAAAAGAAATCAGCCCTCGACAATTTAACCGGCAGAAAAAGATTTTTTTGAAAAAATTCCCAAGCCCCGGGGTCACAATTTCATCAAAATTCTGACTTTCGGCAATTCACTCAAAAATGGTGCCAAACGGTTCGAAATGCTCCCCTGAGAGGTTTGGCGGTCGAAACAGATGGCTTTATATCACAGGGCAAGAAATCAGCCATGGGCAACTTAACCGGCAGAAAAATATTTTTTTGAAAAAATCCCTAAACCCCAGGGTCACAATTTCATCAAAAATCTGACTTTCGGCAATTCACTCAAAAATGGTGATAAACGGTTGCAAATGCTCCCCCGAGAGGTTTGGCGGTCGAAACAGAAGGCTTTTTATCGCAGGAGAGGAAATCAGACCTCCACAACGTAGTCTGTAGAAAAAGTTTTTTAAACAAAAATCCCTAAGCTGCGCGGTTACAATTTCAGCAAAAATCTGACTTTCGGCAATTCACTCAAAAATGGTGCCAAACGGTTGCAAATACTCCCGTGAGAGGTTTGGCGGTTGATACAGAAGGCTTTTTATCACGGGAATAGAAATCAGCCCTCGACAACTTAACCGGCAGAAAAAGATTTTTTTGAAAAAATCCCTAAACCCCAGGGTCACAATTTCATCAAAAATCTGACTTTCGGCAATTCACTCTAAAATGGTGCCAAACGGTTGAAAATACTCCCATGAGAGGTTTGGCGGTTGATACAGAAGGCTTTTTATCACGGGAATAGAAATCAGCCCTCGACAACTTAACCGGCAGAAAAAGATTTTTTTGAAAAAATCCCTAAGCCCCGGGGTCACAATTTCATCAAAAATCTGACTTTCGGCAATTCACTCTAAAATGGTGCCAAACGGTTGAAAATACTCCCCTGAGAGGTTTGGCGGTTGATACAGAAGGCTTTTTATCACGGGAATAGAAATCAGCCCTCGACAACTTAACCGGCAGAAAAAGATTTTTTTGAAAAAATCCCTAAGCCCCGGGGTCACAATTTCATCAAAAATCTGACTTTCGCCAATTCACTCAAAAATGGTGCTAAACCGTTGCAAATGCTCCCCTGAGAGGTTTGGCGGTCGAAACAGATGGCTTTATATCACAGAGCAGGAAATCAGCCATGGACAACTTAACCGGCAGAAAAATATTTTTTTGAAAAAATCCCTAAACCCCAGGGTCACAATTTCATCAAAAATCTGAATTTCGGCAATTCACTCAAAAATGCTGCCAAACAGTTGCAAATACTCCCCTGAGAGGTTTGGCGGTTGATACAGAAGGCTTTTTATCACGGGAAAAGAAATCAGCCCTCGACAATTTAACCGGCAGAAAAAGATTTTTTTGAAAAAATTCCCAAGCCCCGGGGTCACAATTTCATCAAATATCTGACCTTCGGCAATTCACTCAAAAATGGTGCCAAACGGTTCCAAATGCTCCCCTGAGAGGTTTGGCGGTCGAAACAGATGGCTTTATATCACAGAGCAAGAAATCAGCCATGGACAACTTAACCGGCAGAAAAATATTTTTTTGAAAAAATCCCTAAGCCCCGGGGTCACAATTTCATCAAAAATCTGACTTTCGGCAATTCACTCAAAAATGGTGCCAAACGGTTGCAAATACTCCCCTGAGAGGTTTGGCGGTTGATACAGAAGGCTTTTTATCACGGGAATAGAAATCAGCCCTCGACAACTTAACCGGCAGAAAAAGATTTTTTTGAAAAAATCCCTAAGCCCCGGGGTCACAATTTCATCAAAACTCTTACTTTCGGCATTTCACTCAAAAATAGTGCCAAACGGTTGCAAATGCTCCCGTGAGGGGTTTGCCTGTCGAAACAGAAGGCTTTTTATCACAGGAAAAGAAATCAACCATGGACAACTTAACCGGCAGAAAAATATTTTTTTCAAAAAATCCCTAAGCCCCGGGGTCACAATTTCATCAAAAATCTGACCTTCGGCATTTAACTCACAAATGGTGCCAAACGGTTGCAAATGCTCCCCTGAGAGGTTTGGCTGTTGAAACAGAAGTCTTTTTATCAGAGGAAAAGAAATCAGCCCAAGACAATTTAACCGGCAGAAAATGATTTTTTTGAAAAAATTCCCAAGCCCCGGGGTCACAATTTCATCAAATATCTGACCTTCGGCAATTCACTCAAAAATGGTGCCAAACGGTTCCAAATGCTCCCCTGAGAGGTTTGGCGGTCGAAACAGATGGCTTTATATCACAGAGCAAGAAATCAGCCATGGACAACAAAACCGGCAGAAAAATATTTTTTTGAAAAAATCCCTAAGCCCCGGGGTCAAAATTTCATCAAAAATCTGACTTTCGGCATTTCACTCAATAATGGTGCCAAACGGTTGCAAATGCTCCCCTGAGAGGTTTGGCGGTCGAAACAGAAGGCTTTTTATCACGGGAATAGAAATCAGCCCTCGACAACTTAACCGGCAGAAAAAGATTTTTTTGAAAAAATCCCTAAGTCACAATTTCATCAAAACTCTTACTTTCGGCATTTCACTCAAAAATAGTGCCAAACGGTTGCAAATGCTCCCGTGAGAGGTTTGCCTGTCGAAACAGAAGGCTTTTTATCACAGGAAAAGAAATCAGCCCTCGACAACTTAACCGGCAGAAAAAGATTTTTTTGAAAATATCCCTAAGCCCCGGGGTCACAATTTCATCAAAAATCTGACTTTCCGCAATTCACTCAAAAATGGTGCCAAACGGTTTCAAAGGCTCCCCTGAGAGGTTTGGCGGTCGAAACAGAAGTCTTTTTATCACAGGAAAAGAAATCAGCCCTTGACAACTTAACCGGCAAAAAAAGATTTTTTTGAAAAAATCCCTAAGCCCCGGGGTCACAATTTCATCAAAAATCTGACTTTCGCCAATTCACTCAAAAATGGTGCTAAACCGTTGCAAATGCTCCCCTGAGAGGTTTGGCGGTCGAAACAGATGGCTTTATATCACAGAGCAGGAAATCAGCCATGGACAACTTAACCGGCAGAAAAATATTTTTTTGAAAAAATCCCTAAACCCCAGGGTCACAATTTCATCAAAAATCTGAATTTCGGCAATTCACTCAAAAATGCTGCCAAACAGTTGCAAATACTCCCCTGAGAGGTTTGGCGGTTGATACAGAAGGCTTTTTATCACGGGAATAGAAATCAGCCCTCGACAACTTAATCGGCAGAAAAAGATTTTTTTGAAAATATCCCTAAGCCGCGGGGTCACAATTTCATCAAGAATCTGACTTTCGGCAATTCACTCAAAAATGGTGCCAAACGGTTGCAAATGCTCCAATGAGAGGTTTGGCGGCTGAAACAGAAGGCTTTCTATCACGGGAAAAGAAATCAGCCATGGACAACTTAACCGGCAGAAAAATATTTTTTTCAAAAAATCCCTAAGCCCCGGGGTCACAATTTCATCAAAAATCTGACTTTCCGCAATTCACTCAAAAATGGTGCCAAACGGTTTCAAAGGCTCCCCTGAGAGGTTTGGCGGTCGAAACAGAAGTCTTTTTATCACAGGAAAAGAAATCAGCCCTTGACAACTTAACCGGCAGAAAAAGATTTTTTTGAAAATATCCCTAAGCCGCGGGGTCACAATTTCATCAAGAATCTGACTTTCGGCAATTCACTCAAAAATGGTGCCAAACGGTTGCAAATGCTCCCCTGAGAGGTTTGGCGGCTGAAACAGAAGGCTTTCTATCACGAGAAAAGAAATCAGCCATGGACAACTTAACCGGCAGAAAAGTATTTTTTTTGAAAAAATCCCTAAGCCCCGGGGTCACAATTTCATCAAAAATCTGACCTTCGGCATTTAACTCACAAATGGTGCCAAACGGTTGCAAATGCTCCCCTGAGAGGTTTGGCTGTCGAAACAGAAGGCTTTTTATCACAGGAAAAGAAATCAGCCCTCGACAACTTAACCGGCAGAAAAATATTTTTTTGAAAAAATCCCTAAGCCCCGAGGTCACAATTTCATCAAAGATCTGACTTTCGGCATTTCACTCAAAAATGGTGCCAAACGGTTGCAAATGCTCCCATGAGAGGTTTGGCTGTCGAAACAGAAGTCTTTTTATGACAGGAAAAGAAATCAGCCCTCGACAATTTAACCGGCAGAAAAAGATTTTTTTGAAAAAATTCCCAAGCCCCGGGGTCACAATTTCATCAAATATCTGACCTTCGGCAATTCACTCAAAAATGGTGCCAAACGGTTCCAAATGCTCCCCTGAGAGGTTTGGCGGTCGAAACAGATGGCTTTATATCACAGAGCAAGAAATCAGCCATGGACAACTTAACCGGCAGAAAAATATTTTTTTGAAAAAATCCCTAAGCCCCGGGGTCACAATTTCATCAAAAATCTGACTTTCGGCAATTCACTCAAAAATGGTGCCAAACGGTTGCAAATACTCCCCGGAGAGGTTTGGCGGTTGATACAGACGGCTTTTTATCACGGGAATAGAAATCAGCCCTCGACAACTTAACCGGCAGAAAAAGATTTTTTTGAAAAAATCCCTAAGCCCCGGGGTCACAATTTCATCAAAACTCTTACTTTCGGCATTTCACTCAAAAATGGTGCCAAACGGTTGCAAATGCTCCCGTGAGAAGTTTGCCTGTCGAAACAGAAGGCTTTTTATTACTGGAAAAGAAATCAGCCCTCAACAACTTAACCGGCAGAAAAAGATTTTTTTGAAAAAATCGCTAAGCCCCGGGGTCACAATTTCATCAAAAATCTGACCTTCGGCATTTAACTCACAAATGGTGCCAAACGGTTGCAAATGCTCCCCTGAGAGGTTTGGCGTTTGAAACAGAAGGCTTTTTATCACAGGAAAAGAAATCAGCCCTCGACAACTCAACCGGGAGAAAAAGATTTTTTTGAAAAAATCGCAAATGCTCCCCTGAGAGGTTGTCCACCGCCTGTGCACCGTCCCTCAGACCATGTGGTGTAAGAAAAAAATGAACAAATTCCTATGCCCCCAAGTAACCCAGAGATGCATTTTAAATAAATGCACACATAAAGTAGGAGTAAACTAGGTGTAAACTAGGAGTAAAGTAGGTGTAAACCAGGAGTAAACTGGGAGTAAAGTAGGTGTAAAGTAGGAGTAAAGTAGGTGTAAACTAGGAGTAAACTAGGAGTAAAGTAGGTGTAAAGTAGGAGTAAACTAGGTGTAAACTAGGAGTAAAGTAGGAGTAAACTAGGTGTAAACTAGGAGTAAACTAGGAGTAAAGTAGGAGTAAACTAGGTGTAAAGTAGATGTAAACTAGGAGTAAACTAGGTGTAAAGGAGGCGTAAACTAGGTGTGAACTAGGAGTAAGGCAGGAGTAAATTAGCCAATCACATGCAGCCCATTGTGTAAATAATGTATATAAAGCAGATACTTTGAGGGAACATCCATTCCTCCTCGCCACTATGAGCTGAATAAAGAGCATGAAATCCACTCTCGACTCAGAGTATATTTCATTCTCAAACCCTCCAACACTTCTCTGATGAAAAAAGGGATGTCCTATTCAATAATAAATAAATAATAATAATAGTTTTATTATTTATACCCCACCCATCTGACTGGGTCGTGCCAGCCACGCTCAGCAGCTTGCAGGATAAAATAATAAACAATAAAACATGAAACTTTTTTGAACTATATGCCTACTATATGGAAGTTAACAACTGGACAACAGAAATGGATTGTACACACTCTAATGGTAGCTGAGAGGCTGATATTGATAAACTGGAAGAGTAAAGAGATGATCTCCTTTAATCGGTGGATTGATAATATGGTAACACTTGCAACCTGTGAACGGACTGCTTACAAACATAGACTGCTTGGATAAATACGAATGAATTTATACAACATGTAGTTGACTAATTTATATTAGAGCGCGGTCACAATTTCATAAAAAATCTGACTTTCGGCAATTCACCCAAAAATGGTGCCCAGCTGTTGCAAATGCTCCCCTGAGAGGTTTGGCGGTCGAAACAGAAGGCTTTATATCACAGAGCAAAGAAATCAGCCATGGACAACTTAACCGGCAGAAAAATGGTGCCAAACGGTTGCAAATGCTCCCGTGAGAGGTTTGGCGGTCGAAACAGAAGGCTTTTTATCGCAGGAAAAAAAATCAGCCCTCGACAACTTAACCGGCAGAAAAATATTTTTTTGAAAAAATCCCTAAGCCCCGGGGTCACAATTTCATCAAAAATCTGACTTTCGGCATTTCACTCAAAAATGGTGCCAAACGGTTGCAAATGCTCCCGTGAGAGGTTTGGCTGTTGAAACAGAAGGCTTTTTATCAGAGGAAAAGAAATCAGCCCTCGACAATTTAACCGGCAGAAAAAGATTTTTTTGAAAAAATTCCCAAGCCCCGGGGTCACAATTTCATCAAAATTCTGACTTTCGGCAATTCACTCAAAAATGGTGCCAAACGGTTCCAAATGCTCCCCTGAGAGGTTTGGCGGTCGAAACAGATGGCTTTATATCACAGAGCAAGAAATCAGCCATGGGCAACTTAACCGGCAGAAAAATATTTTTTTGAAAAAATCCCTAAACCCCAAGGTCACAATTTCATCAAAAATCTGACTTTCGGCAATTCACTCAAAAATGGTGACAAACGGTTGCAAATGCTCCCCCGAGAGGTTTGGCGGTCGAAACAGAAGGCTTTTTATCAGAGGAAAAGAAATCAGCCCTCGACAATTTAACCGGCAGAAAAAGATTTTTTTGAAAAAATTCCCAAGCCCCGGGGTCACAATTTCATCAAAATTCTGACTTTCGGCAATTCACTCAAAAATGGTGCCAAACGGTTCGAAATGCTCCCCTGAGAGGTTTGGCGGTCGAAACAGATGGCTTTATATCACAGAGCAAGAAATCAGCCATGGGCAACTTAACCGGCAGAAAAATATTTTTTTGAAAAAATCCCTAAACCCCAGGGTCACAATTTCATCAAAAATCTGACTTTCGGCAATTCACTCAAAAATGGTGATAAACGGTTGCAAATGCTCCCCCGAGAGGTTTGGCGGTCGAAACAGAAGGCTTTTTATCGCAGGAGAGGAAATCAGACCTCCACAACGTAGTCTGTAGAAAAAGTTTTTTAAACAAAAATCCCTAAGCTGCGCGGTTACAATTTCAGCAAAAATCTGACTTTCGGCAATTCACTCAAAAATGGTGCCAAACGGTTGCAAATACTCCCGTGAGAGGTTTGGCGGTTGATACAGAAGGCTTTTTATCACGGGAATAGAAATCAGCCCTCGACAACTTAACCGGCAGAAAAAGATTTTTTTGAAAAAATCCCTAAACCCCAGGGTCACAATTTCATCAAAAATCTGACTTTCGGCAATTCACTCAAAAATGGTGCCAAACGGTTGAAAATACTCCCATGAGAGGTTTGGCGGTTGATACAGAAGGCTTTTTATCACGGGAATAGAAATCAGCCCTCGACAACTTAACCGGCAGAAAAAGATTTTTTTGAAAAAATCCCTAAGCCCCGGGGTCACAATTTCATCAAAAATCTGACTTTCGGCATTTCACTCAGACATGGTGCCAAACGGTTGCAAATGCTCCCCTGAGAGGTTTGGCAGTTGAAACAGAAGGCTTTTTATCAGAGGAAAAGAAATCAGCCCTCGACAATTTAACCGGCAGAAAAAGATTTTTTTGAAAAAATTCCCAAGCCCCGGGGTCACAATTTCATCAAATATCTGACCTTCGGCAATTCACTCAAAAATGGTGCCAAACGGTTCCAAATGCTCCCCTGAGAGGTTTGGCTGTCGAAACAGAAGGCTTTTTATCACAGGAAAAGAAATCAGCCCTCGACAACTTAACCGGCAGAAAAATATTTTTTTGAAAAAATCCCTAAGCCCCGGGGTCACAATTTCATCAAAAATCTGACTTTCGGCATTTCACTCAGACATGGTGCCAAACGGTTGCAAATGCTCCCGTGAGAGGTTTGGCTGTTGAAACAGAAGTCTTTTTATCAGAGGAAAAGAAATCAGCCCTCGACAATTTAACCGGCAGAAAAAGATTTTTTTGAAAAAATTCCCAAGCCCCGGGGTCACAATTTCATCAAATATCTGACCTTCGGCAATTCACTCAAAAATGGTGCCAAACAGTTCCAAATGCTCCCCTGAGAGGTTTGGCGGTCGAAACAGATGGCTTTATATCACAGAGCAAGAAATCAGCCATGGACAACTTAACCGGCAGAAAAATATTTTTTTGAAAAAATCCCTAAGCCCCGGGGTCACAATTTCATCAAAAATCTGACTTTCGGCAATTCACTCAAAAATGGTGCCAAACGGTTGCAAATACTCCCCTGAGAGGTTTGGCGGTTGATACAGAAGGCTTTTTATCACGGGAATAGAAATCAGCCCTCGACAACTTAACCGGCAGAAAAAGATTTTTTTGAAAAAATCCCTAAGCCCCGGGGTCACAATTTCATCAAAACTCTTACTTTCGGCATTTCACTCAAAAATAGTGCCAAACGGTTGCAAATGCTCCCGTGAGGGGTTTGCCTGTCGAAACAGAAGGCTTTTTATCACAGGAAAAGAAATCAACCATGGACAACTTAACCGGCAGAAAAATATTTTTTTCAAAAAATCCCTAAGCCCCGGGGTCACAATTTCATCAAAAATCTGACCTTCGGCATTTAACTCACAAATGGTGCCAAACGGTTGCAAATGCTCCCCTGAGAGGTTTGGCTGTTGAAACAGAAGTCTTTTTATCAGAGGAAAAGAAATCAGCCCAAGACAATTTAACCGGCAGAAAATGATTTTTTTGAAAAAATTCCCAAGCCCCGGGGTCACAATTTCATCAAATATCTGACCTTCGGCAATTCACTCAAAAATGGTGCCAAACGGTTCCAAATGCTCCCCTGAGAGGTTTGGCGGTCGAAACAGATGGCTTTTTATCACGGGAATAGAAATCAGCCCTCGACAACTTAACCGGCAGAAAAAGATTTTTTTGAAAAAATCCCTAAGTCACAATTTCATCAAAACTCTTACTTTCGGCATTTCACTCAAAAATAGTGCCAAACGGTTGCAAATGCTCCCGTGAGAGGTTTGCCTGTCGAAACAGAAGGCTTTTTATCACAGGAAAAGAAATCAGCCCTCGACAACTTAACCGGCAGAAAAAGATTTTTTTGAAAATATCCCTAAGCCCCGGGGTCACAATTTCATCAAAAATCTGACTTTCCGCAATTCACTCAAAAATGGTGCCAAACGGTTTCAAAGGCTCCCCTGAGAGGTTTGGCGGTCGAAACAGAAGTCTTTTTATCACAGGAAAAGAAATCAGCCCTTGACAACTTAACCGGCAAAAAAAGATTTTTTTGAAAAAATCCCTAAGCCCCGGGGTCACAATTTCATCAAAAATCTGACTTTCGCCAATTCACTCAAAAATGGTGCTAAACCGTTGCAAATGCTCCCCTGAGAGGTTTGGCGGTCGAAACAGATGGCTTTATATCACAGAGCAGGAAATCAGCCATGGACAACTTAACCGGCAGAAAAATATTTTTTTGAAAAAATCCCTAAACCCCAGGGTCACAATTTCATCAAAAATCTGAATTTCGGCAATTCACTCAAAAATGCTGCCAAACAGTTGCAAATACTCCCCTGAGAGGTTTGGCGGTTGATACAGAAGGCTTTTTATCACGGGAATAGAAATCAGCCCTCGACAACTTAATCGGCAGAAAAAGATTTTTTTGAAAATATCCCTAAGCCGCGGGGTCACAATTTCATCAAGAATCTGACTTTCGGCAATTCACTCAAAAATGGTGCCAAACGGTTGCAAATGCTCCCGTGAGAAGTTTGCCTGTCGAAACAGAAGGCTTTTTATTACTGGAAAAGAAATCAGCCCTCAACAACTTAACCGGCAGAAAAATATTTTTTTCAAAAAATCCCTAAGCCCCGGGGTCACAATTTCATCAAAAATCTGACCTTCGGCATTTAACTCACAAATGGTGCCAAACGGTTGCAAATGCTCCCCTGAGAGGTTTGCCTGTCGAAACAGAAGGCTTTTTATCACAGGAAAAGAAATCAGCCCTCGACAACTTAACCGGCAGAAAAATATTTTTTTGAAAAAATCCCTAAGCCCCGGGGTCACAATTTCATCAAAAATCTGACTTTCGGCATTTCACTCAAACATGGTGCCAAACGGTTGCAAATGCTCCCGTGAGAGGTTTGGCTGTTGAAACAGAAGTCTTTTTATCAGAGGAAAAGAAATCAGCCCTCTACAATTTAACCGGCAGAAAAAGATTTTTTTGAAAAAATTCCCAAGCCCCGGGGTCACAATTTCATGAAATATCTGACCTTCGGCAATTCACTCAAAAATGGTGCCAAACGGTTCCAAATGCTCCCCTGAGAGGTTTGGCGGTCGAAACAGATGGCTTTATATCACAGAGCAAGAAATCAGCCATGGACAACTTAACCGGCAGAAAAATATTTTTTTGAAAAAATCCCTAAGCCCCGGGGTCACAATTTCACCAAAAATCTGACTTTCGGCATTTCACTCAAAAATGGTGCCAAACGGTTGCAAATACTCCCCTGAGAGGTTTGGCGGTTGATGCAGAAGGCTTTTTATCACGGGAATAGAAATCAGCCCTCGACAACTTAACCGGCAGAAAAAGATTTTTTTGAAAAAATCCCTAAGTCACAATTTCATCAAAACTCTTACTTTCGGCATTTCACTCAAAAATAGTGCCAAACGGTTGCAAATGCTCCCGTGAGAGGTTTGCCTGTCGAAACAGAAGGCTTTTTATCACAGGAAAAGAAATCAGCCCTCGACAACTTAACCGGCAGAAAAAGATTTTTTTGAAAATATCCCTAAGCCCCGGGGTCACAATTTCATCAAAAATCTGACTTTCCGCAATTCACTCAAAAATGGTGCCAAACGGTTTCAAAGGCTCCCCTGAGAGGTTTGGCGGTCGAAGCAGAAGTCTTTTTATCACAGGAAAAGAAATCAGCCCTTGACAACTTAACCGGCAAAGAAAGATTTTTTTGAAAAAATCCCTAAGCCCCGGGGTCACAATTTCATCAAAAATCTGACTTTCGCCAATTCACTCAAAAATGGTGCTAAACCGTTGCAAATGCTACCCTGAGAGGTTTGGCGGTCGAAACAGATGGCTTTATATCACAGAGCAGGAAATCAGCCATGGACAACTTAACCGGCAGAAAAATATTTTTTTGAAAAAATCCCTAAACCCCAGGGTCACAATTTCATCAAAAATCTGAATTTCGGCAATTCACTCAAAAATGCTGCCAAACAGTTGCAAATACTCCCCTGAGAGGTTTGGCGGTTGATACAGAAGGCTTTTTATCACGGCAATAGAAATCAGCCCTCGACAACTTAATCGGCAGAAAAAGATTTTTTTGAAAATATCCCTAAGCCGCGGGGTCACAATTTCATCAAGAATCTGACTTTCGGCAATTCACTCAAAAATGGTGCCAAACGGTTGCAAATGCTCCAATGAGAGGTTTGGCGGCTGAAACAGAAGGCTTTCTATCACGGGAAAAGAAATCAGCCATGGACAACTTAACCGGCAGAAAAATATTTTTTTCAAAAAATCCCTAAGCCCCGGGGTCACAATTTCATCAAAAATCTGACTTTCCGCAATTCACTCAAAAATGGTGCCAAACGGTTTCAAAGGCTCCCCTGAGAGGTTTGGCGGTCGAAACAGAAGTCTTTTTATCACAGGAAAAGAAATCAGCCCTTGACAACTTAACCGGCAAAAAAAGATTTTTTTGAAAAAATCCCTAAGCCCCGGGGTCACAATTTCATCAAAAATCTGACTTTCGCCAATTCACTCAAAAATGGTGCTAAACCGTTGCAAATGCTCCCCTGAGAGGTTTGGCGGTCGAAACAGATGGCTTTATATCACAGAGCAGGAAATCAGCCATGGACAACTTAACCGGCAGAAAAAGATTTTTTTGAAAAAATCCCTAAGCCCCGGGGTCACAATTTCATCAAAACTCTTACTTTCGGCATTTCACTCAAAAATGGTGCCAAACGGTTGCAAATGCTCCCGTGAGAAGTTTGCCTGTCGAAACAGAAGGCTTTTTATTACTGGAAAAGAAATCAGCCCTCAACAACTTAACCGGCAGAAAAAGATTTTTTTGAAAAAATCGCTAAGCCCCGGGGTCACAATTTCATCAAAAATCTGACCTTCGGCATTTAACTCACAAATGGTGCCAAACGGTTGCAAATGCTCCCCTGAGAGGTTTGCCTGTCGAAACAGAAGGCTTTTTATCACAGGAAAAGAAATCAGCCCTCGACAACTTAACCGGCAGAAAAATATTTTTTTGAAAAAATCCCTAAGCCCCGGGGTCACAATTTCATCAAAAATCTGACTTTCGGCATTTCACTCAAACATGGTGCCAAACGGTTGCAAATGCTCCCGTGAGAGGTTTGGCTGTTGAAACAGAAGTCTTTTTATCAGAGGAAAAGAAATCAGCCCTCTACAATTTAACAGGCAGAAAAAGATTTTTTTGAAAAAATTCCCAAGCCCCGGGGTCACAATTTCATGAAATATCTGACCTTCGGCAATTCACTCAAAAATGGTGCCAAACGGTTCCAAATGCTCCCCTGAGAGGTTTGGCGGTCGAAACAGATGGCTTTATATCACAGAGCAAGAAATCAGCCATGGACAACTTAACCGGCAGAAAAATATTTTTTTGAAAAAATCCCTAAGCCCCGGGGTCACAATTTCACCAAAAATCTGACTTTCGGCATTTCACTCAAAAATGGTGCCAAACGGTTGCAAATACTCCCCTGAGAGGTTTGGCGGTTGATGCAGAAGGCTTTTTATCACGGGAATAGAAATCAGCCCTCGACAACTTAACCGGCAGAAAAAGATTTTTTTGAAAAAATCCCTAAGTCACAATTTCATCAAAACTCTTACTTTCGGCATTTCACTCAAAAATAGTGCCAAACGGTTGCAAATGCTCCCGTGAGAGGTTTGCCTGTCGAAACAGAAGGCTTTTTATCACAGGAAAAGAAATCAGCCCTCGACAACTTAACCGGCAGAAAAAGATTTTTTTGAAAATATCCCTAAGCCCCGGGGTCACAATTTCATCAAAAATCTGACTTTCCGCAATTCACTCAAAAATGGTGCCAAACGGTTTCAAAGGCTCCCCTGAGAGGTTTGGCGGTCGAAGCAGAAGTCTTTTTATCACAGGAAAAGAAATCAGCCCTTGACAACTTAACCGGCAAAGAAAGATTTTTTTGAAAAAATCCCTAAGCCCCGGGGTCACAATTTCATCAAAAATCTGACTTTCGCCAATTCACTCAAAAATGGTGCTAAACCGTTGCAAATGCTACCCTGAGAGGTTTGGCGGTCGAAACAGATGGCTTTATATCACAGAGCAGGAAATCAGCCATGGACAACTTAACCGGCAGAAAAATATTTTTTTGAAAAAATCCCTAAACCCCAGGGTCACAATTTCATCAAAAATCTGAATTTCGGCAATTCACTCAAAAATGCTGCCAAACAGTTGCAAATACTCCCCTGAGAGGTTTGGCGGTTGATACAGAAGGCTTTTTATCACGGCAATAGAAATCAGCCCTCGACAACTTAATCGGCAGAAAAAGATTTTTTTGAAAATATCCCTAAGCCGCGGGGTCACAATTTCATCAAGAATCTGACTTTCGGCAATTCACTCAAAAATGGTGCCAAACGGTTGCAAATGCTCCAATGAGAGGTTTGGCGGCTGAAACAGAAGGCTTTCTATCACGGGAAAAGAAATCAGCCATGGACAACTTAACCGGCAGAAAAATATTTTTTTCAAAAAATCCCTAAGCCCCGGGGTCACAATTTCATCAAAAATCTGACTTTCCGCAATTCACTCAAAAATGGTGCCAAACGGTTTCAAAGGCTCCCCTGAGAGGTTTGGCGGTCGAAACAGAAGTCTTTTTATCACAGGAAAAGAAATCAGCCCTTGACAACTTAACCGGCAAAAAAAGATTTTTTTGAAAAAATCCCTAAGCCCCGGGGTCACAATTTCATCAAAAATCTGACTTTCGCCAATTCACTCAAAAATGGTGCTAAACCGTTGCAAATGCTCCCCTGAGAGGTTTGGCGGTCGAAACAGATGGCTTTATATCACAGAGCAGGAAATCAGCCATGGACAACTTAACCGGCAGAAAAATATTTTTTTGAAAAAATCCCTAAACCCCGGGGTCACAATTTCATCAAAAATCTGACTTTCCGCAATTCACTCAAAAATGCTGCCAAACAATTGCAAATACTCCCCTGAGAGGTTTGGCGGTTGATACAGAAGGCTTTTTATCACGGGAATAGAAATCAGCCCTCGACAACTTAATCGGCAGAAAAAGATTTTTTTGAAAATATCCCTAAGCCGCGGGGTCACAATTTCATCAAGAATCTGACTTTCGGCAATTCACTCAAAAATGGTGCCAAACGGTTGCAAATGCTCCCCTGAGAGGTTTGGCGGCTGAAACAGAAGGCTTTCTATCACGGGAAAAGAAATCAGCCATGGACAACTTAACCGGCAGAAAAGTATTTTTTTTGAAAAAATCCCTAAGCCCCGGGGTCACAATTTCATCAAAAATCTGACTTTCGCCAATTCACTCAAAAATGGTGCTAAACCGTTGCAAATGCTCCCCTGAGAGGTTTGGCGGTCGAAACAGATGTCTTTATATCACAGAGCAAGAAATCAGCCATGGACAACTTAACCGGCAGAAAAATATTTTTTTGAAAAAATCCCTAAACCCCAGGGTCACAATTTCATCAAAAATCTGACTTTCGGCAATTCACTCAAAAATGGTGATAAACGGTTGCAAATGCTCCCCCGAGAGGTTTGGCGGTCGAAACAGAAGGCTTTTTATCGCAGGAGAGGAAATCAGACCTCCACAACGTAGTCTGTAGAAAAAGTTTTTTAAACAAAAATCCCTAAGCTGCGCGGTTACAATTTCAGCAAAAATCTGACTTTCGGCAATTCACTCAAAAATGGTGCCAAACGGTTGCAAATACTCCCGTGAGAGGTTTGGCGGTTGATACAGAAGGCTTTTTATCACGGGAATAGAAATCAGCCCTCGACAACTTAACCGGCAGAAAAAGATTTTTTTGAAAAAATCCCTAAACCCCAGGGTCACAATTTCATCAAAAATCTGACTTTCGGCAATTCACTCAAAAATGGTGCCAAACGGTTGAAAATACTCCCCTGAGAGGTTTGGCAGTTGAAACAGAAGGCTTTTTATCAGAGGAAAAGAAATCAGCCCTCGACAATTTAACCGGCAGAAAAAGATTTTTTTGAAAAAATTCCCAAGCCCCGGGGTCACAATTTCATCAAATATCTGACCTTCGGCAATTCACTCAAAAATGGTGCCAAACGGTTCCAAATGCTCCCCTGAGAGGTTTGGCTGTCGAAACAGAAGGCTTTTTATCACAGGAAAAGAAATCAGCCCTCGACAACTTAACCGGCAGAAAAATATTTTTTTGAAAAAATCCCTAAGCCCCGGGGTCACAATTTCATCAAAAATCTGACTTTCGGCATTTCACTCAGACATGGTGCCAAACGGTTGAAAATACTCCCCTGAGAGGTTTGGCAGTTGAAACAGAAGGCTTTTTATCAGAGGAAAAGAAATCAGCCCTCGACAATTTAACCGGCAGAAAAAGATTTTTTTGAAAAAATTCCCAAGCCCCGGGGTCACAATTTCATCAAATATCTGACCTTCGGCAATTCACTCAAAAACGGTGCCAAACGGTTCCAAATGCTCCCCTGAGAGGTTTGGCTGTCGAAACAGAAGGCTTTTTATCACAGGAAAAGAAATCAGCCCTCGACAACTTAACCGGCAGAAAAATATTTTTTTGAAAAAATCCCTAAGCCCCGGGGTCACAATTTCATCAAAAATCTGACTTTCGGCATTTCACTCAGACATGGTGCCAAACGGTTGCAAATGCTCCCGTGAGAGGTTTGGCTGTTGAAACAGAAGTCTTTTTATCAAAGGAAAAGAAATCAGCCCTCGACAATTTAACCGGCAGAAAAAGATTTTTTTGAAAAAATTCCCAAGCCCCGGGGTCACAATTTCATCAAATATCTGACCTTCGGCAATTCACTCAAAAATGGTGCCAAACGGTTCCAAATGCTCCCCTGAGAGGTTTGGCGGTCGAAACAGATGGCTTTATATCACAGAGCAAGAAATCAGCCATGGACAACTTAACCGGCAGAAAAATATTTTTTTGAAAAATTCCCTAAGCCCCGGGGTCACAATTTCATCAAAAATCTGACTTTCGGCAATTCACTCAAAAATGGTGCCAAACGGTTGCAAATACACCCCTGAGAGGTTTGGCGGTTGATACAGAAGGCTTTTTATCACGGGAATAGAAATCAGCCCTCGACAACTTAACCGGCAGAAAAAGATTTTTTTGAAAAAATCCCTAAGCCCCGGGGTCACAATTTCATCAAAACTCTTACTTTCGGCATTTCACTCAAAAATAGTGCCAAACGGTTGCAAATGCTCCCGTGAGGGGTTTGCCTGTCGAAACAGAAGGCTTTTTATCACAGGAAAAGAAATCAACCATGGACAACTTAACCGGCAGAAAAATATTTTTTTCAAAAAATCCCTAAGCCCCGGGGTCACAATTTCATCAAAAATCTGACCTTCGGCATTTAACTCACAAATGGTGCCAAACGGTTGCAAATGCTCCCCTGAGAGGTTTGGCTGTTGAAACAGAAGTCTTTTTATCAGAGGAAAAGAAATCAGCCCAAGACAATTTAACCGGCAGAAAATGATTTTTTTGAAAAAATTCCCAAGCCCCGGGGTCACAATTTCATCAAATATCTGACCTTCGGCAATTCACTCAAAAATGGTGCCAAACGGTTCCAAATGCTCCCCTGAGAGGTTTGGCGGTCGAAACAGATGGCTTTATATCACAGAGCAAGAAATCAGCCATGGACAACTTAACCGGCAGAAAAATATTTTTTTGAAAAAATCCCTAAGCCCCGGGGTCAAAATTTCATCAAAAATCTGACTTTCGGCATTTCACTCAATAATGGTGCCAAACGGTTGCAAATGCTCCCCTGAGAGGTTTGGCGGTCGAAACAGAAGGCTTTTTATCACGGGAATAGAAATCAGCCCTCGACAACTTAACCGGCAGAAAAAGATTTTTTTGAAAAAATCCCTAAGTCACAATTTCATCAAAACTCTTACTTTCGGCATTTCACTCAAAAATAGTGCCAAACGGTTGCAAATGCTCCCGTGAGAGGTTTGCCTGTCGAAACAGAAGGCTTTTTATCACAGGAAAAGAAATCAGCCCTCGACAACTTAACCGGCAGAAAAAGATTTTTTTGAAAATATCCCTAAGCCCCGGGGTCACAATTTCATCAAAAATCTGACTTTCCGCAATTCACTCAAAAATGGTGCCAAACGGTTTCAAAGGCTCCCCTGAGAGGTTTGGCGGTCGAAACAGAAGTCTTTTTATCACAGGAAAAGAAATCAGCCCTTGACAACTTAACCGGCAAAAAAAGATTTTTTTGAAAAAATCCCTAAGCCCCGGGGTCACAATTTCATCAAAAATCTGACTTTCGCCAATTCACTCAAAAATGGTGCTAAACCGTTGCAAATGCTCCCCTGAGAGGTTTGGCGGTCGAAACAGATGGCTTTATATCACAGAGCAGGAAATCAGCCATGGACAACTTAACCGGCAGAAAAATATTTTTTTGAAAAAATCCCTAAACCCCAGGGTCACAATTTCATCAAAAATCTGAATTTCGGCAATTCACTCAAAAATGCTGCCAAACAGTTGCAAATACTCCCCTGAGAGGTTTGGCGGTTGATACAGAAGGCTTTTTATCACGGGAATAGAAATCAGCCCTCGACAACTTAATCGGCAGAAAAAGATTTTTTTGAAAATATCCCTAAGCCGCGGGGTCACAATTTCATCAAGAATCTGACTTTCGGCAATTCACTCAAAAATGGTGCCAAACGGTTGCAAATGCTCCAATGAGAGGTTTGGCGGCTGAAACAGAAGGCTTTCTATCACGGGAAAAGAAATCAGCCATGGACAACTTAACCGGCAGAAAAATATTTTTTTCAAAAAATCCCTAAGCCCCGGGGTCACAATTTCATCAAAAATCTAACTTTCCGCAATTCACTCAAAAATGGTGCCAAACGGTTTCAAAGGCTCCCCTGAGAGGTTTGGCGGTCGAAACAGAAGTCTTTTTATCACAGGAAAAGAAATCAGCCCTTGACAACTTAACCGGCAGAAAAAGATTTTTTTGAAAATATCCCTAAGCCGCGGGGTCACAATTTCATCAAGAATCTGACTTTCGGCAATTCACTCAAAAATGGTGCCAAACGGTTGCAAATGCTCCCCTGAGAGGTTTGGCGGCTGAAACAGAAGGCTTTCTATCACGGGAAAAGAAATCAGCCATGGACAACTTAACCGGCAGAAAAGTATTTTTTTTGAAAAAATCCCTAAGCCCCGGGGTCACAATTTCATCAAAAATCTGACCTTCGGCATTTAACTCACAAATGGTGCCAAACGGTTGCAAATGCTCCCCTGAGAGGTTTGGCTGTCGAAACAGAAGGCTTTTTATCACAGGAAAAGAAATCAGCCCTCGACAACTTAACCGGCAGAAAAATATTTTTTTGAAAAAATCCCTAAGCCCCGAGGTCACAATTTCATCAAAGATCTGACTTTCGGCATTTCACTCAAAAATGGTGCCAAACGGTTGCAAATGCTCCCATGAGAGGTTTGGCTGTCGAAACAGAAGTCTTTTTATGACAGGAAAAGAAATCAGCCCTTGACAATTTAACCGGCAGAAAAAGATTTTTTTGAAAAAATTCCCAAGCCCCGGGGTCACAATTTCATCAAATATCTGACCTTCGGCAATTCACTCAAAAATGGTGCCAAACGGTTCCAAATGCTCCCCTGAGAGGTTTGGCGGTCGAAACAGATGGCTTTATATCACAGAGCAAGAAATCAGCCATGGACAACTTAACCGGCAGAAAAATATTTTTTTGAAAAAATCCCTAAGCCCCGGGGTCACAATTTCATCAAAAATCTGACTTTCGGCAATTCACTCAAAAATGGTGCCAAACGGTTGCAAATGCTCCCGTGAGAAGTTTGCCTGTCGAAACAGAAGGCTTTTTATTACTGGAAAAGAAATCAGCCCTCAACAACTTAACCGGCAGAAAAAGATTTTTTTGAAAAAATCGCTAAGCCCCGGGGTCACAATTTCATCAAAAATCTGACCTTCGGCATTTAACTCACAAATGGTGCCAAACGGTTGCAAATGCTCCCCTGAGAGGTTTGCCTGTCGAAACAGAAGGCTTTTTATCACAGGAAAAGAAATCAGCCCTCGACAACTTAACCGGCAGAAAAATATTTTTTTGAAAAAATCCCTAAGCCCCGGGGTCACAATTTCATCAAAAATCTGACTTTCGGCATTTCACTCAAACATGGTGCCAAACGGTTGCAAATGCTCCCGTGAGAGGTTTGGCTGTTGAAACAGAAGTCTTTTTATCAGAGGAAAAGAAATCAGCCCTCTACAATTTAACCGGCAGAAAAAGATTTTTTTGAAAAAATTCCCAAGCCCCGGGGTCACAATTTCATGAAATATCTGACCTTCGGCAATTCACTCAAAAATGGTGCCAAACGGTTCCAAATGCTCCCCTGAGAGGTTTGGCGGTCGAAACAGATGGCTTTATATCACAGAGCAAGAAATCAGCCATGGACAACTTAACCGGCAGAAAAATATTTTTTTGAAAAAATCCCTAAGCCCCGGGGTCACAATTTCACCAAAAATCTGACTTTCGGCATTTCACTCAAAAATGGTGCCAAACGGTTGCAAATACTCCCCTGAGAGGTTTGGCGGTTGATGCAGAAGGCTTTTTATCACGGGAATAGAAATCAGCCCTCGACAACTTAACCGGCAGAAAAAGATTTTTTTGAAAAAATCCCTAAGTCACAATTTCATCAAAACTCTTACTTTCGGCATTTCACTCAAAAATAGTGCCAAACGGTTGCAAATGCTCCCGTGAGAGGTTTGCCTGTCGAAACAGAAGGCTTTTTATCACAGGAAAAGAAATCAGCCCTCGACAACTTAACCGGCAGAAAAAGATTTTTTTGAAAATATCCCTAAGCCCCGGGGTCACAATTTCATCAAAAATCTGACTTTCCGCAATTCACTCAAAAATGGTGCCAAACGGTTTCAAAGGCTCCCCTGAGAGGTTTGGAGGTCGAAACAGAAGTCTTTTTATCACAGGAAAAGAAATCAGCCCTTGACAACTTAACCGGCAAAAAAAGATTTTTTTGAAAAAATCCCTAAGCCCCGGGGTCACAATTTCATCAAAAATCTGACTTTCGCCAATTCACTCAAAAATGGTGCTAAACCGTTGCAAATGCTCCCCTGAGAGGTTTGGCGGTCGAAACAGATGGCTTTATATCACAGAGCAGGAAATCAGCCATGGACAACTTAACCGGCAGAAAAATATTTTTTTGAAAAAATCCCTAAACCCCAGGGTCACAATTTCATCAAAAATCTGAATTTCGGCAATTCACTCAAAAATGCTGCCAAACAGTTGCAAATACTCCCCTGAGAGGTTTGGCGGTTGATACAGAAGGCTTTTTATCACGGCAATAGAAATCAGCCCTCGACAACTTAATCGGCAGAAAAAGATTTTTTTGAAAAAATCCCTAAGCCCCGGGGTCACAATTTCATCAAGAATCTGACTTTCGGCAATTCACTCAAAAATGGTGCCAAACGGTTGCAAATGCTCCAATGAGAGGTTTGGCGGCTGAAACAGAAGGCTTTCTATCACGGGAAAAGAAATCAGCCATGGACAACTTAACCGGCAGAAAAATATTTTTTTCAAAAAATCCCTAAGCCCCGGGGTCACAATTTCATCAAAAATCTGACTTTCCGCAATTCACTCAAAAATGGTGCCAAACGGTTTCAAAGGCTCCCCTGAGAGGTTTGGCGGTCGAAACAGAAGTCTTTTTATCACAGGAAAAGAAATCAGCCCTTGACAACTTAACCGGCAAAAAAAGATTTTTTTGAAAAAATCCCTAAGCCCCGGGGTCACAATTTCATCAAAAATCTGACTTTCGCCAATTCACTCAAAAATGGTGCTAAACCGTTGCAAATGCTCCCCTGAGAGGTTTGGCGGTCGAAACAGATGGCTTTATATCACAGAGCAGGAAATCAGCCATGGACAACTTAACCGGCAGAAAAATATTTTTTTGAAAAAATCCCTAAACCCCAGGGTCACAATTTCATCAAAAATCTGAATTTCGGCAATTCACTCAAAAATGCTGCCAAACAATTGCAAATACTCCCCTGAGAGGTTTGGCGGTTGATACAGAAGGCTTTTTATCACGGGAATAGAAATCAGCCCTCGACAACTTAATCGGCAGAAAAAGATTTTTTTGAAAATATCCCTAAGCCGCGGGGTCACAATTTCATCAAGAATCTGACTTTCGGCAATTCACTCAAAAATGGTGCCAAACGGTTGCAAATGCTCCCCTGAGAGGTTTGGCGGCTGAAACAGAAGGCTTTCTATCACGGGAAAAGAAATCAGCCATGGACAACTTAACCGGCAGAAAAGTATTTTTTTTGAAAAAATCCCTAAGCCCCGGGGTCACAATTTCATCAAAAATCTGACCTTCGGCATTTAACTCACAAATGATGCCAAACGGTTGCAAATGCTCCCCTGAGAGGTTTGGCTGTCGAAACAGAAGGCTTTTTATCACAGGAAAAGAAATCAGCCCTCGACAACTTAACCGGCAGAAAAATATTTTTTTGAAAAAATCCCTAAGCCCCGAGGTCACAATTTCATCAAAGATCTGACTTTCGGCATTTCACTCAAAAATGGTGCCAAACGGTTGCAAATGCTCCCATGAGAGGTTTGGCTGTCGAAACAGAAGTCTTTTTATGACAGGAAAAGAAATCAGCCCTCGACAATTTAACCGGCAGAAAAAGATTTTTTTGAAAAAATTCCCAAGCCCCGGGGTCACAATTTAATCAAATATGTGACCTTCGGCAATTCACTCAAAAATGGTGCCAAACGGTTCCAAATGCTCCCCTGAGAGGTTTGGCGGTCGAAACAGATGGCTTTATATCACAGAGCAAGAAATCAGCCATGGACAACTTAACCGGCAGAAAAATGGTGCCAAACGGTTGCAAATGCTCCCATGAGAGGTTTGGCGGTCGAAACAGAAGGCTTTTTATCACAGGAAAAGAAATCAGCCATGGACAACTTAACCGGCAGAAAAATATTTTTTTGAAAAAATCCCTAAGCCCCGGGGTCACAATTTCATCAAAAATCTGACTTTCGGCAATTCACTCAAAAATGGTGCCAAACGGTTGCAAAGGCTCCCCTGAGAGGTTTGGCGGTCGAAACAGAAGTCTTTTTATCACAGGAAAAGAAATCAGCCCTTGACAACTTAACCGGCAAAAAAAGATTTTTTTGAAAAAATCCCTAAGTCACAATTTCATCAAAACTCTTACTTTCGGCATTTCACTCAAAAATAGTGCCAAACGGTTGCAAATGCTCCCGTGAGAGGTTTGCCTGTCGAAACAGAAGGCTTTTTATCACAGGAAAAGAAATCAGCCCTCGACAACTTAACCGGCAGAAAAAGATTTTTTTGAAAAAATCCCTAAGCCCCGGGGTCACAATTTCATCAAAAATCTGACTTTCGCCAATTCACTCAAAAATGGTGCTAAACCGTTGCAAATGCTCCCCTGAGAGGTTTGGCGGTCGAAACAGATGGCTTTATATCACAGAGCAGGAAATCAGCCATGGACAACTTAACCGGCAGAAAAATATTTTTTTGAAAAAATCCCTAAACCCCAGGGTCACAATTTCATCAAAAATCTGAATTTCGGCAATTCACTCAAAAATGCTGCCAAACAGTTGCAAATACTCCCCTGAGAGGTTTGGCGGTTGATACAGAAGGCTTTTTATCACGGGAATAGAAATCAGCCCTCGACAACTTAATCGGCAGAAAAAGATTTTTTTGAAAATATCCCTAAGCCGCGGGGTCACAATTTCATCAAGAATCTGACTTTCGGCAATTCACTCAAAAATGGTGCCAAACGGTTGCAAATGCTCCCCTGAGAGGTTTGGCGGCTGAAACAGAAGGCTTTCTATCACGGGAAAAGAAATCAGCCATGGACAACTTAACCGGCAGAAAAGTATTTTTTTTGAAAAAATCCCTAAGCCCCGGGGTCACAATTTCATCAAAAATCTGACCTTCGGCATTTAACTCACAAATGGTGCCAAACGGTTGCAAATGCTCCCCTGAGAGGTTTGGCTGTCGAAACAGAAGGCTTTTTATCACAGGAAAAGAAATCAGCCCTCGACAACTTAACCGGCAGAAAAATATTTTTTTGAAAAAATCCCTAAGCCCCGAGGTCACAATTTCATCAAAGATCTGACTTTCGGCATTTCACTCAAAAATGGTGCCAAACGGTTGCAAATGCTCCCATGAGAGGTTTGGCTGTCGAAACAGAAGTCTTTTTATGACAGGAAAAGAAATCAGCCCTCGACAATTTAACCGGCAGAAAAAGATTTTTTTGAAAAAATTCCCAAGCCCCGGGGTCACAATTTAATCAAATATGTGACCTTCGGCAATTCACTCAAAAATGGTGCCAAACGGTTCCAAATGCTCCCCTGAGAGGTTTGGCGGTCGAAACAGATGGCTTTATATCACAGAGCAAGAAATCAGCCATGGACAACTTAACCGGCAGAAAAATGGTGCCAAACGGTTGCAAATGCTCCCATGAGAGGTTTGGCGGTCGAAACAGAAGGCTTTTTATCACAGGAAAAGAAATCAGCCATGGACAACTTAACCGGCAGAAAAATATTTTTTTGAAAAAATCCCTAAGCCCCGGGGTCACAATTTCATCAAAAATCTGACTTTCGGCAATTCACTCAAAAATGGTGCCAAACGGTTGCAAATAATCCCCTGAGAGGTTTGGCGGTTGATACAGAAGGCTTTTAATCACAATTTTTATCACAATTTCATCAAAACTCTTACTTTCGGCATTTCACTCAAAAATAGTGCCAAACGGTTGCAAATGCTCCCGTGAGAGGTTTGGCGGTCGAAACAGATGGCTTTATATCACAGAGCAAGAAATCAGCCATGGACAACTTAACCGGCAGAAAAATATTTTTTTGAAAAAATCCCTAAACCCCAGGGTCACAATTTCATCAAAAATCTGACTTTCGGCAATTCACTCAAAAATGGTGACAAACGGTTGCAAATGCTCCCCCGAGAGGTTTGGCGGTCGAAACAGAAGGCTTTTTATCGCAGGAGAGGAAATCAGACCTCCACAACGTAGTCTGTAGAAAAAGTTTTTAAAACAAAAATCCCTAAGCTGCGCGGTTACAATTTCAGCAAAAATCTGAAGTTCTGCAGTTCACCCAAAAATGGTGCCAAACGGTTGCAAATGCTCCCCTGAGAGGTTTGGCGTATGAAACAGAAGGCTTTTTATCACAGGAAAAGAAATCAGCCCTCGACAACTCAACCGGGAGAAAAAGATTTTTTTGAAAAAATCGCAAATGCTCCCCTGAGAGGTTGTCCACCGCCTGTGCACCGTCCCTCAGACCATGTGGTGTAAGAAAAAAATGAACAAATTCCTATGCCCCCAAGTAACCCAGAGATGCATTTTAAATAAATGCACACATAAAGTAGGAGTAAACTAGGTGTAAACTAGGAGTAAAGTAGGTGTAAACCAGGAGTAAACTGGGAGTAAAGTAGGTGTAAAGTAGGAGTAAAGTATGTGTAAACTAGGAGTAAACTAGGAGTAAAGTAGGTGCAAAGTAGGAGTAAACTAGGTGTAAACTAGGAGTAAAGTAGGAGTAAACTAGGTGTAAACTAGGAGTAAACTAGGAGTAAACTAGGAGTAAAGTAGGAGTAAACTAGGTGTAAAGTAGATGTAAACTAGGAGTAAACTAGGTGTAAAGGAGGCGTAAACTAGGTGTGAACTAGGAGTAAGGCAGGAGTAAATTAGCCAATCACATGCAGCCCATTGTGTAAATAATGTATATAAAGCAGATACTTTGAGGGAACATCCATTCCTCCTCGCCACTATGAGCTGAATAAAGAGCATGAAATCCACTCTCGACTCAGAGTATATTTCATTCTCAAACCCTCCAACACTTCTCTGATGAAAAAAGGGATGTCCTATTCAATAATAAATAAATAATAATAATAGTTTTATTATTTATACCCCACCCATCTGACTGGGTCGTGCCAGCCACGCTCAGCAGCTTGCAGGATAAAATAATAAACAATAAAACATGAAACTTTTTTGAACTATATGCCTACTATATGGAAGTTAACAACTGGACAACAGAAATGGATTGTACACACTCTAATGGTAGCTGAGAGGCTGATATTGATAAACTGGAAGAGTAAAGAGATGATCTCCTTTAATCGGTGGATTGATAATATGGTAACACTTGCAACCTGTGAACGGACTGCTTACAAACATAGACTGCTTGGATAAATACGAATGAATTTATACAACATGTAGTTGACTAATTTATATTAGGGCGCGGTCACAATTTCATAAAAAATCTGACTTTCGGCAATTCACCCAAAAATGGTGCCCAGCTGTTGCAAATGCTCCCCTGAGAGGTTTGGCGGTCGAAACAGAAGGCTTTATATCACAGAGCAAAGAAATCAGCCATGGACAACTTAACCGGCAGAAAAATGGTGCCAAACGGTTGCAAATGCTCCCGTGAGAGGTTTGGCGGTCGAAACAGAAGGCTTTTTATCACAGGAAAAGAAATCAGCCCTCGACAACTTAACCGGCAGAAAAATATTTTTTTGAAAAAATCCCTAAGCCCCGGGGTCACAATTTCATCAAAAATCTGACTTTCGGCATTTCACTCAAAAATGGTGCCAAACGGTTGCAAATGCTCCCGTGAGAGGTTTGGCTGTTGAAACAGAAGGCTTTTTATCAGAGGAAAAGAAATCAGCCCTCGACAATTTAACTGGCAGAAAAAGATTTTTTTGAAAAAATTCCCAAGCCCCGGGGTCACAATTTCATCAAAATTCTGACTTTCGGCAATTCACTCAAAAATGGTGCCAAACGGTTCCAAATGCTCCCCTGAGAGGTTTGGCGGTCGAAACAGATGGCTTTATATCACAGAGCAAGAAATCAGCCATGGACAACTTAACCGGCAGAAAAATATTTTTTTGAAAAAATCCCTAAACCCCAGGGTCACAATTTCATCAAAAATCTGACTTTCGGCAATTCACTCAAAAATGGTGACAAACGGTTGCAAATGCTCCCCCGAGAGGTTTGGCGGTCGAAACAGAAGGCTTTTTATCGCAGGAGAGGAAATCAGACCTCCACAACGTAGTCTGTAGAAAAAGTTTTTTAAACAAAAATCCCTAAGCTGCGCGGTTACAATTTCAGCAAAAATCTGACTTTCGGCAATTCACTCAAAAATGGTGCCAAACGGTTGCAAATACTCCCGTGAGAGGTTTGGCGGTTGATACAGAAGGCTTTTTATCACGGGAATAGAAATCAGCCCTCGACAACTTAACCGGCAGAAAAAGATTTTTTTGAAAAAATCCCTAAACCCCAGGGTCACAATTTCATCAAAAATCTGACTTTCGGCAATTCACTCAAAAATGGTGCCAAACGGTTGCAAATACTCCCGTGAGAAGTTTGCCTGTCGAAACAGAAGGCTTTTTATCACGGGAATAGAAATCAGCCCTCGACAACTTAACCGGCAGAAAAAGATTTTTTTGAAAAAATCCCTAAGCCCCGGGGTCACAATTTCATCAAAAATTTGACTTTCGGCATTTAACTCACAAATGGTGCCAAACGGTTGCAAATGCTCCCCTGAGAGGTTTGGCTGTCGAAACAGAAGGCTTTTTATCACAGGAAAACAAATCAGCCCTCGACAACTTAACCGGCAGAAATATATTTTTTTGAAAAAATCCCTAAGCCCCGGGGTCACAATTTCATCAAAAATCTAAATTTCGGCATTTCACTCAAACATGGTGCCAAACGGTTGCAAATGCTCCCCTGAGAGGTTTTGCTGTCGAAACAGAAGGCTTTTTATCACAGGAAAAGAAATCAGCCCTCGACAACTTAACCGGCAGAAAAATATTTTTTTGAAAAAATCCCTAAGCCCCGGGGTCACAATTTCATCAAAAATCTGACTTTCGCCAATTCACTCAAAAATGGTGCTAAACCGTTGCAAATGCTCCCCTGAGAGGTTTGGCGGTCGAAACAGATGTCTTTATATCACAGAGCAAGAAATCAGCCATGGACAACTTAACCGGCAGAAAAATATTTTTTTGAAAAAATCCCTAAACCCCAGGGTCACAATTTCATCAAAAATCTGACTTTCGGCAATTCACTCAAAAATGGTGCCAAACGGTTGCAAATACTCCCCTGAGAGGTTTGGCGGTTGATACAGAAGGCTTTTTATCACGGGAATAGAAATCAGCCCTCGACAACTTAACCGGCAGAAAAAGATTTTTTTGAAAAAATCCCTAAGCCCCGGGGTCACAATTTCATCAAAACTCTTACTTTCGGCATTTCACTCAAAAATGGTGCCAAACGGGTTGCAAATGCTCCCGTGAGAAGTTTGCCTGTCGAAACAGAAGGCTTTTTATCACAGGAAAAGAAATCAGCCATGGACAACTTAACCGGCAGAAAAATATTTTTTTCAAAAAATCCCTAAGCCCCGGGGTCACAATTTCATCAAAAATCTGACTTTCGGCAATTCACTCAAAAATGGTGCCAAACGGTTGCAAATACTCCCCTGAGAGGTTTGGCGATTGATACAGAAGGCTTTTTATCACGGGAATAGAAATCAGCCCTCGACAACTTAACCGGCAGAAAAAGATTTTTTTGAAAAAATCCCTAAGCCCCGGGGTCACAATTTCATCAAAACTCTTACTTTCGGCATTTCACTCAAAAATAGTGCCAAACGGTTGCAAATGCTCCCGTGAGAGGTTTGCCTGTCGAAACAGAAGGCTTTTTATCACAGGAAAAGAAATCAGCCCTCAACAACTTAACCGGCAGAAAAAGATTTTTTTGAAAATATCCCTAAGCCCCGGGGTCACAATTTCATCAAAAATCTGACTTTCCGCAATTCACTCAAAAATGGTGCCAAACGGTTGCAAATGCTCCCCTGAGAGGTTTGGCGGTCGAAACAGGAGGCTTTATATCACAGAGCAAGAAATCAGCCATGGACAACTTAACCGGCAGAAAAATGGTGCCAAACGGTTGCAAATGCTCCCGTGAGAGGTTTGGCGGTCGTAACAGAAGGCTTTCTATCACAGGAAAAGAAATCAGCCCTCGACAACTTAACCGGTAGAAAAATATTTTTTTGAAAAAATCCCTAAGCCCCGGGGTCACAATTTCATCAAAAATCTGACTTTCGGCAATGGTGCCAAACGGTTGCAAATGCTCCCCTGAGAGGTTTGGCGGCCGAAACGGAAGGCTCTTTATCACGGGAAAAGATATCAGCCCTCGACAACTTCACCGGCAGAAAAAGATTTTTTTGAAAAATCCCTAAGCCCCGGGGTCACAATTTCATCAAAAATCTGACTTTCGGCAATTCACTCAAAAATGGTGACAAACGGTGGCAAATGCTCCCCCGAGAGGTTTGGGGGTGAAAACAGAAGGCTTTTTTCGCAGGAGAGGAAATCAGACCTCCACAACGTAGTCTGTAGAAAAAGTTTTTTAAACAAAAATCCCTAAGCCGCGCGGTTACAATTTCAGCAAAAATCTGAAGTTCTGCAATTCACCCAAAAATGGTGCCAAACGGTTGCAAATGCTCCCCTGAGAGGTTTGGCGTTTGAAACAGAAGGCTTTTTATCACAGGAAAAGAAATCAGCCCTCGACAACTCAACCGGGAGAAAAAGATTTTTTTGAAAAAATCGCAAATGCTCCCCTGAGAGGTTGTCCACCGCCTGTGCTCCGTCCCTCAGACCATGTGGTGTAAGAAAAAAATTAACAAATTCCTATGCCCCCAAGTAACCCAGAGATGCATTTTAAATAAATGCACACATAAAGTAGGAGTAAACTAGGTGTAAACTAGGAGTAAAGTAGGTGTAAACCAGGAGTAAACTGGGAGTAAAGTAGGTGTAAAGTAGGAGTAAAGTAGGTGTAAAGTAGGAGTAAAGTAGGTGTAAACTAGGAGTAAACTAGGAGTAAGCTAGGAGTAAAGTAGGAGTAGAGTAGGTGTAAAGTAGATGTAAACTAGGTGTAACGGAGGAGTAAACTAGGTGTGACCTAGGAGTAAAGTAGGAGAAAACTATGTGTAAAGTAGGTGCAAAGTAGGAGTAAAGTAGGTGTAAACTAGGAGTAAGCTAGGAGTAAAGTAGGAGTAGACTAGGTGTAAAGTAGATGTAAACTAGGAGTAAACTAGGTGTAAAGGAGGAGTAAACTAGGTGTGAACTAGGAGTAAGGCAGGAGTAAATTAGCCAATCACATGCAGCCCATTGTGTAAATAATGTATATAAAGCAGATACTTTGAGGGAACATCCATTCCTCCTCGCCACTATGAGCTGAATAAAGAGCATGAAATCCACTCTCGACTCAGAGTATATTTCATTCTCAAACCCTCCAACACTTCTCTGATGAAAAAAGGGATGTCCTATTCAATAATAAATAAATAATAATAATAGTTTTATTATTTATACCCCACCCATCTGACTGGGTCGTGCCAGCCACGCTCAGCAGCTTGCAGGATAAAATAATAAACAATAAAACATGAAACTTTTTTGAACTATATGCCTACTATATGGAAGTTAACAACTGGACAACAGAAATGGATTGTACACACTCTAATGGTAGCTGAGAGGCTGATATTGATAAACTGGAAGAGTAAAGAGACGATCTCCTTTAATCGGTGGATTGATAATATGGTAACACTTGGAACCTGTGAACGGACTGCTTACAAACATAGACTGCTTGGATAAATACGACAGTATTTCGAATGAATTTATACAACATGTAGTGGACTAATTTATATTAGGGCGCGGTCACAATTTCATCAAAAATCTGACTTTCGGCATTTCCCTCAAACATGGTGCCAAACGGTTGCAAATGCTCCCCCGAGAGGTTTGGCGGTCGAAACAGAAGGCTTTCTATCGCAGGAGCGGAAATCAGACCTCCACAACGTAGTCTGTAGAAAAAGTTTTTTAAACAAAAATCCCTAAGCTGCACGGTTACAATTTCAGGAAAAATCTGAAGTTCTGCAATTCACCCAAGAATGGTGCCAAACGGTTGCAAATGCTCCCGTGAGAGGTTTGGCGGTCGAAACAGAAGGCTTTTTATCACGGGAAAAGAAATCAGTCCTCGACAATTTAACCGGCAGAAAAAGATTTTTTTGAAAAAATTCCCAAGCCCCGGGGTCACAATTTCATCAAAAATCTGACCTTCGGCAATTCACTCAAAAATGGTGCCAAACGGTTGCAAATGCTCCCCTGAGAGGTTTGGCGGTCGAAACAGATGGCTTTATATCACAGAGCAAGAAATCAGCCCTCGACAACTTAACCGGCAGAAAAAGATTTTTTTGAAAAAATCCCTAAGCCCCGGGGTCACAATTTCATCAAAACTCTTACTTTCGGCATTTCACTCAAAAATGGTGCCAAACGGTTGCAAATGCTCCCGTGAGAGGTTTGCCTGTCGAAACAGAAGGCTTTTTATCACAGGAAAAGAAATCAGCCCTCGACAACTTAACCGGCAGAAAAAGATTTTTTTGAAAATATCCCTAAGCCGCGGGGTCACAATTTCATCAAGAATCTGACTTTCGGCAATTCACTCAAAAATGGTGCCATACGGTTGCAAATGCTCCCATGAGAGGTTTGGCGGCTGAAACAGAAGGCTTTCTATCACGGGAAAAGAAATCAGCCATGGACAACTTAACCGGCAGAAAAATATTTTTTTCAAAAAATCTCTAAGCCCCGGGGTCACAATTTCATCAAAAATCTGACCTTCGGCATTTATCTCACAAATGGTGCCAAACGGTTGCAAATGCTCCCCTGAGAGGTTTGGCTGTCGATACAGAAGGCTTTTTATCACAGGAAAAGAAATCAGCCCTCGACAACTTAACCGGCAGAAAAATATTTTTTTGAAAAAATCCCTAAGCCCCGGGGTCACAATTTCATCAAAAATCTGACTTTCGGCAATTCACTCAAAAATGGTGCCAAACGGTTGCAAATGCTCCCGTGAGAGGTTTGCCTGTCGAAACAGAAGTCTTTTTATCAGAGGAAAAGAAATCAGCCCTCGACAATTTAACCGGCAGAAAAAGATTTTTTTGAAAAAATTCCCAAGCCCCGGGGTCACAATTTCATCAAAAATCTGACCTTCGGCAATTCACTCAAAAATGGTGCCAAACGGTTCCAAATGCTCCCCTGAGAGGTTTGGCGGTCGAAACAGATGGCTTTATATCACAGAGCAAGAAATCAGCCATGGACAACTTAACCGGCAGAAAAATATTTTTTTGAAAAAATCCCTAAGCCCCGGGGTCACAATTTCATCAAAACTCTTACTTTCGGCATTTCACTCAAAAATAGTGCCAAACGGTTGCAAATGCTCCCGTGAGAGGTTTGCCTGTCGAAACAGAAGGCTTTTTATCACAGGAAAAGAAATCAGCCCTCGACAACTTAACCGGCAGAAAAATATTTTTTTGAAAAAATCCCTAAGCCCCGGAGTCACAATTTCATCAAAAATCTGACTTTCGGCAATTCACTCAAAAATGGTGCCAAACGGTTGCAAATACGCCCCTGATAGGTTTGGCGGTTGATACAGAAGGCTTTTTATCACGGGAATAGAAATCAGCCCTTGACAACTTAACCGGCAGAAAAACATTTTTTTGAAAAAATCCCTAAGCCCCGGGGTCACAATTTCATCAAAAATCTGACTTTCGCCAATTCACTCAAAAATGGTGCCAAACGGTTCCAAATGCTCCCCTGAGAGGTTTGGCGGTCGAAACAGATGGCTTTATATCACAGAGCAAGAAATCAGCCATGGACAACTTAACCGGCAGAAAAATATTTTTTTGAAAAAATCCCTAAGCCCCGGGGTCACAATTTCATCAAAAATCTGACTTTCGGCAATTCACTCAAAAATGGTGCCAAACGGTTGCAAATACTCCCCTGAGAGGTTTGGCGATTGATACAGAAGGCTTTTTATCACGGGAATAGAAATCAGCCCTCGACAACTTAACCGGCAGAAAAAGATTTTTTTGAAAAAATCCCTAAGCCCCGGGGTCACAATTTCATCAAAACTCTTACTTTCGGCATTTCACTCAAAAATAGTGCCAAACGGTTGCAAATGCTCCCGTGAGAGGTTTGCCTGTCGAAACAGAAGGCTTTTTATCACAGGAAAAGAAATCAGCCCTCAACAACTTAACCGGCAGAAAAAGATTTTTTTGAAAATATCCCTAAGCCCCGGGGTCACAATTTCATCAAAAATCTGACTTTCCGCAATTCACTCAAAAATGGTGCCAAACGGTTGCAAATGCTCCCCTGAGAGGTTTGGCGGTCGAAACAGGAGGCTTTATATCACAGAGCAAGAAATCAGCCATGGACAACTTAACCGGCAGAAAAATGGTGCCAAACGGTTGCAAATGCTCCCGTGAGAGGTTTGGCGGTCGTAACAGAAGGCTTTCTATCACAGGAAAAGAAATCAGCCCTCGACAACTTAACCGGTAGAAAAATATTTTTTTGAAAAAATCCCTAAGCCCCGGGGTCACAATTTCATCAAAAATCTGACTTTCGGCAATGGTGCCAAACGGTTGCAAATGCTCCCCTGAGAGGTTTGGCGGCCGAAACGGAAGGCTCTTTATCACGGGAAAAGATATCAGCCCTCGACAACTTCACCGGCAGAAAAAGATTTTTTTGAAAAATCCCTAAGCCCCGGGGTCACAATTTCATCAAAAATCTGACTTTCGGCAATTCACTCAAAAATGGTGACAAACGGTGGCAAATGCTCCCCCGAGAGGTTTGGGGGTGAAAACAGAAGGCTTTTTTCGCAGGAGAGGAAATCAGACCTCCACAACGTAGTCTGTAGAAAAAGTTTTTTAAACAAAAATCCCTAAGCCGCGCGGTTACAATTTCAGCAAAAATCTGAAGTTCTGCAATTCACCCAAAAATGGTGCCAAACGGTTGCAAATGCTCCCCTGAGAGGTTTGGCGTTTGAAACAGAAGGCTTTTTATCACAGGAAAAGAAATCAGCCCTCGACAACTCAACCGGGAGAAAAAGATTTTTTTGAAAAAATCGCAAATGCTCCCCTGAGAGGTTGTCCACCGCCTGTGCACCGTCCCTCAGACCATGTGGTGTAAGAAAAAAATTAACAAATTCCTATGCCCCCAAGTAACCCAGAGATGCATTTTAAATAAATGCACACATAAAGTAGGAGTAAACTAGGTGTAAACTAGGAGTAAAGTAGGTGTAAACCAGGAGTAAACTGGGAGTAAAGTAGGTGTAAAGTAGGAGTAAAGTAGGTGTAAAGTAGGAGTAAAGTAGGTGTAAACTAGGAGTAAACTAGGAGTAAGCTAGGAGTAAAGTAGGAGTAGAGTAGGTGTAAAGTAGATGTAAACTAGGTGTAACGGAGGAGTAAACTAGGTGTGACCTAGGAGTAAAGTAGGAGAAAACTATGTGTAAAGTAGGTGCAAAGTAGGAGTAAAGTAGGTGTAAACTAGGAGTAAGCTAGGAGTAAAGTAGGAGTAGACTAGGTGTAAAGTAGATGTAAACTAGGAGTAAACTAGGTGTAAAGGAGGAGTAAACTAGGTGTGAACTAGGAGTAAGGCAGGAGTAAATTAGCCAATCACATGCAGCCCATTGTGTAAATAATGTATATAAAGCAGATACTTTGAGGGAACATCCATTCCTCCTCGCCACTATGAGCTGAATAAAGAGCATGAAATCCACTCTCGACTCAGAGTATATTTCATTCTCAAACCCTCCAACACTTCTCTGATGAAAAAAGGGATGTCCTATTCAATAATAAATAAATAATAATAATAGTTTTATTATTTATACCCCACCCATCTGACTGGGTCGTGCCAGCCACGCTCAGCAGCTTGCAGGATAAAATAATAAACAATAAAACATGAAACTTTTTTGAACTATATGCCTACTATATGGAAGTTAACAACTGGACAACAGAAATGGATTGTACACACTCTAATGGTAGCTGAGAGGCTGATATTGATAAACTGGAAGAGTAAAGAGACGATCTCCTTTAATCGGTGGATTGATAATATGGTAACACTTGGAACCTGTGAACGGACTGCTTACAAACATAGACTGCTTGGATAAATACGACAGTATTTCGAATGAATTTATACAACATGTAGTGGACTAATTTATATTAGGGCGCGGTCACAATTTCATCAAAAATCTGACTTTCGGCATTTCCCTCAAACATGGTGCCAAACGGTTGCAAATGCTCCCCCGAGAGGTTTGGCGGTCGAAACAGAAGGCTTTCTATCGCAGGAGCGGAAATCAGACCTCCACAACGTAGTCTGTAGAAAAAGTTTTTTAAACAAAAATCCCTAAGCTGCACGGTTACAATTTCAGGAAAAATCTGAAGTTCTGCAATTCACCCAAGAATGGTGCCAAACGGTTGCAAATGCTCCCGTGAGAGGTTTGGCGGTCGAAACAGAAGGCTTTTTATCACGGGAAAAGAAATCAGCCCTCGACAATTTAACCGGCAGAAAAAGATTTTTTTGAAAAAATTCCCAAGCCCCGGGGTCACAATTTCATCAAAAATCTGACCTTCGGCAATTCACTCAAAAATGGTGCCAAACGGTTGCAAATGCTCCCCTGAGAGGTTTGGCGGTCGAAACAGATGGCTTTATATCACAGAGCAAGAAATCAGCCCTCGACAACTTAACCGGCAGAAAAAGATTTTTTTGAAAAAATCCCTAAGCCCCGGGGTCACAATTTCATCAAAACTCTTACTTTCGGCATTTCACTCAAAAATGGTGCCAAACGGTTGCAAATGCTCCCGTGAGAGGTTTGCCTGTCGAAACAGAAGGCTTTTTATCACAGGAAAAGAAATCAGCCCTCGACAACTTAACCGGCAGAAAAAGATTTTTTTGAAAATATCCCTAAGCCGCGGGGTCACAATTTCATCAAGAATCTGACTTTCGGCAATTCACTCAAAAATGGTGCCAAACGGTTGCAAATGCTCCCATGAGAGGTTTGGCGGCTGAAACAGAAGGCTTTCTATCACGGGAAAAGAAATCAGCCATGGACAACTTAACCGGCAGAAAAATATTTTTTTCAAAAAATCCCTAAGCCCCGGGGTCACAATTTCATCAAAAATCTGACCTTCGGCATTTATCTCACAAATGGTGCCAAACGGTTGCAAATGCTCCCCTGAGAGGTTTGGCTGTCGATACAGAAGGCTTTTTATCACAGGAAAAGAAATCAGCCCTCGACAACTTAACCGGCAGAAAAATATTTTTTTGAAAAAATCCCTAAGCCCCGGGGTCACAATTTCATCAAAAATCTGACTTTCGGCAATTCACTCAAAAATGGTGCCAAACGGTTGCAAATGCTCCCGTGAGAGGTTTGCCTGTCGAAACAGAAGTCTTTTTATCACAGGAAAAGAAATCAGCCGTCGACAACTTAACCGGCAGAAAAAGATTTTTTTGAAAATATCCCTAAGCCCCGGGGTCACAATTTCATCAAAAATCTGACTTTCGGCAATTCACTCAAAAATGGTGCCAAACGGTTGCAAATGCTCCCCTGAGAGGTTTGGCGGTCGAAACAGATGGCTTTATATCACAGGAAAAGAAATCAGCCATGGACAACTTAACCGGCAGAAAAATGGTGCCAAACGGTTGCAAATGCTCCCCTGAGAGGTTTGGCGGTCGAAACAGAAGTCTTTTTATCACAGGAAAAGAAATCAGCCCTTGACAACTTAACCGGCAAAAAAAGATTTTTTTGAAAAAATCCCTAAGCCCCGGGGTCACAATTTCATCAAAAATCTGACTTTCGCCAATTCATTCAAAAATGGTGCTAAACCGTTGCAAATGCTCCCCTGAGAGGTTTGGCGGTCGAAACAGATGTCTTTATATCACAGAGCAAGAAATCAGCCATGGACAACTTAACCGGCAGAAAAATATTTTTTTGAAAAAATCCCTAAACCCCAGGGTCACAATTTCATCAAAAATCTGACTTTCGGCAATTCACTCAAAAATGGTGCCAAACGGTTGCAAATACTCCCCTGAGAGGTTTGGCGGTTGATACAGAAGGCTTTTTATCACGGGAATAGAAATCAGCCCTCGACAACTTAACCGGCAGAAAAAGATTTTTTTGAAAAAATCCCTAAGCCCCGGGGTCACAATTTCATCAAAACTCTTACTTTCGGCATTTCACTCAAAAATGGTGCAAAACGGTTGCAAATGCTCCCGTGAGAAGTTTGCCTGTCGAAACAGAAGGCTTTTTATCACAGGAAAAGAAATCAGCCCTCAACAACTTAACCGGCAGAAAAAGATTTTTTTGAAAAGATCCCTAAGCCCCGGGGTCACAATTTCATCAAAAATCTGACCTTCGGCATTTAACTCACAAATGGTGCTAAACGGTTGCAAATGCTCCCCTGAGAGGTTTGGCGATCGAAACAGTAGCCTTTTTATCACAGGAAAAGAAATCAGCCCTCGACAACTTAACCGGCAGAAAAATATTTTTTTGAAAAAATCCCTAAGCCCCGGGGTCGCAATTTCATCAAAAATCTGACTTTCGGCATTTCACTCAAAAATGGTGCCAAACGGTTGCAAATGCTCCCGTGAGAGGTTTGGCTGTTGAAACAGAAGTCTTTTTATCAGAGGAAAAGAAATCAGCCCTCGACAATTTAACCGGCAGAAAAATATTTTTTTGAAAAAATTCCGAAGCCCCGGGGTCACAATTTCATCAAAAATCTGACCTTCGGCAATTCACTCAAAAATGGTGCCAAACGGTTCCAAATGCTCCCCTGAGAGGTTTGGCGGTCGAAACAGATGGCTTTATATCACAGAGCAAGAAATCAGCCATGGACAACTTAACCGGCAGAAAAATATTTTTTTGAAAAAATCCCTAAGCCCCGGGGTCACAATTTCATCAAAAATCTGACTTTCGGCATTTCACTCAAAAATGGTGCCAAACGGTTGCAAATGCTCCCGTTAGATGTTTGGCTGTTGAAACAGAAGTCTTTTTATCAGAGGAAAAGAAATCAGCCCTCGACAATTTAACTGGCAGAAAATGATTTTTTTGAAAAAATTCCCAAGCCCCGGGGTCACAATTTCATCAAAAATCTGACTTTCGGCAATTCACTCAAAAATGGTTGCAAACGGTTGCAAATGCTCCCGTGAGAGGTTTGCCTGTCGAAACAGAAGTCTTTTTATCACAGGAAAAGAAATCAGCCGTCGACAACTTAACCGGCAGAAAAAGATTTTTTTGAAAATATCCCTAAGCCCCGGGGTCACAATTTCATCAAAAATCTGACTTTCGGCAATTCACTCAAAAATGGTGCCAAACGGTTGCAAATGCTCCCCTGAGAGGTTTGGCGGTCGAAACAGATGGCTTTATATCACAGGAAAAGAAATCAGCCATGGACAACTTAACCGGCAGAAAAATGGTGCCAAACGGTTGCAAATGCTCCCCTGAGAGGTTTGGCGGTCGAAACAGAAGTCTTTTTATCACAGGAAAAGAAATCAGCCCTTGACAACTTAACCGGCAAAAAAAGATTTTTTTGAAAAAATCCCTAAGCCCCGGGGTCACAATTTCATCAAAAATCTGACTTTCGCCAATTCACTCAAAAATGGTGCTAAACCGTTGCAAATGCTCCCCTGAGAGGTTTGGCGGTCGAAACAGATGTCTTTATATCACAGAGCAAGAAATCAGCCATGGACAACTTAACCGGCAGAAAAATATTTTTTTGAAAAAATCCCTAAACCCCAGGGTCACAATTTCATCAAAAATCTGACTTTCGGCAATTCACTCAAAAATGGTGCCAAACGGTTGCAAATACTCCGCTGAGAGGTTTGGCGGTTGATACAGAAGGCTTTTTATCACGGGAATAGAAATCAGCCCTCGACAACTTAACCGGCAGAAAAAGATTTTTTTGAAAAAATCCCTAAGCCCCGGGGTCACAATTTCATCAAAACTCTTACTTTCGGCATTTCATTCAAAAATGGTGCCAAACGGTTGCAAATGCTCCCGTGAGAAGTTTGCCTGTCGAAACAGAAGGCTTTTTATCACAGGAAAAGAAATCAGCCCTCAACAACTTAACCGGCAGAAAAAGATTTTTTTGAAAAGATCCCTAAGCCCCGGGGTCACAATTTCATCAAAAATCTGACCTTCGGCATTTAACTCACAAATGGTGCTAAACGGTTGCAAATGCTCCCCTGAGAGGTTTGGCGATCGAAACAGTAGCCTTTTTATCACAGGAAAAGAAATCAGCCCTCGACAACTTAACCGGCAGAAAAATATTTTTTTGAAAAAATCCCTAAGCCCCGGGGTCGCAATTTCATCAAAAATCTAACTTTCGGCATGTCACTCAAAAATGGTGCCAAACGGTTGTAAATGCTCGCCTGAGCGGTTTGGCGGCTGAAAAAGAAGGCTTTCTATCACGGGAAAAGAAATCAGCCATGGACAACTTAACCGGCAGAAAAATATTTTTTTCAAAAAATTCCTAAGCCCCGGGGTCACAATTTCATCAAAAATCTGACCTTCGGCATTTATCTCACAAATGGTGCCAAACGGTTGCAAATGCTCCCCTGCGAGGTTTGGCTGTCGAAACAGAAGGCTTTTTATCACAGGAAAAGAAATCAGCCCTCGACAACTTAACCGGCAGAAAAATATTTTTTTGAAAAAATCCCTAAGCCCCGGGGTCACAATTTCATCAAAAATCTGACTTTCGGCAATTCACTCAAAAATGGTGCCAAACGGTTGCAAATGCTCCCCTGAGAGGTTTGGCGGTCGAAACAGATGGCTTTATATCACAGGAAAAGAAATCAGCCATGGACAACTTAACCGGCAGAAAAATGGTGCCAAACGGTTGCAAATGCTCCCCTGAGAGGTTTGGCGGTCGAAACAGAAGGCTTTTTATCACAGGAAAAGAAATCAGCCCTCAACAACTTAACCGGCAGAAAAAGATTTTTTTGAAAAGATCCCTAAGCCCCGGGGGTCACAATTTCATCAAAAATCTGACCTTCGGCATTTAACTCACAAATGGTGCTAAACGGTTGCAAATGCTCCCCTGAGAGGTTTGGCGATCGAAACAGTAGCCTTTTTATCACAGGAAAAGAAATCAGCCCTCGACAACTTAACCGGCAGAAAAATATTTTTTTGAAAAAATCCCTAAGCCCCGGGGTCGCAATTTCATCAAAAATCTGACTTTCGGCATTTCACTCAAAAATGGTGCCAAACGGTTGCAAATGCTCCCGTGAGAGGTTTGGCTGTTGAAACAGAAGTCTTTTTATAAGAGGAAAAGAAATCAGCCCTCGACAATTTAACCGGCAGAAAAAGATTTTTTTGAAAAAATCCCTAAGCCCCGGGGTCGCAATTTCATCAAAAATCTAACTTTCGGCATGTCACTCAAAAATGGTGCCAAACGGTTGTAAATGCTCGCCTGAGCGGTTTGGCGGCTGAAAAAGAAGGCTTTCTATCACGGGAAAAGAAATCAGCCATGGACAACTTAACCGGCAGAAAAATATTTTTTTCAAAAAATCCCTAAGCCCCGGGGTCACAATTTCATCAAAAATCTGACCTTCGGCATTTATCTCACAAATGGTGCCAAACGGTTGCAAATGCTCCCCTGCGAGGTTTGGCTGTCGAAACAGAAGGCTTTTTATCACAGGAAAAGAAATCAGCCCTCGACAACTTAACCGGCAGAAAAATATTTTTTTGAAAAAATCCCTAAGCCCCGGGGTCACAATTTCATCAAAAATCTGACTTTCGGCAATTCACTCAAAAATGGTGCCAAACGGTTGCAAATGCTCCCCTGAGAGGTTTGGCGGTCGAAACAGATGGCTTTATATCACAGGAAAAGAAATCAGCCATGGACAACTTAACCGGCAGAAAAATGGTGCCAAACGGTTGCAAATGCTCCCCTGAGAGGTTTGGCGGTCGAAACAGAAGGCTTTTTATCACAGGAAAAGAAATCAGCCCTCAACAACTTAACCGGCAGAAAAAGATTTTTTTGAAAAGATCCCTAAGCCCCGGGGGTCACAATTTCATCAAAAATCTGACCTTCGGCATTTAACTCACAAATGGTGCTAAACGGTTGCAAATGCTCCCCTGAGAGGTTTGGCGATCGAAACAGTAGCCTTTTTATCACAGGAAAAGAAATCAGCCCTCGACAACTTAACCGGCAGAAAAATATTTTTTTGAAAAAATCCCTAAGCCCCGGGGTCGCAATTTCATCAAAAATCTGACTTTCGGCATTTCACTCAAAAATGGTGCCAAACGGTTGCAAATGCTCCCGTGAGAGGTTTGGCTGTTGAAACAGAAGTCTTTTTATCAGAGGAAAAGAAATCAGCCCTCGACAATTTAACCGGCAGAAAAAGATTTTTTTGAAAAAATTCCCAAGCCCCGGGGTCACAATTTCATCAAAAATCTGACCTTCGGCAATTCACTCAAAAATGGTGCCAAACGGTTCCAAATGCTCCCCTGAGAGGTTTGGCGGTCGAAACAGATGGCTTTATATCACAGAGCAAGAAATCAGCCATGGACAACTTAACCGGCAGAAAAATGTTTTTTTGAAAAAATCCCTAAGCCCCGGGGTCACAATTTCATCAAAAATCTGACTTTCAGCATTTCACTCAAAAATGGTGCCAAACGGTTGCAAATGCTCCCGTGAGAGGTTTGGCTGTTGAAACAGAAGTCTTTTTATCAGAGGAAAAGAAATCAGCCCTCGACAATTTAACCGGCAGAAAAAGATTTTTTTGAAAAAATTCCCAAGCCCCGGGGTCACAATTTCATCAAAAATCTGACCTTCGGCAATTCACTCAAAAATGGTGCCAAACGGTTCCAAATGCTCCCCTGAGAGGTTTGGCGGTCGAAACAGATGGCTTTATATCTCAGAGCAAGAAATCAGCCATGGACAACTTAACCGGCAGAAAAATATTTTTTTGAAAAAATCCCTAAGCCCCGGGGTCACAATTTCATCAAAAATCTGACTTTCGGCAATTCACTCAAAATTGGTGCCAAACGGTTGCAAATACTCCCCTGAGAGGTTTGGCGGTTGATACAGAAGGCTTTTTATCACGGGAATAGAAATCAGCCCTCGACAACTTAACCGGCAGAAAAAGATTTTTTTGAAAAAATCCCTAAGCCCCGGGGTCACAATTTCATCAAAACTCTTACTTTCGGCATTTCACTCAAAAATAGTGCCAAACGGTTGCAAATGCTCCCGTGAGAGGTTTGCCTGTCGAAACAGAAGGCTTTTTATCACAGGAAAAGAAATCAGCCCTCGACAACTTAACCGGCAGAAAAAGATTTTTTTGAAAATATCCCTAAGCCCCGGGGTCACAATTTCATCAAGAATCTGACTTTCGGCATTTCACTCAAACATGGTGCCAAATGGTTGCAAATGCTCCCCTGAGAGGTTTGGCGGTCGAAACAGGAGGCTTTTTATCGCAGGAGAGGAAATCAGACCTCCACAACGTAGTCTGTAGAAAAAGTTTTTTAAACAAAAATCCCTAAGCTGCGCGGTTACAATTTCAGCAAAAATCTGAAGTTCTGCAATTCACCCAAAAATGGTGCCAAACGGTTGCAAATGCTGAGAGGTTTGGCGTTTGAAACAGAAGGCTTTTTATCACAGGAAAAGAAATCAGCCCTCGACAACTCAACCGGGAGAAAAAGATTTTTTTGAAAAAATCGTAAATGCTCCCCTGAGAGGTTGTCCACCGCCTGTGCACCGTCCCTCAGACCATGTGGTGTAAGAAAAAAATGAACAAATTCCTATGCCCCCAAGTAACCCAGAGATGCATTTTAAATAAATGCACACATAAAGTAGGAGTAAACTAGGTGTAAACTAGGAGTAAAGTAGGTGTAAACCAGGAGTAAACTGGGAGTAAAGTAGGTGTAAACTAGGAGTAAACTAGGAGTAAAGTAGGAGTAGACTAGGTGTAAAGTAGATGTAAACTAGGTGTAAAGGAGGAGTAAACTAGGTGTGAACTAGGAGTAAACTAGGTGTGAACTAGGTATAAAGTAGGTGTAAAGTAGGAGTAAAGTAGGTTTAAACTAGGAGTAAACTAGGAGTAAAGTAGGAGTAGACTAGGTGTAAAGTAGGTGTAAACTAGGAGTAAACTAGGTGTAAAGGAGGAGTAAACTAGGTGTGAACTAGGAGTAAGGCAGGAGTAAATTAGCCAATCACATGCAGCCCATTGTGTAAATAATGTATATAAAGCAGATACTTTGAGGGAACATCCATTCCTCCTCGCCACTATGAGCTGAATAAAGAGCATGAAATCCACTCTCGACTCAGAGTATATTTCATTCTCAAACCCTCCAACACTTCTCTGATGAAAAAAGGGATGTCCTATTCAATAATAAATAAATAATAATTATAGTTTTATTATTTATACCCCACCCATCTGACTGGGTCGTGCCAGCCACGCTCAGCAGCTTGCAGGATAAAATAATAAACAATAAAACATGAAACTTTTTTGAACTATATGCCTACTATATGGAAGTTAACAACTGGACAACAGAAATGGATTGTACACACTCTAATGGTAGCTGAGAGGCTGATATTGATAAACTGGAAGAGTAAAGAGATGATCTCCTTTAATCGGTGGATTGATAATATGGTAACACTTGCAACCTGTGAACGGACTGCTTACAAACATAGACTGCTTGGATAAATACGACAGTATTTCGAATGAATTTATACAACATGTAGTTGACTAATTTATATTAGGGCGCGGTCACAATTTCATCAAAAATCTGACTTTCGGCAATTCACCCAAAAATGGTGCCCAGCTGTTGCAAATGCTCCCCTGAGAGGTTTGGCGGTCGAAACAGAAGGCTTTATATCACAGAGCAAAGAAATCAGCCATGGACAACTTAACCGGCAGAAAAATGGTGCCAAACGGTTGCAAATGCTCCCGTGAGAGGTTTGGCGGTCGAAACAGAAGGCTTTTTATCACAGGAAAAGAAATCAGCCCTCGACAACTTAACCGGCAGAAAAAGAATTTTTTGAAAGAATCCCTAAGCCCCGGGGTCACAATTTCATCAAAACTCTTACTTTCGGCATTTCATTCAAAAATGGTGCCAAACGGTTGCAAATGCTCCCGTGAGAGGTTTGCCTGTCGAAACAGAAGGCTTTTTATCACAGGAAAAGAAATCAGCCCTCGACAACTTAACCGGCAGAAAAAGATTTTTTTGAAAAAATCCCTAAGCCCCGGGGTCACAATTCCATCAAAAATCTGACTTTCGGCAATTCCCTCAAAAATTTTACCAAACGTTGCAAATGCTCCACTGATAGGTTTGACGATCGAAACAGAAGGCTTTTTATCACGGGAAAAGAAATCAGCCCTCGACAACTTAACCGGCAGAAAAAGATTTTTTTGAAAAAACCCTAAGCCCCGGGGTCACAATTTCATCAAAAATCTAACTTTCGGCAATTCACTCAAAAATGGTGCCAAACGGTTGCAAATGCTCGCCTGAGAGGTTTGTCGGCCGAAACAGATGGCTTTATATCACAGAGCAGGAAATCAGCCATGGACAACTTAACCGGCAGAAAAATGGTGCCAAACGGTTGCAAATGCTCCAATGAGAGGTTTGGCGGTCGAAACAGATGGAATTATATCACAGGAAAAGAAATCAGCCATGGACAACTTAACCGGCAGAAAAATATTTTTTTGAAAAAATCCCTAAGCCCCGGGGTCGCAATTTCATCAAAAATCTGACTTTCGGCATTTCACTCAAAAATGGTGCCAAACGGTTGCAAATGCTCCCGTGAGAGGTTTGGCTGTTGAAACAGAACTCTTTTTATCAGAGGAAAAGAAATCAGCCCTCGACAATTTAACCGGCAGAAAAAGATTTTTTTGAAAAAATTCCCAAGCCCCGGGGTCACAATTTCATCAAAAATCTGACCTTCGGCAAATCACTCAAAAATGGTGCCAAACGGTTCCAAATGCTCCCCTGAGAGGTTTGGCGGTCGAAACAGATGGCTTTATATCACAGAGCAAGAAATCAGCCATGGACAACTTAACCGGCAGAAAAATATTTTTTTGAAAAAATCCCTAAGCCCCGGGGTCACAATTTCATCAAAACTCTTACTTTCGGCATTTCACTCAAAAATAGTGCCAAACGGTTGCAAATGCTCCCGTGAGAGGTTTGCCTGTCGAAACAGAAGGCTTTTTATCACAGGAAAAGAAATCAGCCCTCGACAACTTAACCGGCAGAAAAAGATTTTTTTGAAAATACCCCTAAGCCGCGGGGTCACAATTTCATCAAGAATCTGACTTTCGGCAATTCACTAAAAAATGGTGCCAAACGGTTGCAAATGCTCCCATGAGAGGTTTGGCGGCTGAAACAGAAGGCTTTCTATCACGGGAAAAGAAATCAGCCATGGACAACTTAACCGGCAGAAAAATATTTTTTTCAAAAAATCCCTAAGCCCCGGGGTCACAATTTCATCAAAAATCTGACCTTCGGCATTTATCTCACAAATGGTGCCAAACGGTTGCAAATGCTCCCCTGAGAGGTTTGGCTGTCGAAACAGAAGGCTTTTTATCACAGGAAAAGAAATCAGCCCTCGACAACTTAACCGGCAGAAAAATATTTTTTTGAAAAAATCCCTAAGCCCCGGGGTCACAATTTCATCAAAAATCTGACTTTCGGCAATTCTCTCAAAAATGGTGCCAAACGGTTGCAAATGCTCCCGTGAGAGGTTTGCCTGTCGAAACAGAAGTCTTTTTATCACAGGAAAAGAAATCAGCCGTCGACAACTTAACCGGCAGAAAAAGATTTTTTTTAAAATATCCCTAAGCCCCGGGGTCACAATTTCATCAAAAATCTGACTTTCGGCAATTCACTCAAAAATGGTGCCAAACGGTTCCAAATGCTCCCCTGAGAGGTTTGGCGGTCGAAACAGATGGCTTTATATCACAGGAAAAGAAATCAGCCATGGACAACTTAACCGGCAGAAAAATGGTGCCAAACGGTTGCAAATGCTCCCCTGAGAGGTTTGGCGGTCGAAACAGAAGTCTTTTTATCACAGGAAAAGAAATCAGCCCTTGACAACTTAACCGGCAAAAAAAGATTTTTTTGAAAAAATCCCTAAGCCCCGGGGTCACAATTTCATCAAAAATCTGACTTTCGCCAATTCACTCAAAAATGGTGCTAAACCGTTGCAAATGCTCCCCTGAGAGGTTTGGCGGTCGAAACAGATGTCTTTATATCACAGAGCAAGAAATCAGCCATGGACAACTTAACCGGCAGAAAAATATTTTTTTGAAAAAATCCCTAAACCCCAGGGTCACAATTTCATCAAAAATCTGACTTTCGGCAATTCACTCAAAAATGGTGCCAAACGGTTGCAAATACTCCCCTGAGAGGTTTGGCGGTTGATACAGAAGGCTTTTTATCACGGGAATAGAAATCAGCCCTCGACAACTTAACCGGCAGAAAAAGATTTTTTTGAAAAAATCCCTAAGCCCCGGGGTCACAATTTCATCAAAACTCTTACTTTCGGCATTTCACTCAAAAATGGTGCCAAACGGTTGCAAATGCTCCCGTGAGAAGTTTGCCTGTCGAAACAGAAGGCTTTTTATCACAGGAAAAGAAATCAGCCCTCAACAACTTAACCGGCAGAAAAAGATTTTTTTGAAAAGATCCCTAAGCCCCGGGGTCACAATTTCATCAAAAATCTGACCTTCGGCATTTAACTCACAAATGGTGCTAAACGGTTGCAAATGCTCCCCTGAGAGGTTTGGCGATCGAAACAGTAGCCTTTTTATCACAGGAAAAGAAATCAGCCCTCGACAACTTAACCGGCAGAAAAATATTTTTTTGAAAAAATCCCTAAGCCCCGGGGTCGCAATTTCATCAAAAATCTGACTTTCGGCATTTCACTCAAAAATGGTGCCAAACGGTTGCAAATGCTCCCGTGAGAGGTTTGGCTGTTGAAACAGAAGTCTTTTTATCAGAGGAAAAGAAATCAGCCCTCGACAATTTAACCGGCAGAAAAAGATTTTTTTGAAAAAATTCCCAAGCCCCGGGGTCACAATTTCATCAAAAATCTGACCTTCGGCAATTCACTCAAAAATGGTGCCAAACGGTTCCAAATGCTCCCCTGAGAGGTTTGGCGGTCGAAACAGATGGCTTTATATCACAGAGCAAGAAATCAGCCATGGACAACTTAACCGGCAGAAAAATATTTTTTTGAAAAAATCCCTAAGCCCCGGGGTCACAATTTCATCAAAACTCTTACTTTCGGCATTTCACTCAAAAATAGTGCCAAACGGTTGCAAATGCTCCCGTGAGAGGTTTGCCTGTCGAAACAGAAGGCTTTTTATCACAGGAAAAGAAATCAGCCCTCGACAACTTAACCGGCAGAAAAAGATTTTTTTGAAAATACCCCTAAGCCGCGGGGTCACAATTTCATCAAGAATCTGACTTTCGGCAATTCACTCAAAAATGGTGCCAAACGGTTGCAAATGCTCCCATGAGAGGTTTGGCGGCTGAAACAGAAGGCTTTCTATCACGGGAAAAGAAATCAGCCATGGACAACTTAACCGGCAGAAAAATATTTTTTTCAAAAAATCCCTAAGCCCCGGGGTCACAATTTCATCAAAAATCTGACCTTCGGCATTTATCTCACAAATGGTGCCAAACGGTTGCAAATGCTCCCCTGAGAGGTTTGGCTGTCGAAACAGAAGGCTTTTTATCACAGGAAAAGAAATCAGCCCTCGACAACTTAACCGGCAGAAAAATATTTTTTTGAAAAAATCCCTAAGCCCCGGGGTCACAATTTCATCAAAAATCTGACTTTCGGCAATTCTCTCAAAAATGGTGCCAAACGGTTGCAAATGCTCCCGTGAGAGGTTTGCCTGTCGAAACAGAAGTCTTTTTATCACAGGAAAAGAAATCAGCCGTCGACAACTTAACCGGCAGAAAAAGATTTTTTTTAAAATATCCCTAAGCCCCGGGGTCACAATTTCATCAAAAATCTGACTTTCGGCAATTCACTCAAAAATGGTGCCAAACGGTTCCAAATGCTCCCCTGAGAGGTTTGGCGGTCGAAACAGATGGCTTTATATCACAGGAAAAGAAATCAGCCATGGACAACTTAACCGGCAGAAAAATGGTGTCAAACGGTTGCAAATGCTCCCCTGAGAGGTTTGGCGGTCGAAACAGAAGTCTTTTTATCACAGGAAAAGAAATCAGCCCTTGACAACTTAACCGGCAAAAAAAGATTTTTTTGAAAAAATCCCTAAGCCCCGGGGTCACAATTTCATCAAAAATCTGACTTTCGCCAATTCACTCAAAAATGGTGCTAAACCGTTGCAAATGCTCCCCTGAGAGGTTTGGCGGTCGAAACAGATGTCTTTATATCACAGAGCAAGAAATCAGCCATGGACAACTTAACCGGCAGAAAAATATTTTTTTGAAAATATCCCTAAACCCCAGGGTCACAATTTCATCAAAAATCTGACTTTCGGCAATTCACTCAAAAATGGTGCCAAACGGTTGCAAATACTCCCCTGAGAGGTTTGGCGGTTGATACAGAAGGCTTTTTATCACGGGAATAGAAATCAGCCCTCGACAACTTAACCGGCAGAAAAAGATTTTTTTGAAAAAATCCCTAAGGTCACAATTTCATCAAAACTCTTACTTTCGGCATTTCACTCAAAAATGGTGCCAAACGGTTGCAAATGCTCCCGTGAGAAGTTTGCCTGTCGAAACAGAAGGCTTTTTATCACAGGAAAAGAAATCAGCCCTCAACAACTTAACCGGCAGAAAAAGATTTTTTTGAAAAGATCCCTAAGCCCCGGGGTCACAATTTCATCAAAAATCTGACCTTCGGCATTTAACTCACAAATGGTGCTAAACGGTTGCAAATGCTCCCCTGAGAGGTTTGGCGATCGAAACAGTAGCCTTTTTATCACAGGAAAAGAAATCAGCCCTCGACAACTTAACCGGCAGAAAAATATTTTTTTGAAAAAATCCCTAAGCCCCGGGGTCGCAATTTCATCAAAAATCTGACTTTCGGCATTTCACTCAAAAATGGTGCCAAACGGTTGCAAATGCTCCCGTGAGAGGTTTGGCTGTTGAAACAGAAGTCTTTTTATCAGAGGAAAAGAAATCAGCCCTCGACAATTTAACCGGCAGAAAAAGATTTTTTTGAAAAAATTCCCAAGCCCCGGGGTCACAATTTCATCAAAAATCTGACCTTCGGCAATTCACTCAAAAATGGTGCCAAACGGTTCCAAATGCTCCCCTGAGAGGTTTGGCGGTCGAAACAGATGGCTTTATATCACAGAGCAAGAAATCAGCCATGGACAACTTAACCGGCAGAAAAATATTTTTTTGAAAAAATCCCTAAGCCCCGGGGTCACAATTTCATCAAAACTCTTACTTTCGGCATTTCACTCAAAAATAGTGCCAAACGGTTGCAAATGCTCCCGTGAGAGGTTTGCCTGTCGAAACAGAAGGCTTTTTATCACAGGAAAAGAAATCAGCCGTCGACAACTTAACCGGCAGAAAAAGATTTTTTTTAAAATATCCCTAAGCCCCGGGGTCACAATTTCATCAAAAATCTGACTTTCGGCAATTCACTCAAAAATGGTGCCAAACGGTTCCAAATGCTCCCCTGAGAGGTTTGGCGGTCGAAACAGATGGCTTTATATCACAGGAAAAGAAATCAGCCATGGACAACTTAACCGGCAGAAAAATGGTGTCAAACGGTTGCAAATGCTCCCCTGAGAGGTTTGGCGGTCGAAACAGAAGTCTTTTTATCACAGGAAAAGAAATCAGCCCTTGACAACTTAACCGGCAAAAAAAGATTTTTTTGAAAAAATCCCTAAGCCCCGGGGTCACAATTTCATCAAAAATCTGACTTTCGCCAATTCACTCAAAAATGGTGCTAAACCGTTGCAAATGCTCCCCTGAGAGGTTTGGCGGTCGAAACAGATGTCTTTATATCACAGAGCAAGAAATCAGCCATGGACAACTTAACCGGCAGAAAAATATTTTTTTGAAAATATCCCTAAACCCCAGGGTCACAATTTCATCAAAAATCTGACTTTCGGCAATTCACTCAAAAATGGTGCCAAACGGTTGCAAATACTCCCCTGAGAGGTTTGGCGGTTGATACAGAAGGCTTTTTATCACGGGAATAGAAATCAGCCCTCGACAACTTAACCGGCAGAAAAAGATTTTTTTGAAAAAATCCCTAAGGTCACAATTTCATCAAAACTCTTACTTTCGGCATTTCACTCAAAAATGGTGCCAAACGGTTGCAAATGCTCCCGTGAGAAGTTTGCCTGTCGAAACAGAAGGCTTTTTATCACAGGAAAAGAAATCAGCCCTCAACAACTTAACCGGCAGAAAAAGATTTTTTTGAAAAGATCCCTAAGCCCCGGGGTCACAATTTCATCAAAAATCTGACCTTCGGCATTTAACTCACAAATGGTGCTAAACGGTTGCAAATGCTCCCCTGAGAGGTTTGGCGATCGAAACAGTAGCCTTTTTATCACAGGAAAAGAAATCAGCCCTCGACAACTTAACCGGCAGAAAAATATTTTTTTGAAAAAATCCCTAAGCCCCGGGGTCGCAATTTCATCAAAAATCTGACTTTCGGCATTTCACTCAAAAATGGTGCCAGCGGTTGCAAATGCTCCCGTGAGAGGTTTGGCTGTTGAAACAGAAGTCTTTTTATCAGAGGAAAAGAAATCAGCCCTCGACAATTTAACCGGCAGAAAAAGATTTTTTTGAAAAAATTCCCAAGCCCCGGGGTCACAATTTCATCAAAAATCTGACCTTCGGCAATTCACTCAAAAATGGTGCCAAACGGTTCCAAATGCTCCCCTGAGAGGTTTGGCGGTCGAAACAGATGGCTTTATATCTCAGAGCAAGAAATCAGCCATGGACAACTTAACCGGCAGAAAAATATTTTTTTGAAAAAATCCCTAAGCCCCGGGGTCACAATTTCATCAAAAATCTGACTTTCGGCAATTCACTCAAAATTGGTGCCAAACGGTTGCAAATACTACCCTGAGAGGTTTGGCGGTTGATACAGAAGGCTTTTTATCACGGGAATAGAAATCAGCCCTCGACAACTTAACCGGCAGAAAAAGATTTTTTTGAAAAAATCCCTAAGCCCCGGGGTCACAATTTCATCAAAACTCTTACTTTGGGCATTTCACTCAAAAATAGTGCCAAACGGTTACAAATGCTCCCGTGAGAGGTTTTCCTGTCGAAACAGAAGGCTTTTTATCACAGGAAAAGAAATCAGCCCTCGACAACTTAACCGGCAGAAAAAGATTTTTTTGAAAATATCCCTAAGCCCCGGGGTCACAATTTCATCAAGAATCTGACTTTCGGCATTTCACTCAAACATGGTGCCAAATGGTTGCAAATGCTCCCCTGAGAGGTTTGGCGGTCGAAACAGGAGGCTTTTTATCGCAGGAGAGGAAATCAGACCTCCACAACGTAGTCTGTAGAAAAAGTTTTTTAAACAAAAATCCCTAAGCTGCGCGGTTACAATTTCAGCAAAAATCTGAAGTTCTGCAATTCACCCAAAAATGGTGCCAAACGGTTGCAAATGCTGAGAGGTTTGGCGTTTGAAACAGAAGGCTTTTTATCACAGGAAAAGAAATCAGCCCTCGACAACTCAACCGGGAGAAAAAGATTTTTTTGAAAAAATCGTAAATGCTCCCCTGAGAGGTTGTCCACCGCCTGTGCACCGTCCCTCAGACCATGTGGTGTAAGAAAAAAATGAACAAATTCCTATGCCCCCAAGTAACCCAGAGATGCATTTTAAATAAATGCACACATATAGTAGGAGTAAACTAGGTGTAAACTAGGAGTAAAATAGGTGTAAACCAGGAGTAAACTGGGAGTAAAGTAGGTGTAAACTAGGAGTAAACTAGGAGTAAAGTAGGAGTAGACTAGGTGTAAAGTAGATGTAAACTAGGTGTAAAGGAGGAGTAAACTAGGTGTGAACTAGGAGTAAACTAGGTGTGAACTAGGTGTAAAGTAGGTGTAAAGTAGGAGTAAAGTAGGTGTAAACTAGGAGTAAACTAGGAGTAAAGTAGGAGTAGACTAGGTGTAAAGTAGGTGTAAACTAGGAGTAAACTAGGTGTAAAGGAGGAGTAAACTAGGTGTGAACTAGGAGTAAGGCAGGAGTAAATTAGCCAATCACATGCAGCCCATTGTGTAAATAATGTATATAAAGCAGATACTTTGAGGGAACATCCATTCCTCCTCGCCACTATGAGCTGAATAAAGAGCATGAAATCCACTCTCGACTCAGAGTATATTTCATTCTCAAACCCTCCAACACTTCTCTGATGAAAAAAGGGATGTCCTATTCAATAATAAATAAATAATAATAATAGTTTTATTATTTATACCCCACCCATCTGACTGGGTCGTGCCAGCCACGCTCAGCAGCTTGCAGGATAAAATAATAAACAATAAAACATGAAACTTTTTTGAACTATATGCCTACTATATGGAAGTTAACAACTGGACAACAGAAATGGATTGTACACACTCTAATGGTAGCTGAGAGGCTGATATTGATAAACTGGAAGAGTAAAGAGATGATCTCCTTTAATCGGTGGATTGATAATATGGTAACACTTGCAACCTGTGAACGGACTGCTTACAAACATAGACTGCTTGGATAAATACGACAGTATTTCGAATGAATTTATACAACATGTAGTTGACTAATTTATATTAGGGCGCGGTCACAATTTCATCAAAAATCTGACTTTCGGCAATTCACCCAAAAATGGTGCCCAGCTGTTGCAAATGCTCCCCTGAGAGGTTTGGCGGTCGAAACAGAAGGCTTTATATCACAGAGCAAAGAAATCAGCCATAGACAACTTAACCGGCAGAAAAATATTTTTTTGAAAAAATCCCTAAGCCCCGGGGTCACAATTTCATCAAAAATCTGACTTTCGGCAATTCACTCAAAAATGGTGCCAAACGGTTGCAAATGCTCCCGTGAGAGGTTTGCCTGTCGAAACAGAAGTCTTTTTATCACAGGAAAAGAAATCAGCCGTCGACAACTTAACCGGCAGAAAAAGATTTTTTTGAAAATATCCCTAAGCCCCGGGGTCACAATTTCATCAAAAATCTGACTTTCGGCAATTCACTCAAAAATGGTGCCAAACGGTTGCAAATACTCCCCTGAGAGGTTTGGCGGTTGATACAGAAGGCTTTTTATCACGGGAATAGAAATCAGCCCTCGACAACTTAACCGGCAAAAAAAGATTTTTTTGAAAAAATCCCTAAGCCCCGGGGTCACAATTTCATCAAAAATCTGACCTTCGGCATTTAACTCACAAATGGTGCTAAACGGTTGCAAATGCTCCCCTGAGAGGTTTGGCGGTCGAAACAGTAGCCTTTTTATCACAGAGCAAGAAATCAGCCATGGACAACTTAACCGGCAGAAAAATATTTTTTTGAAAAAATCCCTAAACCCCAGGGTCACAATTTCATCAAAAATCTGACTTTCGGCATTTCACTCAAAAATGGTGCCAAACGGTTGCAAATGCTCCCGTGAGAGGTTTGGCTGTTGAAACAGAAGTCTTTTTATCAGAGGAAAAGAAATCAGCCCTCGACAATTTAACCGGCAGAAAAAGATTTTTTTGAAAAAATTCCCAAGCCCCGGGGTCACAATTTCATCAAAAATCTGACCTTCGGCAATTCACTCAAAAATGGTGCCAAACGGTTCCAAATGCTCCCCTGAGAGGTTTGGCGGTCGATACAGATGGCTTTATATCACAGAGCAAGAAATCAGCCATGGACAACTTAACCGGCAGAAAAATATTTTTTTGAAAAAATCCCTAAGCCCCGGGGTCACAATTTCATCAAAAATCTGACTTTCGGCATTTCACTCAAAAATGGTGCCAAACGGTTGCAAATGCTCCCGTGAGAGGTTTGGCTGTTGAAACAGAAGTCTTTTTATCAGAGGAAAAGAAATCAGCCCTCGACAATTTAACCGGCAGAAAAAGATTTTTTTGAAAAAATTCCCAAGCCCCGGGGTCACAATTTCATCAAAAATCTGACCTTCGGCAATTCACTCAAAAATGGTGCCAAACGGTTCCAAATGCTCCCCTGAGAGGTTTGGCGGTCGAAACAGATGGCTTTATATCTCAGAGCAAGAAATCAGCCATGGACAACTTAACCGGCAGAAAAATATTTTTTTGAAAAAATCCCTAAGCCCCGGGGTCACAATTTCATCAAAAATCTGACTTTCGGCAATTCACTCAAAATTGGTGCCAAACGGTTGCAAATACTCCCCTGAGAGGTTTGGCGGTTGATACAGAAGGCTTTTTATCACAGGAAAAGAAATCAGCCCTCGACAACTCAACCGGGAGAAAAAGATTTTTTTGAAAAAATCGCAAATGCTCCCCTGAGAGGTTGTCCACCGCCTGTGCACCGTCCCTCAGACCATGTGGTGTAAGAAAAAAATGAACAAATTCCTATGCCCCCAAGTAACCCAGAGATGCATTTTAAATAAATGCACACATATAGTAGGAGTAAACTAGGTGTAAACTAGGAGTAAAGTAGGTGTAAACCAGGAGTAAACTGGGAGTAAAGTAGGTGTAAACTAGGAGTAAACTAGGAGTAAAGTAGGAGTAGACTAGGTGTAAAGTAGATGTAAACTAGGTGTAAAGGAGGAGTAAACTAGGTGTGAACTAGGAGTAAACTAGGTGTGAACTAGGTGTAAAGTAGGTGTAAAGTAGGAGTAAAGTAGGTGTAAACTAGGAGTAAACTAGGAGTAAAGTAGGAGTAGACTAGGTGTAAAGTAGGTGTAAACTAGGAGTAAACTAGGTGTAAAGGAGGAGTAAACTAGGTGTGAACTAGGAGTAAGGCAGGAGTAAATTAGCCAATCACATGCAGCCCATTGTGTAAATAATGTATATAAAGCAGATACTTTGAGGGAACATCCATTCCTCCTCGCCACTATGAGCTGAATAAAGAGCATGAAATCCACTCTCGACTCAGAGTATATTTCATTCTCAAACCCTCCAACACTTCTCTGATGAAAAAAGGGATGTCCTATTCAATAATAAATAAATAATAATAATAGTTTTATTATTTATACCCCACCCATCTGACTGGGTCGTGCCAGCCACGCTCAGCAGCTTGCAGGATAAAATAATAAACAATAAAACATGAAACTTTTTTGAACTATATGCCTACTATATGGAAGTTAACAACTGGACAACAGAAATGGATTGTACACACTCTAATGGTAGCTGAGAGGCTGATATTGATAAACTGGAAGAGTAAAGAGATGATCTCCTTTAATCGGTGGATTGATAATATGGTAACACTTGCAACCTGTGAACGGACTGCTTACAAACATAGACTGCTTGGATAAATACGACAGTATTTCGAATGAATTTATACAACATGTAGTTGACTAATTTATATTAGGGCGCGGTCACAATTTCATCAAAAATCTGACTTTCGGCAATTCACTCAAAAATGGTGCCAAACGGTTGCAAATGCTCCCCTGAGAGGTTTGGCGGTCGAAACAGATGGCTTTATATCACAGGAAAAGAAATCAGCCATGGACAACTTAACCGGCAGAAAAATGGTGCCAAACGGTTGCAAATGCTCCCCTGAGAGGTTTGGCGGTCGAAACAGAAGTCTTTTTATCACAGGAAAAGAAATCAGCCCTTGACAACTTAACCGGCAAAAAAAGATTTTTTTGAAAAAATCCCTAAGCCCCGGGGTCACAATTTCATCAAAAATCTGACTTTCGCCAATTCACTCAAAAATGGTGCTAAACCGTTGCAAATGCTCCCCTGAGAGGTTTGGCGGTCGAAACAGATGTCTTTATATCACAGAGCAAGAAATCAGCCATGGACAACTTAACCGGCAGAAAAATATTTTTTTGAAAAAATCCCTAAACCCCAGGGTCACAATTTCATCAAAAATCTGACTTTCGGCAATTCACTCAAAAATGGTGCCAAACGGTTGCAAATACTCCCCTGAGAGCTTTGGCGGTTGATACAGAAGGCTTTTTATCACGGGAATAGAAATCAGCCCTCGACAACTTAACCGGCAGAAAAAGATTTTTTTGAAAAAATCCCTAAGCCCCGGGGTCACAATTTCATCAAAACTCTTACTTTCGGCATTTCACTCAAAAATGGTGCCAAACGGTTGCAAATGCTCCCGTGAGAAGTTTGCCTGTCGAAACAGAAGGCTTTTTATCACAGGAAAAGAAATCAGCCCTCAACAACTTAACCGGCAGAAAAAGATTTTTTTGAAAAGATCCCTAAGCCCCGGGGTCACAATTTCATCAAAAATCTGACCTTCGGCATTTAACTCACAAATGGTGCTAAACGGTTGCAAATGCTCCCCTGAGAGGTTTGGCGATCGAAACAGTAGCCTTTTTATCACAGGAAAAGAAATCAGCCCTCGACAACTTAACCGGCAGAAAAATATGTTTTTGAAAAAATCCCTAAGCCCCGGGGTCGCAATTTCATCAAAAATCTGACTTTCGGCATTTCACTCAAAAATGGTGCCAAACGGTTGCAAATGCTCCCGTGAGAGGTTTGGCTGTTGAAACAGAAGTCTTTTTATCAGAGGAAAAGAAATCAGCCCTCGACAATTTAACCGGCAGAAAAAGATTTTTTTGAAAAAATCCCTAAGCCCCGGGGTCACAATTTCATCAAGAATCTGACTTTCGGCATTTCACTCAAACATGGTGCCAAATGGTTGCAAATGCTCCCCTGAGAGGTTTGGCGGTCAAAACAGGAGGCTTTTTATCGCAGGAGAGGAAATCAGACCTCCACAACGTAGTTTGTAGAAAAAGTTTTTTAAACAAAAATCCCTAAGCTGCGCGGTTACAATTTCAGCAAAAATCTGAAGTTCTGCAATTCACCCAAAAATGGTGCCAAACGGTTGCAAATGCTGAGAGGTTTGGCGTTTGAAACAGAAGGCTTTTTATCACAGGAAAAGAAATCAGCCCTCGACAACTCAACCGGGAGAAAAAGATTTTTTTGAAAAAATCGCAAATGCTCCCCTGAGAGGTTGTCCACCGCCTGTGCACCGTCCCTCAGACCATGTGGTGTAAGAAAAAAATGAACAAATTCCTATGCCCCCAAGTAACCCAGAGATGCATTTTAAATAAATGCACACATATAGTAGGAGTAAACTAGGTGTAAACTAGGAGTAAAGTAGGTTCAAACCAGGAGTAAACTGGGAGTAAAGTAGGTGTAAACTAGGAGTAAACTAGGAGTAAAGTAGGAGTAGACTAGGTGTAAAGTAGATGTAAACTAGGTGTAAAGGAGGAGTAAACTAGGTGTGAACTAGGAGTAAACTAGGTGTGAACTAGGTGTAAAGTAGGTGTAAAGTAGGAGTAAAGTAGGTGTAAACTAGGAGTAAACTAGGAGTAAAGTAGGAGTAGACTAGGTGTAAAGTAGGTGTAAACTAGGAGTAAACTAGGTGTAAAGGAGGAGTAAACTAGGTGTGAACTAGGAGTAAGGCAGGAGTAAATTAGCCAATCACATGCAGCCCATTGTGTAAATAATGTATATAAAGCAGATACTTTGAGGGAACATCCATTCCTCCTCGCCACTATGAGCTGAATAAAGAGCATGAAATCCACTCTCGACTCAGAGTATATTTCATTCTCAAACCCTCCAACACTTCTCTGATGAAAAAAGGGATGTCCTATTCAATAATAAATAAATAATAATAATAGTTTTATTATTTATACCCCACCCATCTGACTGGGTCGTGCCAGCCACGCTCAGCAGCTTGCAGGATAAAATAATAAACAATAAAACATGAAACTTTTTTGAACTATATGCCTACTATATGGAAGTTAACAACTGGACAACAGAAATGGATTGTACACACTCTAATGGTAGCTGAGAGGCTGATATTGATAAACTGGAAGAGTAAAGAGATGATCTCCTTTAATCGGTGGATTGATAATATGGTAACACTTGCAACCTGTGAACGGACTGCTTACAAACATAGACTGCTTGGATAAATACGACAGTATTTCGAATGAATTTATACAACATGTAGTTGACTAATTTATTTTAGGGCGCGGTCACAATTTCATCAAAAATCTGACTTTCGGCAATTCACCCAAAAATGGTGCCCAGCTGTTGCAAATGCTCCGCTGAGAGGTTTGGCGGTCGAAACAGAAGGCTTTATATCACAGAGCAAAGAAATCAGCCATGGACAACTTAACCGGCAGAAAAATGGTGCCAAACGGTTGCAAATGCTCCCGTGAGAGGTTTGGCGGTCGAAACAGAAGGCTTTTTATCACAGGAAAAGAAATCAGCCCTCGACAACTTAACCGGCAGAAAAAGAATTTTTTGAAAGAATCCCTAAGCCCCGGGGTCACAATTTCATCAAAAATCTGACTTTCGGCAATTCACTCAAAAATGGTGCCAAACGGTTGCAAATGCTCCCCTGAGAGGTTTGGCGGTCGAAACAGATGGCTTTATATCACAGGAAAAGAAATCAGCCATGGACAACTTAACCGGCAGAAAAATGGTGCCAAACGGTTGCAAATGCTCCCCTGAGAGGTTTGGCGGTCGAAACAGAAGTCTTTTTATCACAGGAAAAGAAATCAGCCCTTGACAACTTAACCGGCAAAAAAATATTTTTTTGAAAAAATCCCTAAACCCCAGGGTCACAATTTCATCAAAAATCTGACTTTCGGCAATTCACTCAAAAATGGTGCCAAACGGTTGCAAATACTCCCCTGAGAGGTTTGGCGGTTGATACCGAAGGCTTTTTATCACGGGAATAGAAATCAGCCCTCAACAACTTAACCGGCAGAAAAAGATTTTTTTGAAAAAATCCCTAAGCCCCGGGGTCACAATTTCATCAAAACTCATACTTTCGGCATTTCACTCAAAAATGGTGCCAAACGGTGGCAAATGCTCCCGTGAGAAGTTTGGCGGTCGAAACAGAAGGCTTTATATCAGAGAGCAAAGAAATCAGCCATAGACAACTTAACCGGCAGAAAAATGGTGCCAAACGGTTGCAAATGCTCCCCTGAGAGGTTTGGCAGTTGAAACAGAAGGCTTTTTATCACGGGAAAAGAAATCAGCCCTCGACAACTTAACCGGCAGAAAAAGATTTTTTTGAAAAAATCCCTAAGCATCGGGGTCACAATTTCATCAAAAATCAGACTTTCGGCATTTCACTCAAAAATGGTGCCAAACGGTTGCAAATGCTCCCGTGAATGGTTTGGCTGTCCAAACAGAAGGCTTTTTATCACAGGAAAAGAAATCAGCCCTCGACAACTTAACCGGCAGAAAAAGATTTTTTTGCAAAAATCCCTAAGCATCGGGGTCACAATTTCATCAAAAATCTGACTTTCGGCAATTCACTCAAAAATGGTGCCAAATGGTTGCAAATGCTCCCCTGAGAGGTTTGGCGGTCGAAACAGATGGCTTTATATCACAGAGCAAGAAATCAGCCATGGACAACTTTAACGGCAGAAAAATGGTGCTAAACGGTTGCAAATGCTCCCCTGAGAGGTTTGGCGGTCAAAACAGAAGGCTTTTTAGCACAGGAAAAGAAATCAGCCATGGACAACTTAACCGGCAGAAAAAGATTTTTTTGCAAAAATCCCTAAGCATCGGGGTCACAATTTCATCAAAAATCTGACTTTCGGCAATTCACTCAAAAATGGTGCCAAATGGTTGCAAATGCTCCCCTGAGAGGTTTGGCGGTCAAAACAGAAGGCTTTTTAGCACAGGAAAAGAAATCAGCCATGGACAACTTAACCGGCAGAAAAATATTTTTTTGAAAAAATCCCTAAGCCCCGGGGTCACAATTTCATCAAAAATCTGACTTTCGGCAATTCACTCAAAAATGGTGCCAAACCGTTGCAAATGCTCCCGTGAAAGGTTTGGCTGTCGAAACAGAAGCCTTTTTATCACAGGAAAAGAAATCAGCCCTCAACAACTTAACCGGCAGAAAAAGATTTTCTTGAAAAAATCCCTAAGCCCCGGGATCACAATTTCATCAAAAATCTGACTTTCGGCAATTCACTAAAAAATGGTGCCTAACGGTTGCAAATGCTACCCTGAGAGGTTTGGCAGTCAAAACTGATGGCTTTATATCACAGAGCAAGAAATCAGCCATGGACAACTAAACCGGCAGAAAAATGGTGCCAAACGGTTGCAAATGCTCCCCTGAGAGGTTTGGCGGTCGAAACAGAAGGCTTTATATCACAGTGCAAGAAATCAGCCCTTGACAACTTAACCGGTAGAAAAGGATTTTTTTGAAAAACGCTCTAAGCCCCGAGGGCACAATTTCATCAAAAATTTGACTTTCGGCATTTCACTCAAAAATGGTGCCAAACGGTTGCAAATGCTCCCCTGAGAGGTTTGGCTGTCGAAACAGAAATCTTTTTATCACAGGAAAAGAAATCAGCCCTCGAGAATTTAACCGGTAGAAAAATATGTTTTTTAAAAAAATCCCTAAGCCCCGGGGTCACAATTTCATCAAAAATCTGACTTTCAGCAATTCACTCAAAAATGGTGCCAAACGGTTGCAAATGCTCCCCTGAGAGGTTTGGCGGTCGAAACAGATGGCTTTATATCACAGAGCAAGAAATCAGCCATGGACAACTTAACCGGTAGAAAAATATTTTTTTGAAAAAATCCCTAAGCCCCAGGGTCACAATTTCATCAAAAATCTGACTTTCAGCAATTCATTCAAAAATGGTGCCAAACGGTTGCAAATACTCCCCTGAGAGGTTTGGCGGTCGATACAGAAGGCCTTTTATCACAGGAAAATAAATCAGCCATGGACAACTTAACCGGCAGAAAAATATTTTTTTAAAAAAAATCCCTAAACCCCGGGGTCACAATTTCATAAAAAATCTGACCTTCGGCATTTCACTCAAAAATGGTGCCAAACGGTTGCAAATGCTCCCCTTAGAGGTTTGGCGGTGCAAACAGAAGGCTTTTTATCACGGGAAAAGAAATCAGCCATGGACAACTTAACCGGCAGAAAAAGATTTTTTTGAAAAAATCCCTAAGCCCCGGGGTCATAATTTCATCAAAACTCTTACTTTCGGCATTTCACTCAAAAATGGTGCCAAACGGTTGCAAATGCTCCCGTGAGAGGTTTGCCTGTCGAAACAGAAGGCCTTTTATCACAGGAAAAGAAATCAGCCCTCGACAACTTAACCGGCAGAAAATGATTTTTTTGAAAAAATCCCTAAGCCCCGGGGTCACAATTTTATCAAAAATCTGACTTTCGGCAATTCACTCAAAAATGGTGCCAAACGGTTGCAAATACTCCCCTGAGAGGTTTGGTGGTTGATACAGAAGGCTTTTTATCATGGGAATAGAAATCAGCCCTCGACAACTTAACCGGCAGAAAAAGATTTTTTTGAAAAAATCCCTAAGCCCCGGGGTCACAATTTCATCAAAACTCTTACTTTCGGCATTTCACTCAAAAATAGTGCCAAACGGTTGCAAATGCTCCCGTGAGAGGTTTTCCTGTCGAAACAGAAGGCTTTTTATCACAGGAAAAGAAATCAGCCCTCGACAACTTAACCGGCAGAAAAAGATTTTTTTGAAAATATCCCTAAGCCCCGGGGTCACAATTTCAGCAAAAATCTGACGTTCTGGAATTCACCCAAAAATGGTACCAAACGGTTGCAAATGCTCCCCTGAGAGGTTTGGCTGTCGAAACAGAAGTCTTTTTATCACAGGAAAAGAAATCAGCCCTCGAGAATTTAACCGGTAGAAAAATATGTTTTTTAAAAAAATCCCTAAGCCCCGGGGTCACAATTTCATCAAAAATCTGACTTTCAGCAATTCACTCAAAAATGGTGCCAAACGGTTGCAAATGCTCCCCTGAGAGGTTTGGCGGTCGAAACAGATGGCTTTATATCACAGAGCAAGAAATCAGCCATGGACAACTTAACCGGTAGAAAAATATTTTTTTGAAAAAATCCCTAAGCCCCAGGGTCACAATTTCATCAAAAATCTGACTTTCAGCAATTCATTCAAAAATGGTGCCAAACGGTTGCAAATACTCCCCTGAGAGGTTTGGCGGTCGATACAGAAGGCCTTTTATCACAGGAAAATAAATCAGCCATGGACAACTTAACCGGCAGAAAAATATTTTTTTAAAAAAAATCCCTAAACCCCGGGGTCACAATTTCATAAAAAATCTGACCTTCGGCATTTCACTCAAAAATGGTGCCAAACGGTTGCAAATGCTCCCCTTAGAGGTTTGGCGGTGCAAACAGAAGGCTTTTTATCACGGGAAAAGAAATCAGCCATGGACAACTTAACCGGCAGAAAAAGATTTTTTTGAAAAAATCCCTAAGCCCCGGGGTCATAATTTCATCAAAACTCTTACTTTCGGCATTTCACTCAAAAATGGTGCCAAACGGTTGCAAATGCTCCCGTGAGAGGTTTGCCTGTCGAAACAGAAGGCCTTTTATCACAGGAAAAGAAATCAGCCCTCGACAACTTAACCGGCAGAAAATGATTTTTTTGAAAAAATCCCTAAGCCCCGGGGTCACAATTTTATCAAAAATCTGACTTTCGGCAATTCACTCAAAAATGGTGCCAAACGGTTGCAAATACTCCCCTGAGAGGTTTGGTGGTTGATACAGAAGGCTTTTTATCATGGGAATAGAAATCAGCCCTCGACAACTTAACCGGCAGAAAAAGATTTTTTTGAAAAAATCCCTAAGCCCCGGGGTCACAATTTCATCAAAACTCTTACTTTCGGCATTTCACTCAAAAATAGTGCCAAACGGTTGCAAATGCTCCCGTGAGAGGTTTTCCTGTCGAAACAGAAGGCTTTTTATCACAGGAAAAGAAATCAGCCCTCGACAACTTAACCGGCAGAAAAAGATTTTTTTGAAAATATCCCTAAGCCCCGGGGTCACAATTTCAGCAAAAATCTGACGTTCTGGAATTCACCCAAAAATGGTACCAAACGGTTGCAAATGCTCCCCTGAGAGTTTTGGCGGTCGAAACAGAAGGCTTTTTATCACAGGAAAAGAAATCAGCCCTCGACAACTCAACCGGGAGAAAAAGATTTTTTTGAAAAAATCGCAAATGCTCCCCTGAGAGGTTGTCCACCGCCTGTGCACCGTCCCTCAGACCATGTGGTGTAAGAAAAAAATGAACAAATTCCTATGCCCCCAAGTAACCCAGAGATGCATTTTAAATAAATGCACACATAAAGTAGGAGTAAACTAGGTGTAAACTAGGAGTAAAGTAGGTGTAAACCAGGAGTAAACTGGGAGTAAAGTAGGTGTAAACTAGGAGTAAACTAGGAGTAAAGTAGGAGTAGACTAGGTGTAAAGTAGATGTAAACTAGGTGTAAAGGAGGAGTAAACTAGGTGTGAACTAGGAGTAAACTAGGTGTGAACTAGGTGTAAAGTAGGTGTAAAGTAGGAGTAAAGTAGGTGTAAACTAGGAGTAAACTAGGAGTAAAGTAGGAGTAGACTAGGTGTAAAGTAGGTGTAAACTAGGAGTAAACTAGGTGTAAAGGAGGAGTAAACTAGGTGTGAACTAGGAGTAAGGCAGGAGTAAATTAGCCAATCACATGCAGCCCATTGTGTAAATAATGTATATAAAGCAGATACTTTGAGGGAACATCCATTCCTCCTCGCCACTATGAGCTGAATAAAGAGCATGAAATCCACTCTCGACTCAGAGTATATTTCATTCTCAAACCCTCCAACACTTCTCTGATGAAAAAAGGGATGTCCTATTCAATAATAAATAAATAATAATAATAGTTTTATTATTTATACACCACCCATCTGACTGGGTCGTGCCAGCCACGCTCAGCAGCTTGCAGGATAAAATAATAAACAATAAAACATGAAACTTTTTTGAACTATATGCCTACTATATGGAAGTTAACAACTGGACAACAGAAATGGATTGTACACACTCTAATGGTAGCTGAGAGGCTGATATTGATAAACTGGAAGAGTAAAGAGATGATCTCCTTTAATCGGTGGATTGATAATATGGTAACACTTGCAACCTGTGAACGGACTGCTTACAAACATAGACTGCTTGGATAAATACGACAGTATTTCGAATGAATTTATACAACATGTAGTTGACTAATTTATATTAGGGCGCGGTCACAATTTCATCAAAAATCTGACTTTCGGCAATTCACCCAAAAATGGTGCCCAGCTGTTGCAAATGCTCCCCTGAGAGGTTTGGCGGTCGAAACAGAAGGCTTTATATCACAGAGCAAAGAAATCAGCCATGAACAACTTAACCGGCAGAAAAATGGTGCCAAACGGTTGCAAATGCTCCCGTGAGAGGTTTGGCGGTCGAAACAGAAGGCTTTTTATCACAGGAAAAGAAATCAGCCCTCGACAACTTAACCGGCAGAAAAAGAATTTTTTGAAAGAATCCCTAAGCCCCGGGGTCACAATTTCATCAAAAATCTGACTTTCGGCAATTCACTCAAAAATGGTGCCAAACGGTTGCAAATGCTCCCCTGAGAGGTTTGGCGGTCGAAACAGATGGCTTTATATCACAGGAAAAGAAATCAGCCATGGACAACTTAACCGGCAGAAAAATGGTGCCAAACGGTTGCAAATGCTCCCCTGAGAGGTTTGGCGGTCGAAACAGAAGTCTTTTTATCACAGGAAAAGAAATCAGCCCTTGACAACTTAACCGGCAAAAAAAGATTTTTTTGAAAAAATCCCTAAGCCCCGGGGTCACAATTTCATCAAAAATCTGACTTTCGCCAATTCACTCAAAAATGGTGCTAAACCGTTGCAAATGCTCCCCTGAGAGGTTTGGCGGTCGAAACAGATGTCTTTATATCACAGAGCAAGAAATCAGCCATGGACAACTTAACCGGCAGAAAAATATTTTTTTGAAAAAATCCCTAAACCCCAGGGTCACAATTTCATCAAAAATCTGACTTTCGGCAATTCACTCAAAAATGGTGCCAAACGGTTGCAAATACTCCCCTGAGAGGTTTGGCGGTTGATACCGAAGGCTTTTTATCACGGGAATAGAAATCAGCCCTCAACAACTTAACCGGCAGAAAAAGATTTTTTTGAAAAAATCCCTAAGCCCCGGGGTCACAATTTCATCAAAAATCTGACTTTCAGCAATTCACTCAAAAATGGTGCCAAACGGTTGCAAATGCTCCCCTGAGAGGTTTGGCGGTCGAAACAGATGGCTTTATATCACAGAGCAAGAAATCAGCCATGGACAACTTAACCGGTAGAAAAATATTTTTTTGAAAAAATCCCTAAGCCCCAGGGTCACAATTTCATCAAAAATCTGACTTTCAGCAATTCATTCAAAAATGGTGCCAAACGGTTGCAAATACTCCCCTGAGAGGTTTGGCGGTCGATACAGAAGGCCTTTTATCACAGGAAAAGAAATCAGCCATGGACAACTTAACCGGCAGAAAAATATTTTTTTAAAAAAAATCCCTAAACCCCAGGGTCACAATTTCATAAAAAATCTGACCTTCGGCATTTCACTCAAAAATGGTGCCAAACGGTTGCAAATGCTCCCCTTAGAGGTTTGGCGGTGGAAACAGAAGGCTTTTTATCACGGGAAAAGAAATCAGCCATGGACAACTTAACCGGCAGAAAAAGATTTTTTTGAAAAAATCCCTAAGCCCCGGGGTCATAATTTCATCAAAACTCTTACTTTCGGCATTTCACTCAAAAATGGTGCCAAACGGTTGAAAATGCTCCCGTGAGAGGTTTGCCTGTCGAAACAGAAGGCCTTTTATCACAGGAAAAGAAATCAGCCCTCGACAACTTAACCGGCAGAAAATGTTTTTTTTCAAAAAATCCCTAAGCCCCGGGGTCACAATTTTATCAAAAATCTGACTTTCGGCAATTCACTCAAAAATGGTGCCAAACGGTTGCAAATACTCCCCTGAGAGGTTTGGCAGTTGATACAGAAGGCTTTTTATCATGGGAATAGAAATCAGCCCTCGACAACTTAACCGGCAGAAAAAGATTTTTTTGAAAAAATCCCTAAGCCCCGGGGTCACAATTTCATCAAAACTCTTACTTTCGGCATTTCACTCAAAAATAGTGCCAAACGGTTGCAAATGCTCCCGTGAGAGGTTTTCCTGTCGAAACAGAAGGCTTTTTATCACAGGAAAAGAAATCAGCCCTCGACAACTTAACCGGCAGAAAAAGATTTTTTTGAAAATATCCCTAAGCCCCGGGGTCACAATTTCATCAAGAATCTGACTTTCGGCAATTCACTCAAAAATGGTGCCAAATGGTTGCAAATGCTCCCCTGAGAGGTTTGGCGGTCAAAACAGGAGGCTTTTTATCGCAGGAGAGGAAATCAGACCTCCACAACGTAGTCTGTAGAAAAAGTTTTTTAAACAAAAATCCCTAAGCTGCGCGGTTACAATTTCAGCAAAAATCTGAAGTTCTGCAATTCACCCAAAAATGGTGCCAAACGGTTGCAATTGCTGAGAGGTTTGGCGTTTGAAACAGAAGGCTTTTTATCACAGGAAAAGAAATCAGCCCTCGACAACTCAACCGGGAGAAAAAGATTTTTTTGAAAAAATCGCAAATGCTCCCCTGAGAGGTTGTCCACCGCCTGTGCACCGTCCCTCAGACCATGTGGTGTAAGAAAAAAATGAACAAATTCCTATGCCCCCAAGTAACCCAGAGATGCATTTTAAATAAATGCACACATAAAGTAGGAGTAAACTAGGTGTAAACTAGGAGTAAAGTAGGTGTAAACCAGGAGTAAACTGGGAGTAAAGTAGGTGTAAACTAGGAGTAAACTAGGAGTAAAGTAGGAGTAGACTAGGTGTAAAGTAGATGTAAACTAGGTGTAAAGGAGGAGTAAACTAGGTGTGAACTAGGAGTAAACTAGGTGTGAACTAGGTGTAAAGTAGGTGTAAAGTAGGAGTAAAGTAGGTGTAAACTAGGAGTAAACTAGGAGTAAAGTAGGAGTAGACTAGGTGTAAAGTAGGTGTAAACTAGGAGTAAACTAGGTGTAAAGGAGGAGTAAACTAGGTGTGAACTAGGAGTAAGGCAGGAGTAAATTAGCCAATCACATGCAGCCCATTGTGTAAATAATGTATATAAAGCAGATACTTTGAGGGAACATCCATTCCTCCTCGCCACTATGAGCTGAATAAAGAGCATGAAATCCACTCTCGACTCAGAGTATATTTCATTCTCAAACCCTCCAACACTTCTCTGATGAAAAAAGGGATGTCCTATTCAATAATAAATAAATAATAATTATAGTTTTATTATTTATACCCCACCCATCTGACTGGGTCGTGCCAGCCACGCTCAGCAGCTTGCAGGATAAAATAATAAACAATAAAACATGAAACTTTTTTGAACTATATGCCTACTATATGGAAGTTAACAACTGGACAACAGAAATGGATTGTACACACTCTAATGGTAGCTGAGAGGCTGATATTGATAAACTGGAAGAGTAAAGAGATGATCTCCTTTAATCGGTGGATTGATAATATGGTAACACTTGCAACCTGTGAACGGACTGCTTACAAACATAGACTGCTTGGATAAATACGACAGTATTTCGAATGAATTTATACAACATGTAGTTGACTAATTTATATTAGGGCGCGGTCACAATTTCATCAAAAATCTGACTTTCGGCAATTCACCCAAAAATGGTGCCCAGCTGTTGCAAATGCTCCCGTGAATGGTTTGGCTGTCCAAACAGAAGGCTTTTTATCACGGGAATAGAAATCAGCCCTCGACAACTTAACCGGCAGAAAAAGATTTTTTTGAAAAAATCCCTAAGCCCCGGGGTCACAATTTCATCAAAACTCTTACTTTCGGCATTTCACTCAAAAATGGTGCCAAACGGTTGCAAATGTTCCCGTGAGAAGTTTGCCTGTCGAAACAGAAGGCTTTTTATCACAGGAAAAGAAATCAGCCCTCAACAACTTAACCGGCAGAAAAAGATTTTTTTGAAAAGATCCCTAAGCCCCGGGGTCACAATTTCATCAAAAATCTGACCTTCGGCATTTAACTCACAAATGGTGCTAAACGGTTGCAAATGCTCCCCTGAGAGGTTTGGCGATCGAAACAGTAGCCTTTTTATCACAGGAAAAGAAATCAGCCCTCGACAACTTAACCGGCAGAAAAATATTTTTTTGAAAAAATCCCTAAGCCCCGGGGTCACAATTTCATCAAAAATCTGACTTTCGGCAATTCACTCAAAAATGGTGCCAAACGGTTGCAAATACTCCCCTGAGAGGTTTGGCGGCTGAAACAGAATGCTTTCTATCACGGGAAAAGAAATCAGCCCAAGACAACTTAACCGGCAGAAAAATATTATTTTGAAAAAATCCCTAAGCCCCGGGGTCACAATTTCATCAAAAATCTGACTTTCGGCAATTCACTCAAAAATGGTGCCAAACGGTTCCAAATGCTCCCGTGAGAGGTTTGGCTGTTGAAACAGAAGTCTTTTTATCAGTGGAAAAGAAATCAGCCGTCGACAATTTAACCGGCTGAAAAATATTTTTTTGAAAAAATCCCTAAGCCCCGGGGTCACAATTTCATCAAAAATCTGACTTTCGGCAATTCACTCAAAAATGGTGCCAAATGGTTGCAAATGCTCCCGTGAGAGGTTTGGCGGTCGAAACAGAATGCCTTTTATCACAGGAAAAGAAATCAGCCATGGTCAACTTAACCGCCAGAAAAATATTTTTTTGAAAAAATCCCTAAGCCCCGGGGTCATAATTTCACCGAAAATCTGACTTTCGGCAATTCAATCCAAATGGTGCCAAACGGTTGCAAATGCTCCCCTGAGAGGTTTGGCGGTCGAAACAGAAGGCTTTATATCACAGTGCAAGAAATCAGCCCTCGACAACTTAACCGGCAGAAAAAGTTTTTTTTACAAAAATCCCTAAGCCGCGCGGTCACAATTTCAGCAAAAATCTGACGTTCTGGAATTCACCCAAAAATGGTACCAAATGGTTGCGAATGATCCCCTGAGATGTTTGGCGTCTGAAACAGAAGGCTTTTTATCACAGGAAAAGGAATCAGCCCTCGACAACTTAACCGGTAGAAAAAGATTTTTTTGAAAAATCCCTAAGCCCCGGGGTCACAATTTCATCAAAAATCTAACTTTCGGCAATTCACTCAAAAATGGTGCCAAACGGTTGCAAATGCTCCCCTGAGAGGTTTGGCGGCCGAAATGGAAGGCTCTTTATCACGGGAAAAGAAATGAGCCCTCGACAACTTAACCGGCAGAAAAAGATTTTTTTGAAAAAATCCCTAAGCCCCGGGGTCACAATTTCATCAAAAATCTGACTTTCGGCAATTCAATCAAAAATGGTGACAAACGGTGGTAAATGCTCCCCTGAGAGGTTTGGCGGTCGAAACAGAAGGCTTTATATCACAGAGCAAGAAATCAACCATGGACAACTTAACCGGCAGAAAAAGATTTTTTTGAAAAAATCCCTAAGACCCGGGGTCACAATTTCATCAAAAATCTGACTTTCGGCATTTCACTCAAACATGGTGCCAAACGGTTGCAAATGCTCACCTGAGAGGCTTTTCATTCAAAACAAAAGGGTTTTTATCACAGGACAAGAAATCAGACCTCCACAACGTAGTCTGTAGAAAAAGTTTTTTTTAAAAAAATCCCTAAGCCGCGCGGTCACAATTTCAGCAAAAATCTGACGTTCTGGAATTCACCCAAAAATGGTACCAAACGGTTGCAAATGCTCCCCTGAGAGTTTTGGCGGTCGAAACAGAAGGCTTTTTATCACAGGAAAAGAAATCAGCCCTCGACAACTCAACCGGGAGAAAAAGATTTTTTTGAAAAAATCGCAAATGCTCCCCTGAGAGGTTGTCCACCGCCTGTGCACCGTCCCTCAGACCATGTGGTGTAAGAAAAAAATGAACAAATTCCTATGCCCCCAAGTAACCCAGAGATGCATTTTAAATAAATGCACACATAAAGTAGGAGTAAACTAGGTGTAAACTAGGAGTAAAGTAGGTGTAAACCAGGAGTAAACTGGGAGTAAAGTAGGTGTAAACTAGGAGTAAACTAGGAGTAAAGTAGGAGTAGACTAGGTGTAAAGTAGATGTAAACTAGGTGTAAAGGAGGAGTAAACTAGGTGTGAACTAGGAGTAAACTAGGTGTGAACTAGGTGTAAAGTAGGTGTAAAGTAGGAGTAAAGTAGGTGTAAACTAGGAGTAAACTAGGAGTAAAGTAGGAGTAGACTAGGTGTAAAGTAGGTGTAAACTAGGAGTAAACTAGGTGTAAAGGAGGAGTAAACTAGGTGTGAACTAGGAGTAAGGCAGGAGTAAATTAGCCAATCACATGCAGCCCATTGTGTAAATAATGTATATAAAGCAGATACTTTGAGGGAACATCCATTCCTCCTCGCCACTATGAGCTGAATAAAGAGCATGAAATCCACTCTCGACTCAGAGTATATTTCATTCTCAAACCCTCCAACACTTCTCTGATGAAAAAAGGGATGTCCTATTCAATAATAAATAAATAATAATAATAGTTTTATTATTTATACACCACCCATCTGACTGGGTCGTGCCAGCCACGCTCAGCAGCTTGCAGGATAAAATAATAAACAATAAAACATGAAACTTTTTTGAACTATATGCCTACTATATGGAAGTTAACAACTGGACAACAGAAATGGATTGTACACACTCTAATGGTAGCTGAGAGGCTGATATTGATAAACTGGAAGAGTAAAGAGATGATCTCCTTTAATCGGTGGATTGATAATATGGTAACACTTGCAACCTGTGAACGGACTGCTTACAAACATAGACTGCTTGGATAAATACGACAGTATTTCGAATGAATTTATACAACATGTAGTTGACTAATTTATATTAGGGCGCGGTCACAATTTCATCAAAAATCTGACTTTCGGCAATTCACCCAAAAATGGTGCCCAGCTGTTGCAAATGCTCCCCTGAGAGGTTTGGCGGTCGAAACAGAAGGCTTTATATCAGAGAGCAAAGAAATCAGCCATAGACAACTTAACCGGCAGAAAAATGGTGCCAAACGGTTGCAAATGCTCCCGTGAGAGGTTTGGCAGTTGAAACAGAAGGCTTTTTATCACGGGAAAAGAAATCAGCCCTCGACAACTTAACCGGCAGAAAAAGATTTTTTTGAAAAAATCCCTAAGCATCGGGGTCACAATTTCATCAAAAATCAGACTTTCGGCATTTCACTCAAAAATGGTGCCAAAAGGTTGCAAATGCTCCCGTGAATGGTTTGGCTGTCCAAACAGAAGGCTTTTTATCACAGGAAAAGAAATCAGCCCTCGACAACTTAACCGGCAGATAAAGATTTTTTTGCAAAAATCCCTAAGCATCGGGGTCACAATTTCATCAAAAATCTGACTTTCGGCAATTCACTCAAAAATGGTGCCAAACGGTTGCAAATGCTCCCCTGAGAGGTTTGGCGGTCGAAATAGATGGCTTTATATCACAGAGCAAGAAATCAGCCATGGACAACTTTAACGGCAGAAAAATGGTGCTAAACGGTTGCAAATGCTCCCCTGAGAGGTTTGGCGGTCAAAACAGAAGGCTTTTTAGCACAGGAAAAGAAATCAGCCATGGACAACTTAACCGGCAGAAAAAGATTTTTTTGAAAAAATCCCTAAACCCCGGGGTCACAATTTCATCAAAAATCTGACTTTCGGCAATTCACTCAAAAATGGTGCCAAACCGTTGCAAATGCTCCCATGAGAGGTTTGGCGATCGAAATAGAAGCCTTTTTATCACAGGAAAAGAAATCAGCCCTCGACAACTTAACCGGCAGAAAAATATTTTTTTGAAAAAATCCCTAAGCCCCGGGGTCACAATTTCATGAAAAATCTGACTTTCGGCATTTCACTCAAAAATGGTGCCAAACGGTTGCATATGCTCCCGTGAAAGGTTTGGCTGTCGAAACAGAAGGCTTTTTATCACAGGAAAAGAAATCAGCTCTCAAAAACTTAACCGGCAGAAAAAGATTTTCTTGAAAAAATCCCTAAGCCCCGGGGTCACAATTTCATCAAAAATCTGACTTTCGGCAATTCACTCAAAAATGGTGCCTAACAGTTGCAAATGCTCCCCTGAGAGGTTTGGCAGTCAAAACTGATGGCTTTATATCACAGAGCAAGAAATCAGCCATGGACAACTAAACCGGCAGAAAAATGGTATCAAACGGTTGCAAATGCTCCCCTGAGAGGTTTGGCGGTCGAAACAGAAGGCTTTATATCACAGTGCAAGAAATCAGCCCTTGACAACTTAACCGGCAGAAAAGGATTTTTTTGAAAAACTCTCTAAGCCCCGAGGGCACAATTTCATCAAAAATTTGACTTTCGGCAATTCACTCAAAAATGGTGCCAAACGGTTGCAAATGCTCCCGTGAGAGGTTTGGCTGTCGAAACAGAAGTCTTTTTATCACAGGAAAAGAAATCAGCCCTCGAGAATTTAACCGGTAGAAAAATATGTTTTTTAAAAAAATCCCTAAGCCCCGGGGTCACAATTTCATCAAAAATCTGACTTTCAGCAATTCACTCAAAAATGGTGCCAAACGGTTGCAAATGCTCCCCTGAGAGGTTTGGCGGTCGAAACAGATGGCTTTATATCACAGAGCAAGAAATCAGCCATGGACAACTTAACCGGTAGAAAAATATTTTTTTGAAAAAATCCCTAAGCCCCAGGGTCACAATTTCATCAAAAATCTGACTTTCAGCAATTCATTCAAAAATGGTGCCAAACGGTTGCAAATACTCCCCTGAGAGGTTTGGCGGTCGATACAGAAGGCCTTTTATCACAGGAAAAGAAATCAGCCATGGACAACTTAACCGGCAGAAAAATATTTTTTTAAAAAAAATCCCTAAACCCCGGGGTCACAATTTCATAAAAAATCTGACCTTCGGCATTTCACTCAAAAATGGTGCCAAACGGTTGCAAATGCTCCCCTTAGAGGTTTGGCGGTGGAAACAGAAGGCTTTTTATCACGGGAAAAGAAATCAGCCATGGACAACTTAACCGGCAGAAAAATATTTTTTTGAAAAAATCCCTAAGCCCCGGGGTCATAATTTCATCAAAACTCTGACTTTCGGCAATTCACTCAAAAATGGTGCCAAACGGTTGCAAATGCTCCCGTGAGAGGTTTGCCTGTCGAAACAGAAGGCCTTTTATCACAGGAAAAGAAATCAGCCCTCGACAACTTAACCGGCAGAAAATGATTTTTTTGAAAAAATCCCTAAGCCCCAGGGTCACAATTTCATCAAAAATCTGACTTTCGGCAATTCACTCAAAAATGGTGCCAAACGGTTGCAAATGCTCCCCTGAGAGGTTTGGCGGCTGAAACAGAATGCTTTCTATCACGGGAAAAGAAATCAGCCCAAGACAACTTAACCGGCAGAAAAATATTTTTTTGAAAAAATCCCTAAGCCCCGGGGTCACAATTTCATCAAAAATCTGACTTTCGGCAATTCACTCAAAAATGGTGCCAAACGGTACCAAATGCTCCCCTGAGAGGTTTGGCGGTCGAAACAGATGGCTTTATATCACAGAGCAGGAAATCAGCCATGGACAACTTAACCGGCAGAAAAATATTTTTTTCAAAATACCCCTAAGCCCCGGGGTCAAAATTTCATCAAAAATCTGACTTTCGGCATTTCACTCAAAAATGGTGCCAAACGATTGCAAATGCTCCCCTGAGAGGTTTGGCGATCGAAACAGAAGCCTTTTCATCACATGAAAAGAAATCAGCCCTCGACAACTTAACCGGCAGAAAAATCTTTTTTTGTAAAAATCCCTAAGCCCCGGGGTCACAATTTCATCAAAAATCTGACTTTCGGCATTTCACTCAAAAATGGTGCCAAACCGTTGCAAATGCTCCCGTGAGAGGTTTGGCTGTTGAAACAGAAGTCTTTTTATCAGAGGAAAAGAAATCAGCCGTCGACAATTTAACCGGCTGAAAAATATTTTTTTGAAAAAATCCCTAAGCCCCGGGGTCACAATTTCATCAAAAATCTGACTTTCGGCAATTCACTCAAAAATGGTGCCAAATGGTTGCAAATGCTCCCGTGAGAGGTTTGGCGGTCGAAACAGAATGCCTTTTATCACAGGAAAAGAAATCAGCCATGGTCAACTTAACCGCCAGAAAAATATTTTTTTGAAAAAATCTCTAAGCCCTGGGGTCATAATTTCACCGAAAATCTGACTTTCGGCAATTCAATCCAAATGGTGCCAAACGGTTGCAAATGCTCCCCTGAGAGGTTTGGCGGTCGAAACAGAAGGCTTTATATCACAGTGCAAGAAATCAGCCCTCGACAACTTAACCGGCAGAAAAAGTTTTTTTAAAAAAAATCCCTAAGCCGCGCGGTCACAATTTCAGCAAAAATCTGACGTTCTGGAATTCACCCAAAAATGGTACCAAATGGTTGCAAATGATCCCCTGAGATGTTTGGCGTCTGAAACAGAAGGCTTTTTATCACAGCAAAAGGAATCAGCCCTCGACAACTTAACCGGTAGAAAAAGATTTTTTTGAAAAATCCCTAAGCCCCGGGGTCACAATTTCATCAAAAATCTGACTTTCGGCAATTCACTCAAAAATGGTGCCAAACGGTTGCAAATGCTCCCCTGAGAGGTTTGGCGGCCGAAATGGAAGGCTCTTTATCACGGGAAAAGAAATGAGCCCTCGACAACTTAACCGGCAGAAAAAGATTTTTTTGAAAAAATCCCTAAGCCCCGGGGTCACAATTTCATCAAAAATCTGACTTTCGGCAATTCACTCAAAAATGGTGACAAACGGTGGTAAATGCTCCCCTGAGAGGTTTGGCGGTCGAAACAGAAGGCTTTATATCACAGAGCAAGAAATCAACCATGGACAACTTACCCGGCAGAAAAAGATTTTTTTGAAAAAATCCCTAAGCCCCGGGGTCACAATTTCATCAAAAATCTGACTTTCGGCATTTCACTCAAACATGGAGCAAATGCTCACCTGAGAGGCTTTTCATTCAAAACAAAAGGGTTTTTATCACAGGACAAGAAATCAGACCTCCACAACGTAGTCTGTAGAAAAAGTTTTTTTTAAAAAAATCCCTAAGCCGCGCGGTCACAATTTCAGCAAAAATCTGACGTTCTGGAATTCACCCAAAAATGGTACCAAACGGTTGCAAATGCTCCCCTGAGAGTTTTGGCGGTCGAAACAGAAGGCTTTTTATCACGGGAAAAGAAATCCGCCCTCGACAACTTAACTGGCAGAAAAAGATTTTTTTGAAAAAATCCCTAAGCCCCTGGTCACAATTTCATCAAAAATCTGACTTTCGGCAATTCACTCAAAAAAGGTGCCAAACGGTTGCAAATGCTCCCCTGAGAGGTTTGTCGGTCGAAACAGATGTCTTTATATCACAGAGCAAGAAATCAGCCATGGACAACTTAACCGGCAGAAAAATGGTGCCAAACGGTTGCAAATGCTCCCCTGAGAGGTTTGGCGGTCGAAACAGAAGTCTTTTTATCACAGGAAAAGAAATCAGCCCTTGACAACTTAACCGGCAGAAAAAGATTTTTTTGAAAAAATCCCTAAACCCCGGGGTCACAATTTCATCAAAAATCTGACTTTTGCCAATTCACTCAAAAATGGTGCCAAACGGTTGCAAATGATCCCCTGAGAGGTTTGGCGATGGAAACAGAAGGCTTTTTATCACGGGAAAAGAAATCAGCCATGGACAACTTAACCGGCAGAAAAAGATTTTTTTGAAAAAATCCCTAAGCCCCGGGGTCACAATTTCATCAAAACTCTTACTTTCGGCATTTCACTCAAAAATGGTGCCAAGCGGTTGCAAATGCTCCCGTGAGAGGTTTGCCTGTCGAAACAGAAGGCTTTTTATCACAGGAAAAGAAATCAGCCCTCGACAACTTATCCGGCAGAAAAAGATTTTTTTGAAAAAATCCCTAAGCCCCGGGGTCACAATTTCATTAAAAATCTGACTTTCGGCAATTCACTCAAAAATGGTGACAAACGGTGGCAAATGCTCCCCTGAGAGGTTTGGCGGTCGAAACAGAAGGCTTTATATCACAGAGCAAGAAATCAACCATGGACAACTTAACCGGCAGAAAAAGATTCTTTTGAAAAAATCCCTAAGCCCCAGGGTCACAATTTCATCAAAAATCTGACTTTCGCCATTTCACTCAAAAATGATGCCAAAGGTTGCAAATACTCCCCTGAGAGGTTTGGCGGTCGATACAGAAGCACTTTTATCACAGGAAAAGAAATCAGCCATGGACAACTTAACCGGCAGAAAAATATTTTTTTGAAAAAATCCCTAAGCCCCAGGGTCACAATTTCATCAAAAATCTGACTTTCGGCAATTCACTCAAAAATGGTGCCAAACGGTTGCAAATACTCCCCTAGAGGTTTGGCGGTTGATACAGAAGGCTTTTTATCACGGGAATAGAAATCAGCCCTCGACAACTTAACCGGCAGAAAAAGATTTTTTTGAAAAAATCCCTAAGCCCCGGGGTCACAATTTCATCAAAACTCTTTCTTTCGGCATTTCACTCAAAAATGGTGCCAAACGGTTGCAAATGCTCCCGTGAGAAGTTTGCCTGTCGAAACAGAAGGCTTTTTATCACAGGAAAAGAAATCAGCCCTCGACAACTTAACCGGCAGAAAAAGATTTTTTTGAAAAAATCCCTAAGCCCCTGGGTCACAATTTCATCAAAAATCTGACTTTCGGCCATTCACTCAAAAATGGTGCCAAACGGTTGCAAATACTCCCCTGAGAGGTTTGGCGGTTGATACAGAAGGCTTTTTATCACGGGAATAGAAATCAGCCCTCGACAACTTAACCGGCAGAAAAAGATTTTTTTGAAAAAATCCCTAAGCCCTGGGGTCACAATTTCATCAAAACTCTTACTTTCGGCATTTCACTCAAAAATGGTGCCAAACGGTTGCAAATGCTCCCGTGAGAAGTTTGCCTGTCGAAACAGAAGGCTTTTTATCACAGGAAAAGAAATCAGCCCTCGACAACTTAACCGGCAGAAAAAGATTTTTTTGAAAAAATCCCTAAGCCCCGGGGTAACAATTTCATCAAGAATCTGACTTTCGGCAATTCACACAAAAATGGTGCCAAACGGTTGCAAATGCTCCCATGACAGGTTTGGCGGTCGAAACAGAAGGCTTTTAATCATAGGGAAAAAAATCAGCCCTCAACAACTTAACCGGCAGAAAAAGATTTTTTTGAAAAAATCCCTAAGCGCCGGGGTCACAATTTCATCAAAAATCTGACTTTCGGCAATTCACTCAAAAATGGTGCCAAACGGTTGCAAATGCTCCCGTGAGAAGCTTGCCTGTCGAAACAGAAGGCTTTTTATCACAGGAAAAGAAATCAGCCCTCGACAACTTAACCGGCAGAAAAAGATTTTTTTGAAAAAATCCCTAAGCCCCGGGGTCACAATTTCATCAAAAATCTGACTTTCGGCAATTCACTCAAAAATGGTGCCAAACGGTTGCAAATGATCCCCTGAGAGGTTTGGCGGTGGAAACAGAAGGCTTTTTATCACGGGAAAAGAAATCAGCCATGGACAACTTAACCGGCAGAAAAATATTTTTTTGAAAAAATCCCTAAGCCCCGGGGTCACAATTTCATCAAAAATCTGACTTTCGGCAATTCACTCAAAAATGGTGCCAAACGGTTGCAAATACTCCCCTGAGAGGTTTGGCGGTTGATACAGAAGGCTTTTTATCACGGGAATAGAAATCAGCCCTCGACAACTTAACCGGCAGAAAAAGATTTTTTTGAAAAAATCCCTAAGCCCTGGGGTCACAATTTCATCAAAACTCTTACTTTCGGCATTTCACTCAAAAATGGTGCCAAACGGTTGCAAATGCTCCCCTGAGAAGTTTGCCTGTCGAAACAGAAGGCTTTTTATCACAGGAAAAGAAATCAGCCCTCGACAACTTAACCGGCAGAAAAAGATTTTTTTGAAAAAATCCCGAAGCCCCGGGGTAACAATTTCATCAAGAATCTGACTTTCGGCAATTCACACAAAAATGGTGCCAAACGGTTGCAAATGCTCCCATGACAGGTTTGGCGGTCGAAACAGAAGGCTTTTAATCATAGGAAAAAAAATCAGCCCTCAACAACTTAACCGGCAGAAAAAGATTTTTTTGAAAAAATCCCTAAGCGCCGGGGTCACAATTTCATCAAAAATCTGACTTTTGGCAATTCACTCAAAAATGGTGCCAAACGGTTGCAAATGCTCCCGTGAGAAGTTTGCCTGTCAAAACAGAAGGCTTTTTATCACAGGAAAAGAAATCAGCCCTCGACAACTTAACCGGCAGAAAAAGATTTTTTTGAAAAAATCCCTAAGCCCCGGGGTAACAATTTCATCAAGAATCTGACTTTCGGCAATTCACACAAAAATGGTGCCAAACGGTTGCAAATGCTCCCATGACAGGTTTGGCGGTCGAAACAGAAGGCTTTTAATCATAGGGAAAAAAATCAGCCCTCAACAACTTAACCGGCAGAAAAAGATTTTTTTGAAAAAATCCCTAAGCGCCGGGGTCACAATTTCATCAAAAATCTGACTTTCGGCAATTCACTCAAAAATGGTGCCAAACGGTTGCAAATGCTCCCGTGAGAGGTTTGGCGATAGAAAAAGAAGCCTTTTTATCACATGAAAAGAAATCAGCCCTCGACAACTTAACCAGCAGAAAAATATTTTTTTGTAAAAATCCGTAAGCCCCGGGGTCACAATTTCATCAAAAATCTGACTTTCGGCATTTCACTCAAAAATGGTGCCAAACGGTTGCAAATGCTCCCGTGAGAGGTTTGGCTGTCGAAACAGAAGTCTTTTTATCAGAGGAAAAGAAATCAGCCCTCGACAATTTAACCGGCAGAAAAAGATTTTTTTGAAAAAATTCCCAAGCCCCGGGGTCACAATTTCATCAAAAATCTGACCTTCGGCAATTCACTCAAAAATGGTGCCAAACGGTTCCAAATGCTCCCCTGAGAGGTTTGGCGGTCGAAACAAATGGCTTTATATCACAGAGCAAGAAATCAGCCCTCGACAACTAAACCGGCAGAAAAAGATTTTTTTGAAAAAATCCCTAAGCCCCGGGGTCACAATTTCATCAAAAATCTGACTTTCGGCAATTCACACAAAAATGTTGCCAAACGGTTGCAAATGCTCCCATGAGAGGTTTGGCGGTCGAAACAGAAGGCTTTTAATCATAGGAAAAAAAATGAGCCCTCAACAACTTAACCGGCAGAAAAAGATTTTTTTGAAAAAATCCCTAAGCGCCGGGGTCACAATTTCATCAAAAATCTGACTTTCGGCAATTCACTCAAAAATGGTGCCAAACGGTACCAAATGCTCCCCTGAGAGGTTTGGCGGTCGAAACAGATGGCTTTATATCACAGAGCAAGAAATCAGCCATGGACAACTTAACCGGTTGAAAAATATTTTTTTGAAAAAATCCTTAAGCCCCGGGGTCACAATTTCATCAAAAATCTGACTTTCGGCAATTCACTCAAAAATGGTGCCAAACGGTTGCAAATACTCCCCTGAGAGGTTTGGCGGCTGAAACAGAAGGCTTTCTATCACGGGAAAAGAAATCAGCCCAAGACAACTTAACCGGCAGAAAAATATTTTTTTGAAAAAATCCCTAAGCCCCGGGGTCACAATTTCATCAAAAATCTGACTTTCGGCAATTCACTCAAAAATGGTGCCAAACGGTTCCAAATGCTCCTCTGAGAGGTTTGGCGGTCGAAACAGATGGCTTTATATCACAGAGCAGGAAATCAGCCATGGACAACTTAACCGGCAGAAAAATATTTTTTTCAAAATACCCCTAAGTATTTCGGCATTTCACTCAAAAATGGTGCCAAACGATTGCAAATGCTCCCCTGAGAGGTTTGGCGATAGAAACAGATGGCTTTATATCACAGAGCAAGAAATCAGCCATGGACAACTTTAACGGGAGAAATATGGTGCCAAACAGTTGCAAATGCTCCCCTTAGAGGTTTGGTGGTCGAAACAGATAGGTTTATATCACAGAGGAAGAAATCAGCCCTCGACAACTTAACCGGGAGAAAATTATTTTTTTGAAAAAATCCCTAAGCCCCGGGGTCACAATTTCATCAAAAATCTGACTTTCGGCAATTCACTCAAAAATGGTGCCAAACGGTTGCAAATGCTCCCCTGAGAAGTTTGGCGGTCGAAACAGATGGCTTTATATCACAGTGCAAGAAATCAGCCCTCGACAACTTAACCGGCAGAAAAAGATTTTTTTGAAAAAATCCCTAAGCCCCGGGGGCCCCAATTTCAGCAAAAATCTGACGTTCTGGAATTTACCCAAAAATGGTACCAAACGGTTGCAAATGCTCCCCTGAGATGTTTGGCAATAGAAACAGAAGCCTTTTATCACATGAAAAGAAATCAGCCCTCGACAACTTAACCGGCAGAAAAAGATTTTTTTGTAAAAAGTCCTAAGCCCCGGGGTCACAATTTCATCAAAAATATGACTTTCGGCATTTCACTCAAAAATCATGCCAATCGGTTGCAAATGCTCCCGTGAGAGGTTTGGCTGTCGAAACAGAAGGCTTTTTGTCACAGAAAAAGAAATCAGCCCTCGACATCTTAACCGGCAGAAAAAGATTTTTTTGAAAAAATCCCTAAGCCCCGGGGTCACAATTTCATCAAAAATCTGACTTTCGGCAATTCAATCCAAATGGTGCCAAACGGTTGCAAATGCTACCCTGAGAGGTTTGGCGGTCGAAACAGAAGGCTTTATATCACAGTGCAAGAAATCAGCCCTCGACAACTTAACCGACAGAAAAAGATTTTTCGGAAAAAATCGCTAAGCCCCGGGGTCACAATTTCATCAAAAATCTGAGTTTCGGCATTTCACTCAAAAATGGTGCAAACGGCTGCAAATGCTCCCCTGAGAGGTTTGGCGGTCGAAACGGAGGGCTCTTTATAACGGGAAAAGAAATCAGCCCTCGACAACGTAGTCTATAGAAAAAGTTTTTTTAAAAAAAATCCCTAAGCCGCGCGGTCACAATTTCAGCAAAAATCTGACGTTCTGGAATTCACCCAAAAATGGTACCAAACGTTTGCAAATGCTCCCCTGAGATGTTTGGCGATAGAAACAGAAGCCTTTTTATCACATGAAAAGAAATCAGCCCTCGACAACTTAACCGGCAGAAAAAGATTTTTTTGTAAAAATCCCTAAGGGTCACAATTTCATCAAAACTCTTCCTTTCGGCATTTCACTCAAAAATGGTGCCAAACGGTTGCAAATGCTCCCGTGAGAGGTTTGCCTGTCGAAGCAGAAGGCTTTTTATCACAGGAAAAGAAATCAGCCCTCGACAACTTAACCGGCAGAAAAAAATTTTTTTGTAAAAAGTCCTAAGCCCCGGGGTCACAATTTCATCAAAAATATGACTTTCGGCATTTCACTCAAAAATCGTGCCAATCGGTTGCAAATGCTCCCGTGAGAGGTTTGGCTGTCGAAACAGAAGGCTTTTTGTCACAGAAAAAGAAATCAGCCCTCGACAACTTAACCGGCAGAAAAAGATTTTTTTGAAAAAATCACTAAGCCCCGGGGTCACAATTTCATCAAAAATCTAACTTTCGGCAATTCACTCAAAAATGGTGCCAAACGGTTGCAAATGCTCCCGTGAGAGGTTTGGCGTTCGAAACAGAAGGCCTTTTATCACAAGAAAAGAAATCAGCCATGGTCAACTTAACCGGCAGAAAAATATTTTTTTGAAAAAATCCCTAAGCCCCGGGGTCATAATTTCATCGAAAATCTGACTTTCGGCAATTCAATCCAAATGGTGCCAAACGGTTGCAAATGCTCACCTGAGAGGCTTTTCAGTCAAAACAAAAGGGTTTTTATCACAGGACAAGAAATCAGACCTCCACAACGTAGTCTGTAGAAAAAGTTTTTTTTAAAAAAATCGCTAAGCCGCGCGGTCACAATTTCAGCAAAAATCTGACATTCTGGAATTCACCCAAAAATGGTACCAAACGGTTGCAAATGCTCCCCTGAGATGTTTGGCGTCTGAAACAGAAGCCTTCTTATCACAGGAAAAGGAATCAGCCCTCGACAACTTAACCGGTAGAAAAAAAAAAATTTAAAAATCCCTAAGCCCCGGGGTCACAATTTCATCAAAAATCTGACTTTTGGCAATTCACTCAAAAAAAGTGCCAAACGGTTGCAAATGCCCGCCTGACAGGTTTGGCTGTCGAAACAGAAGGCTTTTTATCGTAGGACACAAAATCAGCCCTAAACAACTTCACTGGCAGAAAAAGATTTCATCAAAAATCTGACTTTCGGCAATTCTCTCAAAAATGGTGCCAAACGGTTGCAAATGCTCCCCCGAGAGGTTTGGCAGACGAAACAGAAGGCTTTATATCACAGAACAAGGTATCAGCCATGGACAACTTAACCGGCAGAAAAAGATTTTCTTGAAAAAATCCCTAAGCCCCGGGGTCACAATTTCATCAAAAATCTGACTTTCGGCAATTCACTCAAAAATGGTGCCAAATGGTTGCAAATGCTCCCCTGAGAGGTTTGGCAGTCGAAACGGAGGGCTCTTTATAACGGGAAAAGAAATCAGCCCTCGACAACTTAACCGGCAGAAAAAGATTTTTTTGGAAAAATCCCTAAGCCCGGGGTCACAATTTCATCAAAAATCTGACTTTCGGCAATTCACTCAAAAATGGTGCCAAACGGTTGCAAATGCTCCCCTGAGAGGTTTGGCGATCGAAACAGAAGGCTTTTTATCACGGGAAAAGAAATCAGCCCTCGACAGCTTAACCGGCAGAAAAAGATTTTTTTGAAAAATCCCTAAGCCCCGAGGTCACAATTTCATCAAAAATCTGACTTTCGGCATTTCACTCAAACATGGTGCCAAACGGTTGCAAATGCTCACCTGAGAGGCTTTTCAGACAAAACAAAAGGGTTTTTAACACAGGACAAGAAATCAGACCTCCACAACGTAGTCTGTAGAAAAAGTTTTTTTAAAAAAAATCCCTAAGCCGCGCGGTCACAATTTCAGCAAAAATCTGACGTTCTGAAATTCACCCAAAAATGGTACCAAACGGTTGCAAATGCTCCGCTGAGATATTTGGCGTCTGAAACAGAAGGCTTTTTATCACAGGAAAAGGAATCAGCTCTCGACAACTTAACCGGTAGAAAAAGATTTTTTTGTAAAAATCCCTAAGCCCCGGTGTCACAATTTCTTCAAAAATCTGTCTTTCGGCATTTCACTCAAAAATGGTGCCAAACGGTTGCAAATGCTCCCGTGAGAGGTTTGGCAGTCGAAAAAGAAGGCTTTTTATCACGGGAAAAGAAATCAGCCCTCGACAACTTAACCGGCAGAAAAAGATTTTTTTGAAAAAATCCCTAAGCCCCGGGGTCACAATTTCATCAAAAATCTGACCTTCGGCATTTAACTCACAAATGGTGCCAAACGGTTGCAAATGCTCCCGTGAATGGTTTGGCTGTCCAAACAGAAGGCTTTTTATCACAGGAAAAGAAATCAGCCCTCAACAACTTAACCGGCAGAAAAAGATTTTTTTGAAAAAATCCCTAAGCCCCGGGGTCACAATTTCATCAAAAATCTGACTTTCGGCAATTCACTCAAAAATGGTGCCAAACGGTTGCAAATGCTGCCCTGAGAGGTTTGGCGGTCGAAACAGAAGGCTTTTCATCATGGGAAAAGAAATCAGCCCTCGACAACTTAACCGGCAGAAAAATATTTTTTGAAAAAAACCCTAAGCCCCGTCACAATTTCATCAAAAATCTGACTTTTGGCAATTCACTCAAAAAAAGTGCCAAACGGTTGCAAATGCCCCCCTGACAGGTTTGGCTGTCGAAACAGAAGGCTTTTTATCGTAGGACACAAAATCAGCCCTAAACAACTTCACTGGCAGAAAAAGATTTCATCAAAAATCTGACTTTCGGCAATTCTCTCAAAAATGGTGCCAAACGGTTGCAAATGCTCCCCCGAGAGGTTTGGCAGACGAAACAGAAGGCTTTATATCACAGAACAAGGTATCAGCCATGGACAACTTAACCGGCAGAAAAAGATTTTCTTGAAAAAATCCCTAAGCCCCGGGGTCACAATTTCATCAAAAATCTGACTTTCGGCAATTCACTCAAAAATGGTGCCAAATGGTTGCAAATGCTCCCCTGAGAGGTTTGGCGGTCGAAACGGAGGGCTCTTTATAACGGGAAAAGAAATCAGCCCTCGACAACTTAACCGGCAGAAAAAGATTTTTTTGGAAAAATCCCTAAGCCCGGGGTCACAATTTCATCAAAAATCTGACTTTCGGCAATTCACTCAAAAATGGTGCCAAACGGTTGCAAATGCTCCCCTGAGAGGTTTGGCGATCGAAACAGAAGGCTTTTTATCACGGGAAAAGAAATCAGCCCTCGACAGCTTAACCGGCAGAAAAAGATTTTTTTGAAAAATCCCTAAGCCCCGAGGTCACAATTTCATCAAAAATCTGACTTTCGGCATTTCACTCAAACATGGTGCCAAACGGTTGCAAATGCTCACCTGAGAGGCTTTTCAGACAAAACAAAAGGGTTTTTAACACAGGACAAGAAATCAGACCTCCACAACGTAGTCTGTAGAAAAAGTTTTTTTAAAAAAAATCCCTAAGCCGCGCGGTCACAATTTCAGCAAAAATCTGACGTTCTGAAATTCACCCAAAAATGGTACCAAACGGTTGCAAATGCTCCCCTGAGATATTTGGCGTCTGAAACAGAAGGCTTTTTATCACAGGAAAAGGAATCAGCTCTCGACAACTTAACCGGTAGAAAAAGATTTTTTTGTAAAAATCCCTAAGCCCCGGTGTCACAATTTCTTCAAAAATCTGTCTTTCGGCATTTCACTCAAAAATGGTGCCAAACGGTTGCAAATGCTCCCGTGAGAGGTTTGGCAGTCGAAAAAGAAGGCTTTTTATCACGGGAAAAGAAATCAGCCCTCGACAACTTAACCGGCAGAAAAAGATTTTTTTGAAAAAATCCCTAAGCCCCGGGGTCACAATTTCATCAAAAATCTGACCTTCGGCATTTAACTCACAAATGGTGCCAAACGGTTGCAAATGCTCCCGTGAATGGTTTGGCTGTCCAAACAGAAGGCTTTTTATCACAGGAAAAGAAATCAGCCCTCAACAACTTAACCGGCAGAAAAAGATTTTTTTGAAAAAATCCCTAAGCCCCGGGGTCACAATTTCATCAAAAATCTGACTTTCGGCAATTCACTCAAAAATGGTGCCAAACGGTTGCAAATGCTGCCCTGAGAGGTTTGGCGGTCGAAACAGAAGGCTTTTCATCATGGGAAAAGAAATCAGCCCTCGACAACTTAACCGGCAGAAAAATATTTTTTGAAAAAAACCCTAAGCCCCGTCACAATTTCATCAAAAATCTGACTTTCGGCAATTCACTTAAAAATGGGGCCAAACGGTTGCAAATGCTGCCCTGAGAGGTTTGGCGGTCAAAACAGAAGGCTTTTTATCACAGGAAAAGAAATCAGCCATGGACAACTTAACCGGCAGAAAAATTTTTTTTTGAAAAAATCCCTAAGCCCCGGGGTCACAATTTCATCAAAAATCTGACTTTCGGCAATTCACTCAAAAATGGTGCCAAACCGTTGCAAATACTCCCATGAGAGGTTTGGCGATAGAAACAGAAGCCTTTTTATCACAGGAAAAAAAATCAGCCCTCGACAACTTAACCGGCAGAAAAATATTTTTTTGTAAAAATCCCTAAGCCCCAGGGTCACAATTTCATCAAAAATCTGACTTTCGGCATTTCACTCAAAAATGGTGCCAAACGGTTGCATATGCTCCCGTGAAAGGTTTGGCTGTCGAAACAGAAGGCTTTTTATCACAGGAAAAGAAATCAGCCCTCAACAACTTAACCGGCCGAAAAAGATTTTCTTGAAAACATCCCTGAGCCCCGGGGTCACAATTTCATCAAAAATCTGACTTTCGGCAATTCACTCAAAAATGGTGCCAAACGGTTGCAAATGCTCCCCTGAGAGGTTTGGCAGTCAAAACAGATGGCCTTATATCACAGAGCAAGAAATCAGCCATAGACATCTAAACCGGCAGAAAAATGGTGCCAAACGGTTGCAAATGCTCCCCTGAGAGGTTTGGCGGTCGAAACAGAAGTCTTTTTATCACAGGAAAAGAAATCAGCCCTTGACAACTTAACCGGCAGAAAAAGTTTTTTTTGAAAAACTCCCTAAGCCCCGAGGTCACAATTTCATCAAAAATCTGACTTTCGTCAATTCACTCAAAAATGGTGCCAAACGGTTGCAAATGCTCCCCTGAGAGGTTTGGCGGTCGAAACAGAAGGCTTTTTATCACAGAGCAATAAATCAGCCATGGACAACTTAACCAGCAGAAAAATGCTGCTAAACGGTTGCAAATGCTCCCCTGAGAAGTTTGGCGGTCGAAACAGAAGGCTTTTTATCACAGGAAAAGAAATCAGCCCTCGACAACTTAACCGGCAGAAAAAGATTTTTTTGAAAAAATCCCTAAGCCCCAGGGACACAATTTCATCAAAAATGTGACTTTCGGCAATTCACTCAAAAATGTTGCGAAACGGTTGCAAATGCTCGCCTGAGAGGTTTGGCGGTCGAAACAGAAGGCTTTTTATCACAGGAAAAGAAATCAGCCCTCGACAGCTTAACCGGCAGAAAAAGATTTTTTTGAAAAATCCCTAAGCCCCGAGGTCACAATTTCATCAAAAATCTGACTTTCGGCATTTCACTCAAACATGGTGCCAAACGGTTGCAAATGCTCACCTGAGAGGCTTTTCAGACAAAACAAAAGGGTTTTTAACACAGGACAAGAAATCAGACCTCCACAACGTAGTCTGTAGAAAAAGTTTTTTTAAAAAAAATCCCTAAGCCGCGCGGTCACAATTTCAGCAAAAATCTGACGTTCTGAAATTCACCCAAAAATGGTACCAAACGGTTGCAAATGCTCCCCTGAGATATTTGGCGTCTGAAACAGAAGGCTTTTTATCACAGGAAAAGGAATCAGCTCTCGACAACTTAAACGGTAGAAAAAGATTTTTTTGTAAAAATCCCTAAGCCCCGGTGTCACAATTTCTTCAAAAATCTGTCTTTCGGCATTTCACTCAAAAATGGTGCCAAACGGTTGCAAATGCTCCCGTGAGAGGTTTGGCAGTCGAAAAAGAAGGCTTTTTATCACGGGAAAAGAAATCAGCCCTCGACAACTTAACCGGCAGAAAAAGATTTTTTTGAAAAAATCCCTAAGCCCCGGGGTCACAATTTCATCAAAAATCTGACCTTCGGCATTTAACTCACAAATGGTGCCAAACGGTTGCAAATGCTCCCGTGAATGGTTTGGCTGTCCAAACAGAAGGCTTTTTATCACAGGAAAAGAAATCAGCCCTCAACAACTTAACCGGCAGAAAAAGATTTTTTTGAAAAAATCCCTAAGCCCCGGGGTCACAATTTCATCAAAAATCTGACTTTCGGCAATTCACTCAAAAATGGTGCCAAACGGTTGCAAATGCTGCCCTGAGAGGTTTGGCGGTCGAAACAGAAGGCTTTTCATCATGGGAAAAGAAATCAGCCCTCGACAACTTAACCGGCAGAAAAATATTTTTTGAAAAAAACCCTAAGCCCCGTCACAATTTCATCAAAAATCTGACTTTCGGCAATTCACTTAAAAATGGGGCCAAACGGTTGCAAATGCTGCCCTGAGAGGTTTGGCGGTCAAAACAGAAGGCTTTTTATCACAGGAAAAGAAATCAGCCATGGACAACTTAACCGGCAGAAAAAAATTTTTTTGAAAAAATCCCTAAGCCCCGGGGTCACAATTTCATCAAAAATCTGACTTTCGGCAATTCACTCAAAAATGGTGCCAAACCGTTGCAAATACTCCCATGAGAGGTTTGGCGATAGAAACAGAAGCCTTTTTATCACAGGAAAAAAAATCAGCCCTCGACAACTTAACCGGCAGAAAAATATTTTTTTGTAAAAATCCCTAAGCCCCAGGGTCACAATTTCATCAAAAATCTGACTTTCGGCATTTCACTCAAAAATGGTGCCAAACGGTTGCATATGCTCCCGTGAAAGGTTTGGCTGTCGAAACAGAAGGCTTTTTATCACAGGAAAAGAAATCAGCCCTCAACAACTTAACCGGCCGAAAAAGATTTTCTTGAAAACATCCCTGAGCCCCGGGGTCACAATTTCATCAAAAATCTGACTTTCGGCAATTCACTCAAAAATGGTGCCAAACGGTTGCAAATGCTCCCCTGAGAGGTTTGGCAGTCAAAACAGATGGCCTTATATCACAGAGCAAGAAATCAGCCATAGACATCTAAACCGGCAGAAAAATGGTGCCAAACGGTTGCAAATGCTCCCCTGAGAGGTTTGGCGGTCGAAACAGAAGTCTTTTTATCACAGGAAAAGAAATCAGCCCTTGACAACTTAACCGGCAGAAAAAGTTTTTTTTGAAAAACTCCCTAAGCCCCGAGGTCACAATTTCATCAAAAATCTGACTTTCGTCAATTCACTCAAAAATGGTGCCAAACGGTTGCAAATGCTCCCCTGAGAGGTTTGGCGGTCGAAACAGAAGGCTTTTTATCACAGAGCAATAAATCAGCCATGGACAACTTAACCAGCAGAAAAATGCTGCTAAACGGTTGCAAATGCTCCCCTGAGAAGTTTGGCGGTCGAAACAGAAGGCTTTTTATCACAGGAAAAGAAATCAGCCCTCGACAACTTAACCGGCAGAAAAAGATTTTTTTGAAAAAATCCCTAAGCCCCAGGGACACAATTTCATCAAAAATGTGACTTTCGGCAATTCACTCAAAAATGTTGCGAAACGGTTGCAAATGCTCGCCTGAGAGGTTTGGCGGTCGAAACAGAAGGCTTTTTATCACAGGAAAAGAAATCAGCCCTCGACAACTTAACCGGGAGAAAAATATTTTTTGAAAAAAACCCTAAGCCCCATCACAATTTCATCAAAAATCTGACTTTCGGCAATTCACTCAAAAATGGTGACAAACGGTTGCAAATGCTGCCCTGAGAGGTTTGGCGGTCGAAACAGAAGGCTTTTCATCATGGGAAAAGAAATCAGCCCTCGACAACTTAACCGGCAGAAAAATATTTTTTGAAAAAAACCCTAAGCCCCGTCACAATTTCATCAAAAATCTGACTTTCGGCAATTCACTTAAAAATGGTGCCAAACGGTTGCAAATGCTGCCCTGAGAGGTTTGGCCGTCGAAACAGAAGGCTTTATATCACAGAGCAAAAAATCAGCCATAGACAAATTAAACGGCAGAAAAATGGTGCCAAACGATTGCAAATGCTCCCGGGAGACGTTTTGCGGTCGAAACAGAAGGCTTTTTATCACAGGAAAAGAAATCAGCCCAAGACAACATAACTGGCAGAAACAGATTTTTTTTTAAAAAATCCCTAAGGCCCGGGGTCACAATTTCATCAAAAATCTGACTTTCGCCAATTCACTCAAAAATGGTGCCAAACGGTTGCAAATGCTCGCCTCAGAGGTTTGGCGGTCGAAACAGAAGGCTTTTTATCACAGGAAAAGAAATCAGCCCTCGACAACTTAACCGGCAGAAAAAGATTTTTTTGAAAAAATCCCTAAGCCCCGGGGTCACAATTTCATCAAGAATCTGACTTTCGGCAATTCACACAAAAATGGTGCCAAACGGTTGCAAATGCTCCCATGACAGGTTTGGCGGTCGAAACAGAAGGCTTTTAATCATAGGAAAAAAAATCAGCCCTCAACAACTTAACCGGCAGAAAAAGATTTTTTTGAAAAAATCCCTAAGCGCCGGGGTCACAATTTCATCAAAAATCTGACTTTCGGCAATTCACTCAAAAATGGTGCCAAACGGTTGCAAATGCTCCCCTGAGAGGTTTGGCGATAGAAAAAGAAGCCTTTTTATCACATGAAAAGAAATCAGCCCTCGACAACTTAACCGGCAGAAAAATATTTTTTTGTAAAAATCCGTAAGCCCCGGGGTCACAATTTCATCAAAAATCTGACTTTCGGCATTTCACTCAAAAATGGTGCCAAACGGTTGCAAATGCTCCCGTGAGAGGTTTGGCTGTCGAAACAGAAGTCTTTTTATCAGAGGAAAAGAAATCAGCCCTCGACAATTTAACCGGCAGAAAAAGATTTTTTTGAAAAAATTCCCAAGCCCCGGGGTCACAATTTCATCAAAAATCTGACCTTCGGCAATTCACTCAAAAATGGTGCCAAACGGTTCCAAATGCTCCCCTGAGAGGTTTGGCGGTCGAAACAAATGGCTTTATATCACAGAGCAAGAAATCAGCCCTCGACAACTAAACCGGCAGAAAAAGATTTTTTTGAAAAAATCCCTAAGCCCCGGGGTCACAATTTCATCAAAAATCTGACTTTCGGCAATTCACACAAAAATGTTGCCAAACGGTTGCAAATGCTCCCATGAGAGGTTTGGCGGTCGAAACAGAAGGCTTTTAATCATAGGAAAAAAAATGAGCCCTCAACAACTTAACCGGCAGAAAAAGATTTTTTTGAAAAAATCCCTAAGCGCCGGGGTCACAATTTCATCAAAAATCTGACTTTTGGCAATTCACTCAAAAATGGTGCCAAACGGTTGCAAATGCTCGCCTCAGAGGTTTGGCGGTCGAAACAGAAGGCTTTTTATCACAGGAAAAGAAATCAGCCCTCGACAACTTAACCGGCAGAAAAAGATTTTTTTGAAAAAATCCCTAAGCCCCGGGGTCACAATTTCATCAAGAATCTGACTTTCGGCAATTCACACAAAAATGGTGCCAAACGGTTGCAAATGCTCGCCTGAGAGGTTTGGCGGTCGAAACAGAAGGCTTTTTATCACAGGAAAAGAAATCAGCCCTCGACAGCTTAACCGGCAGAAAAAGATTTTTTTGAAAAATCCCTAAGCCCCGAGGTCACAATTTCATCAAAAATCTGACTTTCGGCATTTCACTCAAACATGGTGCCAAACGGTTGCAAATGCTCACCTGAGAGGCTTTTCAGACAAAACAAAAGGGTTTTTAACACAGGACAAGAAATCAGACCTCCACAACGTAGTCTGTAGAAAAAGTTTTTTTAAAAAAAATCCCTAAGCCGCGCGGTCACAATTTCAGCAAAAATCTGACGTTCTGAAATTCACCCAAAAATGGTACCAAACGGTTGCAAATGCTCCCCTGAGATATTTGGCGTCTGAAACAGAAGGCTTTTTATCACAGGAAAAGGAATCAGCTCTCGACAACTTAAACGGTAGAAAAAGATTTTTTTGTAAAAATCCCTAAGCCCCGGTGTCACAATTTCTTCAAAAATCTGTCTTTCGGCATTTCACTCAAAAATGGTGCCAAACGGTTGCAAATGCTCCCGTGAGAGGTTTGGCAGTCGAAAAAGAAGGCTTTTTATCACGGGAAAAGAAATCAGCCCTCGACAACTTAACCGGCAGAAAAAGATTTTTTTGAAAAAATCCCTAAGCCCCGGGGTCACAATTTCATCAAAAATCTGACCTTCGGCATTTAACTCACAAATGGTGCCAAACGGTTGCAAATGCTCCCGTGAATGGTTTGGCTGTCCAAACAGAAGGCTTTTTATCACAGGAAAAGAAATCAGCCCTCAACAACTTAACCGGCAGAAAAAGATTTTTTTGAAAAAATCCCTAAGCCCCGGGGTCACAATTTCATCAAAAATCTGACTTTCGGCAATTCACTCAAAAATGGTGCCAAACGGTTGCAAATGCTGCCCTGAGAGGTTTGGCGGTCGAAACAGAAGGCTTTTCATCATGGGAAAAGAAATCAGCCCTCGACAACTTAACCGGCAGAAAAATATTTTTTGAAAAAAACCCTAAGCCCCGTCACAATTTCATCAAAAATCTGACTTTCGGCAATTCACTTAAAAATGGGGCCAAACGGTTGCAAATGCTGCCCTGAGAGGTTTGGCGGTCAAAACAGAAGGCTTTTTATCACAGGAAAAGAAATCAGCCATGGACAACTTAACCGGCAGAAAAAAATTTTTTTGAAAAAATCCCTAAGCCCCGGGGTCACAATTTCATCAAAAATCTGACTTTCGGCAATTCACTCAAAAATGGTGCCAAACCGTTGCAAATACTCCCATGAGAGGTTTGGCGATAGAAACAGAAGCCTTTTTATCACAGGAAAAAAAATCAGCCCTCGACAACTTAACCGGCAGAAAAATATTTTTTTGTAAAAATCCCTAAGCCCCAGGGTCACAATTTCATCAAAAATCTGACTTTCGGCATTTCACTCAAAAATGGTGCCAAACGGTTGCATATGCTCCCGTGAAAGGTTTGGCTGTCGAAACAGAAGGCTTTTTATCACAGGAAAAGAAATCAGCCCTCAACAACTTAACCGGCCGAAAAAGATTTTCTTGAAAACATCCCTGAGCCCCGGGGTCACAATTTCATCAAAAATCTGACTTTCGGCAATTCACTCAAAAATGGTGCCAAACGGTTGCAAATGCTCCCCTGAGAGGTTTGGCAGTCAAAACAGATGGCCTTATATCACAGAGCAAGAAATCAGCCATAGACATCTAAACCGGCAGAAAAATGGTGCCAAACGGTTGCAAATGCTCCCCTGAGAGGTTTGGCGGTCGAAACAGAAGTCTTTTTATCACAGGAAAAGAAATCAGCCCTTGACAACTTAACCGGCAGAAAAAGTTTTTTTTGAAAAACTCCCTAAGCCCCGAGGTCACAATTTCATCAAAAATCTGACTTTCGTCAATTCACTCAAAAATGGTGCCAAACGGTTGCAAATGCTCCCCTGAGAGGTTTGGCGGTCGAAACAGAAGGCTTTTTATCACAGAGCAATAAATCAGCCATGGACAACTTAACCAGCAGAAAAATGCTGCTAAACGGTTGCAAATGCTCCCCTGAGAAGTTTGGCGGTCGAAACAGAAGGCTTTTTATCACAGGAAAAGAAATCAGCCCTCGACAACTTAACCGGCAGAAAAAGATTTTTTTGAAAAAATCCCTAAGCCCCAGGGACACAATTTCATCAAAAATGTGACTTTCGGCAATTCACTCAAAAATGTTGCGAAACGGTTGCAAATGCTCGCCTGAGAGGTTTGGCGGTCGAAACAGAAGGCTTTTTATCACAGGAAAAGAAATCAGCCCTCGACAACTTAACCGGGAGAAAAATATTTTTTGAAAAAAACCCTAAGCCCCATCACAATTTCATCAAAAATCTGACTTTCGGCAATTCACTCAAAAATGGTGACAAACGGTTGCAAATGCTGCCCTGAGAGGTTTGGCGGTCGAAACAGAAGGCTTTTCATCATGGGAAAAGAAATCAGCCCTCGACAACTTAACCGGCAGAAAAATATTTTTTGAAAAAAACCCTAAGCCCCGTCACAATTTCATCAAAAATCTGACTTTCGGCAATTCACTTAAAAATGGTGCCAAACGGTTGCAAATGCTGCCCTGAGAGGTTTGGCCGTCGAAACAGAAGGCTTTATATCACAGAGCAAAAAATCAGCCATAGACAAATTAAACGGCAGAAAAATGGTGCCAAACGATTGCAAATGCTCCCGGGAGACGTTTTGCGGTCGAAACAGAAGGCTTTTTATCACAGGAAAAGAAATCAGCCCAAGACAACATAACTGGCAGAAACAGATTTTTTTTTAAAAAATCCCTAAGGCCCGGGGTCACAATTTCATCAAAAATCTGACTTTCGCCAATTCACTCAAAAATGGTGCCAAACGGTTGCAAATGCTCGCCTCAGAGGTTTGGCGGTCGAAACAGAAGGCTTTTTATCACAGGAAAAGAAATCAGCCCTCGACAACTTAACCGGCAGAAAAAGATTTTTTTGAAAAAATCCCTAAGCCCCGGGGTCACAATTTCATCAAGAATCTGACTTTCGGCAATTCACACAAAAATGGTGCCAAACGGTTGCAAATGCTCCCATGACAGGTTTGGCGGTCGAAACAGAAGGCTTTTAATCATAGGAAAAAAAATCAGCCCTCAACAACTTAACCGGCAGAAAAAGATTTTTTTGAAAAAATCCCTAAGCGCCGGGGTCACAATTTCATCAAAAATCTGACTTTCGGCAATTCACTCAAAAATGGTGCCAAACGGTTGCAAATGCTCCCCTGAGAGGTTTGGCGATAGAAAAAGAAGCCTTTTTATCACATGAAAAGAAATCAGCCCTCGACAACTTAACCGGCAGAAAAATATTTTTTTGTAAAAATCCGTAAGCCCCGGGGTCACAATTTCATCAAAAATCTGACTTTCGGCATTTCACTCAAAAATGGTGCCAAACGGTTGCAAATGCTCCCGTGAGAGGTTTGGCTGTCGAAACAGAAGTCTTTTTATCAGAGGAAAAGAAATCAGCCCTCGACAATTTAACCGGCAGAAAAAGATTTTTTTGAAAAAATTCCCAAGCCCCGGGGTCACAATTTCATCAAAAATCTGACCTTCGGCAATTCACTCAAAAATGGTGCCAAACGGTTCCAAATGCTCCCCTGAGAGGTTTGGCGGTCGAAACAAATGGCTTTATATCACAGAGCAAGAAATCAGCCCTCGACAACTAAACCGGCAGAAAAAGATTTTTTTGAAAAAATCCCTAAGCCCCGGGGTCACAATTTCATCAAAAATCTGACTTTCGGCAATTCACACAAAAATGTTGCCAAACGGTTGCAAATGCTCCCATGAGAGGTTTGGCGGTCGAAACAGAAGGCTTTTAATCATAGGAAAAAAAATGAGCCCTCAACAACTTAACCGGCAGAAAAAGATTTTTTTGAAAAAATCCCTAAGCGCCGGGGTCACAATTTCATCAAAAATCTGACTTTTGGCAATTCACTCAAAAATGGTGCCAAACGGTTGCAAATGCTCCCCTGAGAGGTTTGGCGGTCGAAACAGATGGCTTTATATCACAGAGCAAGAAATCAGCCATGGACAACTTAACCGGTTGAAAAATATTTTTTTGAAAAAATCCTTAAGCCCCGGGGTCACAATTTCATCAAAAATCTGACTTTCGGCAATTCACTCAAAAATGGTGCCAAACGGTTGCAAATACTCCCCTGAGAGGTTTGGCGGCTGAAACAGAAGGCTTTCTATCACGGGAAAAGAAATCAGCCCAAGACAACTTAACCGGCAGAAAAATATTTTTTTGAAAAAATCCCTAAGCCCCGGGGTCACAATTTCATCAAAAATCTGACTTTCGGCAATTCACTCAAAAATGGTGCCAAACGGTTGCAAATACTCCCCTGAGAGGTTTGGCGGCTGAAACAGAAGGCTTTCTATCACGGGAAAAGAAATCAGCCCAAGACAACTTAACCGGCAGAAAAATATTTTTTTGAAAAAATCCCTAAGCCCCGGGGTCACAATTTCATCAAAAATCTGACTTTCGGCATTTCACTCAAAAATGGTGCCAAACGGTTGCAAATGCTCCCCTGAGAGGTTTGGCGATAGAAAAAGAAGCCTTTTTATCACATGAAAAGAAATCAGCCCTCGACAACTTAACCGGCAGAAAAATATTTTTTTGTAAAAATCCGTAAGCCCCGGGGTCACAATTTCATCAAAAATCTGACTTTCGGCATTTCACTCAAAAATGGTGCCAAACGGTTGCAAATGCTCCCGTGAGAGGTTTGGCTGTCGAAACAGAAGTCTTTTTATCAGAGGAAAAGAAATCAGCCCTCGACAATTTAACCGGCAGAAAAAGATTTTTTTGAAAAAATTCCCAAGCCCCGGGGTCACAATTTCATCAAAAATCTGACCTTCGGCAATTCACTCAAAAATGGTGCCAAACGGTTCCAAATGCTCCCCTGAGAGGTTTGGCGGTCGAAACAAATGGCTTTATATCACAGAGCAAGAAATCAGCCCTCGACAACTAAACCGGCAGAAAAAGATTTTTTTGAAAAAATCCCTAAGCCCCGGTTTCACAATTTCATCAAAAATCTGACTTTCGGCAATTCACACAAAAATGTTGCCAAACGGTTGCAAATGCTCCCATGAGAGGTTTGGCGGTCGAAACAGAAGGCTTTTAATCATAGGAAAAAAAATGAGCCCTCAACAACTTAACCGGCAGAAAAAGATTTTTTTGAAAAAATCCCTAAGCGCCGGGGTCACAATTTCATCAAAAATCTGACTTTCGGCAATTCACTCAAAAATGGTGCCAAACGGTTGCAAATGCTCCCCTGAGAGGTTTGGCGGTCGAAACAGATGGCTTTATATCACAGAGCAAGAAATCAGCCATGGACAACTTAACCGGTTGAAAAATATTTTTTTGAAAAAATCCTTAAGCCCCGGGGTCACAATTTCATCAAAAATCTGACTTTCGGCAATTCACTCAAAAATGGTGCCAAACGGTTGCAAATACTCCCCTGAGAGGTTTGGCGGCTGAAACAGAAGGCTTTCTATCACGGGAAAAGAAATCAGCCCAAGACAACTTAACTGGCAGAAAAATATTTTTTTGAAAAAATCCCTAAGCCCCGGGGTCACAATTTCATCAAAAATCTGACTTTCGGCAATTCACTCAAAAATGGTGCCAAACGGTTGCAAATACTCCCCTGAGAGGTTTGGCGGCTGAAACAGAAGGCTTTCTATCACGGGAAAAGAAATCAGCCCAAGACAACTTAACCGGCAGAAAAATATTTTTTTGAAAAAATCCCTAAGCCCCGGGGTCACAATTTCATCAAAAATCTGACTTTCGGCAATTCACTCAAAAATGGTGCCAAACGGTTCCAAATGCTCCCCTGAGAGGTTTGGCGATAGAAAAAGAAGCCTTTTTATCACATGAAAAGAAATCAGCCCTCGACAACTTAACCGGCAGAAAAATATTTTTTTGTAAAAATCCGTAAGCCCCGGGGTCACAATTTCATCAAAAATCTGACTTTCGGCATTTCACTCAAAAATGGTGCCAAACGGTTGCAAATGCTCCCGTGAGAGGTTTGGCTGTCGAAACAGAAGTCTTTTTATCAGAGGAAAAGAAATCAGCCCTCGACAATTTAACCGGCAGAAAAAGATTTTTTTGAAAAAATTCCCAAGCCCCGGGGTCACAATTTCATCAAAAATCTGACCTTCGGCAATTCACTCAAAAATGGTGCCAAACGGTTCCAAATGCTCCCCTGAGAGGTTTGGCGGTCGAAACAAATGGCTTTATATCACAGAGCAAGAAATCAGCCCTCGACAACTAAACCGGCAGAAAAAGATTTTTTTGAAAAAATCCCTAAGCCCCGGGGTCACAATTTCATCAAAAATCTGACTTTCGGCAATTCACACAAAAATGTTGCCAAACGGTTGCAAATGCTCCCATGAGAGGTTTGGCGGTCGAAACAGAAGGCTTTTAATCATAGGAAAAAAAATGAGCCCTCAACAACTTAACCGGCAGAAGAAGATTTTTTTGAAAAAATCCCTAAGCGCCGGGGTCACAATTTCATCAAAAATCTGACTTTTGGCAATTCACTCAAAAATGGTGCCAAACGGTTGCAAATGCTCCCCTGAGAGGTTTGGCGGTCGAAACAGATGGCTTTATATCACAGAGCAAGAAATCAGCCATGGACAACTTAACCGGTTGAAAAATATTTTTTTGAAAAAATCCTTAAGCCCCGGGGTCACAATTTCATCAAAAATCTGACTTTCGGCAATTCACTCAAAAATGGTGCCAAACGGTTGCAAATACTCCCCTGAGAGGTTTGGCGGCTGAAACAGAAGGCTTTCTATCACGGGAAAAGAAATCAGCCCAAGACAACTTAACCGGCAGAAAAATATTTTTTTGAAAAAATCCCTAAGCCCCGGGGTCACAATTTCATCAAAAATCTGACTTTCGGCAATTCACTCAAAAATGGTGCCAAACGGTTGCAAATACTCCCCTGAGAGGTTTGGCGGCTGAAACAGAAGGCTTTCTATCACGGGAAAAGAAATCAGCCCAAGACAACTTAACCGGCAGAAAAATATTTTTTTGAAAAAATCCCTAAGCCCCGGGGTCACAATTTCATCAAAAATCTGACTTTCGGCAATTCACTCAAAAATGGTGCCAAACGGTTCCAAATGCTCCCCTGAGAGGTTTGGCGGTCGAAACAGATGGCTTTATATCACAGAGCAGGAAATCAGCCATGGACAACTTAACCGGCAGAAAAATATTTTTTTCAAAATACCCCTAAGTATTTCGGCATTTCACTCAAAAATGGTGCCAAACGATTGCAAATGCTCCCCTGAGAGGTTTGGCGATAGAAACAGATGGCTTTATATCACAGAGCAAGAAATCAGCCATGGACAACTTTAACGGGAGAAATATGGTGCCAAACAGTTGCAAATGCTCCCCTGAGAGGTTTGGTGGTCGAAACAGATAGCTTTATATCACAGAGGAAGAAATCAGCCCTCGACAACTTAACCGGGAGAAAATTATTTTTTTGAAAAAATCCCTAAGCCCCGGGGTCACAATTTCATCAAAAATCTGACTTTCGGCAATTCACTCAAAAATGGTGCCAAACGGTTGCAAATGCTCCCCTGAGAAGTTTGGCGGTCGAAACAGATGGCTTTATATCACAGTGCAAGAAATCAGCCCTCGACAACTTAACCGGCAGAAAAAGATTTTTTTGAAAAAATCCCTAAGCCCCGGGGGCCCCAATTTCAGCAAAAATCTGACGTTCTGGAATTTACCCAAAAATGGTACCAAACGGTTGCAAATGCTCCCCTGAGATGTTTGGCAATAGAAACAGAAGCCTTTTTATCACATGAAAAGAAATCAGCCCTCGACAACTTAACCGGCAGAAAAAGATTTTTTTGTAAAAAGTCCTAAGCCCCGGGGTCACAATTTCATCAAAAATATGACTTTCGGCATTTCACTCAAAAATCATGCCAATCGGTTGCAAATGCTCCCGTGAGAGGTTTGGCTGTCGAAACAGAAGGCTTTTTGTCACAGAAAAAGAAATCAGCCCTCGACATCTTAACCGGCAGAAAAAGATTTTTTTGAAAAAATCCCTAAGCCCCGGGGTCACAATTTCATCAAAAATCTGACTTTCGGCAATTCAATCCAAATGGTGCCAAACGGTTGCAAATGCTACCCTGAGAGGTTTGGCGGTCGAAACAGAAGGCTTTATATCACAGTGCAAGAAATCAGCCCTCGACAACTTAACCGACAGAAAAAGATTTTTCGGAAAAAATCGCTAAGCCCCGGGGTCACAATTTCATCAAAAATCTGAGTTTCGGCATTTCACTCAAAAATGGTGCAAACGGCTGCAAATGCTCCCCTGAGAGGTTTGGCGGTCGAAACGGAGGGCTCTTTATAACGGGAAAAGAAATCAGCCCTCGACAATGTAGTCTATAGAAAAAGTTTTTTTAAAAAAAATCCCTAAGCCGCGCGGTCACAATTTCAGCAAAAATCTGACGTTCTGGAATTCACCCAAAAATGGTACCAAACGTTTGCAAATGCTCCCCTGAGATGTTTGGCGATAGAAACAGAAGCCTTTTTATCACATGAAAAGAAATCAGCCCTCGACAACTTAACCGGCAGAAAAAGATTTTTTTTGTAAAAATCCCTAAGCCCCGGGGTCACAATTTCATCAAAACTCTTCCTTTCGGCATTTCACTCAAAAATGGTGCCAAACGGTTGCAAATGCTCCCGTGAGAGGTTTGCCTGTCGAAGCAGAAGGCTTTTTATCACAGGAAAAGAAATCAGCCCTCGACAACTTAACCGGCAGAAAAAAATTTTTTTGTAAAAAGTCCTAAGCCCCGGGGTCACAATTTCATCAAAAATATGACTTTCGGCATTTCACTCAAAAATCGTGCCAATCGGTTGCAAATGCTCCCGTGAGAGGTTTGGCTGTCGAAACAGAAGGCTTTTTGTCACAGAAAAAGAAATCAGCCCTCGACAACTTAACCGGCAGAAAAAGATTTTTTTGAAAAAATCACTAAGCCCCGGGGTCACAATTTCATCAAAAATCTAACTTTCGGCAATTCACTCAAAAATGGTGCCAAACGGTTGCAAATGCTCCCGTGAGAGGTTTGGCGGTCGAAACAGAAGGCCTTTTATCACAAGAAAAGAAATCAGCCATGGTCAACTTAACCGGCAGAAAAATATTTTTTTGAAAAAATCCCTAAGCCCCGGGGTCATAATTTCATCGAAAATCTGACTTTCGGCAATTCAATCCAAATGGTGCCAAACGGTTGCAAATGCTCACCTGAGAGGCTTTTCAGTCAAAACAAAAGGGTTTTTATCACAGGACAAGAAATCAGACCTCCACAACGTAGTCTGTAGAAAAAGTTTTTTTTAAAAAAATCGCTAAGCCGCGCGGTCACAATTTCAGCAAAAATCTGACATTCTGGAATTCACCCAAAAATGGTACCAAACGGTTGCAAATGCTCCCCTGAGATGTTTGGCGTCTGAAACAGAAGCCTTCTTATCACAGGAAAAGGAATCAGCCCTCGACAACTTAACCGGTAGAAAAAAAAAAAATTTAAAAAACCCTAAGCCCCGGGGTCACAATTTCATCAAAAATCTGACTTTCGCCAATTCACTCAAAAATGGTGCTAAACCGTTGCAAATGCTCCCATGAGAGGTTTGGCGATCGAAACAGAAGCCATTTTATCACGGGAAAAGAAATCAACCCTCGATAACTTAACCAGCAGAAAAATATTTTTTTGTAAAAATCCCTAAGCCCCGGTGTCACAATTTCTTCAAAAATCTGTCTTTCGGCATTTCACTCAAAAATGGTGCCAAACGGTTGCAAATGCTCCCGTGAGAGGTTTGGCAGTCGAAAAAGAAGGCTTTTTATCACGGGAAAAGAAATCAGCCCTCGACAACTTAACCGGCAGAAAAAGATTTTTTTGAAAAAATCCCTAAGCCCCGGGGTCACAATTTCATCAAAAATCTGACCTTCGGCATTTAACTCACAAATGGTGCCAAACGGTTGCAAATGCTCCCGTGAATGGTTTGGCTGTCCAAACAGAAGGCTTTTTATCACAGGAAAAGAAATCAGCCCTCAACAACTTAACCGGCAGAAAAAGATTTTTTTGAAAAAATCCCTAAGCCCCGGGGTCACAATTTCATCAAAAATCTGACTTTCGGCAATTCACTCAAAAATGGTGCCAAACGGTTGCAAATGCTGCCCTGAGAGGTTTGGCGGTCGAAACAGAAGGCTTTTCATCATGGGAAAAGAAATCAGCCCTCGACAACTTAACCGGCAGAAAAATATTTTTTGAAAAAAACCCTAAGCCCCGTCACAATTTCATCAAAAATCTGACTTTCGGCAATTCACTTAAAAATGGGGCCAAACGGTTGCAAATGCTGCCCTGAGAGGTTTGGCGGTCAAAACAGAAGGCTTTTTATCACAGGAAAAGAAATCAGCCATGGACAACTTAACCGGCAGAAAAATTTTTTTTTGAAAAAATCCCTAAGCCCCGGGGTCACAATTTCATCAAAAATCTGACTTTCGGCAATTCACTCAAAAATGGTGCCAAACCGTTGCAAATACTCCCATGAGAGGTTTGGCGATAGAAACAGAAGCCTTTTTATCACAGGAAAAGAAATCAGCCCTCGACAACTTAACCGGCAGAAAAATATTTTTTTGTAAAAATCCCTAAGCCCCAGGGTCACAATTTCATCAAAAATCTGACTTTCGGCATTTCACTCAAAAATGGTGCCAAACGGTTGCATATGCTCCCGTGAAAGGTTTGGCTGTCGAAACAGAAGGCTTTTTATCACAGGAAAAGAAATCAGCCCTCAACAACTTAACCGGCCGAAAAAGATTTTCTTGAAAACATCCCTGAGCCCCGGGGTCACAATTTCATCAAAAATCTGACTTTCGGCAATTCACTCAAAAATGGTGCCAAACGGTTGCAAATGCTCCCCTGAGAGGTTTGGCAGTCAAAACAGATGGCCTTATATCACAGAGCAAGAAATCAGCCATAGACATCTAAACCGGCAGAAAAATGGTGCCAAACGGTTGCAAATGCTCCCCTGAGAGGTTTGGCGGTCGAAACAGAAGTCTTTTTATCACAGGAAAAGAAATCAGCCCTTGACAACTTAACCGGCAGAAAAAGATTTTTTTGAAAAACTCCCTAAGCCCCGAGGTCACAATTTCATCAAAAATCTGACTTTCGTCAATTCACTCAAAAATGGTGCCAAACGGTTGCAAATGCTCCCCTGAGAGGTTTGGCGGTCGAAACAGAAGGCTTTTTATCACAGGAAAAGAAATCAGCCCTCGACAACTTAACCGGCAGAAAAAGATTTTTTTGAAAAAATCCCTAAGCCCCAGGGACACAATTTCATCAAAAATGTGACTTTCGGCAATTCACTCAAAAATGTTGCGAAACGGTTGCAAATGCTCGCCTGAGAGGTTTGGCGGTCGAAACAGAAGGCTTTTTATCACAGGAAAAGAAATCAGCCCTCGACAACTTAACCGGGAGAAAAATATTTTTTGAAAAAAACCCTAAGCCCCATCACAATTTCATCAAAAATCTGACTTTCGGCAATTCACTCAAAAATGGTGACAAACGGTTGCAAATGCTGCCCTGAGAGGTTTGGCGGTCGAAACAGAAGGCTTTTCATCATGGGAAAAGAAATCAGCCCTCGACAACTTAACCGGCAGAAAAATATTTTTTGAAAAAAACCCTAAGCCCCGTCACAATTTCATCAAAAATCTGACTTTCGGCAATTCACTTAAAAATGGTGCCAAACGGTTGCAAATGCTGCCCTGAGAGGTTTGGCCGTCGAAACAGAAGGCTTTATATCACAGAGCAAAAAATCAGCCATAGACAAATTAAACGGCAGAAAAATGGTGCCAAACGATTGCAAATGCTCCCGGGAGACGTTTTGCGGTCGAAACAGAAGGCTTTTTATCACAGGAAAAGAAATCAGCCCAAGACAACATAACTGGCAGAAACAGATTTTTTTTGAAAAAATCCCTAAGGCCCGGGGTCACAATTTCATCAAAAATCTGACTTTCGCCAATTCACTCAAAAATGGTGCCAAACGGTTGCAAATGCTCGCCTCAGAGGTTTGGCGGTCGAAACAGAAGGCTTTTTATCACAGGAAAAGAAATCAGCCCAAGACAAATTTACCGGCAGAAACAGATTTTTTTGAAAAAATCCCTAAGCCCCGGGGTCACAATTTCATCAGAAATCTGACTTTCGGCAATTCACTCAAAAATGGTGCCAAACGGTTGCACATGCTGCCCTGAGAGGTTTGGTGGTCGAAACAGAAGGCTTTTTATCACAGCAAAAGAAATCAGCCCTCGACAACTTTACCGGAAGTAAAAGATTTTTTTGAAAAAATCCCTAAGCCCCGGGGTCACAATTTCATCAAAAATCTGACTTTAGGCAGTTCACTCAAAAATGGTGCCAAACGGTTGCTAATGCTCCCGTGAGAGGTTTGGTGGTCGAAACAGAAGCCTTTTTATCACAGGAAAAGAAATCAGCCCTCAATAACTTAACCGGCAGAAAAAGATTTTTTTGAAAAAATCCCTAAGCCCCGGGGACACAATTTCACGAAAAATCTGACTTTCGGCAACTCACTCAAAAATGGTGCCAAACAGTTGCAAATGCTGCCCTGAGAGGTTTGGCCGTCGAAACAGAAGGCTTTATATCACAGAGCAAGAAATCAGCCATGGACAACTTAAACGGCAGAATGATGGTACCAAACGGTTTCAAATGCTCCCGTGAGACGTTTTGCGGTCGAAACAGAAGGCTTTTTATCAGAGGAAAAGAAATCAGCCCTCGACAACTTAACCGGCAGAAAAAGAATTTTTGAAAAAATCCCTAAGCCCCGGGGACACAATTTCATCAAAAATCTGACTTTCGGCAATTCACTCAAAAATGTTGCCAAATGGTTGCAAATGCTCCCGTGAGAGTTTTGGCGGAGGAAATAGAAGGCTTTTTATCACAGGAAAAGAAATCAGCCCTCAACAACTTAACCGGCAGAAAAAGATTTTTTTGAAAAAATCCCTAAGCCCCGGGGTCACAATTTCATCAAAAATCTGACTTTCGGCAATTCACTCAAAAATGGTGCCAAACGGTTGCAAATGCTGCCCTGAGAGGTTTGGCGGTCGAAACAGAAGGCTTTTCATCATGGGAAAAGAAATCAGCCCTCGACAACTTAACCGGCAGAAAAATATTTTTTGAAAAAAACCCTAAGCCCCGTCACAATTTCATCAAAAATCTGACTTTCGGCAATTCACTTAAAAATGCTGCCAAACGGTTGCAAATGCTGCCCTGAGAGGTTTGGCCGTCGAAACAGAAGGCTTTATATCACAGAGCAAAAAATCAGCCATGGACAACTTAAACGGCAGAAAAATGGTGCCAAACGATTGCAAATGCTCCCGGGAGACGTTTTGCGGTCGAAACAGAAGGCTTTTTATCACAGGAAAAGAAATCAGCCCAAGACAACATAACTGGCAGAAACAGATTTTTTTTGAAAAAATCCCTAAGGCCCGGGGTCACAATTTCATCAAAAATCTGACTTTCGTCAATTCACTCAAAAATGGTGCCAAACGATTGCAAATGCTCCCGTGAGAGGTTTTGCGGTCGAAAAAGACGGCTTTTTATCACAGCAAAAGAAATCAGCCCTCGACAACTTAACCGGCAGAAAAAGATTTTTTTCGAAAAAATCCCTAAGCCCTGGGGTCACAATTTCATCAAAAATCTGACTTTCGTCAATTCACTCAAAAATGGTGTAAACGGTTGCATATGCTCCCCTGAGAGGTTTGGCTGTCGAAACAGAAGGCTTTATATCACAGAGCAAGAAATCAGCCATGGACAACTTAAACGGCAGAAAAATGGTGCCAAACGGTTGCAAATGCTCCCGTGAGACGTTTTGCGTTCGAAACAGAAGGCTTTTTATCACGGGAAAAGAAATCAGCCCTCAACAACTTAACCGGCAGAAAAAGATTTTTTTGAAAAAAATCCCTATGCCCCGGGGTCATAATTTCATCAAAAATCTGACTTTCGGCAATTCACTCAAAAATGGTGCCAAACGGTTGCACATGCTCCCGTGAGAGGTTTGGCCGTCGAAACAGAAGGCTTTATATCACACAGCAAGAAATCAGTCCTCAACAACTTAACCGGCAGAAAAAGTTTTTTTTAAAAAAAATCCCTAAGCCCCGGGGACAGAATTTCATCAAAAATCTGACTTTTGGCAATTCACTCAAAAATGGTGCCAAACGGTTATAAATGCTGCCCTGAGAGGTTTCGCCGTTGAAACAGAAGGCTTTATATTACAGAGCAAGAAATCAACCATGGACAACTTAACCGGCAGAAAAATGGTGCTAAACGGTTGCAAATGCTCCCGTGAGAGGTTTGGTGGTCGAAACAGAAGGCTTTTTATCACGGGAAAAGAAATCAGCCCTCGACAACTTTACCGGAAGTAAAAGATTTTTTTGAAAAAATCCCTAAGCCCCGGGGTCACAATTTCATCAAAAATCTGACTTTAGGCAGTTCACTCAAAAATGGTGCCAAACGGTTGCTAATGCTCCCGTGAGAGGTTTGGTGGTCGAAACAGAAGCCTTTTTATCACAGGAAAAGAAATCAGCCCTCAATAACTTAACCGGCAGAAAAAGATTTTTTTGAAAAAATCCCTAAGCCCCGGGGACACAATTTCACGAAAAATCTGACTTTCGGCAACTCACTCAAAAATGGTGCCAAACAGTTGCAAATGCTGCCCTGAGAGGTTTGGCCGTCGAAACAGAAGGCTTTATATCAAAGAGCAAGAAATCAGCCATGGACAACTTAAACGGCAGAATGATGGTACCAAACGGTTTCAAATGCTCCCGTGAGACGTTTTGCGGTCGAAACAGAAGGCTTTTTATCAGAGGAAAAGAAATCAGCCCTCGACAACTTAACCGGCAGAAAAAGAATTTTTGAAAAAATCCCTAAGCCCCGGGGACACAATTTCATCAAAAATCTGACTTTCGGCAATTCACTCAAAAATGTTGCCAAATGGTTGCAAATGCTCCCGTGAGAGTTTTGGCGGAGGAAATAGAAGGCTTTTTATCACAGGAAAAGAAATCAGCCCTCAACAACTTAACCGGCAGAAAAAGATTTTTTTGAAAAAATCCCTAAGCCCCGGGGTCACAATTTCATCAAAAATCTGACTTTCGGCAATTCACTCAAAAATGGTGCCAAACGGTTGCAAATGCTGCCCTGAGAGGTTTGGCGGTCGAAACAGAAGGCTTTTCATCATGGGAAAAGAAATCAGCCCTCGACAACTTAACCGGCAGAAAAATATTTTTTGAAAAAAACCCTAAGCCCCATCACAATTTCATCAAAAATCTGACTTTCGGCAATTCACTTAAAAATGCTGCCAAACGGTTGCAAATGCTGCCCTGAGAGGTTTGGCCGTCGAAACAGAAGGCTTTATATCACAGAGCAAAAAATCAGCCATAGACAACTTAAACGGCAGAAAAATGGTGCCAAACGATTGCAAATGCTCCCGGGAGACGTTTTGCGGTCGAAAAAGACGGCTTTTTATCACAGCAAAAGAAATCAGCCCTCGACAACTTAACCGGCAGAAAAAGATTTTTTTCGAAAAAATCCCTAAGCCCTGGGGTCACAATTTCATCAAAAATCTGACTTTCGTCAATTCACTCAAAAATGGTGCAAACGGTTGCAAATGCTCCCCTGAGAGGTTTGGCTGTCGAAACAGAAGGCTTTATATCACAGAGCAAAAAATCAGCCATAGACAACTTAAACGGCAGAAAAATGGTGCCAAACGATTGCAAATGCTCCCGGGAGACGTTTTGCGGTCGAAACAGAAGGCTTTTTATCACAGGAAAAGAAATCAGCCCAAGACAACATAACTGGCAGAAACAGATTTTTTTTGAAAAAATCCCTAAGGCCCGGGGTCACAATTTCATCAAAAATCTGACTTTCGTCAATTCACTCAAAAATGGTGCCAAACGGTTGCAAATGCTCCCGTGAGAGGTTTTGCGGTCGAAAAAGACGGCTTTTTATCACAGCAAAAGAAATCAGCCCTCGACAACTTAACCGGCAGAAAAAGATTTTTTTGAAAAAATCCCTAAGCCCTGGGGTCACAATTTCATCAAAAATCTGACTTTCGTCAATTCACTCAAAAGTGGTGCAAACGGTTGCAAATGCTCCCCTGATAGGTTTGGCTGTCGAAACAGAAGGCTTTATATCACAGAGCAAGAAATCAGCCATGGACAACTTAAACGGCAGAAAAATGGTGCCAAACGGTTGCAAATGCTCCCGTGAGACGTTTTGCGTTCGAAACAGAAGGCTTTTTATCACAGGAAAAGAAATCAGCCCTCGACAATTTAACCGGCAAAAAAAGATTTTTTTGAAAAAATCCCTAAGCCCCGGGGTCACAATTTCATCAAAAATCTGACTTTAGGCAATTCACTCAAAAATGGTGCCAAACACTTGCAAATGCTCGCCGGAGAGGTTTGGCGGTAGAAACAGAAGGCTTTTTATCACAGGAAAAGAAATCAGCCCTCAACAACTTAACCGGCAGAAAAAGATCTTTTTGAAAAAAATCCCTATGCCCCGGGGTCACAATTTCATCAAAAATCTGACTTTCGGCAATTCACTCAAAAATGGTGCCAAACGGTTGCACATGCTCCCCTGAGAGGTTTGGTGGTCGAAACAGAAGGCTTTTTATCACAGCACAAGAAATCAGCCCTCAACAACTTAACCGGCAGAAAAAGATTTTTTTGAAAAAATCCCTAAGTCCCGGGGACACAATTTCATCAAAAATCTGACTTTCGGCAATTCACTCAAAAATGGTACCAAACGGTTGCTAATGCTCCCGTGAGAGGTTTGGCCGTCGAAACAGAAGGCTTTATATCACACAGCAAGAAATCAGTCCTCAACGACTTAACCGGCAGAAAAAGATTTTTTTGAAAAAATCCCTAAGCCCCGGGGACACAATTTCATCAAAAATCTGACTTTCGGCAATTCACTCAAAAAATGGTGCCAAACGGTTGCAAATGCTGCCCTGAGAGGTTTGGCCGTTGAAAGAGAAGGCTTTATATCACAGAGCAATAAATCAGCCATGGACAACTTAACCGGCAGAAAAATGGTGCTAAACAGTTGCAAATGCTCCCCTGAGAGGTTTGGCGGTCGAAACAGAAGGCTTTTTATCACGGGAAAAGAAATCAGCCCTCGACAACTTTACAGGAAGTAAAAGATTTTTTTGAAAAAATCCCTAAGCCCCGGGGTCACAATTTCATCAAAAATCTGACTTTTGGCAATTCACTCAAAAATGGTGCCAAACCGTTGCAAATGCTCCCGTGAGAGGTTTGGCGGAGGAAACAGAAGGCTTTTTATCACCGGAAAAGAAATCAGCCCTCAACAACTTAACCGGCAGAAAAAGATTTTTTTGAAAAAAATCCCTATGCCCCGGGGTCACAATTTCATCAAAAATCTGACTTTCGGCAATTCACTCAAAAATGGTGCCAAACGGTTGCAAATGCTGCCCTGAGAGGTTTGGCCGTCGAAACAGAAGGCTTTATATCACAGAGCAAGAAATCAGCCATAGACAACTTAAACGGCAGAAAAATGGTGCCAAACGATTGCAAATGCTCCCGGGAGACGTTTTGCGGTCGAAACAGAAGGCTTTTTATCACAGGAAAAGAAATCAGCCCAAGACAACATAACTGGCAGAAACAGATTTTTTTGAAAAAGTCCCTAAGCCCCGGGGTCACAATTTCATCAAAAATCTGACTTTCGGCAATGGTGCCAAACGGTTGCAAATGCTCCCCTGAGAGGTTTGGCGATCGAAACAGAAGGCTTTTTATCACGGGAAAAGAAATCAGCCCTCGACAACTTAACCGGCAGAAAAAGATTTTTTGAAAAAATCCCTAAGCCCCTGGGTCACAATTTCATCAAAAATGTGACTTTCAGCAATTCACTCAAAAATGGTGCCAAACGGTTGCAAATGCTCCCCTGAGAGCTTTGGTGGTCGAAACAGAAGGCATTTTATCATGGGAAAAGAAATCAGCCCTCGACAACTTAACCGGCAGAAAAATATTTTTTGAAAAAAACCCTAAGCCCCGGGGTCACAATTTCATCAAAAATCTGACTTTCGGCAATTCACTCAAAAATGGTGCCAAACGGTTGCAAATGCTCCCGTGAGAGGTTTGGCGGAGGAAACAGAAGGCTTTTTATCACCGGAAAAGAAATCAGCCCTCAACAACTTAACCGGCAGAAAAAGATTTTTTTGAAAAAAATCCCTATGCCCCGGGGTCACAATTTCATCAAAAATCTAACTTTCGGCAATTCACTCAAAAATGGTGCCAAACGGTTGCAAATGCTGCCCTGAGAGGTTTGGCCATCGAAACAGAAGGCTTTATATCACAGAGCAAGAAATCAGCCATAGACAACTTAAACGGCAGAAAAATGGTGCCAAACGATTGCAAATGCTCCTGGGAGACGTTTTGCGGTCGAAACAGAAGGCTTTTTATCACAGGAAAAGAAATCAGCCCAAGACAACATAACTGGCAGAAACAGATTTTTTTTGAAAAAGTCCCTAAGCCCCGGGGTCACAATTTCATCAAAAAATCTGACTTTCGTCAATTCACTCAAAAATGGTGCCAAACGGTTGCAAATGCTCCCGTGAGAGGTTTTGCGGTCGAAAAAGAAGGCTTTTTATCACAGCAAAAGAAATCAGCCCTCGACAACTTAACCGGCAGAAAAAGATTTATTTTTTTTTGAAAAAATCCCTAAGCCCCGGGGTCACAATTTCATCAAAAATCTGACTTTCGTCAATTCACTCAAAAATGGTGCAAACGGTTGCAAATGCTCCCCTGAGAGGTTTGGCGGTCGAAACAGAAGGCTTTTCATCATGGGAAAAGAAATCAGCCCTCGACAACTTAACCGGCAGAAAAATATTTTTTGAAAAAAAAACCTAAGCCCCGGGGTCACAATTTCATCAAAAATCTGACTTTCAGCAATTCACTCAAAAATGGTGCCAAACGGTTGCAAATGCTGCCCTGAGAGGTTTGGCCGTCGAAACAGAAGGCTTTATATCACAGAGCAACAAATCAGCCATGGACAACTTAAACGGCAGAAAAATGGTGCTAAACGGCCCAGAAGGCATTGAAGGACTACTTTGAGATAAATCTGAGAACACAAGTGGAAAAAAGAGTAATTTGGGACGCAAGTAAAGCCGTCATGCGAGGATTTTTAATACAACAGAATTCTATAAAAAGGAAGAGACATAATGAGAAGAAGGATAAGATCTTGGAAAAGATAAAAGAAGGGAAAAAGAAATTGAGATCTAAACCAAAGTCACATGAAATTTTGAGAGAAATTAAGTTTTACCAGAGACAATATATGGACTTGATGAACCAAGAGATAGAATGGAAAATAAAACAAATGAGACAAAGGTCATTTGAATCGGCTGATAAATGTGGGAAACTTCTGGCATGGCAATTGAAGAAGAGACAAAAACAGAACACAGTTACAAACCTAGAAGTGGAAGGAAAGAACATTTATAAACCAAATGAGATTAGAAACTGTTTTCAGAGTTATTTCAGGAGACTTTATGCACAAGGGCCGGTGAACGAAAAAGAAATAGAAGAATTTCTCAAAAAATATGGATTACAAAAAATTTCTGAACAAAGTAAAGCGATTTTAAACCAGAAGATTACTGATCAAGAAATTGAGGGAGCCATTCAAAGTATGCAATTGGGAAAATCTCCAGGACCCGATGGACTAACCTCCAGATATTACAAAGCTTTGAAAGAATGGCTTATACAACCGTTGAAGGAGGTCTGTAATGAAATTTTAGAGGGGAAAAAGGCACCTGAATCGTGGAAAGAAGCTTATATCACACTTATACCAAAGTCAGAGACTGAGAAGAACCAGGTCAAGAACTACCGCCCTATATCATTACTCAATGTGGATTACAAAATTTTTGCAGACATTTTAGCAAAAAGATTGAAAAGAGTTTTGGTGGGGGAGATTCATAAAGACCAAGCGGGCTTTCTTCCAGGAAGACATTTGTCAGAGAATGTGAGAAACATAATAGACATTATGGAGTTACTGGAAGTTAATATTAACACTAAGGCAGTACTAATATTTGTGGACGCGGAGAAAGCCTTTGACAATATTTCTTGGAGTTTTATGAAAAAGAATCTCCAAGGGATGGGGGTAGGCCAAGGTTTTGAGAACGGTATAAGTGCGATTTACTCTGAACAAAAAGCAAAATTGATTGTAAATAATGTGGTTACAGAAGAATTTGCTATTGAAAAAGGGACACGACAGGGATGCCCAATATCCCCACTGCTTTTTATATCAGTCCTGGAGGTTTTATTAAACATGATTAGAGGGGACCAGCTGGTTAAAGGGGTTCAGGTCGGAGCTAAACAGTACAAACTGAGAGCATTTGCAGACGATCTAGTTTTAACTTTACAAGAGCCAGACACTAGTACGAGAAGAGTTTTAGAGTTAATACAAGTATTTGGTTAAGTAGCAGGCTTTAAGTTGAATAAACAGAAAACGAAAGTATTGGATAAAAATTTAACAAGTGCAGAAAGAGAGAAATTCCAGAATGATACTGGTTTATTGATAGCAAAGAAGGTGAAATACCTGGGGATAAATCTGACATCTAAGAATGTGAACCTATTTAAAGATAACTATGAGAAATGTTGGGCAGAAGTGAAAAAAGATTTAGAAATATGGTCAAGTTTGAGACTTTCCTTGTTAGGCCGAATTGCTGTCATTAAGATGAATGTCTTGCCGAGAATGTTATTTTTGTTTCAAACATTGCAGATTGTGGACAAAATGGATTGTTTCAAGAGGTGGCAAAAAGATATATCTAGATTTGTCTGGCAGGGCAAAAAGCCCAGAATAAAATTTAAGATACTAACTGACGCAAAAGAAAGAGGGGGGTTTGCCCTGCCGGACTTAAAATTGTATTATGAATCAGCGGCTTTTTGCTGGCTGAAAAACTGGCTGCTTCTTGAAAATACAGACATTTTGGACTTGGAAGGGTTTAATAATAGATTTGGCTGGCATGCATATATATGGTACGACAAGGTCAAGATCCACCAAGGTTTCAAAAATCATATTGTTAGAAAAGCCCTATATAATGTATGGATTAGATATAAAGACTTGTTGGAAAACAAAACACCCAGGTGGTTGTCACCGATGGAAGCTAAGGAAGTGAAAAAATTAAACATGGAATCTAAATGGCCGAAATATTGGGAAATTATAGAGTATGAGGAGGGAAAAGTTAAATTGCAAAGTTATGAGAAATTGAAGTCCAAAGTAAGAGATTGGCTCCATTATTACCAGATAAATGAAGTTTTTAAACAGGACAGGAAAATTGGCTTTCAGGTGGAAAGGTCGAAATTAGAAACAGAGCTTTTGGAACCCAGTACTAAGAATCTGTCAAGAATGTATAACTTGCTGTTGAAATGGAATACACAGGAGGAGATGGTTAAATCAGCTATGATTAAATGGGCACAGGACATTGGACATGACATTATGTTTGCAGACTGGGAACAGTTATGGACCACCGGTATAAAGTTTACGGCATGTAATGCCTTAAGAGAGAATATTATGAAAATGATTTATAGGTGGTACATGACCCCAGTCAAGCTTGCAAAAATTTACCATTTGCCCAATAACAAATGCTGGAAATGTAATGAAACTGAAGGTATTTTTTATCACCTTTGGTGGACATGCCCAAAGATTAAGGCTTTCTGGGAAAGGATCTATAATGAAATGAAAAAGGTGCTTAAATGCACTTTTGCGAAGAAACCAGAGGCCTTTCTCTTGGGCATGGTAGGCCAATTGGTGTCAAAGAAAGATAGGATGTTTTTTATGTATGCGACAACAGCAGCAAGAGTACTTTTAGCAAAGTACTGGAAGACACAAGAACTACCCACACTGGAAGAATGGCAGATGAAGGTGATGGACTACATGGGCTTGGCAGAAATGACGAGCAGAATCCGAAACCAGGGAAGAGAAGCAGCGCAAGAAGAATGGAAAAAGTTCAAGGACTATTTAAAGAAATACTATAAAATTAATGAAAGCTAGAATGATGTTGGACTGGAAGTTAAATGGTTACTATTAGTAAGGGTTAAGACAAGGAGAATAAGGAAGATTAGTTTAAATGTAATTGAAAATAAGGGAAGATTTGCTGTGTAATTGATAAGAATTTGGAATACAGAAATGGGAGGCATGAGGAAGTCGGGGAAGAAAGGTATAAGAAATTAGGATATGAAATGGTACATGTTTTTTTTGTTTTGTTTTTGTCTTTGTGTGTTTATGTATGTTATGTCTGTATGGTTAAAACTCTTTAATAAAAAATATTATAAAAAAAAAAGAACTACCCACACTGGAAGAATGGCAGACGAAGGTGATTGACTATATGGGACTGGCTGAGATGACCGGCAGAATCCGAGACCAAGGGAAAGAGACGGTGGAAGAAGACTGGAAGAAATTTAAAGTTTACCTTAAGAACTGTTGTAAAATTAATGAGTGCTAAAATGTTTTGAGTAATGCAAAATAGAATTGCAGCGATAAACAATTGGACATGGGAAAAAGGATTTAAAGGAAGTGCTATAAGTAAATAAAATTAGAGGTTGCTGGAAAAATTTAAAACAAGGATGCAGAAAAAGGAGGTATTGGGAAGTCGTTGAAAGAAGGTTTAAGGAAAAGAAGGTTAAGAAATTATACATGTTTTATATGTGTGTTTGTTTTTGTATTGTCTTGTATTGTTATTTAATATGTGTTGGAAAATTAATAAAGATTTATTTTTTAAAAAAAAAAGAAAAATGGTGCTAAACGGTTGCAAATGCTCCCCTGAGAGGTTTGGCGGTCAAAACAGAAGGCTTTTTATCACGGGAAAAGAAATCAGCCCTCGACAACTTTACAGGAAGTAAAAGATTTTTTTGAAAAAATCCCTGAGCCCCGGGGTCACAATTTCATCAAAAATCTGACTTTCGGCAATTCACTCAAAAATGGTACCAAACGGTTGCAAATGCTCCCGTGAGAGGTTTGGTGGTCGAAACAGAAGGCTTTTTATCGCAGGAAAAGAAATCAGCCCTCAACAACTTAACCGGCAGAAAAAGATTTTTTTGAAAAAATCCCTAAGCCCCGGGGACACAATTTCATCAAAAATCTGACTTTCGGCAATTCACTCAAAAATGGTGCCAAACGGTTGCAAATGCTGCCCTGAGAGGTTTGGCCGTCGAAACAGAAGGCTTTATATCACAGAGCAAGAAATCAGCCATGGACAACTTAACTGGCAGAAAAATGGTGCTAAACGGTTGCAAATGCTCCCGTGAGAGGTTTGGCGGTCGAAACAGAAGGCTTTTTATCACGGGAAAAGAAATCAGCCCTCGACAACTTTACCGGAAGTAAAAGATTCTTTTGAAAAAATCCCTAAGCCCCGGGGTCACAATTTCATCAAAACTCTTACTTTCGGCATTTCACTGAAAAATGGTGCCAAACGATTGCAAATGCTCCCGTGAGAGGTTTGGCGGAGGAAACAGAAGGCTTTTTATCACAGGAAAAGAAATCAGCCCTCAACAACTTAACCGGCAGAAAAAGATTTTTTTGAAAAAAATCCCTATGCCCCGGGGTCACAATTTCATCAAAAATCTGACTTTCGTCAATTCACTCAAAAATGGTGCCAAACGGTTGCAAATGCTCCCCTGAGAGGTTTGGCGGTCGAAACAGAAGGCTTTTAATCACGGAAAAAGAAATCAGCCCTCGACAATTTAACCGGCAGAAAAAGATTTTTTTGAAAAAATCCCAAAGCCCCGGGGTCACAATTTCATCAACAATCTGACTTTCGGCAATTCACTCAAAAATGGTGCCAAACGGTTGCAAATGCTCGCCTGAGAAGTTTGGCGGTCGAAACAGAAGGCTTTTCATCATGGGAAAAGAAATCAGCCCTCGACAACTTAACCGGCAGAAAAATATTTTTTGAAAAAATCCCTAAGCCCCGGGGTCACAATTTCATCAAAAATCTGACTTTCGGCAATTCACTCAAAAATGGTGCCAAACGGTTGCAAATGTTGCCCTAAGAGGTTTGGCTGTCGAAAGAGAAGGCTTTATATCACAGAGCAAGAAATCAGCCATGGAAAACTTAACCGGCAGAAAAATGGTGCCAAACGGTTGCAAATGCTCCCGTGAGACGTTTTACGGTCGAAACAGAAGGCTTTTTATCACAGGAAAAGAAATCAGCCCAAGACAACTTAACCGGCAGAAAAGGATTTTTTGAAAAAATCCCTAAGCCCCTGGGTCACAATTTCATCAAAAATGTGACTTTCAGCAATTCACTCAAAAATGGTGCCAAACGGTTGCAAATGCTCCCCTGAGAGCTTTGGTGGTCAAAACAGAAGCCTTTTTATCACGGAAAAAGAAATCAGCCCTCGACAACTTAACCGGCAGAAAAAGATTTTTTTGAAAAAATCCCTAAGCCCCGGGGTCACAATTTCATCAAAAATCTGACTTTCGTCAATTCACTCAAAAATGGTGCCAAACGGTTGCAAATGCTGCCCTGAGAGGTTTGGCGGTTGAACTGAAGGCTTTATATCACAGAGCAAGAAATCAGCCATGGACAACTTAACCGGCAGAAAAAGATTTTTTTGACAATTTCATCAAAAATCTGACTTTCGGCATTTCATTCAAAAATGGTGCAAACGGTTGCAAATGCTCCCCTGAGAGGTTTGGCGGTCGAAACAGAAGGCTTTTCATCATGGGAAAAGAAATCAGCCCTCGACAACTTAACCGGCAGAAAAATATTTTTTGAAAAAAACCCTAAGCCCCTGGGTCACAATTTCATCAAAAATGTGACTTTCAGCAATTCACTCAAAAATGGTGCCAAACGGTTGCAAATGCTGCCCTGAGAGGTTTGGCCGTCGAAACAGAAGGCTTTATATCACAGAGCAAGAAATCAGCCATGGACAACTTAAACGGCAGAAAAATGGTGCTAAACGGTTGCAAATGCTCCCCTGAGAGGTTTGGCGGTCGAAACAGAAGGCTTTTTATCACGGGAAAAGAAAACAGCCCTCGACAACTTTACAGGAAGTAAAAGATTTTTTTGAAAAAATCCCTAAGCCCCGGGGTCACAATTTCATCAAAAATCTGACTTTCGGCAATTCACTCAAAAATGGTACCAAACGGTTGCAAATGCTCCCGTGAGAGGTTTGGTGGTCGAAACAGAACGCTTTTTATCGCAGGAAAAGAAATCAGCCCTCAACAACTTAACCGGCAGAAAAAGATTTTTTTGAAAAAATCTCTAAGCCCCGGGGACACAATTTCATCAAAAATCTGACTTTCGGCAATTCACTCAAAAATGGTGCCAAACGGTTGCAAATGCTGCCCTGAGAGGTTTGGCCGTCGAAACAGAAGGCTTTGTATCACAGGAAAAGAAATCAGCCCTCGACAACTTAACCGGCAGAAAAATGGTGCTAAACAGTTGCAAATGCTCCCGTGAGAGGTTTGGCGGTCGAAACAGAAGGCTTTTTATCACGGGAAAAGAAATCAGTCCTCGACAACTTTACCGGAAGTAAAAGATTCTTTTGAAAAAATCCCTAAGCCCCGGGGTCACAATTTCATCAAAACTCTTACTTTCGGTATTTCACTCAAAAATGGTGCCAAAAGATTGCAAATGCTCCCGTGAGAGGTTTGGCGGAGGAAACAGAAGGCTTTTTATCACAGGAAAAGAAATCAGCCCTCAACAACTTAACCGGCAGAAAAAGATTTTTTTGAAAAAAATCCCTATGCCCCGGGGTCACAATTTCATCAAAACTCTTACTTTCGGTATTTCACTCAAAAATGGTGCCAAACGATTGCAAATGCTCCCGTGAGAGGTTTGGCGGTCGAAACAGAAGGCTTTTAATCACGGAAAAAGGAATCAGCCCTCAACAATTTAACCGGCAGAAAAAGATTTTTTTGAAAAAATCCCAAAGCCCCGGGGTCACAATTTCATCAACAATCTGACTTTCGGCAATTCACTCAAAAATGGTGCCAAACGGTTGCAAATGCTCGCCTGAGAAGTTTGGCGGTCGAAACAGAAGGCTTTTCATCATGGGAAAAGAAATCAGCCCTCGACAACTTAACCGGCAGAAAAGGATTTTTTGAAAAAATCCCTAAGCCCCTGGGTCAGAATTTCATCAAAAATGTGACTTTCAGCAATTCACTCAAAAATGGTGCCAAACGGTTGCAAATGCTCCCCTGAGAGCTTTGGTGGTCGAAACAGAAGGCTTTTCATCATGGGAAAAGAAATCAGCCCTCAACAACTTAACCGGCAGAAAAAGATTTTTTTGAAAAAAATCCCTATGCCCCGGGGTCACAATTTCATCAAAAATCTGACTTTCGGCAATTCACTCAAAAATGGTACCAAACGGTTGCAAATGCTCCCGTGAGAGGTTTGGTGGTCGAAACAGAAGGCTTTTTATCGCAGGAAAAGAAATCAGCCCTCAACAACTTAACCGGCAGAAAAAGATTTTTTTGAAAAAATCCCTAAGCCCCGGGGACACAATTTCATCAAAAATCTGACTTTCGGCAATTCACTCAAAAATGGTGCCAAACGGTTGCAAATGCTGCCCTGAGAGGTTTGGCCGTCGAAACAGAAGGCTTTATATCACAGAGCAAGAAATCAGCCATGGACAACTTAACTGGCAGAAAAATGGTGCTAAACGGTTGCAAATGCTCCCGTGAGAGGTTTGGCGGTCGAAACAGAAGGCTTTTTATCACGGGAAAAGAAATCAGCCCTCGACAACTTTACCGGAAGTAAAAGATTCTTTTGAAAAAATCCCTAAGCCCCGGGGTCACAATTTCATCAAAACTCTTACTTTCGGCATTTCACTGAAAAATGGTGCCAAACGATTGCAAATGCTCCCGTGAGAGGTTTGGCGGAGGAAACAGAAGGCTTTTTATCACAGGAAAAGAAATCAGCCCTCAACAACTTAACCGGCGGAAAAAGATTTTTTTGAAAAAAATCCCTATGCCCCGGGGTCACAATTTCATCAAAAATCTGACTTTCGTCAATTCACTCAAAAATGGTGCCAAACGGTTGCAAATGCTCCCCTGAGAGGTTTGGCGGTCGAAACAGAAGGCTTTTAATCACGGAAAAAGAAATCAGCCCTCGACAATTTAACCGGCAGAAAAAGATTTTTTTGAAAAAATCCCAAAGCCCCGGGGTCACAATTTCATCAACAATCTGACTTTCGGCAATTCACTCAAAAATGGTGCCAAACGGTTGCAAATGCTCGCCTGAGAAGTTTGGCGGTCGAAACAGAAGGCTTTTCATCATGGGAAAAGAAATCAGCCCTCGACAACTTAACCGGCAGAAAAATATTTTTTGAAAAAATCCCTAAGCCCCGGGGTCACAATTTCATCAAAAATCTGACTTTCGGCAATTCACTCAAAAATGGTGCCAAACGGTTGCAAATGTTGCCCTAAGAGGTTTGGCTGTCGAAAGAGAAGGCTTTATATCACAGAGCAAGAAATCAGCCATGGAAAACTTAACCGGCAGAAAAATGGTGCCAAACGGTTGCAAATGCTCCCGTGAGACGTTTTGCGGTCGAAACAGAAGGCTTTTTATCACAGGAAAAGAAATCAGCCCAAGACAACTTAACCGGCAGAAAAGGATTTTTTGAAAAAATCCCTAAGCCCCTGGGTCACAATTTCATCAAAAATGTGACTTTCAGCAATTCACTCAAAAATGGTGCCAAACGGTTGCAAATGCTGCCCTGAGAGGTTTGGCGGTTGAACTGAAGGCTTTATATCACAGAGCAAGAAATCAGCCATGGACAACTTAACCGGCAGAAAAAGATTTTTTTGACAATTTCATCAAAAATCTGACTTTCGGCATTTCATTCAAAAATGGTGCAAACGGTTGCAAATGCTCCCCTGAGAGGTTTGGCGGTCGAAACAGAAGGCTTTTCATCATGGGAAAAGAAATCAGCCCTCGACAACTTAACCGGCAGAAAAATATTTTTTGAAAAAAACCCTAAGCCCCTGGGTCACAATTTCATCAAAAATGTGACTTTCAGCAATTCACTCAAAAATGGTGCCAAACGGTTGCAAATGCTGCCCTGAGAGGTTTGGCCGTCGAAACAGAAGGCTTTATATCACAGAGCAAGAAATCAGCCATGGACAACTTAAACGGCAGAAAAATGGTGCTAAACGGTTGCAAATGCTCCCCTGAGAGGTTTGGCGGTCGAAACAGAAGGCTTTTTATCACGGGAAAAGAAAACAGCCCTCGACAACTTTACAGGAAGTAAAAGATTTTTTTGAAAAAATCCCTAAGCCCCGGGGTCACAATTTCATCAAAAATCTGACTTTCGGCAATTCACTCAAAAATGGTACCAAACGGTTGCAAATGCTCCCGTGAGAGGTTTGGTGGTCGAAACAGAAGGCTTTTTATCGCAGGAAAAGAAATCAGCCCTCAACAACTTAACCGGCAGAAAAAGATTTTTTTGAAAAAATCTCTAAGCCCCGGGGACACAATTTCATCAAAAATCTGACTTTCGGCAATTCACTCAAAAATGGTGCCAAACGGTTGCAAATGCTGCCCTGAGAGGTTTGGCCGTCGAAACAGAAGGCTTTGTATCACAGGAAAAGAAATCAGCCCTCGACAACTTAACCGGCAGAAAAATGGTGCTAAACAGTTGCAAATGCTCCCGTGAGAGGTTTGGCGGTCGAAACAGAAGGCTTTTTATCACGGGAAAAGAAATCAGTCCTCGACAACTTTACCGGAAGTAAAAGATTCTTTTGAAAAAATCCCTAAGCCCCGGGGTCACAATTTCATCAAAACTCTTACTTTCGGTATTTCACTCAAAAATGGTGCCAAAAGATTGCAAATGCTCCCGTGAGAGGTTTGGCGGAGGAAACAGAAGGCTTTTTATCACAGGAAAAGAAATCAGCCCTCAACAACTTAACCGGCAGAAAAAGATTTTTTTGAAAAAAATCCCTATGCCCCGGGGTCACAATTTCATCAAAACTCTTACTTTCGGTATTTCACTCAAAAATGGTGCCAAACGATTGCAAATGCTCCCGTGAGAGGTTTGGCGGTCGAAACAGAAGGCTTTTAATCACGGAAAAAGGAATCAGCCCTCAACAATTTAACCGGCAGAAAAAGATTTTTTTGAAAAAATCCCAAAGCCCCGGGGTCACAATTTCATCAACAATCTGACTTTCGGCAATTCACTCAAAAATGGTGCCAAACGGTTGCAAATGCTCGCCTGAGAAGTTTGGCGGTCGAAACAGAAGGCTTTTCATCATGGGAAAAGAAATCAGCCCTCGACAACTTAACCGGCAGAAAAGGATTTTTTGAAAAAATCCCTAAGCCCCTGGGTCAGAATTTCATCAAAAATGTGACTTTCAGCAATTCACTCAAAAATGGTGCCAAACGGTTGCAAATGCTCCCCTGAGAGCTTTGGTGGTCGAAACAGAAGGCTTTTCATCATGGGAAAAGAAATCAGCCCTCAACAACTTAACCGGCAGAAAAAGATTTTTTTGAAAAAATCCCTAAGCCCCGGGGACACAATTTCATCAAAAATCTGACTTTCGGCAATTCACTCAAAAATGGTGCCAAACGGTTGCAAATGCTGCCCTGAGAGGTTTGGCCGTCGAAACAGAAGGCTTTGTATCACAGGAAAAGAAATCAGCCCTCAACAACTTAACCGGCAGAAAAAGATTTTTTTGAAAAAATCCCTAAGCCCCGGGGACACAATTTCATCAAAAATCTGACTTTCGTCAATTCACTCAAAAATGGTGCCAAACGGTTGCAAATGCTCCCCTGAGAGGTTTGGCGGTCGAAACAGAAGGCTTTTAATCACGGAAAAAGAAATCAGCCCTCGACAATTTAACCGGCAGAAAAAGATTTTTTTGAAAAAATCCCAAAGCCCCGGGGTCACAATTTCATCAACAATCTGACTTTCGGCAATTCACTCAAAAATGGTGCCAAACGGTTGCAAATGCTCGCCTGAGAAGTTTGGCGGTCGAAACAGAAGGCTTTTCATCATGGGAAAAGAAATCAGCCCTCGACAACTTAACCGGCAGAAAAGGATTTTTTGAAAAAATCCCTAAGCCCCTGGGTCAGAATTTCATCAAAAATGTGACTTTCAGCAATTCACTCAAAAATGGTGCCAAACGGTTGCAAATGCTCCCCTGAGAGCTTTGGTGGTCGAAACAGAAGGCTTTTCATCATGGGAAAAGAAATCAGCCCTCAACAACTTAACCGGTAGAAAAAGATTTTTTTGAAAAAAATCCCTATGCCCCGGGGTCACAATTTCATCAAAAATCTGACTTTCGTCAATTCACTCAAAAATGGTGCCAAACGGTTGCAAATGCTCCCCTGAGAGGTTTGGTGGTCGAAACAGAAGGCTTTTAATCACGGAAAAAGAAATCAGCCCTTGACAATTTAACCGGCAGAAAAAGATTTTTTTGAAAAAATCCCAAAGCCCCGGGGTCACAATTTCATCAACAATCTGACTTTCGGCAATTCACTCAAAAATGGTGCCAAACGGTTGCAAATGCTCGCCTGAGAAGTTTGGCGGTCAAAACAGAAGGCTTTTCATCATGGGAAAAGAAATCAGCCCTCGACAACTTTACCGGCAGAAAAATATTTTTTGAAAAAATCCCTAAGCCCCGGGGTCACAATTTCATCAAAAATCTGACTTTCGGCAATTCACTCAAAAATGGTGCCAAACGGTTGCAAATGTTGCCCTGAGAGGTTTGGCTGTCGAAACAGAAGGCTTTATATCACAGAGCAAGAAATCAGCCATGGACAACTTAAACGGCAGGAAAATGGTGCCAAACGGTTGCAAATGCTCCCGTGAGACGTTTTGCGGTCGAAACAGAAGGCTTTTTATCACAGGAAAAGAAATCAGCCCAAGACAACTTAACCGGCAGAAAAGGATTTTTTGAAAAAATCCCTAAGCCCCTGGGTCACAATTTCATCAAAAATGTGACTTTCAGCAATTCACTCAAAAATGGTGGCAAACGGTTGCAAATGCTCCCCTGAGAGCTTTGGTGGTCAAAACAGAAGCCTTTTTATCACGGAAAAAGAAATAAGCCCTCGACAACTTAACCGGCAGAAATAGATTTTTTTGAAAAAATCCCTATGCCCCGGGGTCACAATTTCATAAAAAATCTGACTTTCGTCAATTCACTCAAAAATGGTGCCAAACGGTTGCAAATGCTCCCCTTAGAGGTTTGGCGGTTGAACTGAAGGCTTTATATCACAGAGCAAGAAATCAGCCATGGACAACTTAACCGGCAGAAAAAGATTTTTTTGACAATTTCATCAAAAATCTGACTTTCGGCATTTCATTCAAAAATGGTGCCAAACGGTAGCAAATGCTCCCCTGAGAGGTTTGGTGGTCGAAACAGAAGGCTTTTTATCACAGGAAAAGAAATCAGCCCTCGACAACTTAACCGGCAGAAAACGATTTTTTTGAAAAAATCCCTAAGCCCCGGGGTCACAATTTCATCAAAAATCTGACATTCGGCAATTCAGTCAAAAATGGTGCCAAACGGTTGCAAATTCTCCCGTGAGAGGTTTGGCGGTCGAAACAGAAGGCCTTTTATCACAGGAAAAGAAATCAGCCCTCGACAACTTAACCGGCAGAAAAAGATTTTTTTGAAAAAATCCCTAAACACCAGGGTTACAATTTCATGAAAAATCTGACTTTCGGCAATTCACTCAAAAATGGTGCCAAACGGTTGCAAATGCTCCCCTGAGAGGTTTGGCGGTCGAAACAGAAGGCTTTTTATCACGGGAAAAGAAATCAGCCCTCGACAACTTAACTGGCAGAAAAAGATTTTTTTGAAAAAATCCCTAAACCCCGGGGTCACAATTTCATCAAAAATGTGACTTTCGGCAATGCACTCAAAAATGGTGCCAAACGGTTGCAAATGCTCCCCTGAGAGGTTTGGTGGTCGGAACAGAATACTTTTTATCACGGGAAAAGCAATCTGCCCTTGACAACTTAACTGGCAGAAAAAGATTCTTTTGAAAAAATCCCTAACTTAGCCCCGGGGTCACAATTTCATCAAAAATCTGACTTTCGGCAATTCACTCAAAAATGGTGCCAAACGGTTGCAAATGCTCCCATGAGAGGTTTGGCGGTCGAAACAGAAGGCTTTGTATCACAGGAAAAGAAATCAGCCCTCGACAACTTAACCGGTAGAAAAAGATTTTTTTGAAGAAAACCCTAAGCCGCACGGTCACAATTTCAGCAAAAATATGACGTTCTGCAATTCACTCCAAAATGGTGCCAAACTGTTGTGAATGCTCCCCTGAAAGCTTTTTCGGTAGAAACACAAGGGTTTTTATCAAGGGAAAAGAAATCAGCCCTCGACAACTTAACCGGCAGAAAAAGTTTTTTTTTTAAAAAAATCCCTAAGCCCCGTGGTCACAATTTCATCAAAAATCTGACTTTCTGCAATTCACTGAAAAATGGTGCCAAACTGTTGCAAAGCCCCCTGAAAGGTTTTTCGGAGGAAACCGAAGGGTTTTTATCATCGGAAAAAGTCTTAGCCCTCGACGTCTTAGCTTGCGGAAAAACATTTTTTTGAAAAAATCCCTAAGCCGTGCGGTCACAATTTCAGCAGAAATCTGACGTTCTGTGATTCACTCCACAATAGTGCCAAACTGTTGCAAACGCTCCCCTGAAAGGTTTGGCGGTGTTTCTTTGCATTTCCAGCATAGGTCACTTTTATATTTAGACATTTTGCCTAGTTTGCTTGGTGTCAAGTATCATCTGTGAATGATTTTTGGGTAGTTCTCTTTTAACGCGTAACTAGCACTGAATTTTAAATTTGTTTTCCACAATGGTTTCCACAAATTCAAATCAATATTATGACCCACATCTTGTGCCCAACCTTCAAAGGGCTCCATGCAGGTCGTGCATGGAGTCAGGAGCAAAAAACCAAGATGGGCCAGAATGCAAAAGTGGGCAGAGAAAACCCCCGTCCAGGAAAACAAGATATTATCAAACTTGAAGGACGCTTCCCAGCCAAGGAGGTTGTGAGCCGGGCTGCGGGGAGCATGGCAGCCTGAGGAGTCCTGAGGGCTGGATAGAGAAGCCTGGCGTCACATCCCTGTGTTACAACCAAGGGAAAACATTGCTCCAGAGACAGAAAACCTGCTGTTGTTGGCCTAGTCCAGGCATCCCCAAACTCGGACCTCCAAAGGTTTTGGGACTACAATTCCCATCAACCCTGACCACTGGTCCTGTTAGTTAGGGATGATGGGAGTTATAGCCCCAAAACATCTGGAGGGCTGAGTTTGGGGATGCCTGGCCTAGTCATTCGAGAAGGAGTGTCTCCACCCCCAATGTTCTGCCCGGACACTGAGGTCCACGCCGAGGGCCTTCTGGCGGTTTCCTCACTGCGAGAAGCCAAGTTACAGGGAACCAGGCAAAGGGCATTCTCGGTAGTGGCACCCGCCCTGTGGAACACCCTCCCACCAGATGTCAAAGAGAACAGTAACTACGAGATTTTTAGAAGACATCTGAAGGCAGCCCTGTTTAGGGATGCTTTTAATGTTTGATGCATTACTGTATTTTAATATTTTGTTGAAAGCCGCCCAGAGTGGCTGGGGAAGCCCAGCCAGATGGGCATGGTATAAATAATAAATTATTATTAATATTATTATTATTATTAAGGAGGCAATAGGTTTCCAATATGTCACCCCCTCATCTCAAAACCCTAGAAACTGGGTTAAGAAGGGCAGCAAACTGCTTCTAGCTCAGGCTCTCCCAAACTGGGGCCTCCAGCTGTTTTTGGACTATGATTCGCATCACCCCTGGCCTCTGGTCCTGCTAGCTAGGGATGACAGGAGTCATAGTCCAAAAACAGCCTGAGACCCAAGTTTGGGAAACCCTGCTCCAGCCTCTGGCTTGACTAAGGTGGAATCTACACACATATAAAAAATGTTGTCAAAATGCTTCTTCTCAAAACGTTTCGAAAACCATATTAAATTTGCCATAGCTCACCGCCGCCATCTAATGTCACATTTGTATATTGCACTTTACAACACACATTTTATTGGCAGCTGTGTAGCTGAGTCCATATGTGGTTGTTCGGGGTCTCCTCAAGCTGGAGATGAGAGTCAGAAGAAAGGATTGTCTTCCTCCCCCCAAGGAATCCCAGGAACTGTGGTTTGCTAAGGGTGCTAGGAATTGCGGTTCCCCAGATTCTTTGAGGGAAAGCTGTGTGCTTTAAATGCACGATAGTCTGAGACTCTGAAAAACCGGGAATGCTGGTTGGGGGTGATAGGAGTTGTAGTTCTACACATCTGGAGAGTGGCAGGTTGGGGAAGCCTAGGATAGGCTGAAGCTGAGATCAGCCTCCTCTGGTCACCGTAATAGCTGAAGCAGCAGGTAGGTCTGGAATTTCCTGAAACTTAAATTTTATTTTTAAAAATTCATTATTACAGTTTCCAAAACCACATTCCATTCCCTCAATCGTACCTTACCTTATAATAAACGATAGCATTTCTTGAAACTTTATTCTTTTTAAATTTTATTTATATTTTTCATCATTACAGTTTCCAAAACCATGTTCACATTGAAACCAACATTTCCCTCAATCATATCTTACTTTATAATAAACAATGCAATTTCTTGAAACTTTCTTCCAGGCTGTCATTCTGTTCTTTTCTGCGCCATAGACATTTCTATGAGAACACGCCCCAATTCTTTAGAAACAAGTGATGCCACGGCAAGGTCACCATCTTAGCAAAGGCAGCACAGGAGGTTCTCCCAGCAAAAACCATACAATTAGCAGCTTTTTCGTAGTCCCCCCATCAAGTTTATTAAATTCTGCAGCCCTGGATTTTTATAGGTGTTCTCTGTGCTGCTCTAAGCCCTTCTGAGAACAACAGGAGTTACTGCCAGGTAAATATCTGGGCGGCTCCCAACAGAATATTAATAATAATATGTAATAAAGGATTGCAGCTTTTATCTGTGGCCTTCCAAATTTTGTTGGACTTCTGTTCTTATCAACCCAGCCAGCAAGACTAATAGTTAGAGATGAGGGTATCATAAATCCAGTGCAATCTGGAGGCTCTAACTTTAGAGGTTAGGGCTGCCATATTTCAAACAGTGGAGCTTTTTTAGCAAAGTTGTTAAGCTCTTTTTTAAAGTTTTGCCCAGAGTTGTCAAGCTTTTATGGCAACGTCGCAGAAAATAAAATAAAATACTGTTTTTGAGCTATTTTTATGGAAAGTCAGCAAAAACGGCACTGCCATCATGGGCTGCCTTACGTCCAGATTTTCCCGGACGTTTTGACGATTTTTGCCCAGACACTGCTGCAGCTACAGTATTGCATAAACACGACAATATGTAGAATGAATTTATACAAAATGTAGTAGACTATTAATATTTCTATTAGTATTAGGTTAATAATATGAAATTTTTAAAAGAATGTATGGGTTAGGGTATTTTTTGTATCTATTCGTATCATGTTTCTCTCACCTTTACACAGTTCTATGTTTTGTTCTTTTCCCTTTTTTCTTCTTTTCGTATCACTTTACTACTTTATATTTGATTTTTTTCCAATAAAATGTCAATTAATAATTGCCAAAAAGAGGGAGGGGGGACAACGCCTTTAAAGAAGGAAGAACTTTCAACAAAGAATGGGGGAGATATGCAGATTTTTTTTTTAAAAAAAAGGTAAACAATTAAATACATCAAGCAGTTAAAAGAAATACGTAACTGTGCGGTATAAAGTAATGGATAGATAAAGTACAGTGAGATTAATTGGAAGTCAGTTTTAAATTTCTTCTCTATAAGTTTTATAATTGTGTTCAGTATTAGGAGTATATATGATGATAATTATATTAATCTTCTTGTATCTTATAGTGTGGTGGTTTGTTTGACTTTTCTGTTATTTGTTTGTTTGATTGTATGTTTGTTTACTTGTATGTACATCTGTTTTCTCTTTATTTTAAATTAATAAAGATATATTTAAAAAACGTGACTTTTGCAGAAATACAAAGAGTAAGAAACAAAAGGAGCAAAGAAAGAGGCAAATGTTTGTATACAGTACAGCGGGCATACGTCCGGATTTTCCCGGACATTTAATAAGGATTTCAAAGGTGGAATTGACGTATGCGGAGAATATCCAAAAGGTGGCGCTTTGTCCTGGATCAATCAAAAAATCAAGTCAATCTACAAATACTGAATGGTTTAGTTTATGCAAAAGATGCAGGAATTTATGTTATGCAAAATGAACAATAGAAAGAGAAGAAGAAAGTTGTTGATATTTTAAGGTTGTTTATATGAATATTCAAAAATGCAAAACTGAAAAACTTAATAACAATTATTATTTTTTAAAATCACGCTTTTTTGGCGTCTGTGTAAAAAATAGTTTGGGGGTGTCCTGGTTTTTCACTTTTTGAAATATGGCGAGTGGCGACCCTAAGGTGGAGGGAAGTCTAAGCAGCGACAACTATGTATGCAATCGTTATTTGACGATTGTTGATGTCCATTTGGAAAAACCTGAAAATAAAATTTATAGGGGGGAAAAAAGAGAGAGGCGCACAATGGGTTTAATTTGACGGCGAAACTAAGAGATGAACCTGCTTCTGGAAAACCCATTTTCAAAAGTGAAAATCTTTGGCAAATCTTTGTTGAGATTTCATTGGCGAAATTGTTGAGCTGCTCCCACCCGCCCCCTGGCAAAATTTCAAAAGAACTGGACGTTTCCGAGCTATTTATGAGGAAAACCGGCGCGCGTTCCACCCGCCCGGGTTTTCCCGGACGCACAACCGACACGGCTCCCGCCAGCGGCGCCGACTGAGTCCCGGGAATTCCGGACGTATGGCAACCCCGCCGAAACGAGGGGGGAGAAAAGGGGGAACATAAAAAAGAATGCTATATTGTACTCGAAGTCGATTTATTAGAATCTCAATAACCAGAGGTGGTTTTCTTTTGGTGGGGGGGGCGCGGACAATGCGGCCCGGGACACGGCGCTCTGCACTTGCCTCGGAGCGCTCTCGGTCTTGGAGCGCCTCAGGCTACGCGAAGGCCGCTGCGCCACCATAGGCGCGGCGGTCCTCCAGCGCTAGGGGGCGGCACTCCGTCCCTCGCTCTGTGCAGCCACTCTGGGCGGCCGCCGCTGGGTACGCATCGCGAGCCACCAAGGCGCATGCGCAGTCGGAGGAGTAGGCGAGGAGGCGGCGGCGGCGAGGCGCTCGCTGCTGGTGGGCCGGCGAAGGCGGCAGGTAAGGCGGGTGAGGGAAGAAGAGTCTCCCCGGGAGGAGAGGCGCGCGCGCGTCCCCTGCGGCCTTTTCCATCTCACCCTTTCCCTTCGGAAGCGGGCTCGTTCTACGGCCTCGGTTCCTCTTTCGCGGCCGCGCTTCCTCAGCCGCCTCTCGGCTGCTGCTCGACCTCGGCTGGGCGCCTTTGGCCGCTCACCTCGGACGCCGGCGGAGGAAGGAGGCTCCCCGGCTCTTCTCTTCCGAAAGGCAAGGCGAGCGAGGGAGCCCGCGCGCAACGCAACACACGCAGCCCTCGCAGGGTTCGAAACTAGCGTTGCTCCAGGCGCATTTGGCGACCGGAAACGCCAGCAGTTTCTGAGCTCTGGGTGCAGCAGCCCTGCGCCTGAGATTTCTGGTGAAACCCGCAGAGTGGAAGGAAAGGAGGACCCTTTTCTGCCTCCCCGCTTCCAGCTACTCTCCGAAGACTGGAGAAGAGCCCCTCTTCTCCTCTAATCCAAGAGATGATGATGATGATCATTACTTTTGTATACTGCCCTGTGCCCAGGTCTTAGGGCAGTGCGCGAGGAAAAGAGCACAATATGGAAACACAAAATGCATAAGAAAAATACCCCCCCATCACACTTTAAAAGGGCATTGAATGTCAATCAGCCAAAGGCCTGGTTAAAAAGGAACATTTTTGCTTGGTGCCTAAAGGTGTACAGTGGTACCTCGGGTTACAGAAGCGTCATGTTACAGATGCTTCAGGTTACAGACTCCACTAACCCAGAAATAGTACCTCAGGTTAAGAACTTTGCTTCAGGACGAGAACAGAAATTGCGTGGCGGCAACGGGAGGCCCCATTAGCTAAAGCGGTGCTTCAGGTTAAGAACAGACCTCCGGAACAAATTAAGTTCTTAACCCGAGGTACCACTGTATAATGAAGGTGCCAGCCAACTCTTCCTAGGAAGAGCATGCCACAAACATTGTAGATAGCACAGTGGGAACTTTCTCTCTCTCTTCCCCCACTCCTGCAGGCAGTTTCGAAATTCCCATTGTTCTAGTGGCATTTTGCAACAGCGAATTTCATTAGTGCAAGCAGTTTCTGAGCTCTGGGTGCAGCCCTGCGTCTGAGATTTCTGATGAAAACCACAGTGGAAAGAAAGGAGGACCTTTTTCTGCCTCCTTGCTTCCAGTTACTCTCCAAAGACTGGAGAAGAGACCCTCTGAAGAATATTAGGGGGGTGGGAAGGGAAGACTAGACCATGTGAAAAATGAACGTAATATTTTAGCTGCAATTCGTTTTCAGCTTTGTATTCTTGTTATTTAAAAAAGTGTGCCTAGACATTCCATTGTTGTGCCCATAACCTTGGTTTATAAGGTGCTGTTTAGCTCCTAGTTTCGTATCTCCATTTCTAACACTGATGCCGTCACATTTATACGTTATTCAGGAAGAGCTTAGTAGCAAAGGGAAGCTTTCAACTGAATACAGAAACAGTGGTTCAAGAGCTGAAAGGAGCCAATATATAACACACATTGCGCGGTGGTTACAGTGCTGGATTAGGACAGGGTTTCCCTGTGCCATTTAGCTCCTAGCTTTTTATCTCAGTTTCCAACAATGACCCCTTGCTTTGAGTCTTGCCTCTGCCCTGAACTTCCTAGGTTGCTACTCATGTCTTTCTCTCAGCCTCAGTCTACCCATCTGCGAAATGATGTGTGTGTGCGTGCGGTGATACTGGCTGACTTTAGGCACTTGAGCCAACTCCTAGGGGCTGAGATCCCTTTGACCCCTCCCCATAAAATATTTGAGGGGGCTGGCTCCCCTCCCAAAGTTGGTAGGCATTTCCATTCCAGTGGTGTACATGGACCACATCATGTGATCTCTTATGTGGGGCTGAGGTTAGCTGGGCACCCCCAATATTTTATTCAAGTTGGCACCCCTGTGCTTGATGGAAGGGTCGCCGCTGCATAACGCATGTGAAGCTCTTTGCGTGCTTGAAAACATTTTATTTTGCGTGATGTTAATCCCATATATGCCCCCTTCCAACTCTGTGGTGCAGTGATTCTATACGCTTGTAGGTGTCCTGAGAAGTTCAAGCTGCATGGGTTAAATGAGCATCCCAGAGCATATACAGAGTGTGGTTCCCATGGTCGCTGAGTAGCCCGAGTCAGCTGCCACGCACCTGGAGCTGGGGAAGTCTGAAGTCCCACCTCCTCCAGGAACTTTGAGCACTGACACGTCTTCCGAGAAATTAAACACTGCTTAACACATATTAATCCTCTTGTACTCTTGTCAGTCTGAGTGATAACAGGGTACATTCTCCCTCCCCGCCTCGTGTATTATGGGTGCATAAAGCTGAGCATGACGACATTCGTTTGTCTCTTATCCACGTCACCACCAGAGTGGTGAAAGTCTGCATTCATTATCAGTGAAGTGGGGTTTGGTTTTCTAGATAAAATTTAATAGGAGGTTACAGTGACAACTTCTATGCATGTTGAAGCTACAGCTAAGTCTCCTTGAAAACTTTTTCTGCCTCTTCCTCTTAGGCTATGTCCTTTCCTTTTTATCTGCCTAGATTCTGCAGAACCAATATTTGTTGGTTTCTTGCCCTGGCCTCTCCTTCTCTGCAGCCTTGGAGCATTCCTTTTATTTCAAGGAAGGGGCAGCGTTCCCAAAAGGCATATGCAGCAAAGCCTACTGGACAATTTCCCCTTCACACCACTTTTGCGTTATTAACATTTACAGACCCATCAAAGTAGAGATTACTCTGCTTCTGTACTGGGTGGGAGGCGTCAGGATGACCTGTTTGTTGAGTCATGATTGTGATTTTCTTGTGCAAAGTTTGCAGGGAGGTTAGATGATGTTAGCCCATTGCTGATCATTTGTTCTGATTTGTTTGCCCTGCCGCATGAGGCAGTTGTTTTCCCACACTTGCCGGTGCATTTTCCTGTCACTTATTGCAAAAAGCCCGTGGGTGTGGGTTTGCTGTAGTTCAATTGTGCAACCCAAATGTACAGTTGAATCCCACTTGCAAAACAGAGTTCTTTGGCAGTGGTTTTCAACCCGTGTGCCGTGGAACCCTGGGGTGCCTTGAATGATGGTCAGGGATGCAGCGGGCACCCCTGGCCTCTGTCCCTCTTTCCTTCCTTCCCTCTTCTGATGCCCTCTTGCGTCTCTGCCTCCCAAAGGCTTGCACAGCTGTTTGTTGCAGCAGTCCTGGCTGCAAGCTCCCCAGGGGAATGGTACCTCTGGCGTTGGCCAAGGGATGCTTCCCAGGCCCCTGTGGGGCATTGTGAGGAGGCACCTCTCTTTGGGGCGGGGGTGGGGAGTTCAGACACACAATTAGCTGACAAAACCTTGTCAGAAAGGAGCATGCACAACGGCTATGAATTTGGAGGCACTACATATATTTAGAGTAGTTCTTAAGGCAGTTTGATGGAGCCTCTGACTGCGAAGAGTTTTAAAAGGGCGGGGTGAATTGAGAACAAAATAATAAATGGGGTTTCATAAGTAAGTGTCAATTGATGCTTGTTGGGACCACTATCATGCTTTCATGTCCTGCCCCTCTCGTGGGGGTGTGGTAGTAAAGGTTGGTGCATCACTCAGAGGAGGACTGCATATGCTGTCTCTCTCTCTGGAGCATGGCAGGGAATTGTGCCCTGTGACTCTGCCCAGGGAGAGGGCAGAAGCAAGAGAAATTGGAGAGGCTGCCGTTGCCACTTCCTTCTTTTGCTTGACAAACCTGGTTTGGCAACATGGAGAATTTGAACCGTGGGGCTCCCTAGAGGGAGAACGCAGGCCACCCGCTTCTTCCATGTGCAGTACAGTGGGCGCTTGGGTTGTGAACGTGATCCGTGCGGAAGGCACGTTCACAACCCGCAGCGCCATGTCTGTGCACACGCGGGTTGCGATTCGGTGCTTCTGCGCATGTGCAGAGCACAATTTAGTGCTTCTGCGCATGCACGACCGCCGAAACCTTCAAGTAACCTGTTCCGGTACTTCTGGGTTTCGGCGGGCCCATAACCCGGAAAAACACAGCCTGAAGCGTCTGTAACCCGAGGTAAGACTGTATAGTGTGGAGCACTCCAATCTCTTTGGTAACTAAGGTGAAATCTACACACATATAAAAAACGCTGTGAAAATGCTTCTTTTAAAAAACGTTTTGAAAAATACATTGAATTTGGCATCCATGTTCTCCCTGGTTTCCCCCCTGCATTTATTTACTTCCCCTTCCTTTGTTAGGTTGTAATCATCATCTAGAAGCAGGAGGCTGACCTTTTTTACTTTGTATAAGCTCTGTGTAGGAGATCCATTGGTAGACACCACATTCGCGCCCTTCTCCCAAGTCTTAGCAGTTTGTTTTACAAAAAGAAAATATCTGACAGTGCTCACTTGAATTCAGTTAATTTTTTTGTAAGTGCATGCCTTTAGACTAGGCATTTAAAAAGCAGTAGAGGTCATACCTTTCTTGAATAGTTTAATTAGCGCTTTAGTTTGTGTGTGCGTGTGTGTATATATAAAATCGGCTTGCAACTTCTGTGCATTTAAATTGTGCAAATTTAGGTTTTTGCACTTGGTCTAAATAGATAAATGAGAGGGGCGGGCATCAAAGGAAAGAAAAAATGGCACTGACCTTGGGAGACTGTGTATAGCCTTGGGAGAGCGTTTGGAGGTGCAGTGAGAGTGTGTTTTGACTAGACACAATTTTGGCTTTACACGTGATTCCTGGAACATAATCCCTTGTAAGTTGAAGGTCAACTCAATAGTACTTCCAGTCCATAGTAATTTATACCTTACTGATGAGCAATCCTAAAACTGAATGTACAGAAAAGTGTTTATAGGGCTTATTCCTATACTTAACATTCTTTGTACAGTTTTCAGTCTTCTACCTCAATGCTATTCACACGTGCCTGAGACTGAACGCAGAGTACTGAGGACTTGCTTCAGAGTAAGCATGCATGGGAATTGCACTGTTAATATTATAGTAAAATATTGTACAGGAGGTCATGGGAGGAAGGATTCCTTATTATCTAAGCACTACAGTATTTGCCTTTCCAGCTGTAAAATAATAATAAAACCCACAAGTGTTTGCATTGTAGGCCTGGCTTTTCTGATACCATGGTTTTAAATTGCTTTTTAATTTTCATTCTGAAGTGGAACAGTTAACAGCAGAGTTATTTTGCAGTTGCATGATACAAACATGTACATTTATATTGGGCCCCTGAGCATCTTTATGTATCGAGAGAGAGAGAGAGAGAGATTGTAGCCCTGAAGACTGGTGATAGATAGGAAATTCGTCCTCGGGAAATAGAGGAAAATTGCGCAGAATTCTGAACCAAAGTTTTTCAGTGGTCCACAGTAGCTCCTTACTTCCTAGAAGCAACGGCATTAAGCAAAATCTCCAGGTCTTGCCTTTCCTGCCATGCAATGTTTGATAGCAGCCAGCCGTACAGTCTGCATGGGTGAGTTAAATTAAAGCCGTGGCTAAAAAATTACCCTCCTGAAGAAGGTATATACCCTTTTGGCCCTTGAAATGGTTTCCTTCACAACCCCTAGTTTAGCACTAAAGCATCGAACCGAAAATGCATGTGGCCGCCACACATGATTGCCTTATGTGATTTCAGGCCAGAGGCAAAAGTGGGGGAAGCATAGTGTGGAAAGTGTAGTGTAGAGAGGAAGCGCAGCGGCAGAGCACACACTTCTCATGAAGAACGCCCTGGGTCAAACTCTGGCATCTTCAAAGATCTATGGCCAGCAGAGAGTAGATCATACTGGGCTTGATTAACCAGTTCTCTGGCTCAGTATTTTTGCATTTCTGTATTTTTCCATCTGAAGAAATGCAAGCAATCTAGCTTTTAAAAAATAAATTGAGAAATTGCTAGCCTACCATTTTTTCTTTAATGGTCCATCTACTGATACACAAATTAATTTTAAAACACCTTTCTTTTGCGTGGGTTGTGTGGAATGAGATCTTTGGTACAATGAGCTCTTTGGTACAAGGCCCGTTGGGAGTGCCGGGCAAAATCAGGGTTAGCCAAACACCAGGTGCATTTGGCACCTGGCTTTTGACCACTTGCAACCTAGTGAGGGTGCCAGGGTGGCACCTGATATCTCCACCATCTGGAGGTGCATGCCTGGGGAATCATTGGAACTTGACTATTTTACACACTAAAACCACATCCTGTAGAAATCACCAGTTACTTTTATCTGCACAGTCAGAATGAATTTCAGAAACCAAAATGCTTTTTCCGTGCAGCCTGAGCAGGAGCGGTGTACAGCATTGTAGTTAATTGTTGTAACTTGTCTTCCTTTATTCCACCCCACTGTCCTGCTCACAGTTGTGAAGAGTATTCTTACATTAGGAATCGTCTGTGTCACCATTCAGAAAAAGAGGCAGGATCAAGTGATCCTCTTTAAGTTCTTAACCAAGCTCAATGTTGTCATCTGAACTAGCCGGATGTTTAACTGAGAATTGATCACAGTCAGTCCATCATTTGAAAAATAAGACTTTAAAGCTGTCTTGCCCCCAAATGGAAACTAGACATTCTGTTTTGGCAAGCCTAACCTTGGTTTAAGGAACCATTTGGCACCTGGGCTTATATTATCTGAGTTTCTAAAACTGGGCAAAGTGTCTTCTGGTCAACCCCCTTCTCTGTCAGTGGCCCTGGTGGGTTTAATGTGACTACAGTGGCAGTGATCCAAAGAGCATTAAGCCACCTGTATAATTTCCCACAATGCCCCAGGGTGAACCTGGGCTGGAGGCATTGTGGGAAATTTAAAGAGTGGCTATTCCCAGTCACTTGCCACTGCTCAGAAAGAAGGATCTAGGAGGGGCCCAGGGCAAGCTTTGTCCCTGGGCCCAGCCAGCTGCCCAGAGATAGCAGGTGCTGACGTATGCTTTCAAAATCCAGCTATTCTGCAATTGCGAAATTGAAAAGGTGAAAGTGCACACACACTTGCAGAAAAATATCTGAGGACTTGAAAAAAAATACGTCTAATTATTAACCTCCAAAGGAACATGTAATAGAAAAATCATGACCACTGTTGCAGAAGAGCTGTTATTTCCTAGTTCTCCTTCACAGATTCTAACCTATAGTACTTTTTTGCAGCACTATGTGTAATATTTTGCAAGAGAACTTCCTTGTTTCCTTTCTTTGCCTCTGCTTCTTTAATTTGAGCCAGGCTTGCAAGCGCTGCTAGGATTTGGCATAGCTACATAGAGAAGGGATGGTCTCTGAATATCGGTAAAGCGCCTCTTCTGGTTATGAAATAAAACGCCAAATTCAATCCTGCATAGTCCTTCAAATAAACTTGTACACAGAAGCTGTTTTCTCTTAAGGGAGGTGCAGTTTTTGCAGCAAAGCCAACCAGCTGATTAGAGTTCCCTTCCCACTACGCCCTGCGACTCAGTAAACGGAACGAGGTATGATCTCTTTCCAGAGACTACATTTGGTGTTGATCAGGTCAAGAAAAATGATAAGGAGTGGAGGTTTGTGGTGGGAAGGTACGGACTCGATAACTGATAAAGAGTTTCATTTGTAGTGCGCTGAGCATGTCCAACGGCAGCTATATATATCATAGAATCACAGAGTTAGAAGGGACCCTGAGGTTCATCTAGTGCAGTATTATTACTGAAAAAGGGAATCTGCTGCAAATCGCCTGGGACAGTTTCTAGTCGCTGGTGGCGACCTGGCAACATGCTAATGAGCCTGAAGTAGTTGTGTGGAAATGGTAACAGTTATTAAGAAAAACAATTTGTAAATTAGGATTTGCATATCTGATGCCTAATGGCGTGATGTCAACTGTTCTAAAATTTTATGTATAAGTAACAAGATTATTTCACATTAAGTTGGATTAACTTGAATGCTGAGAATAAAGATTTAAGAAGCAGTGTTGACCAGTGACAGAAATGAGGCATTTCCTCAGGGGCAATGTTAGAAACTCAGATATATAAGATAATCGCTAAATGGCACCTTAAACCTGGGTTACGGTCACCACAACAGAATATCCAGTCACTTTATTATCATTGTTATTATTATTTCTATACAACTTTATATTTTTAAGAAAAAATATCAAAGTGGTTTACAACACATTAAAATATCAAATACAGCAATCCAGAATAAAACAAATTCAAGGAAAATATTTCAGATCCTTCTCTATGTGACATTTTGCCTTCCCCATATTCATTTACCTGCTTAATTTATAGAGTTGCTCCACAGCAGAAATGCTCTAGGAAGCCAGTGGGGTATAGTGGTGACATTGGGCCAGTCACAGCCTCTTACCCTACCTCACAGGGTCATTAACTGAGGAGGTGAGAGAACCATGTACTCCTTGGAGCAAAAGGTGGGATAGAAATGCAAACAAATAAGCTGTTCTGCTTACCTGCTTAAGAAAGCTGGAGGGGCCAGCCAGATGGAGATGTCAGCTGGCATCCAGACATCTCTATGTGGTCGCAATTGGACCTGTGCCAGACGCAAATGGCGCCTGGCTAATTTCTAACACAGGTTACAATTGGCTGCCGTACTCTTTTTATTTATGCTTTTCACTCCTCACCCTTTTCTTTTTCACAACTCGATTCAATAACTCAACCCTAAAATATTAGATTAGCTTTCCCCAACAGTTGTTGAGGGCTCCCAGTTCCTCCCATCTCCAACCATTGGTCATGCTGGCTGGGCCTGATGGAAGCTGCAGTCCGAAAATCTGAAGGTCACCAGGATGGGCAAGGCTGTGTGCAGATTTATGAAGGCTGCAATCTTGTAGACATTTCCCTAGGGAGTAAGCTTTATGGGATTAATGGGGGCCCCTTCTGAAGAAGTGTGTTAAGTGTTGCATGGTAAGATGCCTCAAGTGTAGCTGCTGTCTAAGTGCCAGGAAGGAATAATATATATATTTTAAAACTTACACCTGAAGCAAAGTAGAATACTTTTTTTTTTTTTTTTTTTGTATTAGAGGCTGTTGATCCGCCCCCCCCCCCCACGCTTTTCAGGTTTAAGTGGGCCAGAATGATCATGTTTTACAATCTTGCATGGGCACGCATGCAGTAGTTACTTATTACTAAATTAAGAATGATTAAGACAGGCTGGTGTTTCTAATACTGGTGCACCTGCTGTGTGTAATTGCAGCCTGCCGCGGGTAAAAACCGTAAAGATTTTAGTGAATAGTTTTTCATCTTACCCGCAAATAGCTTTTTCGGAAGTTTAATTTGAGCAGTTTCTAAGAGGGCATTCTCCTCTCCCTGCCCCATACCAAATAGTTCTAAGAACCATATTTTAACTTCTGTTTCTGTACATTGGGTGAAAGGTCTACATCAGAATCTGCATTTGATTGTAAAAAGAGGTTTTATTCCATTTTAAAAAATGCGCTACTATAGCTGTTACCTTAGGTGCATAGACTTGTGGAGAGGCTCCTTTAAAATCACTGGGATTTGCATCTGAGTAAACATGCCTTGTTGGATCAAGCTGCAAAAAGAGAAGTTTCTAGAAAAAGTTGCTTCTTAAGATTTGGAAGCGTGGGGGCAGCAATTGCGAAATTGGGTAGGTAGGCTGTTAATCTAACCCTGGGCAAGCCCTTTTCCCTCCAACACATGTAAAGATAAGGAAGAAAATCATGATTGAGCTACAGCATTCGGAGGAATGTGAATTTTCTGTTTCTCTGATAATTGCCCGCCTTTGCTGTAAGAGCTCCCAAGCAGCCAAAGCCCCCATTATACAGTGGTACCTCAGGTTAAGTACTTAATTCGTTCTGGAGGTCCGTACTTAACCTGAAACTGTTTTTAACCTGAAGCACCACTTTAGCTAATGGGGCCTCCTGCTGCCGCCACACCGCCAGAGCACGATTTCTGTTCTCATCCTGAAGCAAAGTTCTTAACCTGAAGCACTATTTCTGGGTTAGCGGAGTCTGTAACCTGAAGTGTATGTAACCTGAAGCGTATGTAACCCGAGGTACCACTGCATTCCCTAATGCAGAGAGGAGTGGCTTTCTTTTTCTTACCCCAAAAAGGATTTTTTTCACTTCAGTATTTATTTCTCTGAATGGGAAAAAAATGTGGGAAATGATGGACCTTGTGAATGCTCTGGGCCAAAGTAACATCATTCCAGAATTTCTTAACACTGATTGCTTTTCAGAGAGTCAGATCTGGCTTATCCAGTTTTAAAGAAAATGGTATGTGGAAAGGAAACATTCTGTATGGAAAATAGCAGGAGAGATGGGCTTTAATGGGTGATTACTGATTTAAAAGTAAGGATTTGTGGGCAGACAAATAGGGTAAAAGTCTAGCAGGAACTGAAAATGAGCAGCCAGTGGGAAATGAAGAGGAAGAAAATTGGAAAAAAATCAAAGATAAAATGCTAAAATATTTTAAGTTTTTTTGAAATGTAGTTTGGAAACATATGTACTAATGAGCCAGCTAATAAGGGTGGGAAGTGAAAAATGGAGGAAGCAGGGTGGGAGGTCACTTTTAAATTTGTATGAAATTTGAATTAATGTGATGTTAAATTCATCAATTTTGAAAAGTAATAAAAATTAATTGGCAAAAAAGAAAGTAAGTAAGCATTCTAAACTTTGGTTTTAGTACACTGTGGCACCAAAGTGGGGGGAGTCGTAGAGTGCTGGACTAAAAACCCATGCAATCATGAACCTTAAACCAATAACTATCAGCCTAGACCACTTGACTGGGATGTTGTGACGAGATAGATGAGGGAAGACCCATGTACGTAACCATGTTATCCTTGGAGAAGAGGTGGAATAGAAATGTCATAAGTACAGTCATACCTCGGGTTGCGATCGCTGTCGCTTGCGCATTTTCAGGTTACAGACGCGCTGAAACCCAGAAGTACCGGAACAGGTTACTTCTGGGTTTCGGCGCTCGCACATATGCAGAATAACTAAATCGCACTTTGCGCATGTGCAGAAGTGCCGAATCGTGTCACGCGTGTGCGCAGACGCGGCGCTGTGGGTTGCGAATGTGCCTCCCGCACGGATCACGTTCGCAACCCGAGCTTCCACTGTACATAAATTATTGTTTAATGTTGATTTGAACAAGAAGATCTGAGAATGCAGTTTATAAACTGCAATTTCTGGAAGCTGCATTAAGGTTTTGTTTCGTTACACTAAAGTGGTGTATAAATTTTATGAACTCCTATCATGTTCAGTGCTGTAGATCACCATTACTGGGATTTCAAAGGCGGAATTGTCATCAGTGGATGCATTTAGACATAGCAGTAAACCATAGACCAGCTTTGGGTTTGTATGTAAGGTACCGTATTTTTCGCACCATAGGACGCACTTTTTCCCCTCCAAAAATGAAGGGGAAATGTGTGTGCGTCCTATGGTGCGAATGCAGGCTTTCGCTGAAGCCTGGAGAGTGAGAGAGGTCGGTGCGCACCGACCCCTCAAGCTCTCCAGGCTTCGCACACCTCTCTGCAAGCAGCGGGAGCCCAGCGCTGGGCTCCCGCTGCTTGCGGAGACTTGCCTGCATGCCGAAGCCTGCGCGCGCTGAACTCAGCGCGTCCAGGCTTCGCGGACCTCTCCGCAAGCAGCGGGAGCGCTCCCGCTGCTTGCGGAGAGTTGCCAGCATGCCGAAGCCTGCGCGCGCTGAGATCAGCGCGCCCAGGCTTCGCGGACCTCTCCGCAAACAGCGGGAGCGCTCCCGCTGCTTGCGGAGAGTTGCCAGCATGCCGAAGCCTGCGCGCGCTGAGATCAGCGCGCCCAGGCTTCGCGGACCTCTCCGCAAACAGCGGGAGCGCTCCCGCTGCTTGCGGAGAGTTGCCAGCATGCCGAAGCCTGCGCGCGCTGAGATCAGCGCGCCCAGGCTTCGCGGACCTCTCCGCAAACAGCGGGAGTGCTCCCCCGCCCCAGCCCCGCGCCTGGGGGGGAAATAATTTTTCCCCTTTATTTCCCCCCCAAAAAACTGGGTGCGCCCTATGGTCCGGTGCGCCCTATGGTGCGAAAAATACGGTAATAAATTTGGAGCCGAATCTGTAACAAACTTCCGTTTCCGATTTTGTCCAAATGTGGGAGGCTGGTTTATAGTAACAAGAGAGTTAGGTGTTTTGATAACAGCAATCAGTAGTTCGTTTCTCGAACTGGAACCTAGCCTGTTATCTCCTCGAGGGGCTTGGAATGCCTGGATACTAATCCTTGTTTTGATCAATTAAAGGGTATATCTTCCTTCCAAACCATGCAGGTTCCTTGTGTACTTCCTTCCGATTGCACTTGCAATTAAGCTACCTATTTTCCCCTGAGAGGCAAAGGCGTATGATGTAACTGCAGTTACTTTCAGTGCTAACTATGTCTTTTGATGAATTGTACGACATAGTGCGTAACAAGTGAGATAATTGCCTTTCTCTTTTGAGAATGTATTTCCCCACCCATTCATGAATGAATGAGCTGTTCCCCTCCCCATTGAATGCAGCTTATATCTTAAATGGAGAGATTCATTCAGCGTAACTAAACATTTTCTTCAAACATGGGCTTGATTCATATCTAACACCAAACTATGAGTGTCCAAATGATAGGGCTTTTTTGGGCTTCCCCTGATTTTTAATGATTTATTTATTTATTGTTGTACCCCCTTGCCATATGTCTGGGTTTTCCTGGACATTTTGCCAATTTAATAAAAATCCGCCAGGCTGCAGAATGGCTGCCCAATTCCTGGATGTGTCCGGGAAAACCTGGATGTATGGCAGCCGTACCAAATGAGTCTTGTGTTTGCATGCTCCCTGCTCCCCTCTCACACTTTATCTCTCTCACTTTCCCATTCATGCAGAGCATCGTCTGCCATTTTATCCAAAATTTGCAAACTATAGGGCAGGGTTTAGCTAAGGAGTCCTGCCAGTGGAAGCCCTGTTCAAGGACTTCCACTTGCACCACGGGGCTTCCAACCGCCTTGGAAGTTAGCTCTTGGGCAGTCAGATTTATCTAGTTTATATATCAAGGAATGAAACTTGTATGCTTCCCAGCATTAGAAATTTGCCAGGTGCATTTTGCATCTGGCTATTAGCCACTTGCGACCAAGTGACGATGACCAGGCAGCAGGATGGCACCTGACATCTTGGCCATCTGAAGGTGCATGCCCAGCAACACATCCTGTAGAATTCTCTCCACTATATTTTATCTGCATAATCAGAAGGAATTTCAAGAACCAAAACGTCCTATTGAAAAATACGACTTTCGAGCCATCAGGGCCCCCCAAATGGCTACTAGGCATTCCGTTTTGGTGACTGTAACCCTGGTTTAAGGAGCCATTTAGCACCTAGCTTATACATCTGAGTTTGTAACACTGATACTGTCCACCTTCTGGGGTTTCTCATGCACAGAAGTAACCTGGCCACAGTTATCCATGTCTGATGAACTCCACAATAGACCACCGCAACAACTTTTATGTGAGGCTTCCTTTTAAAGAGTTTTTGGTGTGCTTTGCTTTCCAGTATTCCTTAACTCAATACATTACATGTTTATTTCATTTTAGACAATTTATTTATTATAGAGAAATGTTTATCAACTTATTTTACTGTTTAGTTCTACTAGAATCAGAGATTCCCAAGTCATTGTCATAAAGGCAGAATTAACTTCCTGATGCTTTCACAAATGAGCACCCCATGTTCTTCTAACTCAGTGAGAACACTTTGAATTGATTTAACTAACATAGCATTTTGTCTTTTGTTTTTCTGTGTCCTCTAATCTCTAGCATTCATACAAGAACTGCATTATTATTTGACTGAGTCTGCACTTTCCCCTTGTTCTACAAGTATCTCATGCTGCATTCTAATCTGCCTGATAGTTAAAGGGGTGGATGGAAAAACCTGTTTCCTGGTCAAAACCAGTGTTAGAAACTCAGATATAAAAGCTAGACTCCAAATGGCCGCCCAAACAAAACGTCTAGTTACCATTTTGGGGCAAGATGGCTCTATTTTTCAAATTATGGAGTGACTGTGATTGATTCTCAGATAAACATCTGGCTAGTTCAGATGACAACCTTGAGCCTAGGTTAAGAACTTTGAAAACATAAAGAAGAAAAATCACTTGATCCAGGGACAGTCCACATATGTATTGGCCTATTCCGACCTCTTTTTCTTATTGGTGACTGCTCCTGCTCAGGCTGCACAGAAAAGGCATTTTGTTGTCTGAAATTCATTCCGATTGTGAGGATTAAATATAACTGATAGAATTCTACAGGGCGGGGTATTTGTGTGTGAAAACAGACCAGATCCAAGGATCCCCAGATGGTAGAGATGTCAGGCCTCATCCTGGTACCGAGGCATCTTCAAGTGGTCAAAAGCCAGGTGCTAAATGCCCCTGGTGCCTGGCTAATTTTGAACACTGGATTCAGCTGAAAGCTGAGTAAGCTCTCCCTGGTAAGCTATCCCTGAATAAAGTGAATGTGAAGGCATCAGTGTTAGAAATTGAGATGAAAGCTAGGAGCGAAATGGCGCCTTAAACCGAGGTTATGGGCGCAACAACGGAACACTGGAAGGTGTGTAGAGATGCCTGTCAACCCCTGCCCTCAGGAAAAGTGTTGGCACCAGGATGTACTTAGAGAAAGTAGAGCACAACTTGTGTGCAACTTTCATAACTTGCCAGGCGCATTTTGCACCAGGCTATCAGCCACTTGTTTACCTTCCCACTGGAGCGGTACCTGTTTTTATCTACTTGCACTTTGACATGCTTTGGAACTGCTAGGTTGGCAGGAGCAGGGACCGAGCAACGGGCGCTCACCCCGTCACGGGGATTCAAACGTTTCCGTGCGCTGCTCTGGTTCGCCAGAAGCAGCTTAGTCATGCTGGCCACATGACCTGGAAGCTGTCTGCGGACAAACACCGGCTCCCTCGGCCAATAAAGCGAGATGAGCGCCGCAACCCCAGAGTCGGCCACGACTGGACCTAATGGTCAGGGTCCTTTTACTTTTATCAGCCACTTGTAACCAAGTGAAGATGTCCAAGTGCCAGGATGGCACCTGACATCTCCACCATCTGGAGGTGCCTGCCTGGGGATCCTGGGATCTCGACTGTTTTCACACACCAGCAAAACATCCTGTAGAATTTTCCATGCTATATTTTATCTGCACAATGAGAACGAATTTCAGGAACACAAAAGGTGTATTGAAAAATCCAACTTTTGAGCCTCCTGGCCCCCAAATGGCAACTAGACATTCCGTTTTGGCAACTGTAACCCTGGTTTAAGGAGCCTTTTGGTGCCTAGGTAATATATCTGAGTATCTAACACTGCTTGTGTGGAAGAAGTGAAACTTTTTCTAGGTGGTGGGGACTGCTTCAGAAGCAAAGGCGAACTTGTATTGTTGGCTGTTAATAGGAAGTGGAGGAGGTATTCGAGCAGGAAATGTCAGTGGGGGAAAAGGCACACAGGCAAAGAGGACTGAATATTCAGTGATCTGAGAAGCAAGGACATGAGGGAAGAATGAGGAAAACACTGCTGACTTTGCTGGTTCACGTGACTGATAGAATCGCCATGTATTTTCAGGGTGACTATGGTGAAAAAGAAATGAAAAATGTTTACATTTTCCGAGGGTACTATAGTACCCTACCAGAAGTTGCCATCGGGTCAGGTTTCTAGATAGCTTTAAAAAATAATAATGCAGAAGTCTTAGATCAGTCTCTCTCCAGGTCATGCAAATATGGATGTAAGACCTCTGGGATTTCCAAACTTCCTGCTATTATAACAGGCCCTTCAAGTGTCCCTGTTTTCCAGGGACGGTCCTGGTTTCTGAACTGATCCTGTTTTCCATTAGAATGTCCCTATTTTCATCAGAAAAATATTGGAGGGTATGGAGTTATGCGAGGAGGTAAGGAGGAGATAAGTATATATACAACCTTTAGAAGACATCTGAAGGTAGCCCTGTATAGGGAAGTTATTTTTTAATGTTTTATTATGTTTTTATCTATGTTGGAAGCTGCCCAGACTGGCTGGGGCAACTCAGTCAGATGACCGGGGTATGTATGTATAATGTATGTATGTATGAATGAACAGGATGTCCCTATTTTCATCAGAGAAATGTTGGAGAGTATGTTATAAAGCCTCTGCAGGCACATTTTAAAATTTTATATATTCATTTTGTAATGAAATCATAGTTTTACTTAATTGTTGCAAGCCACCCAAATAACTACTTTGGGCAGCATACAGACACATAGTTAAATAAGCAAACCACTCACTGGTTTAATCTGGATGAATTTCATAAAAATCAACTGAAGAGTAGCTGAGTTATAGCAATTTAAAATGTCCGAAGCGCTGAACTTGCAACTGGTTTGTTGTTTGTTTTTTTAATGCCAAGGGACAGGGTTGGGGCAGCAGACTCCGGAGAAGTATTAGTGCATAGAGATGTGAGTTCTAAGCGATCAGAGTAAGCAAGACCGTGGAATGTATATTCAACTGCTCACCTGGTCACCATAGGCAACCACAAATTCTGCCTAGGCGAGTATGCAGAATTTCCCCCAGGTGAGTGTTTGGGCTGGCAAGAGAGGCAAGGATGCTCTGCAAGCCAAGCCCAATTGGTTTCTGCAGTGGAAGTAAAACTGCTTTTCCTCCCTCATCCTGGAAGCTGATCAGGCTAGCATGGCTGAGGCGTTCAGCATATTCTATTGCCAACCCCAGCTCACCTGCGAGCTAGGGGAAAACGAAGATGGCCGGCATGGCTGGAACCAGCTCGGGGGTGGGGGGGCGCATTTTCCTGTAGGCAGTGTTAGAAAAGGCAAAAAGGTAAAGGACCCCTGGATGGTTAAGTCCAGTCAAAGGCGACTGGAGTTGCAGCACTCATCTCGCTTTCAGGCCGAGGGAGCCGGCATTTGTCCACAGACAGCTTTCTGGGTCATGTGGCCAGCATGACTAAACCACTTCTGGCTCAAAGGAACACCATGACGGAAACCAGAGCGCACAGAAACACGGTTTACCTTCCCGCCACAGTGGTACCTATTTACCTACTTGACTGGCGTGCTTTCAAACTGCTAGGTTGGCAGGAGCTGGGACAGAGCAATGGGAACTCACTCCGTCACGGGGATTCGAACCACCAACCTTCTGATCGGCAAACCCAAGAGGCTCAGTGGTTTAGACCACAGCGCCTTTTAGGCAGTGTTAGAAACTGAGATATGAAAGCTAGGAGCTAAATGGAACCTTAAACCTAGGTAATGGGCGCAACAATGGGATGTCTAGGCATGCTTTTTTTTACAAGACGCCTAATGAACTGCAGCTAAAATATTATGTTCATTTTTCACATGGTCTAGTCCTTCCCATGCCCACCCCCCTGATATTCTTCAGAGGGTCTCTTCGGAGAGTAGCTGGAAGTGGGGAGGCAGAAAAAGATCATCCTTTCCTTCCACTCTGCAGTTTTAATCTGAAATCTTGGGCGCAACACTGCACCCAGAGCTCACAAACTAAAGAAGTGCACCTAGAACAATGGGAATTTCAAAACTGCCTGCAGGAGGGGTGGGGGAAGAGGGAGAAAAAGTTCCCACTGTGCTATCTGCAATAGCTCTCTGTTTGTGGAAAGCTCTCCCTAAGGAAGAGTTGGCTGGCACCTTCATTATAAACCTTAACCAGGCCTTTGGCTGATTGACATCCAATGCCCTTCAAAAATGTAATGAGGAGGGGGGATTTGTTTTTATTGTGTTTTTGTGTTCTTATATTGTGATTTTTTTTGTGTGCACTGCCCAAAGACCTGGGTATAGGGCGGTATACAAAAGTAATAATAATAATAATAATAATAATTAGTGGAGGAACTGGAAGATTGGGGCGACAAGGGGAAAGTCCGAGGGGAAAGCATGGCAGGAGCTACAAAAAAAATAAAAAATGGCCTGCTTAAGAGGGATAAAATTTCCTGCATTTCAAGATGAGGTCTATTCACTTTCCATTTTGATGCTTTAGATGCTGAAATTTGTACAGTACCTCAACCTTGACTCTTCTCTTTTACATTGAACTCCCTTTTTCTTTTCTCTTCTCTTTTTTCTTCCTTCTTTCTTTCTTTTTCTTTTTTCTTTCTGTTCCCTGAATTGTTCAGAAAGAGTTCCCAACTCTGCTTGGTGATGTGGAACAATTAAAAGATAATGCAGGCTTTGGCCATAGGCTTAGCAGTGGAAAATATTGTGGCTTAATTCAGACAAATTATGGTTGCTGCTGCAGCTGAGCAGATGTGATGCTATAAAATGATCTGATTAACAGCACGTTTATGAGACTGCCCAAACTGAACTGCCTTGAAATTGGAGTTTTTAAATAAGTTAATTTTAGTGAAATGGAAACGTGGAATAAATTGGCTCTTACAGGCATATTTTAAATTACGTTTTATGTGCGGAAAGCCTCTTGAAAGCATTGCTTGGATTTTGAAATACCTGCTCAGGGAATTCTACAAGGGTGGGAGATGACCAATTTTCCAGAAATTGTCGCTGCATGTTAGAATTCAAGATGGTCAAGTCTTGGTGTAGAAATCTGTGCATCTGCAGTAAAACATTCAACTGAAGCTGGGTTGCAGTCAGCAGATCCTGTTGAACCAGATCTCTATCTTGGAAAAATATCAGTGTGCACCCAACCTGGTTTATGCTGTAAACATCAGAGAGAAGGAAGGTGCATGTGCCTTTTGAGATTAGCTCTGTTCCAGCCTGGAGAATATAGGAAGAGCTACAAACAATCTTCCTCCAAAACACATTTGAATTAATGCTAATCTAGCTATGCCAGAGTCCTGGCTTTTAGCCCAGTGCCCTACTTTCTTGAGCGGGAAAAAGATCCTTAGAATGGCCTCCCCCTCCCTATTTTTATGAAATTTTAATTTAGGAGCATTCAGTGAAAGAGAAAATTTGCGAGGAATATGTGGAACTGGTAAAGTCGTGATACTTTAGTTTATTGGTTTCGCCAGTGTTGTACAGGTGTACAGTACGTAGAATTGAGTTATTCAACAACAGCCTTTGAGCATGCAGGGGGGGGGGAAATCATTATGTTAATATTAAGACTGGAATCCTAGGAGCTATTTTAGGCACAATCAAAAGCTTGCAGGCACCCTCTGGGAAATTGACTCTTCCTTTTTGAGAACTGGGCCCCTGTGTCATATACAGTATTGCAAAGTGCTTTTCAAATCTCTGTGGGATTTCAAAACTGTTTTGCATGCAGCATGGGGGACTATTCAAAGCAGTTCAGCACACAGAACTAGGTTTCGTTTTTTGCACCTTCTTGGTTTTGATAGTAGTACAGTTAGTTGGCGTCATTCTTCCTGTGCAAACATTTTTCACTGAGTGAGTGTATGCCAAATGAGCGCAGATGGTTTATTCTGATTCCCCCCCTTCCCTCCCTAGCCTTTATTTTTAATCCATACAGCATATAATCTATTTGGAATTGGTAGGTGCAAATAAATACAGCTCATGGTGCATATTCACAATTCAATTGCAATAGGAATGAAAATAGATACATTTATTGATTTCCATAGGAGAGTTCGTAGAGCACTTTTAATCTCTAACAAATCCCATGGCTTCTCTTTTTAATGTTCTGTAATGTTGCCTCTTCTTACCTAATAAAAGTTGTGCAGTGTTCCAAGAAAAACAGAAGTATGGTACTTTGGGTTAAGTACTTAATTCGTTCCGGAGGTCCGTTCTTAACCTGAAACTGTTCTTAACCTGAAGCACCACTTTAGCTAATGGGGCCTCCTGCTGCTGCCGCGCTGCCAGAGCACAATTTCTGTTCTCATCCTGAAGCAAAGTTCTTAACCTGAAGTACTATTTCTGGGTTAGCAGAGTCTGTAACCTGAAGCGTATGTAACTAGAAGTGTATGTAACCTGAGGTACCACTGTATGGGGCTCAGAGTGCCCAACCTAAAATGAAATGTATACAGATAACCCTTGCAGCCTCTTCTTGTATCCTGTCTTAGTTGCTTACCAAAATAATTTCTAAAAGTCTCCAGATTTTATTGCATGGTGAAATTATACATTTTTTATTCGGGATCATGGTGTTGTTATCATCAGCCCATTATAATGTTTTAACGGCACTGATTAACAAAAAATGCTCTGTTTGATTGTTCTAGTACAGTATAACTGAACGCTGCTTTTATCCCTTCATTCTCCTAGGGAGCTGGTTAAATGCAATTGTGTCAATAACGAAAGAAGGGCAACCATGAGAATAGCAGGTAAGAAGAACGACCACCTCGTTTTTTGGCTGGTGAAACAAGATACGTTAGTCTGCACGGATATGAAGATCTGTCCTCACAACGTTTCACAGTTCAGTTAATCATGAGTGTTTAGTTTTGAAATGGTCAGCTGTCATTTAATTCATTGGGACTATATGGCCAGGCTGATTTAAATTATGTGTGGTTTGAGGTGTATCTGTTTTTTCCAGGCCTGCTTTTCGTAGCATATTAGTATATTACGAATAGGAGCAGTCAGGAATGGATTTTGGTATGTTTAAGGTCTGGGAAGTTTTTCTTTTGTTATATAAATGTTTTTATTTCAGTTTTATAATACAAATGAATAAAAAGAGGAGCAAAATGCAACAGCACTATTCAGTGCAGTCATACACGTTCATGCCAGAATTAATACATTTCACCAGTCCATTTCTATAATAAAGTGCCATGTGTAAGATACGTATTTTAGAGGTATGTTGCAATATATATATATATATGGGGGGAAACCATATTTGATAATAAGCTCTGTATTCTTTATATTCTAATAAAATTTATTCAAAAGAAAGAAACACACGCGCAGAGCAAGGCTTGTTTTTGTGGGCCAAAGGCTCTTGTTCCTTTCCCAGCAGCGTTTAGGGTGTTGCTCTTTTTGATCTAGAACTCTTAGTCAGATGGCTTAACAAATGTGTTGTTGCATCAAAATAATAGCAGTTAATGATAACACATCCTTTTTTCGGAGCAGGAGCTGCGAAATTGGCGGTAGCGGTAGCTGTATTTCTGCTGACATTTTACGTCATATCCCAAGTATTTGAAATAAAAATGGACGCCAGCCTAGGGAACCTGTTTGGTAAGTGATTTGCTTCTGTTGTTTTCCCTGCATATAATTTCAGCCAGAATTAAGCTGCTAAACAGTGTAATCTTACACACATCTATTCAGATTTAATTCCCAATGAGTTCAGTGGAGCTTACTTCCTAGTAAGTGGATAGAGTTGCAGGCTAGGTGATTTATGCATGTTATAATACTGCTTTGAAAGAATTATTTCTCTTCTGAGCCTTGTGTTCTCATATATGCTGTGATGTTAAACCGTGCTGGGTGATTTTGTTTTGTTTTTGTTTTTTGCAAATTGCTTATCAGCAGCTGCTTTTATTTATTCTATTCTATTTTGTTTCATTTGTTGCTAATTTGTTAGTGTTTTGCTTCCTGTTTTATATACAGAAAAAAGTTTTATTTTAAATCTTTACTTATAGCAAATAAAACTTTATAGAACCTAAAATGGCTTTCTTTAATGAGCCAATAACTCAATCACACAATTTAGAATGTAGAAATATTAATTTGTAGGCAGTTATCCCATCCAGTAAAAATACTGTTCCGTGACAGCACGTTCTGCACTCAAACTGGAATTGTACAGCTTCTGTAGGCCAGCATTGTCTAACCTTGGAGAAAAGCCATAACTTTAAAGCTCTCTCTTTTATTTGATAGACATTGACGTGTTTTTTGTTTGTTTGAACGTGATTAAGGAATAATGTAAAATGTTATCTCTTTCAGCAAGATCACCACTGGAGCTACCTGCACGGCGTAAGTATCATACAGCAGGGTTTTTACTTTTTCGTGTTCTATGTTCTTAGTTCTTCTATAAACCCAAAATAAGATGCCCATGAGCCACAGGCAACCTCCAGCCTACTCTCTTATTCCAACTTTCCTAAGAATGACTAGACCACATGTGAATTTACACACAGTGGCAGAGCAGGACCTTAGGGGCTGGGGCAGAAAGCCTTGGTGGAGTGGTCATGACCCCTGGGTTTGAGTTTTGCTGAAAACCCTTCCAGCTACTAATGAACTGAAGCGAACTTTACCACCTAGATGGGGCCCTAGAAGGTACCTATTCTGACTCCTCCCTTTTCTTATTCCTCCTGGATGGAGACATTCTCACTTCTGGACTCGGGCTTACAATAAGGCCATTAAAATTGCTCAGGGGCATTTAACATTTGCTTTGATCACTTTTTCAAAGAGGTGACTCATCTCAGACATGGTGGCTCATCCTCTTGGCACTGTACTCACAATAATAATAATAATAAATTATAGACACACACACACAAATACATACACATACCACACATACCCTGCCCATCTGGCTGGGTTTCCCTAGCCACTCTGGGAGGCTTCCAACAGAATATTAAAAACAGGATAAAGCATCAAACCTTAAAAACTTCCCTAAACAGGGCTGCCTTCAGATGTCTTCTAAAAGTCAGATAGTTGTCTATTTCCTTGACATCTGCTGGGAGGGCGTTCCACAGGGCGGGCGCCACTACCAAAAAGGCCCTCTGGTTGGCTCCCTGTAACTTCGCTTCTTGCAGGGAGGGAACCGCCAGAAGGCCCTTGGAGCTGGACCTCAGTGTCTGGGCTGAATGATGGGGGTGGAGATACTCTTTCAGGTATACTGGGCCAAGGCCATCACTGGGATGGGTCAGGGCCAAGGCAGCAACAGCAAGGTTGCGGGAGCATCTGTGTGGGGCTGCTGAACCTGGAGTTCCCCTGACATCGCCACCTTGCGTCATCCTGACCACTGCAGCGCCGCCACTGGGAAGATGCCACTGCCTCCACCCCACCCTATATGAACCGCCACTGGAATGTTCAGATTTACACATTCTTTATGTTCTGCCCAGTGAACATTACAGTGAGCTATATCTTGACCCGGGTCCCCATTTTTTGCTGGACCAGGACTCCATCAATCCTAACCAGGATGGGCAATGGAAGCTGTAGTCCCAACAACATTTGGAGACTCAAGCTTGGGCTAGCCATTGCATTTACCTCCGTCCTTCTGTGTAATTTGTGGAGCCTGAAAAAGAAAGAGCCGTTGGGCAGCTCAGTTGGTTAGAGCATGGTGCTGACAATGGCAAGGTTTCTGGTTTGATCCCAGCTGCATATTCCTGCATTGCAGGGGGTTGCTTCCAACTTTATGAAATATCTATATCTCAGAAAGAATTCACATTCTGGAACGCATGAATTTGCACATGTCTGCTCTAGTATAAGTTGGTGGGGTAAAGGATACTGCTTTTATTTCCCAATTCTTAACTGTTAACATATTATTCATCAAGACAAGTGTGTAATTTTTTTGGCTTCACAAAACACTTTTCCAGATGATTTTCTTAAAAAAACAAACCCCACACTGTGGACTATCCTGTTGAAATCAATGTGTTCATGCTGTATAGTCTTTAGAAAGAAAGAGAAGAGAGCATCTGATGTTACATTGTTTTTCTGCTAATGGAATTTATTTTTCCCTCCAAAGCTACAAAACCCCCGAGATATAAATGTGGAACGACTAAAATTTGTCCAGAGAACCATTTTGCATTCAAAATGGCAAGTGGAGCAGCCAACGTCGTTGGGCCTAAAATTTGCGTAGAAGATAATGTGTACGTATCACCTGATTTCTCTTCTGTTGGTTTTTGGAAGGTAGTTTTGGATAATTTTCACCCTGGTCTTGAATAGAAAATGTACATTGCCTTTAATTTAGTTTGGAAACAAAAGGCACATTCCCTGAGAGCTTGCAATTGTTCCTGTACCTACAGCAGGCTTTAACTATATATAGTGTATTACCAAACACTATTGCCCATAGGAGGCATTCACGATTCCATTTCTGCTACCCAGTCAAGTTGATTTTGCTTAGGCAGACTTTCTTTTCTGATAGTTTAAATTACAAATGCAGGAGGAAGTGGGACATCTTTCATTAGTTCAATTTTTAATGCTGGCTGCTTTTTTCTTTTATACTTTCGGCGGTGCAAAATTTGTTTCAATGCTGGATTTTTTAATGTAATTAAGTGCCTTGGCTGCTGTTTTACATTGGATTGGCAGGATATAAGATTTCTTAATAAACAATATCTGATCCAGTCCAGGGAAAATGGGAAGAGCTGGTGTTTCTGGCACCAAAACGCATGGTGCGAGAGAAGGGTGGATGAAGCCTGTCTCTCTTTGTTTTTAAGCAGCCACATCCATTCTTCCAGTTTTGTGTTGACGTGCCAAACCGGCAGCGCGGAAAGTGGGAACAATAAAATTTATGGGTATCTTGCGGTTATGAATGTTAATGCGTGTATGTTCCACATGCTTCACGTAACTGTACTCTGTTAAGATAGTCTGTTTCTTGGATAACGTCATAAGACGTCAAGCTGGAGGCTACTCTTTTAATTGCAAAGGGTTTTACCCAGACTTGGGAGTCAGCTCTTGGTTGGCAGAATGGAGAAATGTGCAGATTTGGGCATTTCTTCCTGCATCTCCTCTCAACATGCTTTAGTCCTTCCAGGGACGCGGGTGGCGTTGTGGTCTAAACCACAGAGCCTCTTGGATTTGCTGATCAGAAGGTCGGCGGTTCAAATCCCCATGATGAGATGAGCTCCCGTTGTTCTGTCCCAGCTCCTGCCAGCCTAGCAGTTCGAAAGCATGCAAGCGCAAGTAGATAAATAGGTACCGCTGTGGTGGGAAGGTAAATGGTGTTTCCATGTGCTCTGGCTTCCGTCACGGTGTCCCGTTGCACCAGAAGCAGTTTAGTCATGCTGGCCACATGACCCAGAAAGCTGTCTGCGGACAAATGCTGGCTCCCTCGGCCTGAAAGCGAGATGAGCACTGCACCCCATAGTCACCTTTGACTGGACTTAACTGTCCTGGGGTCCTTTTAGAGGGTCCCCCCACCCCTCTACAGGTTTAAGGGAGACCTGGGAGGACTTGGGGGAAGAAGGAATTGCCAGAAATGGCTTCCTGCCCCTTTCCACTGACAGAAGCCTTCCTTAACCATCAGCAGAGTGACACAGTTGGATACACTATTGTCACTTTTCACTGTGATTAAAATGGCATTGTAAGATTAGAAGCATTTGTGACCATGGGGCAGCCGCTTTCCTCCGTGTGGCTTCAACTCATCATCAGAGTCAGTAGCAGAACTTTCCCCACCCACCCCCACTTAAGTATACAAAACTTGAAGTCCATTTATGTAAGATTAGTATCCAGCACATTAACACACACACATATATATATATCTTTGCAGATTGTTTTGCTTGGCACAGACCATTTTCCCTAGTGTTGTTAGTCAGTCTCATACTCTGCTTTATAATGTACCAGGATGAAACCTAAGCTGTCCATACTCGCCTGTGTTTTTGTATCCTGGATGCAAATTTACTGTGGAATGCAGGAGATAATGTCAAGGTTTAAGGACGGATTTGTTCTAGTGATTAACAGCCATACCAAATATTTGCATGGTTTCCTTACTGTTCTGCTATATACACCACCATCCCAAAAGGGCTCAGCCCTGCCAGTCCAATGCTAGCCTTACTCGGAGTAGACTGATTGAAATTAATGAACATGACTAACTTAGGCCCATTGTTTTTAATGGATCTTAATTGGATTTATTTTTCGGGGGGGGGGGGCATTTCTGGCCCAGCTTCTCCGGAGTCCCTGGTCATCTGCTTTCCTCTTTCAACTTTGAGAGTTATTGGAAAGAACAAATTGGTCTTGCATTCTTGTGCATGTTCATATTAAGAGTTTTCTTCTTCTTTCAATCACTATTTCTCTCGAAACTTCTGGAGCCATTGTTTGGCCTCCTTGCTCCTTTGCCCTTTCACCCCAACCAGTCAGCTGGCTCCAAAGCTTCCAGATTGATTTATTTCACTGCAAGATTAGATTACTTATCCAAAGGCCTGAGTTGTGATCTGGAACCTCAGGTGACACCTGAGGGACTTACGAAGCAGGAGAGGAAGTGTTTATTGATGTATCTGATGAGGTTAATGTCCTCCTTTAAGTGCTTCCTCCATTGTTTCATAAGTTAAGATGGCATTCAGGCCGTGCTGAGCAGGGCTGCAGGGTCCCTTTTAAGGCTTGCAGCTTGGAGGCTGCTTTCAGATCTGGCTCTTTAACTGTGCATCCCCAAGTTCACCTGTGTCACACAGTGTCTTTCTAAAAGCTCAGTCGCAACACCTGGTGGCGTCCTTACCCAGGTCATCCTCTGTTGAAATGTTAAACCATTGTTTCTCAAACTTGGGTCCCCAGCTCTTGTTGGGACTACAACTCCCATCATCCATGACCGCTGGTCCTGCTAGCTATGGATGATGGGAGTTGTAGTCCAGCAACAGCTGGGGACCCACGTTTGACAAACGCAGTGTTAATCGTACACTCTGAATGGAATTTCAGACCTTGAAATACTGTCCAGCTTCCTTTCTACCAACACTTCGGCAAGAAACCTAAAGTGATGCATTGCTACCCCCTTGTGGTAAATCCTATGCATCACAGTAGCTAACTCACGACGGAATTGGTAAAAAAGCAAAACCCAACACCTGTATCTTAAAAATGAAATACAATACTTGGCTCACAAATGCTGTTCTGCTGTGACAATCTGATGGTCCATAAAGGACATCATGTGTGCTGAACCCAAACCATAACCCAGCAAAGGCCATATCAAGAGTATTTTCTCTTCCATAGCCCAGCTCTTGTTTCAGTTTCTATGCTCTGTAAGCTAGTGCCAGAAAAGCTGCTCTGTAGATGGACCTGTTGTTTAACAGGAAGTTGATTAAGATGGTGCATGTTCTTCTTCTTATAATAATAGGAGGTTCTCTTTTCCCAGAAATGGGACATGGGTTGGGTTAATTAGTCAGATTTGCTTAACTTGAAGAATGTGTGTTAGTTAAAGCTGTATATTTTGAGATTGGCTAGATGAGTCTCACTGCTGACAGTGGAATAACTGGTCTCCCTGAATTGTAGCTTTTCAAAGTAGACCCTGGCTAGACTCCTCTTGCATATTAGATCAGATGCACAGTCTAATTTGTTATGCTGTCTGCCATCTGTAATAATTTAAAGTGATGATGGAAAAAGAGCCAACATTTCCTGTAGCAGTAAGGTGTGCAAATTTCATTTAGCCCAGAGGGGAGAAGTTCACATTTCTTACAGGACGTCATTAGAAAGTATACTGTACTCTACACAACCTCCAATTGGCAGCAGGGAGTTGGAGAGGGGGAAAGCTTGTCATAATTCCCTTTCTCTGCGGTTTTTGTTTCAGGTTGATGAGTGGAGTTAAAAACAACGTTGGAAGAGGGATTAATATAGCTCTGGTCAATGGTAAGTGACTGGTTTGGGGTTTTTAAACTGTATCAGCGTTCTTATATTAATGTTACAACTATTTCCAGGCAAGTAGTAAGGAAGCCTGAATGTCAGCACAGAGAATTAATCATAGTAGAAGGCAAATTTCACATTTGGAATGACTGGATCTAGCTGCAAATGAACAATCAGTGGTAACTTTCAAAAGAGGCTAGCATGACCTGCAACTAAATGTTGCAGCATAGAGTGGTCCTGTTCAGGGTCCTTCCAGAATAATTCCATTCCACTCCCCCACCACCATTCCCTCCCCTGCTTTCCCCACAGAACATGCCCAGTCCTCATTGGGGGGGGGTCTTCATCTGGTCCGCCCCCTTGCAAACCTTGGGTTTCTACCAGCGCTACTGATAACCTCCCTTCTTTGTGTGTGAATGGCACCATTTTGCCAACATACAGATCTACACTTGGAAAAAGAGTGTATATGTATTGACTCTTTCCTTGAGAAGAAAAATACAAGGTCTGGCTGGCACTGGTTCTCGCTTTGTTAACTGAAAGGTTTTATTCGCTCCTTCCTTCATGGCAGCTGACAGCACCGAAACAAAATCACAGTAAAACTTATAAAAAATTGATTGGATCCTAGCATGCTCTTGCCTTTTTGTACTTGCTGAAGTCATTAGAAATAATTTCAGAAAGTGGTTGCTGCCATCACCCTTTGCAAAAACCGTAATAACTTGGGTGACTCTGAGCTGAACTGTTGCCCGTTGCTTCCTAGGATGTTGTCCTCTAGCAGTCCAGCCCCAAATGGGCAGAGTTTTGGGGGTATTCCTGCTAATTACCTACTTCTTAAAACCTTCATGAAACCCTAAAACAGTTCTGATTGTGGTTTTTTTGTAGTTTACACGGTGATTTTGGTTTGCTAATGAAACTGTTGGCCAATACAGTGGTGCCTCGCAAGACGAAATTAATTCGTTCCGCAAGTTTTTTCTTCTTGCGAGTTTTTCTTCTTGCGAAGCACGGTTTCCCATAGGAATGCATTGAAAATCAATTAATGCGTTCCTATGGAGACCGCTTGCCAGGCTGGCGGTGCGGAGAAGGGCTTTTCTCCCCACCGCAAGCCTTCAGGACAGGTACGGGAACAGAGGGGAAGGCGCGCAGCGCTTCTCCTCTGTTCCCGGGGCTTGCGGTGGGAGGAGGGTTTTTCCTCCCCACCGCCAACATTCAGAACAGCATTCTGAATGTTGGCGGTGGGAAGGAAAACCCTCCTCCCACCGCAAGTCTTCAGGACAGCCATCCGAAGGCTGCCGCGGGGAGAAGGTCTCTCCGCCCCACCGCCAGCCTTCGGAGGAGCCTTCCGAAGGCTGGCTGCGGGAGGAGGTCTCTCCGCCCCACCGCCAGCCTTCGGAGGAGGTCCGAGGACAGTGGGGAAGACGCGCTGCGCTTCCCCGCTGTCCTGGAGATTTCCCTATGGGCTTTCGTCTTGCAAAGGAAGCCCATAGGGAAATTCGTTTTGCGAAGCGCCTCCAAAACGGAAAACCCTTTCGTCTAGCGGGTTTTTCATCTTGCGAGGCGTTCGTCTTGCGGGGCACCACTGTAGTTCACTTTTCTGTCCCCAAACATAATCTAATCTTTGTGTGTATACTGTGATTAAATCCAGCACTGCATCCCTGTTGTAAGCAGCCTACTCCGATAACTTTGTTAAAAATCTTTACAAAATGACAACTTGCATCTGTCAGTGTTATATTTTTTTAAAGAAAAAACAACTAATTTGGAGGACAATTTCAGTGGAGGAGGACATTAGGCAAAAGCTTAGCCAAAGTTGTGTGTAATGGCTTTTAACATTCCAATAATCATTAGCTTTAAAAATGTGGAAATCACTCGTGGCCTCTGCTGGTGATGGCTAAAGTCAAGCAATGGCCAAAGATGGAGGCATCCTGTACACTTAGCCAGATCCTGTCGCTGGTTGGCAGCTGTGTTAGAAGCCCACTTTGCTTTGTTATAAGCACAACGGTGCAGTGCCTTTTGAAGGGGCTGTTTGCAGCTTCCATGTGAGCAAAATCTGTTCACTTTATCTGTAGTGGTTTTCGAACGTGCTATTACGTTTAACTTACTTATTAATCCTTTTCTAGGCAAAACAGGTAGCATGGTGGATACAAAATTCTTTGACATGTGGGGTGGAGGTAAGTGCTGGAATACTTGCTTCTTATATTAAAAAATCAGTATAAAATGAAAGTAGTTAAGCGAGTTTTCCTGCTCAGATGTTGAAAGAAGAACTTTGAATTGAAAATTGCATTTTGATTTAATAATAATAACAATCTCAGAATCTAGACATTTGAAACTTATTGGCATTGCTAGGTTGTTTGCAGACTTGAAATATAAAATCTCCCATCAGCTATCAAATATGTTATATGCTGGCAGGTGTGTGAGCGAAACTGAATGATCTCTGCATTTTTAGCTTGTGCAGATTGCTGAATAGGGAGCTGGGCATTTAATTGGATTGATTCATTTAATGGCATGATTGATTGATTGATTGATTGATTGATGTACGGTGGTGGGGAAGAATGAGTTGATTTTCTTTTGCTTCATTGCGTATCAGGTTTGTTTGTTAAAATGTGAAATTTATACTTTTTAGCTCATTTTCATTTTGAATTATTTTGCTTCCTGATCTTTAGAGGATGCTTGGATTTAGTCCTTTACAATGGATTTTCCTTGCATTTTTTTCGCAGCTGATTTTTATGTGGCAGTGTTGATTTTGATACTGACGAGGATGCTCTATTTAGTTAAGTTTTATAGAACGTAGAAATTGTCTCCTTTTTGTTTTGGTATCATTTGCTGTTTATTTGAGATGTCTTAACCTATGTTGTAAACCGCTTAAGAGTTTTGTTTAACTACGAGAGGTATATAAATGGTCCAAAAACAACAACAAAACAACAACGACAACCATGCTTCTGAAATCCACACAGCAAAAGGCTGGGTGTGTTACGGGTGTACTCTCAGCTCACAGCGGGAAATGGAAAGAACTAGAGCCATGCATGGAATGGAGTGTGTACCTAGAAAGTGCCCCCAGAAGATCACAGCTGGGGAACCTGTGTCCCTCCAGATGTTGTTGAACTACACCTCTCTACTTTTGGCTGGGGCCAATGGGGTTCCAGCAACATCTGGATGCTACATGTTCATCATCACTATGGTAGCTACAGTAGGATTTTTGTAATTGGTGTGCAGGAGTTCCATAGTAGACAAATAAATGTGGATAGCATTCCCCGGTTGCAGGAAGTTAAAAACATTAGCATATACCATTGCATATTGGCTGTCATTATCATCAAATGCTAAACACCATGGCATGTCACCTATCACTACTGTGAAACGCCAGAAATAGAAATTTTGAGCAGTCTGCAAATACATGGCATCGAAATTTCGCAAAGAACATTCAGAGGTAATTCTGAAACAAAAATTAGTTTGGGCTCTTAATCCCAGCAACATTGCTATTTTCCATCGCATAACTTCTTTGAAAGGAAGTCCAATGTAGAAATTTTAGCACTGCATGCGATTGTGACTGTGTTGTGCTAAACTTCTGTTTCGTTTAGATGTCGCCCCGCTTATTGACTTTCTGAAGACCATTAAAGATGGAACAATCGTATTAATGGCAACCTACGATGATGGCGCAACTAAGTAAGCAGTTGCTAAGACCACCCAAAAAAAGAGGGTTGTTTACACATAGGGAATCAGTCATATGGCTAAGGACTAAGGCAGCAATGTCTTGTCAGTTGCTGTAGTAGCAGTGGAGGACACCATTTCTCCAAATGTTTGACATTCCTAAGGCCATTTCCCCAATCTGTAGGAGGCGGCTGAGCCTAAGCATTTGTGGGGAGGAGAGGATACACTTTGCGAAAGCGTGGAGATCAAGGTAGTGGGGTAGGAGAGCAGGAAAAATAATAACCACATTTTGCAACCAATGCAAATTCATGTATTGCAGGGGGTTGGACTAGATGACCCTCATGGTCCCTTCCAACTCTACAGTTCTGTGATTCTATAGACAAGTCTGAAAAGCCCGGGACCCAAATTTTCATGCTATGGTGGCTCATTTACCAGTAACGTATTTAGCATTAACATTCGATTCTGACCGAACTAAACCTCCTGATGTATACTGTTCTCCAGTGTCAGGTGTGAGGCTGGTAGTTGTGGTTTTGAGAAAATGACCTTGTGGATCTAATTAGGTCCGTGGCCTGATCTAGCTATATAAGCAAGCAAAATGACTAGGAAAATCCCTGAGAACTTGAACGCAATTGCCCTTGAATAGGTCATGCCTCTGGAGTTTACAGCTGGGAGCAAGGAGAAGGGGTAGTGGCCCGAGAGAGGCTAGGGTAATTACCGTATATACTCGAGTATAAGCTGACCCGAATATAAGCCGAGGCACCTAACTAATTCTACCACAAAAAACTGGGAAAACTTATTGACTCGAGTATAAGCCGGTTCACCACACCACAAACCTGGTGGTGGCGGCAGCGGAGGAGGAAGGAGCAGCCCAAAAGGACCCTCTCTCGAGTATAAGCCGAGGGGGGCTTTTTCAGCATAAAAAAATGTGCTGAAAAAGTCAGCTTATACTCGAGTATATACGGTAGATGAAATACATATTTTTCTTCAATGGCCATGGAAGTTTATCTTAAAGCATTGGCATCCAATAGCATCCATCTGTATCAAAGTGAAGGCATCACTGGACTTGAATTGTATCATTTTGCCCAAGTAAACACAAACTTGAATGGCACATGAATCAGAATGGTTATTTGAATCAGTTGCGTAGATCGCAGACAGCCAGTGTGACCTCCCCCCCCCCCCCCGAGGTTGCTGCTGTCATCATCGCTGACATCTGGTCATGCTGGTTGTGGCAGATGAAAGTTGCACGCTCAGAAGCCAACCCATTGGCAACCCATGGTTAATACAGCCAGGACCTTATCAGTTCATTTGATATTAACCCTTTTGAATCTTTTCCAAGGCTTAACGAAGAATCACGGAAACTAATATCTGAACTAGGAAGCACATCCATCACGAACCTTGGCTTCAGAGACAACTGGGTCTTCTGTGGCGGGAAAGGAATCAAGACTAAAAGCCCATTTGAACAGGTTTGTTCCCAGGTTAACGTTTGGAAGCGCCATGTGGAGTCCAAGACTCAGCTGACGTACCTTGGCCTCCACAGGCAGCAGAATGAATGTGCTTGTAGAATCCTGAGATGATATGAAGGACTGCACTGCTTCAGACTGCAGACAGAGGATGCCCATTTTAATGTTTCTGCATTAAAAACATTCAACCAACCAACCTTCCTGTAACTAGAAATCCAGCACTTTAAGAGAGAAAAGTTTTAACTTTGCAGGCTTTCTGTTTGCAGGAAGTGTTTAATATAGGGAAACATGGAGTGGTTTCCACCTGCAGAATGAAATGCTGTCTCCTGTTCTGCCATCCCAGCATTTTAAACACCTTACTCTGCTGCAAGAAGTCTCAGTAATAGCTTTTGCCGTAATCCGAAAGCACATTGAATTTCCACTGCTCACCCTGCGAGGGAAGTTGGAACTTGCCGTTTCTGTAACAGATACGCGAACATCTCAGATAGTGCTCACGGTTTTTGCATTTCCTAGATCATATCTGCATTGCTTTTAACGGGCTCTGAAAGTTAGCCTCAGAGCACATTCCTCCTCTTCTCTATTGCAGAGCTGTAGAAATGTATGCAAACTTGGAGCTGCTGTTATAACATCTGCATTGATTTGAATTTTCCCTTTCATTTGGTGCAATTGGAACGTTTAGTTCAGTTCTGTTACACACAAGTTTCCAAAAGCCTCTACCTTTCATGTTTCAGGCACACCAGCAAGTTAAAGTGTTTGCTCCATGATTGCTTCCTTATCATTTTTTAAAAAACAAAATGGAAGGCTAGAATATAGATTTAAAAAATAAGTGTTTAACCTTTGACCAAGGATAGCGTAACTAGGTGTCTTACCGTTTTAATAGCTCACTTCCAAACACGTTGGGGCTTGTAGAGTAAGCCTTATTATACCAGTTGTGACATACGTGGTTATGTGTATATTTTCAAGATCACAGTAGATGAAAGGAGACAATGTAAAAAAGTTTTTATTTCGTAAATGTGTGGGGTCCTTGCTGAAAGCCAATTATCGCTTTAGTATTTTGACTGTTGCAATTGTCCCCACCCCACCCCCTTTGCAGCATATTAAGAACAACAAAGACACAAACAAGTATGAAGGATGGCCAGAGGTCGTGGAGATGGAAGGCTGCATTCCACAGAAGCTGGACTGAAGGCATTGTTAAATGGACATTTACAGTGCAAAAGGACATTGGAGGGAAAATGCACTTTCTGCTGCTGTTGGGTAGAGAATACTCTGTATGGAGGAAGAAGAATTACTATGTATGGGCACATCCCATCCAGGCTAGTATCTCGCTCAAGGCCCATAAAAATGAATGGGAGCTGAGCAAATGAGCATGGTGAATCGCGCAATTCATTTTTAAATGGGGCTTGTGCAGGGATTTATCCGGCCAGATTGTGCCCCATGTAAATACTCTCCAAGCATGTTTCCACCTTAGAATGTGCATGGGCATTGACATTTTCGAAAATCCGATTTATTTATTGTCAAAACAGAGAGCCTTCTTTTGGTGTAAATGTGTACATAGGCCCAGGTCAAGGAAATTACTCTTTCTAAGCATCTGCCTCCTATCCTTTTACTCCCCCCCCCCCAAAGCACAATGTTCAGGTTATTTTATGGTAAATCTCTTTTAGAACTACCAGCATAGGCCATTAAATGTACCCAATAAATAACTGAACTGATCCTGAGCTATGTTGTAGTTTGCTCAAACAATGGTGACGTTGGCTGCAAGTGCATATCTAGTGGGATATGCCAACCTTAGCCAAAAATGCGAACTTATATTTATGCTCTGCCTCTTTGAAAGCAGCATTCTTCTGTGATCCCTCCTCCTTTTCAGACCTTCGGATAGGTGAAGGTTGAGTGTTGAATACAAAATTGTAGGCTGCTATAAGAAGCACAATTAAACCCTTTTAAAATGAAAACCAATGTTATATCATTGCGTTCGTTGCTATTGTTAGATTATCTGTGGCCCATGCTTCTGGTTAGCAAAACATACTGCTAATAGAGCAGGATAATGTAGTTGCTTTGTGTCTGTGTGTGTTCAGCTAGACATCTTTTAAAGTTCTATAAACCACCAACCGCGACAATTGCTTTAGATAGTATTGGAGAGAAACCCACCATTGGCAGTTAGTGTTATTCTGGAAGCAAGCAATTGCATGTTAAAAAGTAGACTTAATTTCTATTAGGAATTAAACTCAGCACGCATCAGCCAACCTGGGCAGTTTTGCTACCTATCCTACAAGTAAAAAATTGAGGAAAGGGGTTGAATATTTTGGGGAAGGGAACTCTTACGGAGCACATCTATATTATAGGACTGAAAATGTTGCCAATTGAATAGCCCGCTTTAACGATAGGGTTTAAAAGGCAGACCACATCTTTAATGATATTTGATGTTCGTTTATGGTGCATTTCATCACTCCCCGGCAGGTGTGGGCATCCTATCGGTACTGATGGTTTGGAAAATCCATGTGCCACATTTTTTGTGACTAGGCTGTAAAGGGCTCTAAGTGTACAGTGCATAGCTCTGGCAATCGCTAGAATCCACAGACCACTTGTCCCCCCCCCCAAAAAAAACCCCATTCCTTCTCTTCCTGCTGTGCCCCCCCCCACAAAAAACACCTCCAGGAAGCAGAAAGACAAGCTTCTTCCACAACTTGCTGGTACTTGGTGAGAATTGTGGGCCCAGTGTTCCTAAAAGTGACTCAGGCCATTTGGGTTCTGCTTTGTAGTGGGGGGGGGGGGTGCGCGCAGTGGTGCTAATTTCTGCAGTCCTCCACTGGGGTTCCAATTTGGGTGGGTTTTTTTAAGACTTGTACACAGCTCAGAGGCAGTGAATCTGCAGCCCTTCAGATGTAATTCAGCTACAATTACCGTCCCACCCCCCCACTGGTCTTAGAGACCTTATCAAAGTGTAATATAATTTTGATGATGTGTTTGCTGTAGGGGATCAAGTTATACTTCTGTGTACAGTCTTGTCAAGTCTGCGCTGTGTTGGCAGATAGGGTTAGCCAACCTTCCCCGCCCCGACAGTAGGAGCATTTTAAAACCAAGCAGTTGACTTGGTTACTGAGAGTTGCAGTTGGACTAATCAAATATTGTTTGCACTAAAGATATTAAAGCAATACTGATAATTATGACTTAAAATAGTTCAGAAGAGCCACCCAACTTTCCAAACCAAGAGCTGGTGACTGGAATCTGAGCTGCTTTACTGTTTTAACCTGTTCATACCATGTTTTTTCTCCCTTCTTCTTAGCAATTTACTGTAGTCTAGCAATAAAATGCACCCTCAACAGTCAAGGCAATTATTTGTAAATACCATGCAGATTTGTTGTTCATGTTCAGAAGAAATAAAACCACATTTCCGAGTATTATATTTTTTCATCAAATAAAAGTTTTTAAAACCCACGACCAAAAGTTTTATGGGCTCCACCAGAAGCCCATGTTTTTACTTGGTGTACAAAGATGCTGAAAGCCTGCCTTAGAAAGGTGAAGCACAAATGTGACAAACCCAAGCATCAATCCCCCTACACGAAAAGCAGGAAGTCCTGATTGGCTGCAGCTCTGCTGAGAATCCACACAATCTCTTTGAAAAGGGAGTTTGATGCTTGCAATCTCTTGGACGTTGATCCCTGGGATCAGGAAGTATGAAAGCCACACTGTAGCTGCTTCATGCTTACATTGTGCAAAGCATGCTAGCCGTGGACATCTGCCAGGGAAATCCTTCTGGGTGTAGGTTTTTCTATACCACAAAACCTCCCTGCGTTCTGGAACCAACTAGGGTTTCAGTGGGAAAGCCTATATGTGTAGGCGTCTCCCTGCAGATGGCCCTGCCTAAGGCTTGGACTTCAAAAGTGATGCATATGTAACAATAAATAACTTTATTCAGTTAACAAAAGTGAAAGAACATGGTCATATTTTAAGTATAAAGCAATGAAATACAGCACCTTAAAAAAGTAAGCATATTAGATGGAAGTTGCTTGGCTACCCCATTCAGTTGCTCCACCTGCAATAATCTTACTCATTCTCCCGTTGAGTCTCTGTTTGTGCAGATGCCACGTGAGCGGCCTGCATCTGCTCTCAAACCCATGTGATGAGTTATAAAAGATCTAAAAACCGCCTTACCAAATGAGGAAGATTAAGCTTGTCGCCATCAAAGACGAAGGGGTAGGATCCAGATTTAACCATACTTCAGGCAAAAACCACTGGAATCAATGGGATCTAAGTTGGTTGTGGTTAATTTAAGTTCCCACCGATTTCAGTCTAAGCATGATTAGTTCTGGATCCAACCCTAGAACCACACTGCCAGATCTACACACACTTGCAAGGGAAGAAGTCTCATTGATCTCAGACTTGCTGCTAAGAAGCCATGCACGAAAAACCAACAAAAGCTTTATCTCAGTTCTAGAAATTTAACAGGCTTAAATAAAACACTGGATGCGAACACGCATAACTTAAATACATGCACTATATAAACTTTTAGTCATATCAAAAATACAAGACATTTAAGCACAGATGCTTTCCTTCAAAGCTTCCATTTACATAAAAATTACCATGACATCACCCTTCATTTTTGTGGAAGTATAATCAGTCCCGAAAGACACTGTTGAGGCTGCCACCCCTATGCATGCTTAGCTGGGAGTCAAAACCACTGAACTCGATAGGATCAGAACAAGCAAGCATAGGAATGAGCCGCGTTAAGTAGTGGGTTTCATGTGCATATGTATTCCAGCAGTTCCAGGAAGCCAACCCACATGTGCATAGCATTTAGGGTTTTATGTACCACACAGTGGCTGCAAAGCAAGATCTGCAAGAGCTAATAAAAATTCTGAAACTCGAGGCTTGCCCAATTCCGCCAGTATTTCTTCCCGTCAATAGTGCTGATGTTGACAAAACGCTGCTCGGGCTGCTAAGTAGATATATGAGCCAAGCTCAGTGGCTAAGCCGGCATATAAGATAACCAGTTGAGGGATTATAACCAGATGCAAATAAGTCCATTCAAATCAATGAGATGTTTCCACAAAACCGCCCATGATTCAGCAAAACAGGCCAATGCATAACACCAAACAGGGCAGTCAGCTGCCAGCTCTGGAAGATGGAAGGGGATCACTAGCCATTAAAGCAGGGTGGTTCAACAGGGATTCAAATTTGGAGCGCAAGACTGTCTTCCTTGATCCACACTCACTTGCCCCCCCCCCCAAACATATGTGACATCAGGTTGTAGCAGGTAGCGATGTGGCTTTCAATGCACCATTAGGAGCCTTAGAGCAAGCTGATTGTGCATTGGCAAACAGGTTTCCTAGGTGGCACTTGCTCCCGTAGTAGCTGATGTCTGCAGGCAGATTTTGGAACTGCCACCCATCGGCTATTGGGTAAAGGTAACGTTCGAGGAGCGTGAAAACACCATGCAAAGCTCTTTTGCAAATCCTGCACGGTGCTTTGAAGTCCTAACTTTGGGACTTCAAAGCACCCAACTACCTGACATCAATGTAAGGTCGTGTGTTGACGGGTGGGCAGCCCTGTCCACCTGTGAAGTTTGATCCAGTAAGAATCTGCAGAACCAAAAGTTCACCACCTGAGAATCACTTTCCCCTCACGCATCTCTTCCCATAACAACCAGAAGTCATGATCCAGGAAAGCATGCACAACAGACCTATACAGTCAGATTTTCTGCTGTTCTTAGAAAAAAGTCCCATGCCATCTCACTGAATTCAATTCAGAGCTGCTCCTGCTGTGCAACAGATTAACCTACTGTGGTTCATTGGTGGTGATTCTATGATACATAGAGGTTATCTGGTCCAGGCAAGATCTGCAGTGCAGGATCAAACAACAGCATAAACCTTCGCTTGAACCTCTGCTTGAATGCCTCCAGCAATGGACAGCCCACAACTGTCTGAGACTGCATATTCTGCTATTGAATGGCTCTTAAGAAAGGCTTCTCTTAAAAACTTTAGCCGAAATCTCCTTCCCTACAATCTCACTGCTGGTCCTAGTCCCATCCTTTGGAACAGTGGAGAAGAAGCCTGTTCTGTCTCCTGTATGACATCCCTTCAGATATTTGAAGGCTTGAACTTAATCATCACTCCTTCAAGCAAAACATACCCAACTCTTTACCCAACGCATTGCACACAGAACTTGGTTTCCAGATCCCTCACCAGGTCCACCCTCCTGTAGACATGCTCCCCATTGCACGGATTCAAACCGCCGACCTTCTGATTGGCAAAACATGCTCCAGTTGGACAATGTCCTTAGAAACAATGGCACCATTCACAAAGCAGGAACGCCTTGACTTGCCTTTTTTCACAGCACAACTTTACCCATGACTAATCAGAATGGATGATTTTGAATTCTGGTGCTGGAGGAGACTCTTGAGAGTCCCATGGACTGCAAGAAGATCAAACCGATCCATTCTTAAGGAAATCAGCCCTGAGTGCTCACTGGAAGGCAGATTGTGAAGCTGAGGCTCCAATACTTTGGCCCCCTCATGAGAAGAGAAGACTCCCTGGAAAAGACCCTGATGCTGGGAAAGATGGAGGGCACAAGGAGAAGGGGACGACAGAGGACGAGATGATTGGACAGTGTTTTCGAAGCTACCAGCATGAGTTTGACCAAACTGCGAGAGGCAGTGGAAGACAGGAGGGCCTGGCGTGCTCTGGTCCATGGGGTCACGAAGAGTTGGACATGACTAAACGACTAAACAACAGCAACAAATCAGAATGGGCCTTACTTCCAAGTAAATGGGATCACAGCCTCAAGTCATCCATATTGGATAAGCTAAAAGAGCCAAGGTAATTTAGAATCAGTAGGTTGGTGAACCAGATTAAAAGTGTTGATCTGCCTTAGTAGCTCAGATGGCAGAGCAAGAGACTCTTAATCTTAGGTTTGTGGGTTCTAGCCCCATGTTGGGCAAAATATTCCTGTTTGCAGGGGGTTGGACTAGATGACCCTTGTGGTCCCTTTCAACTCTACAATTCTATGATTCTAAGACATTTCTTCCCATAAGACCAAAGGCATATCAGCAAACACCTGAAAAACTAAATCAAGAGGATAATTTTATGTTCCTCTTATCTTTCTTAGTTGTGTTGAAAGTGAGGCCATTAAAGCTTGGTCCAGTGTTCTCTTAGAAAATTCCAGAAAGAATAATTGAAGCAAACATAGTAATAGTGCAATCCTGTATGTCTATCAGGAGCTCGCCCCTCTCACTTCAACAGGACTTGGGGCAATTCCAGACTGTTGCTATTTGGGGGTGGGATTCCATCATAAACTGGCAAATTCAGGCTGTGCCATTATAGCTGACTGGAAGGTTTGCTGCAACAAAAGCCATTCCCCCAATAGAACAGACTTTTTGCAGTAAGGAAAGTGACAGGAAAAGGCACTCGATAGAAAGTATGAGACAACGCTTGCTGCGAAGCAATGTCATCTAACCTCTGTGCAAACAAATCAGGATGCATGTTCATTGAATAGCCAACGTGGCCCAAAATTTGCAAGCAAGTTCTGAAGTTTACAAAGCCCATTTTTTCCTTGCCTCAAGTATATGAATAAATCTACAGATTAACCATTTTATTGGACGGAGCTCCAAGGCCATCTAGTAGATCCGGACTCAAAAAACTTATCGGTTTGTCAACATTGGCCACAGAAGTGGCTTTCGGCGCAAGAGGAAGGGATGAGGTGGTGGCGAGGTCATTGTTGTGCAAAGACACCAAAGGAGTTGATCCAATACTCCTGCTAGTGCATTTGCACCACAATGATCTCCAAGTCACCCCCTTCCTCCACCCGAGCTGGCAAACCACTTTTGACTGACCATACTTGCAATGACTAGGAAACAACGACTGTGCCAAAGAAACAAGATATTGATTAACCTGTTTGGAATAAATGCCTCTTGCAGGGTGGCCAAAAAGATCTAAAGAGAGCAATGTCTTCTAGGATTTTTCTACCCTTCTTAATAAGCTGAGCTGGCAGCAGCTCTGCAGCTAATGTGAGGAAGACAATGCATCCATCCATCATGGACTGATGATCCTCCTGTCAATGGAGCATGCGCCAAATTCACTGACACACCATAGTTTTCATAGCACACTGGCATGTTATAGTCACAGACAGGTGTGTTTAGCAATAGCATATGGGAGACATTTCCATAAAAAGAATGGAGCATCACATCACAAAACAAAAATAATCAGCATAATTTGGTTGCGGGAGGGGGGAAGGAATGAGAATGCCTTAAGCGACGACACCACAACGTTCCCACAAAGCTGCTCCATTTCTCTCCCTTTTCCTCAATGAAGCTTTTAATGGCACTGGAGAAGACACAACTAAAAATTTTAAAAACCACCAGGAGGTCGCAGCTACACATCTTTTTGCTTTAACTGGCGTGTACTCCCAACGCCAAGGTCCAGATCTGCCCAAGAAAGCTTTTCAACCCATCTTAGACTCGGCTCGGTTAACTGATGAACATCTCAGTCTTACCCTTAACATTTGACTAGCTAAGCAAACAGCCGTACAACTGCTGGTAATCCTTTGCTCCCAGAGGTCTCAATAAACAGAGTACTCTTAATACATGGGATCAGCTTATCTCGTACCAGGCATCATTGTAGCCTCCCAATGTTTCATTTAAGCTCTTCTGGCTGCCTTGAGAACTGTGTCCAGCGTTGTCAAAGACGTGTCCATCTTGACTTCACTGATCAAAATACTGACTATTCACGGCGATCATGGACACGAGTCGCTCCAGTAGGCCACCCAGCTAAGCAAAATTCTTCAGATAATCCAGGTCTCCACTACTGTTAGTTTTAAATGGGGCCTCTACTTATTCCGATCTGCCCTTTCGATACGAACCAACACCTTTGGCCCTCGAGGCTCTTCGTCTCAAGACACCTCCTTAGCAGGACCACGAGAAGACTACTTCTCAGGGTTTTTCTCTCGTCATCTGTTTTCAGGGCAGGTACGGTTTCACTTGCAAGTATGGACATCAGTCATGGTCTCGCATCTTCTGCAGCGTACGTAACAACACCAAACAAACTTGCAGTCGCATCTCTCCACTTGCCTGACGACGTGGGTGTTGTAACCGCGGCCGCAGCACAGGAGGTTGCATCCATCCGGCCCCTCGGAAGTACGGTTGCATTCCCTTCCTTGCGTCCCGGGGACTCCCAGTTTGGGATCTTCAACGCAGTAGTTGGGGGACTTGTGGATGTACAGCAGATCTTCTTTGCGGATTGGTATCTTTCGCTGCCTTTTGTCTTTCCTGCGTATCTTTCTTCTCGCCCTGTCAGAAATCTGGATGCTGCTTTCGTACTTCTCTTTCAAAAAACTGCCAATCTTTGCAAAGGAGGACATAGTCTTCCAGCACGTCTTGAGAGCGCAGGAGCCAGAGACTCCGTGGCAACGGCAATCCACCGTCATCAGTTTTGCGACGGCCTGGGGAAAAGTTGAGACCAAAACAATCCACAATCAAGCAATGTTCCACTCATTTGTTAACTACCAAGCAACAGATTCTACGCTTCTAAGGCTATGAAATGACAATGCCCAAAATGTTTAAACATCTTCCATTTGCAAGTCGTCTGCTTCTCAGTAATGAAGCCAGAGATTAAAGAACAAAAAAGCAGACAGGTAAGTGAGAGAGCCATATGCACAACTAGAGCTCGGGTTCTGGCTTTCATTGCAACAGTTCTTGCAGCCAAGCAGTTTCTCAAAACAGAACTACACCCAGTCTCTTCAGCTATGGCAAAGGTTGCCTGCCTTTTAGGACCAGCAGGCAAATTTCAAATTTTGAGAAAGAGCTGTGGGGCAGCAGTCACAAAAATAAAAAAAAAACCCTATTATTACTGTTATTATTGTTGCTGCTACTAATTGTTGTCAAAATTTAAAGACCGCCCTTCGTGAAAAGATCTCAGGGGCGATTCACAGAATGGTTGTTATGGGGTTGTGGCATAATACAACACTGCTGCCGTGGGGGTGGCAGAGTTGCATAACTCAAAATTAGAGACAGCGCCGTCGTCGCTGCTGCCCCATCGTCAGACAACCTCATACTTGCCACGGGGAATCACCTATGTTCTACTGGCTCCGATTGTGGAGATAACACAAAACTGATTTTGCACATGGACAGCAACACAATTGTTATTGTTGTTTCTGTTTGTGTAAGAACAACAACAAAAAAAGCATTCCTCCCGGACCAGGAAAAATATGTAAGGCAGGCGTGCCAGTCTCACTCTTACACTCTCAGCACATATAGATACTAGAGACACATGTGCTTTTCTCTCCAAAACACAAATACTTGTCTTCCCCACCTATACACAATAACTCCTTTTTCCTCTACCCAAGTGCACCTCTCATGTTCTTAAAAACGGCACATCAATCTGTGTAAGCATCTGAATAGGCACAAGATTATATATACAGTGGTACCTCGGGTTAAGTATTTAATTAGTTCTGGAGGTGTGTTCTTAACCTGAAACTGTTCTTAACCTGAAGCACCACTTTAACTAATGGGGCCTCCAGCTACTGCCGCGCTGCCGGAGCACGATTTCTGTTCTCATCCTGAAGCAAAGTTCTTAACCCGAGGTACTATTTCTGGGTTAGCGGAGTCTGTAACCTGAAGCGTATGTAACCCGCGGTACCACTGTATACATATTTATGGCAGAGCAGCTGATATGTGCTCCTGAACCACGAGAACCATCCCTTTCACAAGAATCTTGTCCTCTACTGAAATCATTGCTAACCTTATGCCCCAACTAATATCTGAAATAGCATCCCTGACAGCTAAGAGCTTACAAAATCCGAGTCCAGTACTGATCTGAGCTCCATTATTGGAATATATTAGAATATATATTTTTGTTTTAATTCCTGCAGTGGTGGTGGTAGGATGCTGCTTAGAAGTCACACCTTCTGCGGCAAATCCCAGGTCTCTAAAAACTAGAACGTTTAGTGGTTAGCCTTGGACTTGGTTGTGATGTTCACTAAGTGACCCTGGACAAGTCTCACTTTAACTTGCTTCGCAGCTAGTTGCTGTGAAGATAACACAGGATAAGGAAGACACAGGAGGTGGTGAGCAGTTATTTTGAACAACCTGAGGGTGGACAGGATAAAAATACAGATCCAGACACGCCCCTCCATGAATGAACAGGCTCTTTCTGCTCACAGCAGCGCCCCTGATTCATCCAAGGTTCCAGGCGAAGGGTGGGGAGAAGTGATTTTCACAAATTCCATCTGCAACCCCCAACACTTGCCCTCCCAGGCGGCTCAGGAGTGTTCCCCAACTTTCCGGAGTAGTTTTTTTAGCAGGCTGCAGAGGGAAGGAGGAACCGCTGAAAAACCGCGTGAACACAACTCTGCATAGGCCTGAAACTAATAAAGTAAATGTAAAGGGACCCCTGACCATTAGGTCCAGTCGTGACTGACTCTGGGGTTGCGGCGCTCATCTCGCTTTATTGGCCGAGGGAGCCGGCGTACAGCTTCCGAGTCATGTGGCCAGCAGGACTAAGCCGCTTCTGGCGAACCAGAGTAGCACACAGAAACACAGTTTACCTTCCCGCCAGAGTGCTACCTATTTATCTACTTGCACTTTGACACGCTTTCAAACTGCTAGGTTGGCAGGAGCAGGGACCGAGCAACGGGAGCTCACCCCATCTCGGGGATCGAACCGCCGACCCTCTGATCGGCAAGTCCTAGGCTCTGTGGTTTAACCCACAGCACATAATAAATAAGCCACTTTGTGCATGGCCCAGAATTTGTCAGACAAACGCAATGGTGGGGAAAGACAAGTTTTCAGCCTTCACATTTAAAACATGCAGGTTTCTTAAAGAAAAGCTCCACACAGGGAATGCATAAACAGAGGAAGCTATCTTTTGTTGTGCAGGTCAAAGAGATGGAAGATCTTGGGGTATGGTGGCTTAATGCCAGGGACATGGGGAAGCAGCCAGGAAACTGTGTCTCCCTCCACCATTCATTGGCTACATATTACAGGTGGAATGGGAGGACAGGAGTCAAATCCATACCAGTCTTCCAGCTTCGTTGTTATGCAGATTCATGGCTAGCAACCTGCTGCCATCTTTCCCCGTGACATTTTCCACAGGGCCGTCTAAAAACTTTCTGCTCAGCCACATTCCGTACTGGATGTCATCGGAGCAGCCGCCCCAGTGCCAGCCTTCGCTGGCTGAGCCACCACTCTGTAGCTTGGGGTCACAGGCGCAGTCGGTCATGTTCCCCACGCTGCATGAATGAGTCACGGAATGAACAAGGCCCGCTGCTGTCACCGCCGAGATGAACGCTGTTTCTTTGGTACCTGCAGAAGGACATAGTCATTCAATCAATCTCCTTTACCGGCACAGAAAAAGTGCTTCATATACAGTCGTACCTCGGAAGTCAAACAGAATCTGTTCCAGAAGTCCGTTCGACTTCCAATACATTCGGAAACCAAGTCACGGCTTCCAATTGGTTGCAGGAAGCTCCTGCAGCTAATCAGAAGCTGCGTAAGCCGCACCGGATGTTTGGGTTCCAAAGAATGCTCACAAACCAGAACACTCACTTCCGGGTTTGTGGTGTTTGGAAGCCAAAACGTTCGACTCGCAAGGCGTTCCTTAACCAAGGTACGACTGTACATGATCAGAACACAACAGAATGAACGAAACATAGGAGATACTTTAGGATGAAACTGTACAGGCACCATGAGATACAAAAATGGCTCTTGGGACCTACGGTGACGTAATTTCGTGGCGTCACTCAAAAATCTTGCCACATTCTCCACAATGTCATTTCTACAATTGCTCAGCAGATAAGACACCCTGGAAGAGTCGATAATTCCCCTCCTTCAAAAAGGGGGCCAAACATTTATCATATGTTTTTTGCATAAACTGGGAAATAAAATAAAACACGTGTGAGGGATTCAACCTGTTTTGTGCCACAAGGGCAGTGACTTTCAGAGGATGGGATTGTCAAAAATCTACCTGCAGGCGGCAAGACATTAAATCTTGCAAGGGAAAGAGCTCTGCGTAGGTGGGGATTGAAAGCTGGTGTAAATACGGAGCGTCCTGGCCAAACGAGGGTGGAATTCCCAACCCCAAAGGGAAACAGGTTTTGTCGGCTGCGATGTTAAGGGTTTGGAATTCAATCTCTAGGATGTGAGGGCAATCTGGCTGCGACACCTGTCACCCCACTGATCGCCAGGGTTGGATTCGACTGATCTGGTGGGCTAGGCGGCTGTCCCCTTCCACCCTCACCACATCATGTGCATCCCTCCCAAAGCTGCACACTTGGTGGAAGAGGCCAACCATCCCAGATAGGAGGGTACCACTCTTCAAAACATCACTCAAAAAGGTTGGCAGCATGATCTTGTGGCCAGAATGGTGCCCGCTCCCATTAAGCCAGCAGGAGAGAGAGAAATCTTGGCCCCCCTCCCGGGGAAATTCATTCAGTTTACGTCCAGCTGAAATCAACAGGGCAATTTAGTCGCAACGGAGTTCGAAGGGACTTCAGGGTTACAAGCTTGCTTTGGATTGGGGCCAGTGTACTGAGATCACAGAACTTAGGGCAGCGGTCACCAGGTTGGCGTCTTCTAGGAGGGATGCGTGTGGCACTGTGGTCTAAACCACTGAGCCTCTTGGGCTTGCCAATTGGAAGGTTGGTGGTTCGAATCCCCACGACGGGGTGAGCCCCCATTGCTCTGTCCCAGCTCCTGCCAACCTAGCAGTTTGAAAGCACGCCAGTGCAAGTAGATAAATAAGTACTGCTGTGGCGGGAAGTGAAGCAGCGTTTCCGTGCGCTCTGGTTTCCTTTGCGCCAGAAGTGGTTTAGTCATGCTGGTCACATGACCTGGAAAGCTGTCTGTGGACAAATGCCGGCACCCTTGGCCTGAAAGCGAGATGAGCGCCGCAACACCATAGTCGCCTTTGACTGGACTTAACTGTCCAGGGAGCCTTTACCTTTTACCTTTACCTCAAGATGTTGTAACAACAATGACCACTGGTTCTGCTGGTTGGGGAAGACAGGAATTGTAGACCACCAACATTTGGAAGGCAAATGTTGGCTACCTTTGAATTAGGGCAAGGATGGGGAACCTTTGCCACATGGTCTCCACATGGTCACAATTGGCCCTGCGCCAGTCGCAAAAGGCACCCGGCTAATTTCTAATGTGCGTTGCATGGATGGAACGTGAGACAGTGCGTCTCAAACCTGTTACTTTCCCACTCCTCCCAACCAGAGGACCTACCGCTGCTCAGTTCATAGCCAAAGCCGGAGGAAGCAGGAGCCGCAGAGATGGGCGAAGGGTTGGAAGCCGTAGAAGCCGTCTCGAGCGGCAGGAGGCAGTTCCAGCGCTCGTGTTTGAACTGGCTCTGGCACTCCTCAATCCCCAGGCGGGCTCCTTCGCGGATGCTGGGCAGGAGGTTGGGCTGCTTCTTGCACAGGTCCTTTTGACGGCCGTTCAGAGGCAGGTTGGCGCAGCCCAGTTTCTCGGGGACACCAAAGGAGGCCATGCCCAGCCACCTGAAAAAGCAGCCCCTGGGGTGAGACCCAAGCACCAGATATTTCATTTGACACAGATAAGACGAGAGCGGCCAAAACAGGAAAGAGGAGCCGCGGCTCAAACAACCCAGCGATGCGAAAGGACTATCAAAACACCAGAGGGTCAAAGGAACACAAATTCACAGAAGACCCACAGAGGGAGTAGCCAAAGCTGTGTCCTTCGGATGTCGCTGGACTACAACCCCCATCATCCCTGACCATTGGCCACGCTGGCTGAGACCAATGGGAGTTGTGGTCCTCAACATCTGGATAGTAAACAATGGTCACCAGTTAGATCATATTACACTGATCCCGGAACGACTGCACTGGCTACCAATTAGTTTCTGGGCCCAATTCAAAATGCTGGTTTTGACCTATAAAGCCTTAAGTGGCTCAGGACCACAATACATCAAGGACCGCCTCTCTGCATTCATCACCTGATGCCCTTCTTCCTTAGCCTCCTCCACGTGATGTCCAGATGGTGGCACCATGAGAACGGGCCTTTTCTGTAGTGGCTCCCTGCTTATGGAGTGCTCTCCCCAGGGGGGATCGCCAGGCGCCTTCATTCTACATTTTTAGGCACCAGGCAAAAACGTTCCTCTTCATCAGGCCTTTGGCTGACTGATGTGGGAAGGGGGGGGTGTTATTATTTTGTTGTTTTGTTTTATTTATTTACTTGTTTTACCCTGCATTTTAATCTTTGAACCGCTCTGAGATCTTATGATGAAGGGCCGTATATCAATCAATCAATCAATCAAGTACAGTCGTACCTTGGCTCCTGAACGCCCTGGAACTCAGACGTTTTGGCTCCTGAACGCCGCAAACCCGGAAGTGATTGTTCCGGTTTGTGAACGTTCTTTTGGAAACCAAACGTTCGACGGGGCTTCCGCAGCTTCTGATTGGTTGCAGGAACCTCCTGCAGCCAATCGGAAGCTGTGATTTGGGTTTCAAATCTTTTGGAAGTCAAACGGACTTCTGGAACGGATTCCGTTTGACTTCCAAGGTAAATAAATAAATCTGGGCATTTCCCTTAAAAAAAAAGTGATGCTCAGAATACCTTGTAATCTTTATTGGCCACTTCCGAAAGCATTATATGACGCTTTCAAATGCAACATTCCTCAGCAATAGGTGTGGAACAAGAAGCACCTGAAATCAGACGATAAGCTAGGACTGGAGAGGAGAGGGAGGGGTTAGTACTAGGCATCTTGGATTTCTGTGGCAGGGCAAGACTGTTGCCTGAGAGGATTCTGCAGGAGGGATCACTATCTCCCACATCCCCAGAGCGCAGGGTTTGACAGCTGGGTGGAGTCGCCCATCTGTCAATCACCTGGCGCCACCATGACATCAGGCGACATCAAGTCTTTACCTTACATGACTTCAGGTATGGGGCAGGTGAGCTTGGACAAAAGGGCCCCACAGGAGTTCTAGAGAATCTAATGAGGTCCAAGGGCTAGGCACCCTTTCTCAAACTTGGGTGTTGTTGTTGGGCTACAACTCCCATCATCCGCAGCTACCAGGGATGATAGGAGTTGTAGTCCAACAATATCTGGGGACCCAGTGTTAGGGAAGGCTGGGCTAGAGGCTCCCCACTGAGGCCTTCTAACTCCGCAACAGTCAGAAAGAGGACTGAACAGTCCCTTGGTAGGTGATAGATGTCACTGAGGAACTGTACAAAGCCCTTTGACCGGGAAATTCCCATAGTATACAAAGGGCGATTTTAAAAACCTCATTGTACAATGTAGCTTTCCCTTTTTGCTATACAGTGGTACCTCAGGTTAAGTACTTATTTTGTTCCAGAAGTCTGTTCTTAACCTGAAGCTGTTCTTAACCTGAAGCACCACTTTAGCTAATGGGGCCTCCTGCTGCCGCCGCGCCACCACTGCACGATTTCTGTTCTCATCCTGAAGCAAAGTTCTTAACCCGAGGTACTATTTCTGGGTTAGTGCAGTCTGTAACCTGAAGCGTATGTAACCTGAAGCGTATGTAACCGAGGTACCACTGTACTGATATGAGATAATTCAAACACAATTCCTGGAGCCACTTGGGAAAATACAGTCATGAGAGACTACTGGATTGTAACAGCCTGTATCACATCTGCAGTTAATGACATTCCCGCAAACACCCCAAGCCTGTGGCATTTGTGTGTGTGTGTGTGTGTGTGTTTAATTTAATCAGCACAACACATATCCAGGCAGGATTCCACCTTGCCAGATCCTGAGCACAAAATTATCTCTGCAAATGTGAAAGGAGCAGAATCGTTTCACAGAACGCATCCTCTGAGCACAAACTAAAAAAAAAACCTTGTGGGATGAGACCAAAGGCATTCTCTTTCCCAAGCAAAGGCATGTGGGAAGATGGAAAGCAAGAAACCTACTACTGTTGCTATGTAACTGGTGTGCTGGATCCGCCCCCCCCCGCCTTATTTGATAACCCTGGTTTCCAGTATTTACAGAGCAAGGGAGAAATGCTTCGCATCCAGGGTTGATCTGGTGTTTAGAGCATTGGGAGACCAGCTTTAAATCTTCACTCAGCCATGAATTTCATTGGACCAGCCACTGTTTCTTAGCCTAACCTACCCTGCAAGGTTGTTGCGAGGATAAAACGGGGAGGGGGGAAAAACCATGCATGTACCTTTCAGCTTCTTGGAGGAAAGATAGGATATAAATAAATGCATGCTAAATTGTAGACCGTGTAACCAAGTTTCAAACAGATTCGTACCTTCAAATCAAATCAGGGTTTGAGGTTCTTCTCAAACAACACACACAAAATAGATCTGCAAACTTTGCTGCCACCATTTGTGAATATTATAAAAGGGGGAGGCAGGTTTGTATTTATTTTTACTAAAGGAATCAAAAAAGTTCGCTTTCTAGGGCGTCCTAGAAACTTGTAAGGATGAAATCAGCCTTCCGCTTTGCTACGTTTGCAATGTGTTATTTGATGGGGGAAATGGCAACCCTGGTGAAAATGTACAGGCAATGTATCTGCCATTCATATATATATCGCGCACTAACATTACCCAGTTTAAAAAGGGACCTTTAAAAAGGTGTTTCAGGAGCATTTGCACACATCCTGCCTTGGCGTTCCTTCTCTCAAGAAGACACAGGATTCCCCGGATTCTTTGAGCCTCCTTAGGAAAGCAGCTCCTTTTAGATCGGCATAAATGACTATGCGTGCAACCGCCCCTTTGAGCTTTACTAACGCGGCGGCATTTGTTATGGGAATGAGCATTCTGGCCCACCAGGCGAAGGTTTGAAAGTCGCGTGACAACCCACCGAAGAGCTTTCCTTATAAACAGCCGCGCCTCGCACGTGCAAAAAGAAAAAGAAAGAAAAGGCGCTTCCGTGTCGTGCGGCAAAGCGGGCATTCTATTACGTACAGACCCGGGAGATTCAAACCCCGCACGTGTGAAAACTGCCCAAAGCTCGGAATCGAGTTAATGCCTGGGTAACGTCGTTGTTTGAGCACCGTGCTGATATAACGCCAAGCTTGTAGGTTCGATCCCCGTATGGGACAACTGCGTATTCCAGCATAGCAAGGGGTTGGGTTAATGATCCTCGTGATCCCTTTCTAACTATTATCTTTGAGAGACATTCTGCAGGAGAGGCACAGCCAATTCGATCACCCCACCCCCGACCCCGGGAGATGAGGAATCCCGCTCGGCACCCGCTTCTACTCACATCCAGTTGCCGTGGGCGCCGCAGGGCCAAAGTTGCCAGAGCAGCGCCGTGCACAGCACGCACAGGCGAGGCAGGATTCCCCAGGGCGCCCCCTTCTCCATAGCCAGGGCATGGAGATCCCCGGGAGATCCCCACCCAGCCGCTCTCCGCTCCCGCAGCTGCGATCTTCAGTCCTGAGCAGAGACAGCGCCTTAAAAGCCCTTCCCCTAACTGAGGGGAGCGCCGCTCACGCGGATCACCTGCGAGGGCAGCGCGATCCCCGGCCGGCGATCCACCGGACACGACCCAAGAGAGCAGCGCGCCCTCCGAAAGGGAGAGAAGTTCTGGCGCGCCTTGCCTCGCTCTTCTCGACTTTGGCTACTCTCGCTCGCCGCCTCATTGGCTGGCGGCGGCTCGTCAATATGAAACGCGCTTCTCATTGGCTGCGGCGCGTTCCGAAGGGCTTGCCCGCACGCGGTCGTAATCAGGCGGTCTGTGCTGTGCTCTGCGAGCCTTCTGCAAAGAAATAAGAATAAAACCGAATTTTTGCGCTGCAAGAAGGGAGAACGCGCATCACGGAGCATCAGGGAACAGGCGCTGCTCTGGATCCTGAAAAATGCTGCTTTCCGTGTCTCAACACCATTTTACTAGGAATTCTCTGCTTGCCGCCGGGAGAGATGGCGCAATAACTCCCTGGAATGTGTCAGCAAGCTGAAGTTTGCATCCTTAGGAAAGCTCGCTGCATCAATATGATAACAGATCAGGGATGAGCAGCCTTTTTCCAGCTCGAGGGCCACGTTCCCTCTCGGGCAGCCATCTGAGAGCCGCATGGTTGATTGATTGACATCCAATGCCCTGTTAAAATGTGGTTTTTTGTTGTTTTTATTTTGATTCTGTGTTTTGTGGTGTTGTCTTTTGATTTTGTTCTGTGAACCGCCCCTCAGACCTCCAGCTATAGAACGGTACAGTGGTACCTCGGGTTACATATGCTTCAGGTTACAGACGCTTCAGGTTACAGACTCCGCTAACCCAGAAATAGTACCTCGGGTTAAGAACTTTGCTTCAGGATGAGAACAGAAATCGTGCTCCGGTAGCGCAGCAGCAGCAGGAGGCCCCATTAGCTAAAGTGGTGCTTCAGGTTAAGAACAGTTTCAGGTTAAGAACGGACCTCCGGAACGAATTAAGTACTTACCTGAGGTACCATGGTATATAAATTCAATAAATAATAAAAATGCCGCGTAGCCAGGATTTTTGTTGGGAGGGGGCAGAACCTCAGTTAGCTATGCATTTTTATTGGTTTAGGGGGCAGCAGTGGCGTAGCGTGGGGGGTGCAGGGGGGGCGGGCCGCACCGGGCGCAACATCTGGGGTTAGGGCAAATCCATGGGTTAGGGGGCGCAAATCCACGGGTTAGGGGGCGCAAATCCACGGGTTAGGGGGCGCAAATTACTTGCCTTGCCCCGGGTGCTGACAACCCACGCTACGCCACTGGGGGGCAGCTGCCCCTCCCTGGCTCCCCACCCTTAGCTGCAGTGGCGTAGCGTGGGTTGTCAGCACCCGGGGCAAGGCAAGTAATTTGCGCCCCCTAACCCGTGGATTTGCGCCCCTTAACCTGTGGATTTGTGCCCCCTAACCCCCAGATGTTGCGCCCGGTGCGGCCGGCCCCCCCTGCACCCCCCACACTACGCCACTGCTTAGCTGCACCCATGCAGAACAATAAATTGCAACTTTTCCCTTTGTACAGTGGCCTAGTTTCCCATGCTCACCTATCCTCCATCCGTGCATTATCAGAGTTTGAGGGTATGTTCCAGCCAGGTCAAAACACTAAAGGCAGGGGCAAAGTAAGGCTGGTGAGGGGCGTGGCTTGGGAAGGGGGTGTGGCCTAGGGAGGAGCCAAGGGCAGGATTTTAGGCTTGGGGGCCACGATTATCTCCCATGCCTAAAATTCCTTACCTATCCCTGCAATAGATCTGAATAAATCTAATTCTTATAAAAGCTTTAGACAGAGAAATCAGAATAGTTTCCAATCCCGATAGTTCTGGAGGTTTTAAAAAGTTACTTTCTAAAGAATGAAAGCATCCTCTCTCCCAGTGCATAGGCTTGCAGCCTCGCTCGTTTTTCAGCAAGTAGCGCGAGCCAAATTATTAAGTTGCTGTATCACCTGAAATGGAAATTGTGTTAAATTCTGGAACCGTTTCTCCAGGACAGATTTTGACACATTTAGGAGGGATGCTGTATCGTTTTGAATCTGCTGTTTATGACTCTGCATCTCCCTCGTGCACCGGAGCCAGGTTCCGATGAAGGACCCTGTTGTGGGGGCACCCCACAAAAAAACACCCAGGGGCACAGCCTCCCAGCGGCCCCCCCCCGGTCTATGGACCTGTGATTGATTTATTTTATTTCTGAAAACAGAGATGGATGCTGTTTTGACCAGCCCCCTAGCTGTACAGAATGGGGATTTTTACATAAGAATATACGAGAATACTGCTTTAGACCATTGGTCTATCCAGGGATCTCTCTTTTTTAGCCAGAACTCACCGGAACTCAGTTTCGGCACCTCTCGGGTGGTTGTCATTGCCATTCTAAGAGAACAAGGGAGGCGTTCATGGTGAGTTCCGGCAACTTCTTTTTCTAGAAAAATAGCACTGGTCCATCTAGCCATCTATATACAGTGGTACCTTGTTTCTCAAACGCCTTGGTACGCAAACGCCGAAAACCCAGAAGTGTTATGTACTGAAGTTCTCACCCTGGGCCAGCAGGGGGATACTGTAGATAGTTCAGGTCCACATATGCAAATAAGGGATCCAAAGTGACATTCAGTGATTGGATGGTTACAGAAAATGGTTACTGTTGCATTCTAGTGGAGCTCTATATAAGCAGGCTGGCTGAACCCTTCAATTCAGTTCTGTTCTGGCCTGTGAATAAACAAGAGCTGTTTGAAGAATTGCTGTGTCATCTGATATGTTCACCCACAACTTAACAGGAAGTGTCTGGTTTTCAAACGTTTTTCAGAAGCCGAACATCCAATGCGGCTGTCGGCTATTGTTTCTGGGGTGCCTGGACCAATCAAAAGCTGTGCCTTGGTTTTCAAACATTTCGGAAGTCAAACAGACTTCCGGAAATGGATTAAGTTTGACGCTTTTGTTTTTGCTATTTATTTTGCATTTTTGTTTTTGAGGCTTTTCCGGTTACTGTATATACTTGTGCATAAGCCGATTTTTTCAGCACATTTTTTATGCTGAAAAAGCCCCCCTCGGCTTATACTCGAGTGAGGGTCCCACTTACTGTTTGCTGCCGCTGTTGTGCCACCACCGCTCTTGCCAAGCGCGGTTCATGTTCCTGCCCTTGCGAGCGGCAGAGGCTGTCGTCTGCGGAGGAGGAACGAGCAGCCCGAAAGCAGCCCTTTCAGGCTGCTCCTTTCTCGCCCTCCGCCTTTGCAGCTGTCAGCATTTCCCACCCTAGGCTTATACTCGAGTCAGTAAGTTTTCCCAGTTTTTTGTGGTAAAATTAGGTGCCTCAGCTTATATTCGGGTCGGCTTATACTCGAGTATATACGGGTAATTTGTTTTTGTGACTGTGTGGAACCCAGTTCAGCTATTGATTGAATGAGGGTGTGACTGCGGAAATGGATAATGTTAAATTGCTGTTTTAGGGTGTGTGTTTTTTAAGACTGGAACGGATTAATCCGTTTTGCATTGCTTTCTATGGGAAAGCGCATCTTGGTTTTGGAACACTTTGGTTTTGGAACGAACTTCCGGAACGGATTAAGTTTGAGAACCAAAGTACCACTGTACTGGCAAGGGCATTTTCGGGTTTCAGACAGGGGGCGTTCCCAGCCCTACCTAGAGATTCCCTACCCAGGAATTGAAATTGGAACATTTTGCATTCAAAAGCAGATTCTCTGCGGCTGAGCTATGGCCCTTTTCATCAGTTACTGCCCTCAAGTCTAAATAACAGAAGCAAGATGAATGACTGAGGTGGACAACGAATGCACCTGACTTTTCAGAACTTTGCTGAAGAAGGGGGTGGGCATCCATCACATCAGAACAGCAAGACTACACTTATTAAAATATGAGTTACTCATGTGCTTTGATTTGTAGAACAAAAGAAATAAATATTAAGTGGCCATGGGTGAGGGAGGGGAGCCTGACATCCACTCACTTAGGGGAGAAGTATTGATTCGACCTTCTGTTTTCTACCAGCCCTAGTACGATTCTATGAACTGAAAAACAACATTTCTGCCATTATCTTGATCTATATCCGAAACGGCTTACTTCATCAAAGGCTATCTGACTTGCCTGAAGTCAAGGAAGTGCAGAAATCTTCTTTCAGATTTTTTACTTGGCAAAGGATGTGAAGGAGGGTGAATGCTCCATAAATGAGATAATTTTACTTCGGGAAATATTTCTGTTGGAGGGTAGGAGAACACATCACAGTTCTACAGCTGTTGCATTCCACAAACGAGGGCAGCCCTATTTAATTGGGTGCGGCGTTTGTGAGGTTTGTTGTAGAAGGGAAACATGGGGATATTGTTTGAGAATAGAACGCGCGTGCGCACACACACAGGTAAGTTGCTGTGTTTGGGCCTCTTCACACAGAATAATAATGGAAGACTGCCTTTATGGATCAGACAAAGGATGATGGAGTCCGGCCTTTGGTACATTCTCCTCCCACCTTCCCTTAGCTTTCCTCTTGACCTTGCATCAGTCTCTCTCTCTCTTTTTTAATAGACATTTTATTGGGGGGGGGACTCAAATATGAAGCAGTAAAGTGATCGGTGGTTCGAATCCCTGCAAAGGGGTGAGCTTCCGTTGCTCGGTCCCTGCTCCTGCCAACCTAGCAGTTCGAAAGCACATCAAAGTGCAAGTAGATAAATAGGTACCGCTCCAGCGGGAAGGTAAAGGGCGTTTCCGTGCGCTGCTCTGGTTCGCCAGAAGCGGCTTAGTCATGCTGGCCACATGACCCAGAAGCTGTACGCCGGCTCCCTCAGCCAATAAAGTGAGATGGTCACCGCAACCCCAGAGTCGGCCATGACTGGACCTAATGGTCAGGGGTCCCTTTACCTTTTAAAGTGATACATAAAGAAAAAAGAACAAAACACACAACTGTGTAAAGGGAAAAATATAAATGAATGTATGCAAAAAAACACCATAGCCCATACATTCTTTTATAAATTGGATATTATTGTCCTAATACTAACGTAAATATTAATAGCCTACTACATTTTGTATATATTTGTTCCAAATATTGTCACATTTATCCAAGCGGAGTCTACGTCTGTAAGCAGTCCGTTTGTAGGTTGCAAGTGTTATCATATTATCAATCTGCTGATTAAAGGAGATCATGTCTTTATTCTTCCAGTTCATCAATATCAGCCTCTTGGCTACCATTAGAGCATGTAAAATCCATTTTTGCTGTCCAGTTGTTAACTTTCATATAGTAGGTATACAGTTCATCAGTCTCATGGGGGGGGGCAGGCAATGCAGGTAGCTCATGTGTTAAGTGCAGGGATTAAGGGTGGAAGATGGAAAGGGGCAGGAATAGGAAACCATCAAGAGCTAGCGAGAAGCTTGGCTGTGGTCTAATTTTGTCATCCTACTTAGGAAGCTTACTTAGGAAGCTACTTAGGAAGGGACATGGGTGGCGCTGTGGGTTAAACCACAGAGCCTAGGACTTGCCGATCATAAGGTCGGCGGTTGGAATCCCCGCGACGGGGTGAGCTCCCTTTGCTTGGTCCCTGCTCCTGCCAACCTAGCAGTTCAAAAGCACACCAGTGCAAGTAGATAAATAGGTACCACTCCGGTGGGAAGGTAAACGGCGTTTCCGTGCGCTGCTCTGGTTTGCCAGAAGTGGCTTAGTCATGCTGACCACATGACCCGGAAGCTGTACGCCAACTCACTCGGCCAATAAAGCGAGATGAGCGTCACAACCCCAGAGTCGGCCACGACTGGACCTAATGGTCAGGGGTCCCTTTACCTTTACTTAGGAAGCCACCCCAAGCCCCGCGTTTCTTGGACCAATGGGTGTCTACAGAAATAAATCTAATCATCCCAACCGATCCACAGCAGAGTTCCACAAATGGTGCATCTACATTCACTTATTACCTGCCTGAGGACTCATTTCAGGGATGAAACCAACCAGCTTTCTGTTTGCTGAAACTGCATCCATCTCAGCTGTGCCACACTGAAGAAAAAGACTCTCAAGCCCGTGTCAGTTCCATTCAGGAATTTCACAAATTTGAAAACTATGAGGGGTGAATTGGGGGTATATGGTGCCCTTCGTCAGGAGACAGCTTGTCTTGTACAATTGTACCTTGGAAGTTAAACAGAATCCATTCCAGAAGTGTGGTCGACTTCCAAAATGTTCGGAAACCAAAGCAAAGCTTTCGATTGGCTGCAGGAACCTCCTGCAGCTAATTGGAAGCCCCTTCGGACATTCAGCTTCCAAAAATAGTTCACAAACTGGAACAGTCACTTCTGGGTTTGAGGTGTTCGGGAGCCAAAACGTTCGAGAACTAAGCTGTTCAAAAACCAAGGTATGACTGTATTTGGGTGAGTCACTTTGTTGTAAGGAAGTCTCAGCATGCAGGCGTAAGAAGATAATAGCTGTGTGCACCTCCATAGACTTGTAGCTCACGAAAAGCGATTCAGGCTTTATGTACATTGGTTGATTGGTTTGGGGATATATTTGTATCCTGCCCTTCAAACTCCTGAGGCAGTTTATAGCACAGTCTGAAACGTAAAGATAATAATAACTGAATGATGGAAACACAATACAGTGAAACAGAACAAAGCCTCTGAGTAGAATGCTCCCTCGAACTACTAAGACTTCATAAAATGTAAAATGCTTGCAGGTTACATAATTCTTGATTAATTTTCTTTGTTCAGGAGGATGCTAAGACTGAATTGCAGGACAGCAACTGACTGTAACTTAGGGCTCATTCGCACTTTTGTTTGTCCCGTGATTTCTGAGAGGTTCTTCTTTTGTCTTGCTGTTTTCCTCAGAAAGTACCTGCTGTTTCCTGCTGAATTGGAACAATCTGCAGATTGAGGTTTGTTCTGATTCAGCAGTTGGCAGTGGGTTTTCCCAGGAAAAGTTGCGGGACAGTAGAAAAACCTCTCAGACCCAGAAATCATAGAACTGTAGAGTTGGAAAAGACCACAAGGATCATCTAGTCCAGCTTCTTGCAAGGCAGGAATATTCTGCCCAACGTGGGGCTCAAACTCACAACTCTGTGGGTTACGAGTCTCACACTCTACCAACTGAGCTGTCATAGCACAAACTGAAGTGTGGATGAGCCCTTACTAATAGTGAATGGAAACACAGATGGATGAATACACCGAAACACAACACATCATTTACGGAAGTGTCAAGGTTAAAGCTAGGTGGGAAAACGGGATTTATTTAAGTTGCTTCATATTTAACACCGCTCTTGACATTCTTCAGTGGCAACAGGTAAAAACCTCCCTGCAGCTGCCTTGGGGAGTTAACTGAAGGAAGTCCTCCAATTCTGACATAAAATGATCTGCCGTGCCAGGCCACTCGTTTTCATTCAAAGAAAATAAAAAAGCCACCCTATCATTTTTAAAGCCTGGCTTCTGCAGTAAATTAACTTCTTGCTGTAGCGCAAGCCGTCCAAATAGCTCCCGCAGGCATATTCCAAAGGCTCAAATGATTACATATAACTTGCACGTCAAACTTTCAGTGGATGAATGCATTATTATTATTTTTTGTAATGTTAATGGAAGCTTCGGAGTCAGGAGTTTAATTTTTCATCTGTCGTCTTGGGTGCTATGGAAGTGCCTGTCAAGTCTTGGTGCTTCAAAGAGTACTTCTCAGGCCTGTCCCTCGGGACCAGTTCTACATCGGCTGCCACGTAGAGACCTCATTCGCTTGTTCCTCTTGGCAACGGTGACCCTGTGGTAAGCTTCTTGTGTGCAGATTCTTGCCATCGGGTCTAGTGGATTCTTCTGCCCACAGCACCACAAACACCCTGAAGGAAATATAGGCTGTGCCTAAGCGAGCCGCCGCATATGATGTCCTCCTCACTTGGTAACAGCAACCACATGGAGAAATTGTTGTAAGGCTGCGTTCGTGAGGAGATGGTTTGCAACACTCACAGCCACTGTCTCTTCATAGAATAATCACGAGTGAAATATGAGATACTTTGCCCTGAGCTGAATAGTACAGTGTCTTCTTCCACTCAAGCCTTTGGCCAGCAATTGAGGTAACTTATCTCAGAGAATAAAGTATTTTTCTTCTTCTTAGCCAAGTACGGTTTGGGCTCTTCAACTTTCGTGCGCATGGCCAGCAATTTGACCATATTTACTTCAGATGTCTCCTGCCCACTGCAGTTGTTCTGGTTTCCAGAAGTTTTCACAGTTTTGACCACATATGGACCGTAAGGTCTCCACAGATATTCCAGATGCTTGCAAATAATGGCTTGAAACAGAGGGAGTGGTATCACATTGAGCAGCTAATTCTTCCTCTACACTTTGACAATTTCCCATTTGAGGATTCAGACTGCGAAGGTTCGCAACCATGACCTTATACCTTGGGTAGCAGTGTTAAAGATATGGAAGCTAGGAGCTAGAAGGCACATTAAACCAAAGTTACAGGCGCAACAACAGACTCTTCAGGTGTGCTTTTTTTAATAACAAACATACAAAGCTGAAAATGAATGAACTGCAGCTATGTTCATTTTTCACATGGTCTAGTCTTTCCCCTGCCCACCCCCCTAATATTCTTCAGAAGGTCTCTTTTCCAGTCTTCAGAGAGTAGCTGGAAGTGGGGAGGCAGAAAAAGGTCCTCCTTTCCTTCCACTCTGCAGTCTTAATCTGAAATCTTAGGCGCAGCACTGTGCCCAGAGCTCAGAAACTGCTCGCGCTAATGAAATTCCCTGACGCAAAATGCGCCTAGAACAATGGGAGTTTCGAACACTGTTGGGAAGTCCAAGACATATTTTCTGACTAACCTTTTATCAGTGCTACGACGTATGTCATACAGGTATTGGTTCTGCTTAGGGTTGAACTGGACAGTATGTCTCCAACAAAGCACAACTAAAAGGGAGGCTTATAAACAAAAATAGTTTCTAAAGAAAGATGTCAGCTGTGAACCTGGCTGGAAGCTCTAGATCAGTGTTTCTCAAACTTGGGTCTCCAGCTATTTTCAGACTAAAGTTCCCATCATCCTTGTCCCCTGGTCTTGCTAGCTAGGGATGATGGGAGTTGTAGTCCAAAACAGCTGGAGATCCAAGTTTGAGAAACACTGCTCTAGTTACTAAGCCAAGAAATACATAGCCTGTCTATGGTAATTTAGTAGCAATGGAATCACACCCTCCTAAGACCTAGAGACATTTCTTATTACTTCAGATATTTCCGGCATTCAATATAGGACTTGAGTCCTGACGCAAACTAAGGAACAATGGAAGATGAAATTCGTAATGTGGAAGCTACAAAATCAAACCACATAACCGGAACTCAAACGTCAGCAATAGCACCCCACAGAATTTGTTGAGGTCTACCTATATTCATGACGGCATCGATCACTTGATCAGCTGTGCAGTTTTTCACTGATGCTTTTCCTTTGGCAAACGTTAGCAAATTTGCTTCATTTTGGCTGATATTCCGATGTTTTGGAAATAATAATAACAATTAGACATAACATTGGCAAAGCTGTGTCTTTTGCCACTGTTATTTTACACTGGAAGTGCTCAATACAGGCCTGGATGATTGCAAGGGTAATTCAGTAGTGACCTCCACGGTTGTCATCTAATTAACTTCAAAATGAAGAGCTTTGATTCATCTTAAGTATTAAACGTCTGCAGTGCGGGCCAGTGAAATCCAATGCATTTCTACTTAAAACTAAGTCCCATTGTTAACTAGAACTTCATCCTATGAAGGTGTATACAGGATTGCAGTCTGCAGGCGCTTCTTTTAAAGTATTGGCTCTGTTGTTGTTATTTTCCTTTTTATCATCCATGAAAATTGCTGCCCCAAATAATTTGTCAGTCCAGTGTTGTAATGTCTGAAATAGAAAGGTATTAGAGACAAGAGGTCACTCATGCTTATCGTTGTCTGGAGCTGAAGCTTGTATTAAGGAAGGAGTACGTGCATTTAAAGGATGCGGGTGGCGCTGTGGTCTAAACCACTGGGCCTCTTGGGCTTGCTGATTGGAAGGTCGGCGGTTCGAATCCCCGCAACGGGATCAGCTCCCGTTGCTCGGTCCCAGCTCCTGCTAACCTAGCAGTTTGAAAGCATGTCAAAGTGCAAGTAGATAAATAGGTACCACTACGGCAGGAAGGTAAATAGTGTTTCCATGCGCTGCTCTGGTTTCGACAGAAGCAGCTTAGTCATGCTGGCCACATGACCCGGGAAAAGTGAGATGAGCGCCGCAACCCCAGAGTCATTCACGACTGGACTTAACTGTTAGGCATCCTTTACCTTTACCTTAGGCACATTTAAGGGAAATCATAAAATAAAAAGACACACTAATAAATTACTAAAAAAAGTTTCCGATTGATGGTCTGTTAAAATATTTGTGCTTTATTTATTCAACAACAACCATAAGTATACAGTTTTCAGATTGGACATACAGGTCTCCACATATTCTGCAATGACAGTAATGTACGCTGTATGCAATTGCAGATCTTAATAGCAGCAAGCAGTGCCATAAATCTCTTTTCCTGTGTTCTTAAAAAAAAGGTGTCCCATTGAAAATACTGAATATGTGAGTTCATAAAGAAAGTATAATGTATGGTATAACAGTTGACAAGCCCATGAATATACAAACAAGTCACTGTAGGAGACATTCATGAAATTAATTTTTGCCTTGCTTGTTGGGACTTGGCTAAGGTTTACCCCACCGGATTCAATGGTTTCATTTCACTTGGAACAGCATTCTCTTGCTCTCAATTAAGCACTAAGTTTGGAGTTAAGTAGGAGCATGTTTCAAGGGTAATTTTTCCTTCATCCCCATTTGGGTAATGTTACTGATTTCACACCTCTGGTAAGTCGGACAAATGGATTGAGAGGAGATATTTCATCTGTGAATGCCTTAAGTTGTTTTGAAAATTAGACACAGGCCTGAGACTGACAAAGCCCTTTCTAATCAGCAATGATTTTTCGAGGAATGGAAGGGATCACCTTTCCTTGAAAGCTTGCAGGACCCTATTCCCATCTAAAGTGGCACAGATTGTACCAAGCAAAAAGTATGCAAAATTCATATCAGCTACCATTAACCAGGCAGAAGGTGCACATGCACAGAGGCAAAGCTCATGTCTTAAATTTTTGCTTCCACTGACTATGGAAAAAAGTGTCCCTGAAGTCACTGAAATAACTGTGAGCTGTTTTGGTGAAACGACTGCTTCGCCCATGTGCAAATTGACTCTTTGGTCACACCAAATTGTGCTAATTCACTGTGGGATAATTTGGAAAAGTTGTTTACCCAAGAAGAAGTGTTAGAAGTTAGTTAGGATTGCCATATTTCAAAAAGTGAAAATCCTGACACAATTCCCCCCCAATCTAAAATAATAATGAAGTTTTAAAGGTATTTTGAAGGGAATTCATCAAAATCTACACTTCCGACATGGGTATAGATTTTCTCAGACATTTCAGCAATTTCTACCCGGACACTTGTTTCCGATGGCCGAATGCCATATATGTCTGGGAAATTTTGGAAATATGGCAACCCTGTGTTAGTTGAACAGTTTCAGGGAACTAGTGACTAAAGGCACAACTTCATAACTTCATTGTGACCTATTGCCAATGAAATACTTCTGCATCATTTGAGTTCATTGGTTATGCTGGCTGGGACTGAGGGAAGCTGTGGTCCAAAATATGAGGAAGGTTATGCTAGAGAAAATTTTGAAATTTAAAAACTGAGTACCGCAATGTATTCTATAATTGGTCGTGAAGAAGACAGCACACAATAAAGGGATACTTTCTTCTGATCTCTTCACATACCAGGATGTGCATCAAACAAACAAACATTATCTCATGGAAATCTTGTACCACATAATACACTGATCAGACTCCTTTTCTACACATTTACTTTTATCACTGATGAGCAACTACTTATGAAAATATCTGGTTCACACTAATTATTACATTAAATGCCAGTGGGCTTTCATGCTATAGTGATAACTTCATATAAAAATATACGTATAAAAATATAGCCTGGGTCGCTTTCGAAACAGCAGCATCTGAGGAAAATTAAACACAATGTACTACAGCATAGGAAAACCATACAATGGTGATTATGCAGAAACTGCATTGCACATTTGCCAGCATGAACTATAACACGACCAAAATTCATCCTTCATAAAAAAGGAACCCGAGTCCCACTTTAATATTACTATGAATATAAACATCTTTGTACAAGCAACCCTCTCTAAGTTTTTGCTTCCATTGCAAGAAAACCCAGTCACAAGAAACCACATAATGTAGAAAAGAAAAAAAAATAGAAAGAACACAACCAGAATTAATATTCAGAAATCTAAAGATAAAAGGTAGTGATTTTTAAGACTGTACAATAAAACAGGCCTGCTTTCCCCCCACAAACATACCTTTGGCCCTACTGCAGCATCTTTCACGCTGTAGTCAATGTATGAATTATTTCTGCGACAAATATGTATTTATTTCTTTAAAGCCTACATTGAGCGGGAAATGCTGAGCTTGCAAATAGAATGCAAATAAGGGCAGGGCTTATTATATGTGCAAATTTTGAGGTCATCCACTAGGAAATGTGGAAATTGTCCTTTCATTTTATAGGTGTGATGGTTGGTGGCACACACTTGACCGGATGAGGGGAGGCTGCCACTTGGGGTTTTCCAGAACTCTATGAGAAATTGCACATGCAATCTATGGAGCTTCTGATTCATAGCAGGGATCTAAAGATCAGTTCAACAAGCTCTGCCTGTAATTTTTGGGTTCTGGAAGCATCTGCCATGCTGCTTCTGACCTTTGGGAGCGACTTCCGGCATAGCACAAAAAGTCACAGTCATAAGCAAAACAGAGAGTTGATATATTGTGATGGCTCAGACTGTGAGCCAGAAAGTCCTCTGTCCAAACTTGGTATCAGGCACTAACTCACTAGGTGGCTTTGGTAAAGCTTTGCTACAAGGTGTGACCGGAAAGTTCGGTGAATGGTCACAGAAATCGGACAGTGAGAAATATTCGAACAAACATATCTTACAGGCCTTCAAAGTAGGCCCTCTCTGATACAATGCACCATTGACAATGTTTGTAGAACCGTTGGAAACTTCTGGAGAAGTCTTCTTTTCGTACTGCTTTCATATCCCTCGTCACAGCAGCTTGGAGGTGTGAAATGTTGGAAAATCTGTGCCCTTTCAGTGCAGATTTCAGTTTTGGAAAAAGAAATAAATCTGGTGGGGCCAGATTGGGAGAATATGGAGGGTGGGACAACTCAGTAACCTCAGTAACAATTTCACGTGGAATATGGAATTCTTCTGCCATCATTCAGACGGACAAGCACCGATCCCCCATCAATAACTCACAAACTCTGTTGACATTTGCCGCTGTTCTGCTTGTCAACGGTCTGCCAGACGGAGGGTCATCTTCAATGGTTTGCCAGTTTTCACTTGGCAAATTGGCACTGGCCATTTGGTTTTCCGCCTACCTCGCCGTAGCAAATCGTCACAACTCCTTAGTTTTGGCGGTTAGGCATTGGTAGGGGTATTGTTATGTAGATGTGTTGGGGGGGAGGAGCTCCATCACCTCCCCCAAATATAGAAGGGTAGTCCGGTAAAGGATTCCGGGGGGGCGTTGCCTAGTCCAAAGCCTATGGAGGCCAGGGCCTAAAGTGCACCCCCAATCGGTGACCCCAGAGGAGTACCTAGTTGATGTGCATCAGCAAGGCTCCCCCTGCTGGTGTTAACCCTTTCCAGTGTTCAAGCAAACAGGCTGAAGCCGGATAGTCTGATAGGACCAATGCCTAAGCCAATACCGCTCTTACCTGTAACCAATAAAGTTGTGGCCAATTTTAGCCCATTAACCTTAAATAACTGTGTCCTGTGTCTTTATTCTTACTGGGGGGAGGCGGGAACTTGCCACGCAACTTCATCTCTGTACACAATTGTGAGCATTTCGTGGGTTTCTGATGCCAATTGTATGCTAGAATATTTCTCACTGTCCGATTTCTGTGACCATTCACCAGACTTTCTGGTCACACCTTGTATTAGCTATTGTGCAATCCAAAACATGCCAAGTCTCTGCTCCCTTTTAAAAAAAAAATGTTGTAAAGCTCCAATAAAACGAGTGGCTTCTCCATGGCTGCACACTTGTGGGTGTTTGGAGAAGTTCTCGTCTCACATCCAAGAATAGTTCATAAATTAAGGAGGACCAAGAGGTACGAAACAACATATTTAGGGCCAAACTAGATGTGATGTGATTGGAGCACCCAAGGTCATTTTCTTGTTCAAAAAACAGCTGTGAGACATGTGTGTGATTTTAATTAGTGCTGCAATAGGGAGGTTAAGTTAACTTGCAGCTCAGATCTAAAGCAACCTGCCTACAGGGTAATTTGTTCAAGAAAATGATTTCACGATCTCCAGTCATGGCACTCCCATGTCGTGTCTGCGTTGGCCCTTAGGACTACAGGACCTGTTTGCCATCATTACCTAAGTGCAAATGCTAGAAATGGGCATCTGGTTCTATAGATGAAGATGTGCTGCCTGTTCTTAAGTGCATATTCTTGTACTACTATTTTGCTATGCCATAAAACTCTTCAAAATGGAATGAGATTTGTTTCACCGGCAATATAGCATTCTAATCTGTACCTAAACTTGAGCAACATATATCACATCCTATATAACATTACATTTACATAGCTTACAACTGTTTAAACATTTGGCAATATTTCAAGTAACGTCTCCCCCTCCCTTTGCCCTCACCGCCATTTCTCGTGCTTCTCTGTCTCCCATTCTGAAACCACAGATACGTGTGGACACATCTTGATTTTATAAGGCTTTGCGGAAAGTGCCACATGTCTTGAGTTATGCTGGTATGTTCAGCCACTCAGAGAAGTGTGTAAAAAAAAAATATCCAAATCTGGTATGGCCTGTGTATCACCACATGGGAAAGAGAGGAGGCTGGAACCAGGCACTTCAGCCAAGCAAAGTTACATTCCAAGAACCTTCCTGCCATTCGCACAAATGCGGCTGAGGAGGATTTCTGAATACACCTGGTTTATTGGACCTCGCACATGATAAGGGGACTGAGAATTTGAGGCGTAGGCTTGCAGTTTCATCAGGTTGCTTTGGCTGTTGAAAAATTTGCCCAGAGCATAGGGCCTCGATAACACCATTGCCATGGGAGAGCTTCCTTCAGAAGCTTTAGATTTCACCACCTGAAAAAGAAAGAAAATGTGCTTGTGAAACTTTCATACGGGTGTTTCAGGGTAACAGAATGCAGAATCCGTTTAAGCTATGGATGAATTGCGGAGGGATAGCTAGATTCTATTTCTGCTTTATTTTGGATTAACCTAACAGGCTGATTAACTTCCTCCTGGAGCCTGATTGGTCTTCTCCTGCAAGCCAATCAGTTGTTGCATTCTAGGATCCTACCTGCCTATTGTTATAGGATCCAAGCTTAGTACGTAACAGATTGCTTTTAAAGTCTTGTCCTCAAGCTATGCTGGCCAGATGAAGAGAGGATTGCTAAATTCCCTACTCTGATGCATCTCCAAATTACCATACTTTTCCATGTATCAGACGCCCCCATGTATAAGACACCCCCTATTTTTGGGGACTCAAACTCTGAAACCCCATTTTAAAACACAATATACTCCTATAGAGACTCCTTATACTGCGTTTCTGCTACTTCTGTCCCTATACAACAGCATTTCATATCGGCTATAAATAATTTGTCCTAACAAACCCTGACTCCCCTCCAGGGAGCTCTCAGCCGCAGCGTCTGCATGCGCCGCCATCTACAAAACGGTTCGTGATAATTTTGAAGCATGGAACGTCATCGCCCGTGTTGTCAAGTAGCCCTGCTTGAGCTTCAGGGCTCAGAGACCTGCTGCCGCTATCGCTTTTCACTTCTGAGCAACTTGAGCATTTTGACGTGACTGCAGATTGACTTGCCTCCTCTAATTCTTCAACTGTTTCATTTTGAAATGCTCCATGACTGATAATCTCCGAGTGCACCGTCCTGCTTTTCACAGTAGGGATCATTCTGGTTGAAGTCAAGCACCTGAAACCAAACCAGCTGACGCAGCTGCTTCTCCTCTTCCTTTCATTTCAGCACATCAGCTCCAGACAAAACAATATGTTGATGTGCTTTGAAGTGCTATCCCATTGAGGCTCCTCTAAGAAGCAGAGTGGTTCCATGATATATTAACTCTGAGGTTTGTATCCAATGGAGACTCTTGCCTCAGCAAAAAAGGGCTTCCACTAGCACAAATCAGGGTCCAATCTACATTTCCCAGACATAGCTGGTATTCGGCCCTCATAAACAGCATCCTGGCAGAAATCGCTGAAATGTCCGGTAAAACCCAAACGTATGGCAGCCCATGTTGGAAGTGTAGATTTTGGCGAATTTCAACAGCTTTGCCTCAAGCTCAAAATTTTGTGTCCAGATTTTCAAAGCAGCCCCCTGCTTTCTCCCATACTGTTCCAGAGGGCCCCCAAACTCTCAGGAGCAGCTTTTGGGGATGACAACATGGGGCTTAGCAGGATAGAGGCGATCAGCTGGCAGTGGGTATTCTAACTTGCGCAGATGGAAAGGCATTCCTCAAAAATATCAGGGGATCAGCCTTAATTGTTGAAGGTACTTTCCATGTCTTTTAGATGGGCTAAATGGCAGTTTTCCCAGTAGTGGCAGTTTTCCCAGTAGTGATGTATGGAAGTGAGAGCTGGACCATAAAGAAGGCTGATCGCCAAAGAATTGATGCTTTTGAATTATGGTGCTGGAGGAGACTCTTGAGAGTCCCATGGACTGCAAGAAGATCAAACCTATCCATTCTGAAGGAAATCAGGCCTGAGTGCTCACTGGAAGGACAGATCCTGAAGCTGAGGCTCCAATACTTTGGCCACCTCATGAGAAGAGAAGACTCCCTGAAAAAGACCCTGATGTTGGGAAAGATGGAGGGCACAAGGAGAAGGGGACAACAGAGGACGAGATGGTTGGACAGTGTTTTCGAAGCTACCAGCATGTTTGCTCATGTGAAAGCCAACGGGGCTTACTAGTAAGTGCATTCAGGGATGCAGCATAACGTCTGAAGCCCTAGTGTGGGTTGCCTCGGTGTGCTTGCATTGCAAATCTTTGCACCAAAGCTTGACAAAATGTTGTTGTTGTTTAGTCATTTAGTTGTGTCCAACTCTTCGTGACCCCATGGACCAGAGCACGCCAGGCACTCCTGTCTTCCACTGCCTCCCGCAGTTTGGTCAAACTCATGCTGGTAGCTTTGAGAACACTGTCCAACCATCTCGTCCTCTGTCGTCCCCTTCTCCTTGTACCCTCCATCTTTCCCAACATCAGGGTCTTTTCCAGGTAGTCTTCTCTTCTCATGAGGTGGCCAAAGTATTGGAGCCTCAGCTTCAGGATCTGTCCTTCCAGTGAGCACTCAGGGCTGATTTCCTTCAGAATGGATAGGTTTGATCTTCTTGCAGTCCATGGGACTCTCAAGAGTCTCCTCCAGCACCATAATTCAAAAGCATCAATTCTTCAGCGATCAGCCTTCTTTATGGTCCAGCTCTCACTTCCATACATCACTACTGGGAAAACCATAGCTTTAACTATACGGACCTTTGTTGGCAAGGTGATGTTTCTGCTTTTTAAGATGCTGTCTAGGTAAATCTCTCACTTGATAAAATATAGCCCTCTAATTATCTCAAGGCCCCTCGGCACCACCGTCCCAGCAGGGGGCAGGAAGGAACCATGTGGCTCTTGGATGGGTGCTGAAAAACATCTGCCCCAGTTGGGGTGCAGGGTGGGGCAAAGCCAGTGGCCATGATCCCAGATTGCTAGCGGGATCCACAAAAGCAGCTTAGAGTTCAGACAGGAATTGGGACGTCCGAAGGCCATGGCAAACTAGAAATGCTCTATTCACAATACAGTGGTACCTCGGGTTACAGTCGCTTCAGGTTACATACGCTTCAGGTTACAGACTCCGCTAACCCAGAAATATTACCTCGGGTTAAGAACTTTGCTCCAGGATGAGAACAGAAATCACATGGCGGCAGTTCAGCGGCAGCAGGAGGCCCCATTAGCTAAAGTGGTGCTTCAGGTTAAGAACAATTTCAGGTTAAGAGCAGACCTCCGGAACGAATTAAGTACTTAACCCGAGTACCATTGTAATGTTTTGGCCTTGTTTAGCCCCCCCCCCCATTATTGCTCCCTAATCTTGCTTTGGCATGGGCACCCTTGGCTCGCGTCAAGGATTAAATGACAAGTGATTACCTCGTGAAAATGGCACCCGCACTTCCCTTGCAAAAACTCCTTGTACCGTCCCATAGTAATAATAAAAGTATCAACCACTTCATAGCCATATTGCTTTGCAGTGTTCAAAATTGCTTGGTTTTCCTTCCACAGACCTCGCACTTCGGCCTGCAATTGAAATCAAGTCATCTCATATTATCTCATTTATCCAGCTTTTGGTTAAATCAAGACATGCTTTCATTGGGACAGTAAGCATATGGATATTATGTACAGGCGTTGGGCTGGAGAAAACATAACCTTAATTCTTGAGTTATTTGATCAGTGTTTCCCCCAGCAAATAGTTAAGCTCAAACATGTATTTCTTCAAAAGAGAGGGAGGAACAGAGGGGGAAATATTGTGTCCCTTAGATGTTACACCTTTTTAAATAACTGAACCCCAAACTTACAGATGTGCACAAATGAGAAGGTGCAAAAAGTGCTGTGCTCCAGTGTGGTAGTTTGGGAAGAGAAACAGAATTCTACCACACCACATTGCATCCATTTAAACAATTTTCCCAATTTTTTATATTTATTATTTTATTATGTTATTTATTTGGTTGATTTTTATTTTATTTATTTTTATATTTTATTTATTTGATTGATTTCTTCATCCGATGATCACAGGGTGGTTTACAACATAAAAACACAAAAATACATACCATAGTAACAAACAAAAGCCTTGCCCACCCCCAGCAGTTTAAAAGGCCAAAGTCTGTTTAATTAGCCAAAGCTCTGGGAGAATAGATTTAATACATTTGGTATGTAAAGCTGTTCTACAGTAACAAATGCATAGATGGTACATAGCCTGAAAGCCATAGATGACAATAATTGTATGGTACTGTATAAACATGTTTTTATTTTGGTGGTTGACAGAATGGATGAAGGGGCTTAAATTGTGGATACGAACTATCCCTAGAACCTGTTTTCAATGCCAAGGCTCAACTCTGAAACACTTGATGTCAGAAAATATGAATGGGCCTCTAGGCAGGTGCAAAGTACATTTCTTTAATCACTGAATATTCATAGAGAGGTTGCTCATCAGGATTTAAGGGAAAGGGCTTCCAAACCAGGCCAAACATTAACTCCTTCTGGCCAAGTGTTTGGATTTAAAGCCAATTTAGGGAGCCTCGTTAAAATTAAGGTACAGTGCTGCTGCTGTCTGTTTGTCAATTTATAGTTTGTTTATTTGATTGTATGTTTGTCTGTTGGTTTGTTTGCTTTCCTGGCATAAATTTATCTATTTTAAAACAGTAAAGATATAAGATACAGTTAAAAATAAATAAAATAAAATAAAGGTACAGTGGTACCGTGGTTGTCGAACTTAATCCGTTCCGGGAGTCCTTTCTACTCCCGAAACCATTCGAAAACCAAGGCACGGCTTCCGATTGGCTGCAGGAACACTCACGTCCAGGTTTGCAGTGTTTGGGAGCCAATTTGTTCAAGAGCCAAGCCGTCTGACAACCAAGGTACCGCTGTATTAGTAATACCAAAACATGCAGCACCATCTAGCTCAGTAAGTAGAGCAGGAGACTCTTAATCTCAAGGTTGTGGGTTCAAGCCCCACATTGGGCCAAAAGATTCTTGCATTTGCAGGGGGTTGGACTAGATGACCATCATGGTCCCTTCCAACTCTACAGTTCTACGATTCTATGTGTTTAGGATGAGGCACATCACATAACCTGGCAAAATATAATGTTGTATGGGCAAAGCAGCTGCGCTCGACAGGAACATGCCCCACCATATTTCTGAGGAGCAATGGGTCAAACCAAATAAAATTGCAAAACCATCCTAACAGAGAAAAAATGTAACCTACTGGTGACAAGAAATGCACTCCATCCACTGGCAGGTGAAAGCCCATTCCCAGGGATTTTATCACTACCAGGATATTTGACAGATTCGCCCTGTGTATCAAATGAAATAAAACACACACGTTTTATTTACAGATATATAAAACTGATGTACAATAATAATAATAATAATAATAATTTATTTATACACCGCCCATCTGGCTGGGTTTCCCCAGCCACTCTGGGCGGCTTCCAACAGAATATTAAAATACAATAGTCTATTAAACATTAAAAGCTTCCCTAAATACCTCTTACTTTAGTCTCCATAAACACCATAAACACCTCTTACTTTTGTCTCCATTTCATATACTGTCCCATACAATGCAGAATCAGATAAAATGATGGGGGTTTTTTGTTTTTTTTCTGGGAGCAGCCAGTTTGATACTGAGGATATGAGCTATCAAAAGTGTAGCACAGAGTTTGCGAGCCCTTGGCTATCCCCACGATACATTCCGGATCATGTTTTGTCAGTGAATTGTAGCTCATTTTGGTGAGTAGGTTTTTTGTGACTCACCTTTTGTGAGTAGGTATTTGTGTGACACCTTCCCAGCAACCAAAGTGAGCTCAAAATGGCTTACAATAGTAGCAAAGCACTGACAAATGAAAACATGCCCTAATACAAAAAACTGATGAGTTATGCAGAGTTGGCAAAGTTGACACATAAACTACGTGAGGAGGACAGTCGTAACTTCAAGGCAGATTGGGAACCTTTTACAAGCTATTTAAAAAAACAACAAAATGATAGAATATATGACAGATAAGGTAATGATATGTACAAACTTTAACATGCAGAGAATAATCTGTGCAAACAAATCAGAGAGGTGAGCTGAGGGAAGTCTTTGGTGAGGGGGAGAGGGAGGGATGGGGAGGGGGATTAAAAGGTGGAAAATAATGTAATTGATTATTTGGATTGATAATTTGTTCTGTTGAAATTGTCTAATAAAAATATTTTTTTAAAAAAACAAAATGCCCTAATACAAAAGAAATGCATGTCATTCCATAATTCACAGGCTAAAAATGAAGGTTGCAAGAGGACAGAGATGGAGACAGTGACATAGCATGGGTTGCCAGTGCCCGGGGCCACATGAAGGGGGTACGTATGCACATTCCACTGTCTAACGGCATCCCCATCACCCAGCAGATCGCAGCCCTAGAGCTAATAAAAGAAGAGTTGTTCTGTTGTCTGGAGAGGGAAGGTTGGCATATGTCCTGATTTTCCCAGAAATACTGCAGCCTGCAGCAACGTTCAACAACTTTGGGCAAAAAAGGAGCTTTTCTCACCAGATTTTCACTGTTTGAAATATGGCAACCCTAGAAGAGGTCACTTCCCGGTTCACATGTAGAAACCCATTTTCAACTGAAGCACACAGTTGTATTGAGGCAGCACGGGGTGTTGAAATTTTGCACCCCTAACAATTTTGCGCCCAGGGCAACCGCTCCTATGGCCTCCCCCCACTGCATAGAGCACTAGAAAAGGTATTGAAATCCTTTGGAAGAATGGGCTCTGTGAAGATGACTGCCAGAAAACCTCCTAGGCACGGAGAAGTCATCATGCGAATTGAAGTGGAAGTTATTTTACAGTTTGGTGTAAGAACAGCAACGAAAGACTGTAGCGTGGACACTTACCGCTTCAGCACTTTTTGAATAATATGTAAGTGGTTGAAATTGAGCCATTGGACACCACCGACAACTAATATAGTCTGGTCTGTGTTCTCTAGCGGCTGTGATCTGAAATAAAGAAGAAAGCCAAAACTGCAAAATATACCCTGCCGCAGAATCAGAACAGATGGCAAGCATTCACTTCAGCCAACCCTACAGGCCATTCCTGGCCACAAACGGCTGATGTCATTTAAAGTTACATAAGCTTAAAGAAATTAGAGACATATTAAGTATTTATACTTTTTCTCGTTTTCTTTTTGCACAAATCTAGATATATATTTGGCAAAGGCAGCACACACACACACACAAACACACACACACACACAAGGAAGAGAATTTCAGCATTGTGCCAAGATACCAGCATTGCACTAGAATTCGAAGGAGGTTACAGGGTGACCTCTTCACAATACCCATGGAATACTACTGAAGGGGGGCAAGAAGAAGAAATCTGTGTCAGATGATACATCACTAAGAGGCAGAGTGTGATGTATGGCTCAGGACCGCAATACCTCAAGGACCGCCTGTTTCCATATGAACCTACCCAGACCCTGAGATCATCTTCTGAGGCCCTCCTTCGTGTGCCGCCTCCTCAAGAGGTCCGGAGGGTGGCAACATGAGAACGGGCCTTCTCTGCAGTGGCTCCCCATCTGTGGAATGCTCTCCTTAGTGAAGTTTGCCTGGTGCCTTCATTATACACCTTTAGGCGCCAGGCAAAAACGTTCCTTTTTAACCAGGCCTTTGGCTGATTTGATTAGAATAGAATAGAATAGAATAGAATAGAATAGAATAGAATAGAATAGAATAGAATTTATTATTTATACCCCGCCCATCTGGCTGGGTTTCCCCAGCCACTCTGGGCGGCTTCCAACAAAGTATTAAAATACAGTGGTCTGTTAAACATTAAAAGCTTCCCTAAAGAGGGCTGCCTTCAGATGTCTTCTAAAAGTCTGGCAGTTGTTTTTCTCTTTAACATCTGGCGGGTGGGTGTTCCACAGGGTGGGTGCCATTACCGAAAAGGCCCTCTGCCTGGTTCCCTGTAACCTCACTTCTCGCAGTGAGGGAACCGCCAAAAGGCCCTCAGCGCTGGACCTCAGCGTCCGGGCAGAACGATGGGGGTGGAGACGCTCCTTCAGGTATACTGGACCGAGGCCGTTTAGGGCTTTAAAGGTGAGCACCAACACTTTGAATTGTGCTTGGAAACGTACTGGGAGCCAGTGTAGGTCTGTGCCCTGTACATTCTATGCCCTTCTAAAATGGGGCTCTTTTCTGGGGGGGAGGGTGTTATCGGGTTGTTGTTTTTATTCTGATTATATATGTTGTGCTCTTTTCTGTGAACTGCCCTGAGACCCCTGGGTATAGGGCGGAATATAAATTCAATAACTAAAAATAATAATGTAGACCTAGAGGCATTTACTGAAGCTCTGCATTATAGTAATAAGGGCTGCTGACTTGCCCCCCCCCCCCATTGAGGGGTCCCAGCATCATGTGATGTGTCCTGCCAACGCTCTTGTGTTGGCAGTGGGGGATGGGGTGCATGGAGGGTGATCTTCCGAACATCCCGCGGATATACGCCAATGCTTGCCCATGCTTGCCTGGCGGCAGGGGTGGCAGCCCCTTCAAAATTGGGTAAAGGTCTCAGCTACCTGTCCACAAATATTGAGGGGACCAAAGCCCATTCTGCCCCCTATAGTTGGCACTCCAAGTAGTAATTCCTTCTCATCAATACAAGAATTGCATAAAACATCTACAAGAGACTCAGAACCTCTCACAAATTTCTTCCCTCTTGTAGCTAGAGCAGGGGTCAGCAAACTTTTTCAGCAGGGGGCCGGTCCACTGCCTCTCAGACCTTGGGGGGGGGCGGAATATATTTTGAAAAAAATTATGAATGCCCCACAAATAACCCAGAGATGCATTTTAAATAAAAGCACACGTTCTACTTATGTAAAAACACACTGATTCCTGGACCGTCCGCGGGCCAGATTTAGAAGGCGATTAGGCTGGATCCAGCCCCCAGGCCTTAGATTGCCTTCCCATGGGCTAGAAAATGCTGACATAGAGACATTGGATGCAAGGAAATCAAGTAAATCACTGTCAAAAATGGAAACAAACGCTCCATCATACCTGAGTAGCAGCTGCTCAAGAGCCTCTTCGAAGGTTGGTCTTTGCTTTACGTCAATCCAAAACTGGGGGTAATAGGAGTAGCTGATAAAAGTGTCCCCGTTGTTCACGTTATGATAGAACTTCATGTCATGAGCCTTTTGCCATTCTTGGAGAGTCTCGTTCACTCTTTCTATTAAGTAATACATCATCCCTCTGTTGGTGGAATCGCCAATGAAAAGAACCTTTAAGGGCAAAAAAAAGCATATTGCAGCATTTCATGTTCTCAAGTTTGCAGGCATCTGTGGAACGAAAGCAGCTTAAATCGAAGCGCTTTTACTCAGCCGAGAGGCTATTTATTTGTTTACTTATAGTCAATGAATTTCTACACCACCGGTTGTCATAAATAACCTCCAGGGCCGTTTGTGTGCAGAAAATCATTAAAGCGACAAAATGCAATCACACCATCAAACCAATACTAACATCCATAGGAAGCCAACAACGGAAAGCTGTTCCCCGTTACAAGTGGACAACCTGGATCAGCCACTTTCGGACTTCCGGTTAGCGCCAGCGCTTAATGGCGGATCTCACCCGGAGCTCCGGGAGAGATCTGCTTCGTGGGTTCGGGTCCTGTCAGCTACGGCGAAGCGGGGACCCTCAAAAATCACAGGCGCGTTGCCTGTGAACCGGAGACTCGGCGGGCACCTTTGCACCCCCCCGACGCTGCGAAATAGCCTTTTTAAAGGCTGCGGAGCAGCGGAGGGGTTTTGGAGCGGTGCTGAGAGTCGTCTTCACCCAGCCTGCGAAGCGAAGCCGCGTCGCCATTAGCGGAGAGCGCTGATTTCTTCCGGCGAAATTGGATTAAAAGAACAACTATCCGTGAGTAGGATTGACCGCTAAAATATAATTGGACTCTAAAAATAAAGAAATTGGGCACCGAGACGGACAAGCACTAAAAAGGAAGTCTGCTTTCCGTTCTGTAGCAAGATCAAAGCGAAAGGCACTCTAGCTGTAACTGCTTGAGAGGAAATTTGTGGGAATTAAGAAATCCACCACCAAAGCAAAGAACTCCCTCCCCGAAGGCAGGAGGGGGGGGAAGAAGATTTTAAAGTGTTTCCCTGCCAATTTAAAAGAATTGAATTAAGTACCGCTGCTCTTTTACCTGGGATCGGACTGCCGGAGAAAAGGAACCGGCTAAGGACTGTTGCTATAAGAAGGCTAAAAAGTATCTTTAATTGACTTTGGCTACTTCCAACTTGAAACATTGATTTTGTTGCATTGCAAAGTTACTTACAGGACACTATTGATTGGGATCCCCTTGAAAGAGAAAAGAAAAATTGGAAGGGACTAGGAAAACTTTTGTTATTTTTTTGAAGAGTATGGGATTATTTTGAGAAGTAAAGAATTGACTCTACGCCCTCTAGAGGACCTACAAATTGTTTCAGCAACAAGTGGAGTTTAAAATCTGAGAACTTTTGTTTGATAGCTCCAAAGTGTGGGAATGACCTTGACTAAAAGACTTTGTTATGGCAGATGGTAAAGAGAAAGGGGATTTACAAGAAACAACCTTGAGATCTGGCAGACAATATAAAATTGACCCTTCCATGCAAAGAAGGGCTTCTGTAATAGGAGCCTCTGGAACTACAGTTGCTGCAAAGCCAAAAGTGAAAGCAATGTCTACAGAAGAATCATTTGCTAAGGTACTGGAGAAGATAAATGACTCTTTGGAGGAATTAAAAAAGCAAGGCGCAGAGACTAAATTGCAAGTTGCTGAAACTAAAGTACAAGTTGCTGAAACAAATAAAAAAATTGAAGAAATCTCTGGGAAAATTGACTTAAATACAAAAAGTATAACTGACCTTGGGAACAAAGTGAACTCAAATGCAGAAGCAATTGGGAAATTATTGGAAGATTCATCTACAACACGAAAGATAGCCGAGGAAGCTAAGGAAATTGCAACTGCTGCGGAGGAAAAATTTCCACCAGTTTACAAGAAATTGGACGAGTATGAGTTGGCACTCTCTATGCAGGATATGCAACGTAAGGAGAGGAATTTAAGGATCAGACTTGTGCCGGAAAAGGAAGGAGACAACTTGGTGGACTATTTGACAAAAGAATTTTCTGATTTCTGGAAGCAGGAGTTGGAGAAAGAAGACTTTAAGATAGAAAGTGCATTTAGATTGGGAACAAGACAGAAGAAGAATCGACCCAGAGATTGTCTTATTACTCTAAGATCAAAGGAGGAGCGAGATAAAATACTGAACCTGCATTACCAAACAACCCTTCGAATTGAAGATTTTTATATTGAGATCTTTAAAGACATCCCTAAGAGTATCTTGGACGCAAGAGGACATTATAAGGACCTGGTGATATTGCTGAAGAGGAACTACATACCATTCAGGTGGGAATTTCCCCAAGGCTTGTCTTTTAAATACAAGGGAAAGAAGAGAAGAATAAAGACTGTAAGTGATAAAGACAAGTTCCTGGGAGAACACGAAGAAGACCTACAGAAAGAGACATTTCCAGGACAAGGGCATCCGTCACTGGACACGAACACGGCACCACCGACAGACGAGGAACAAAAACAGGGAGCTGTAGGAGGAAGGAGTAAATAATCCCATCATGGCTCTGCAACTTCTAACCTGGAATTGTAACGGTTTGAACATTCCTAGGAAGAGAAAAAATATATTTCATGCCTTAAAGAAAGACCAACTGGACTTGATTTGTCTACAAGAGACTCATGTGACAAGAGCACATAGAAAATTACTAATAAATAAAAGACTGGGACAGGAATTTATATCCTCAGACAGAGTAAAAAAGAGAGGAGTGGTGATCTATGCAAAAGAAAAATTGCAACCGAAACAAATTTTTAAAGATGATCAAGGAAGATATTTGGCAATTGAAATTCAATCCCAAGGAGAGAAGTATTTGATAGTGGGAATCTACGCACCAAATGAAGGGAAAGCTGAATTTTTTAAGAAGTTGCATGAAATCTTGATGGACCATATGGATTACAACTTAATTTTGATGGGAGATATGAATGGAGTAGTTTCAACAAATATGGACAAAGCACAAAGACAGGTAATAACAAAAGATGGAAGACTACCAAAGACTTTTTTTGAAATGACTGACAATATGGACTTGATTGATATTTGGAGAACAAAACACCCATTAGAAAGAGAGGGAACCTTCTTTTCTGAAGCCAAAATGACATGGACAAGGATTGACCAAATTTGGGTGACTAGCAGTATGGCGCCGAACATAAAAAAAGTAGAAATCTGCCCAAAAACTTTCTCCGACCACAATGCTGTAAAGATGGTGATGAGGCAAACAACAACTGGTTCCTTCAGATGGAGAATGAATGACACCTTATTCAGAGATGAGGAGATCTGCAAGAAGGCCCAAAAAACTTTGAAAGACTACTTTGAAATCAACTTAAGGTCTAAAGTAGAAAAAAGAATAGTATGGGACGCAAGCAAAGCCGTGATGAGAGGGTTCTTGATTCAGCAAAATACCTTAAAGAAAAGAAAGCAAAATGAGAAGAAGGAGAGAATTTTGGAAAAGATAAAAGAAGGGGAAAAACAATTAAGATCGAAGCCAAAATCCCAAGAGATTTTAAGAGAAATTAAATTCCATCAAACACAATATATGGAATTGATGAATCAGGAATTAGAGTGGAAAATTAAACAAATGAGACAAAAGACCTTTGAATCTGCTGACAAATGTGGTAAGTTATTGGCTTGGCAAATAAAGAAGAGACAAAAACTCAACACGGTGACAAATATAGAGGTGGAAGGAAAGAATATAAGCAACCCAGTGGAAATTAGGAACTGTTTTCAGAACTACTTTAGACAACTTTACACACAAGGGCCGCAGAATGAAATGGATATACAACAATTCCTCGAGAAAAACGGGCTGAAAAAGGTTTCGCAGGAAAGTAAAGCAATTTTGAATCAGGAGATATCAGCACAAGAAATAGAAGATGCCATTCAAGGCATGACGCTGGGCAAATCCCCCGGGCCGGATGGACTGACTTCTAAATATTATAAAGTTTTGAAGGAAGGACTGATACAGCCCTTGAAGGAAGTCTGTAATGAGATTATGGAGGGGAAAAGGGCACCTGATACGTGGAGTGAGGCCTATATCACACTTATACCAAAGACAGAGACTGAAAAGACTCAACTTAAAAACTACCGACCCATCTCGTTATTGAATGTGGATTACAAAATCTTTGCTGATATTTTAGCAAAGAGACTGAAAAGAGTTTTGATGGAGGAGATTCATGGGGACCAAGCGGGCTTTCTCCCAAAAAGGCATTTGTCGAACAATGTAAGGAATATAATTGACATTTTGGAAAAGCTGGAAGTGAATATAAACACTAAGGCTGTTTTGATATTTGTGGATGCCGAGAAAGCCTTTGACAACATTTCTTGGAGTTTTATGTTGAAGAACCTCCGGGGGATGGGGGTAGGCCAAGGGTTTGAGAATGGTATAGGTGCAATATACTCTGAACAGAAAGCGAAACTCATTGTAAATAATGTGGTCACAGAAGAGTTCAAGATTGAAAAAGGGACACGTCAGGGGTGCCCTATCTCCCCACTACTTTTTATATCGGTCCTGGAGGTTTTGCTTAATATGATTAGGAGGGACCAGTTGGTTAAAGGGATTCAGGTCGGAGCTAAACAATATAAATTGAGAGCATTTGCAGATGATTTAGTACTTACATTGCAAGAGCCAGAAGCTAGCACGAAAAGAGTTTTGGAAATAATTCAAGAGTTTGGTCAAATGGCAGGATTTAAATTGAATAAGTCAAAGACAAAGGTTTTGGAGAAAAATTTGACACAGATAGAAAAAGAAAGGTTTCAGAACGAGACAGGGTTGACTGTGGTTAAAAAAGTGAAATATTTGGGTATAAATATGACAGCTAAAAATGTGAATTTGTTTAAAGATAATTATGAAAAAACTTGGAGAGAAGTGAAAAAAGATTTGGAGATTTGGTCTAATTTAAAGCTTTCCTTGTTAGGCCGAATTGCAGTTATAAAAATGAATGTATTGCCAAGAATGTTGTTTTTGTTCCAAGCACTGCAAATAATGGACAAAATGGATTGTTTCAAGAAGTGGCAAAAAGATATATCTAAATTTGTCTGGCAGGGCAAAAAGCCCAGAATTAAATTTAAGATATTAACGGATTCAAAGGAAAGAGGGGGGTTTGCCCTGCCAGACTTTAAATTGTACTATGAAGCGGCAGCTTTCTGCTGGATGAAAGAATGGCTGCTTCTTGAAAACACAGACATTTTGGATTTGGAAGGTTTTAAAAATATTTTTGGGTGGCATGCATATTTGTGGTATGACAAGGTTAAAGCACACAAAAGTTTTAAAAATCATATTGTCAGAAAAGCACTATTAAATGTTTGGGTTAGATATAAAGACTTGCTGGAAAATAAAACTCCAAGGTGGCTGTCGCCAATGGAAGCTAAGGCAGTTAAAAAGTTAAACATGGAGTCCAAGTGGCCAAGATACTGGGAAATTTTGGAAAAGGAAGGGGACAAACTGAGATTGCAGAGCTTTGAGAAATTAAAAGGGAAGGTGAGAGACTGGTTGCACTATCATCAAATAAATGAAGCGTTTAAACTGGACAGTAAAATTGGCTTCCAGGTGGAAAAATCAAAATTGGAGACAGAACTGTTAGAACCCAGTACTAAGAATTTGTCAAAAATGTACAATTTGCTGCTGAAATGGAATACACAAGATGAAACGGTTAAATCAGCCATGATTAAATGGGCTCAGGACATTGGTCATAATATTTTGTTTGCTGATTGGGAAAAGTTGTGGACCACCGGGATGAAATTTACGGCATGTAATGCCTTAAGAGAAAATATTATGAAAATGATATATAGGTGGTACATAACCCCAGTCAAGCTTGCAAAGATTTACCATTTGCCTGATAATAAATGTTGGAAATGTAAAGAAACTGAAGGTACATTTTTTCATCTTTGGTGGACTTGCCCGAAGATTAAGGCATTCTGGGAAATGATCTATAATGAACTTAAAAAGGTATTTAAATATACTTTCCCCAAGAAACCAGAGGCCTTTCTCTTGGGTATTGTCGGCCAAGGGGTGTTAAAGACGGATATAACTTTCTTTATGTATGCTACAACAGCAGCTAGAATACTCATTGCGAAGTACTGGAAGACGCAAGAGCTACCCACACTGGAAGAATGGCAGATGAAGGTGATAGACTACATGGGCTTGGCAGAAATGACGAGCAGAATCCGAAACCAGGGAAGAGAAGCAGCGCAAGAAGAATGGAAAAAATTCAAGGACTATTTAAAGAAATATCACAAAGTTAATGAAAGTTAGAATGATGTTGGACTGGAAAGTAAATGGTTACTATTAGCAATGGTTAAGACAAGGAGAATAAGGAAGATTAGTTTAAATCTAAATTAAAATAAGGGAAGATTTGCTGAGTAATCGATAAGAATTTGGAATACAGAAAAGGGAGGCATGAGGAAGTCGGGGAAGAAAGATATAAGAAATTAGGATATGAAATGGTACATGTTTTTTTTTGTTTTGTTTTTGTCTTTGTATGTTTATGTATGTTATGCTTATATGGAAAAATTCTTGAATAAAAATATTATTAAAAAAAAAATGGATCAGCCACTTTCAAATACTTGGGGGGGGGGGAAATCTGCCACATATAAATGACATCAACCTGCCTGCTGCAGGTATTTGTAGGTATTTGTGTTCCACTAATTCTGGCAAGGCTAACAGGTCACTAGAAGCATCCATGTTATGTAGAAAGACAGGAAACTGAATTATACTAAGGTGTAATCTACGCACATATAAAAACCATTCTGAAAATGCTTTTTTTTAAAAAAAGAAGCGGCATTTTTAAAAAATACATTTAATTTTCCATAAGGCCCGCCATCGCCATCTAGTGTTGCATTGTATATTGCACGTAAAGCACACTTAAAACGTTTCTTTGCAGCTGAATAGCTGAGTCCCAAGTCTACATAGTCTGGGATTGGCCTGCCAAGCTTTCAGGCACGAGTTTTCCCCAGTCCCACCCAGAGATTGAACCTCTGATTTTCTGTCCAAGCACTGGACAGCTATGCTGGAAAATGACCACAAGCTAAAATTTAAACTATTTGACAATTGCCTAGTGTAGAAGGGAGTCTGTGCTTTTTGCTGTAAGGACCAAGCATGGAAATATCTCATTATGTCTATAAAATGGGATTAAATCGTGGAATTAATTAGAGAGGTATCATAAATCAGGCACAGTTAAGAGACTTACAGCAGAATCGAACTGCATCTACTCAGAAGTAGGTCCTACTGAGCTCAAGCTTTCTCCCAGGTAAGTGTGTTTTAGATTGCACCTTTAACTCCAAAATGCTCATTTAGGTAAAAGTATACAAGTTCCTGTTTAAACAGGTGTATTGTAAGACCGTTAGTAAATATTGTCTTTTTAATATTTCGTGTTCTTAATAATACATTGCTGAGGGCGTTTTATTACAGCAGTAAAATGTGAATTGCTTTCTTACCATAATAAATAATATGTATGCTTCATCACCTTTCACTTAGAATGTAATTGTGCAATTAGGTATACCTAGTTATCTGAACAACTACTTATTATTCACGACCTGTTCCTCACTTCAACTTTTTCTGAAAAGTTGACGTGTACAATAATTAAAGTTTTATGCTTCAGCACATCACTGAACTATTACGGTAAAAGTTAATTAACCATAAACTTATATGAGGTTTTGTGACACAGATGTAAAACTAATTAAACCATTTTTATTTGGTTTTCACATTCCCCCCCCTCCCAACACTGTTAAGCTCATGTCATTTCCCAAATGGATACAATTTAACAAATGTAATATAGCCTTCACATAGTTTGCGTTAATAAGGGCGTCAAAGACAAATTGCTGCATATAATATGAAAGGAAGTGAGTAAAGAACTTCTCAACCCGGAATTCCTTTCAGTCTCCACATATGACTGATTAACTTTGCTAACACACCATTAATCTATATAGACCCTCTTTTAAAAAAATGCTTTGGGGAATTTATATATTCCCCCTTTTCATGTCTCAGCCAATCCGTGGCTTTCATTTCACCACAGGTGATCTTGAGTTAGTACTGACAGAAATAATTCAAGCACAAGGTCACATGCATGGAAATGCGGAAGGGAAGTGGTTCTGATGAAGGCAATAGCACCTATTAGAGATAGACTGAAACTCCACTCCTGGGCGGAATCTACACACATATTAAAAAACCGCTGTGAAAATGCTTTTAAAAAAAAGTTTTGAAAAATACGTTGAATTTGGCATAGCTCACTCTCACCATCTAGTGTCACATTTGTATATCGCGCTTTACAACGCATTTAAAATGTTTTATTTGCAGCTGTATAGCTGAGTCCCTGGACACATTTAATGGCTCCCATTGGACCAAGCATTCATTGGACAGCATAAGTTTGTGTGTTAATTTGTGTGTTATGTTCCAGCTTTCACGTGACGTAAAAGCCACTTCTAGAAATCTAGCGGAATAACGTGCAAGTTTAGTGCTAATTTCCATGTTATATTTGCCTCCAGAAAAAAAATATGTTTGCAATCCTGGAATCCACTTGCAAGCCTGGAAGTTTGTGTAGGGCTGTGCACTAATAGGGTGCTTTGTAAGTGGGATTCCTTTAGGAATATTTTTTTCTCTCCTCAGCAAGTGATCCTGCAGGGTCCCGGGAGAGGCTCCACAACCAGCTTTCCTTAAGAAAAGCTCCTTTTCCTACAGCTGGGTTTAAGTGTGCTTAACTGTAATAAGTGTTCCTTAATTTGGATAACATATAGCAAAATCCGTACTTTTTTTTTTTTACTTACTTGTAAAACTTGTGCCACCGGCTATTGTACCTGAGCCACAGATCTCTGTCAAATGTTAGACAGTCAAGCCATGCCTATTAAGAATTGCATTTCCAAGCAACCATCTTAGAATGTTCACTACAAGAAAAGTCAGTCTAGTGAGGTCCGCCTGAGACCTGCACAAGAATGTGAAAGAAGATTTGTTAAGATTATTAGGCAGAAGCAATGCCATGCATTAGATACTCAGCAAAGAAACAGAGTGCATGCAAAGTGTGTCTATTCTCCAACCATAATACAGTGGTACCTTGGTTCTCAAACACCTTGGTACTCAAACAACCTGGAACCCAAACACTGCAAACCCGGAAGTAAGTGTTTATGAACTTTTTCCAGAAGCTGAACATGCTCCATTTTGAGTGTTACGCTTCCGATTTGAGTGCCTCACTTCCGTTTTGAGTGTTACACTGAGGTCTGTCTGTTTTTGCTATTTATTTTGTGTTTTTGTTTTTTGCGGCTCTTTTTGTGTGTGACTGTGTGGAACCCAGTTCAGCTATTGATTGCTTGATTGCGTGACTGCAGTACATTGTTTATTGCTTCCATTTTATGGATCAATGGTTTTGTTAGATAGTAAAATTCATGTTAAATTGCTGTTTTAGGGGTTACTTATAAAAGTCTGGAATAGATTAATCCATTTTGCCTTACTTTCTATGGGAAAGCATGCCTTGGTTTTGGAATGCTTTGGTTTTGGAACGGACTTCCAGAACGGATTAAGTTTGAGAACCAAGGTATCACTGTACGTTGTGTTTTAGTCTTTGTCTGAAACATGTCACATCTTAATGTGTAACTGGGACCTACAGTGGTACCTTGGGTTAAGAACTTAATTCGTTCTGGAGGTCCGTTCTCAACCTGAAACTGTTCTTAACCTGAGGTACCACTTTAGCTAATGGGGACCTCCCGCTGCTGCCGCGCGATTTCTGTTCTCATCCTGAAGCAAATTTCTTAACCCGAGGTACTATTTCTTGGTTAGCAGAGTCTGTAACCTGAAGCGTCTGTAACCTGATGCGTCTGTAACCCGAAGCGTCTGTAACCTGAGGTACCACTGTATTTCATTCAATGCCTGAATACTGTCAAGTCAAGGCCAATTAGAAATGGAAGCGCAACGGTCACAGGGAGATAATTCTGAAGTAAATCAAGGCTACTTTAATATATTAATAACAGAGTATATTCATGTGCAAACTTATGCCGAAGAATGTCAGGGCAATGTATTCAGTGCTGAGATAAACTGAATCCCTTTTCAGCTTTCCTGTTCCAAATTTACAACCTACCTTTTTGTTTTTTACACATTGTTGGAGCTCTGGCTTGTTCACAATGGGATATTGACAATCGTGCGGCTGCCATGTTATCTGCCTCCAATCACAGGTTCTGTTGTCAGAACAACTCAGACAGGGCACAATCCATTGTCCTAAAAACAGAACATAACCACACTTTTGTTTTCATCTGGGCTTTTGTTAAACACACTTGTATTTGCTGTTACTAAGAGGAGGCGTCTGTGACTAGGACCAGATTTCTTTCCACCGCCTGGTCACTGACTGTCAGACAAGACCTCAGTGTGACAAGCTTTAAGCTTGGCAGAATAACGCAAGAATCTTATTTCTGTATTTGCCTTTCCTCCCAGGAGCTCAAGGCTGTGTAGAATACCCCCCACCCCATTTTCTCTTCACAACAGCCCTGTGGGTTAGGTTAGGCTCAAAGGTGGTGACTGCCCCAGGGGTCACCCAGTGGGAATTTGAACCTACTTTATACCAGGTCAGATCATTTGTCCATCTGGACCAAGGTTTCCCATCATCCCTGACCACTGGTCCTGCTAGCTAGGGATGATGGGAGTTGTAGTCCAAAAACAGCTGGAGACCCAAGTTTGGGAAACAGGCCTAGGTTTTTCATATCACCTGCTACCTGATCCTTTCAACTAGAGATACCAACGACTGAACCTGAGAACTTGCCCATGCAAGGCTTGAGCTCAATCACGGATTTTCAATCCCTTCTCTAAACATTGCAAAGTTATAATTTTTATAATTAATTTATACAACACTAGAGAGGTGTTGAATAAAGTTCATGCTCTCAACACTTGCCTCTCCTGGTTCCTTAGGAGATTAGGGCTTTGCACTGTAGTAGCTAAGGAAAAGCCTTCCTCATTCTGTATAAAGCTTTGCCCATCTTAAGCTGCCACCATGAAAGGAGAGTTTTCTCTCCTTTAATACTATTTTAAAAGTCTTTTTCACCAGCTCATTTCCATCAGTATCCTATGGATGTTGACTCAGGAGCTAAAACCCATTGTGGTCAAGGGAGCTTATTTCTTGATAATAATGGGTATAGGAATATCTAGTAGTAGTAAGGAATTGTGCACTTTTTAGCAATATTAAAATATTGTTATATAGCCAACAGACATTTGTTTCTCAAGAAGCACACAGAGTTCTGACCTAACCTAGCTGTGTCATCAGCATTCAGAGTTCATGGTTCATCCTTGATCTTTTTCACTTAATGTGGCTCCCTGTAGCAAAATAACCTGCATTCTAGTGGGAACAGGATGCCTTTCTGAACCTGTATGAAATATATCAGGAACAAACCTTTTGTGTCTCCCGTTTCACATGTTTTCAACTGCGGCTCTGAAATGGCTGACAAGTAGTCAGCAGAGAGAGGCTGCAAGCCACAGGGTTCTTCAGGATGAATGAGTGTGCCACAATCCTGTATTAAAATGTGCAGGTACGATTTGTTAACACCCAGCCATTATTTTGTAATATCACATATAAAATACATTGGACAATACAGCATTAAGAACTCCCCAGTTAAGAGAATGTTGCAAGGGAAGCTGTTCTTTCCTGGTTCCTGCTGTCAGACTTAGCTGGCTCTGAAACATAACCAAAAATCAAACATGCACAATCCCAACTCTGCAAATATTGACTTTTTCTTCTTCTGGGGATGCACAAATCTCTCAGTCGTAGTTTCATTCAGCTTCTTGTTTTCAGAATCTTAAGATCAGTTTTCCACATTTCCACATCAGTTTGCAATTAAAAAAAGAAAAGTTATCATGAAAATTCGTCATGTTATCTGCATCAATTTGTGGCGCTGTGGGTTAAACCATAGAGCCTAGGACTTGCCGATCAGAAGGTCGGTGGTTTGAATCCCTGCGATGGGGTGAGCTCCCGTTGCTCAGTCCCTGCTCTTGCCCACCTAGCAGTTCGAAAGCACATCAAAGTGCAAGTAGATAAATAGGTACTGCTCCGGTGGGAAGGTAAACGGTGTTTCTGTGCGCTGCTCTGGTTCGCCAGAAGTGGCTTAGTCATGCTGGCCACATGACCCGAAAGCTGTACGCCATCTCCCTCGGCCAATAAAGCTAGATGAGCACCGCAACCCCAGAGTCAGCCACGACTGGACCTAATGGTCAGGGGTCCATTTACCTTTTTACACATGGTGGTTTGCAACTTTGCCTAATATACCAATTTTGCAAAGCAATTTTCCCCTAAAATAATACATTTTTTGTATGTCCTTTTCACGGATATATGCATTTCTAAGGATTCTTTACCACAGTTTATGCACTTTTGTACATGTTACTTGGCTAGATAGCTGTATTGCAAAATTCAGAGGAGTGTGCATTTTGAAGGATGATAGTGTTTTGTTTTGTTTTAAATTTCTATACAGCTCTGCATCTGAGGGTCACAGGGCAGTTTACAATACAAAGACACAAGTATACACGAGAAAACAAAAACGGTACCCCACCCCACCCCAGTTGAAAAGGCAAAGGCCTGGGAGAGGATTTTGCCTGACGCCTAAAGACATGCAACGAAAATGTGAGTAAGATAGTTCCCTTTAAATATGGACCGAATTGAATTTCTCCCCCATCCCTAAATGACAGCACAACAGATGTGTTTTGCATGTAGAAGGCCGCAGGTTCAATCCCATGCAATTCCAAATAGGGTTGGGGAAAATTCTGACTGAAACCTTGGAGAGCTACTACAGGTGCAGCACAGACAATAGCGAGAAGGGTGAACCAATCTCCAGCCTTGGAACAAGACAGCTTCATATACAGAAGCATCACAACCATGCACTTTCCGTTGGTGAATCTGTCAGGTCCGTATGGAACCTCTGGGCCCAGGATTTACACAACATTGGAACAGTAACCACCAACAGTACTATCAAAGGCTTCTACCATGTGGCATGACAATTTGCACAAGCCTTCACGGGCAAATTCCAGATTCCTGAACCAACTGCTATTGCCGTCGCCCGAGTGTCATAAGAAAACTGAACAGGGATTTTCTTGTTCATTTCTTGTGGATGTTTCAGGTATTTAAGCAACATGCCATAATCTTTGCTTTCCTTGCAGGCTGATTAAATGCATCTTTGCCTTCAATTCAGCTAGTGAAAATATGACCAAAAACGTTATTTTATTTTGTTTAATGTTTAAAACGACCCCTGATCTCTCGCAGGGGATGAATGCAGGACGTATGCAGTATGTGAGGGAAAGTTAATGTCTTGTGATCAAAGGCGGCATTAATATTGCCTTGTAAAATGGAGTGGCCAAAGGTCAGCCACTCACATTTACTTTAGCATAAGACACTCTGAGGATTTTATTCAGAGTGTGTGGCTTTGGAAGGTTCCTTACAGGCACTTGCAGAATGGCAGAATTTTCAATGCTTTATTCAAAGATGAAAGTTGACAAAACTTTGGAAGTCATCAAAAATATTGGACACTTCAAGAACGAGAGGCAGGCAAACAAATTATATTTCTTTTTGGGGAGGAGCACCCTCATTTATACAAGGCAATCAAGAAGGAACATTTGAAATGTTTGGACTGATTTCAAAAGAAAGCCAGGTTGGCAGGTGCCCTTTAAATCATAGCGTGATAATGTTATTTATACAACTGCAAGTCACAACAGAGAAGATTCAATAGGGAACAAAAAATGAGCACCTAGTTTAGTTGGAGTAGTACAGTTTATGTTGAGTTAATCATGCTGGCGTTGATTCCAACACCTGAACTCCCTGGAGGTCTCCTGAAGGGGTTCTACTGAACCCACAACTTACATTATTAATTGATGCTCAAGAGAGAGGTTGGTGCGAGACATCCTGAAAGGGAAATAAATTACACAACCTCTAGTGAATATGCCAATATGGTCTTAAATGGATTATGGCAACTGATTTCAGCAGGTTATTTGGTAACTTGGCTTCATGTCAGCTGAAAAAGCGACACGCTTGTATGTAAATCTAAGCAAGCCATAAATATATCAAGAATATGGGTTTCAAAATATTAGCAACAAGGTTGATTCAAGCTCGGGTCCATGTTCCTGAGATCACATGATTACAGCTATACTTCTCACATATTAAAAAGTTCTAATTTATTTAAAACACTTGAATAATTACATCCTTAGAGCATCAGCATCCTATGATCTCATCCAAGGCATTTTCTGGATTCATCAAGCTTGAGTCCAGCAATAAATCACTGAAATTGTAAAACAGGAGTAATAGAAAAATGAAATGAACTAGCTTGGGGATAGATCTGCACAGTTCTGCTGCCCTCATAAATAAATGTCTGTGTGTTGCCTTTGACTTGCTATTCATTCATTTAACTTGAATAGCATTTATATTTCAAGAAATTTAAAATCTAAAAATAAATAAATATGAACATTGCAAAAAAGCATCCTCGCATGTCATGGTGAAAATCAGGAATTCAAGAACCATGCATTCCTAGTGGTAAGGGGCACCATTCTTTTAATGAGGTACTGACTGATCACTAAAAACCCTGAAAAAGGAGAGAAAACTGAGAAAGGAGACTGCGTTTGGTGTGGACTGTCCATTCACATTCACTTGATCACACCAAATTGTCTGGTATGGGCATGCCATTAGGCATCTACTTTTGTCAAATTATGTTCTGAGTACTTCCCCCTTAATTAAACGATAGGTCCTATGCTTTGCCAAAGGGAAGGCACAGTAAGATTCCCACAGAACAACAGGAAACAGGAGGGTTGGTTATATTAAAGGAGACATATGCCCTCTAAATCAAAACAAGTACAAACAGGACTCACCCAGAAACATACGGTTGTTTTTAAGAGCTTTTCTAGTGATAAAACAGAACAACAATTGCCATTATGTGCAGGGCATTTGTTAGCTCTGAGCAAACAAGTTTTCCAGGTTTCTGAATCGCAAGGAAACCTGCAGCTCCTCTTTGCCCAATCGTCCAACAGAAAGATGGGCTTCCAGATCACAGGTGGTATAATATATCATATCATATAATATCTAACATAGAATATTCAGCTCCATGAAAAAATATCTCAAATATATGTCTCAAATGGGCCACAGAGAACATCACTCCAGGCCATAACAGAATGAAGTATGCAGTCAGCTTGGTATGACAGCTATATCTAAAGAAGAGGAATGGTATTCTTGCTTGCACTGTTCAGTTGTGACTACACAGCTCTATCTCACTTAATCAGGTCAAAATGAAATTACCAGTTCCTTCTTTGAAACATCTGCAACTCATTGCATTTTTTAAAAAAGGAAAAGCTCCTCATGTCCTCTCTTTAGTCAGCTGATGTCCGTTTTCATACACAACCAAAGTGTACGATGAAAAGTGATTAACAAATGCTGTAGGAAAAGTAGGCTAATAACATTAGTCGGAATGAGCTCATAAAAAGTCAAATAGGATTCTCACTGCAGAGAAATAAATTATGAGCAGATGGGTTAACCCCACTCTATCAAAAACGATTCATGCAGCAGAGCAAATGAGAAGCAAATGCTGCCATAATTGCCGCAGTGGTTTCTACTGCAACCCACCTGCCTCGGGGTTTTATCCAAATGATCAATGTATGTGTGCTCCACCCCCAGCCACATTCTGGGCTCTCTATAAAAAGCCTCAAAAAGTCCCATCTAAAAGCAACAGCACAATATCCAGCTCAACACATTGAACTCTTCTCTTTGCCCTCTTTTTGGGGGAACGGGGTGCTCAGAGTAGATATGTGCTTCCATGCTGGAAAAGACAAGAAAATGGCTGAAGATTTGGTAAAAAGTTCATGAATTAAATGACATTCCACCCTGAATGAATGAGGTAGTGGATAGCCTTACTCAGTGCTATTTTTCTAGAAAAAGAGGTGCTGCAACTCCCCATAAGCACCTCCCTTGTTCTCTTAAAATGGCAAGGGCGCCCACTTGAGAGATGCCAGGACTGAGTTACGGTGAGTTCTGGCTGGGAAAAAAAACCCTGGCCTTACTGATGCTATATTCTGGATGGAATTAAAGGGCAACATATAATCATTCATGATGATTTGCCAGAAATGGAAAGCGGTGCTTTTGAGGTTTTCTGTGTCAAGTGTTGTTTTAGGTACAGTTGTACCTTGGAAGTCGAACGGAATCCATTCTGGAAGTCCTTTCGACTTCCAAAACGTTCAGAAACCAAAGCGCGGCTTCTGATTGGCTGCAGGAAGCTCCTGCAGCCAATCAGAAGCCACGGAAGGCCTGTCGGATGTTCAGCTTCCAAAAATAATTCACAAACCGGAACAGTCACTTCTGGGTTTGCAGCGTTCGGGAGCCAAAACGTTCGAGAACGTTTGAGAACAAGGTACAACTGTACTACGTGCCTTGACTAGGCTAGCTGCAAACCAAACTAATTCATATCGGGGTTTTCTTTCAATAAAAAAAAAAGTAAGGTTTACTACAGCACAATGGCAAAGGATGAAATTTGCTGCCATTAGTTCCTGCACAACTAGTTCTCTGAAGATCTGGGCTACTCCTCTGGGTGTGTAAGCATCTGGAAGATTCCCTTTGAAGTAAATATGTTCTGATAAAAGTCGGAGAGGAAGTTAACGCAGCATCAGGCACACGAACAGGATTAGGCTGCTCTCCCACACAACGCCACAGACCCAATTAGTTCCTGCCCTTCATGCAAAAGGGGGGGGGGTTACATGTGTGTTGAGGGATAACACTAATGCAAAGCATACTCTCTTCGCAGGCATATCTCTTTGTTCGTGTTTACCGTCTACTCTCTAATATGCTTCCAACAGATCCGAGCCGCAGGGCTTTGATGTTTTTAATTTTGTTAATATCACAAAGGCCTCATATGAAAGCAGCGTCTCATATTGGGTGCGATGGCTGTATATCTATTAAAAAAAACCCGTGAAGCCATATGCTTCATCTCCCCATTTGGGGAATTAAGGAATCACATGGGTGATTGGTGAGAAGAAAACTGGGCTGCGGAAAAAGCAGCCTTCTTCCCGCCGATAGATTTCCAGAAGAAATTAACCAGGACGTTTCTCTGTCTACCTCTTTCTTGAGCGAGGGAATGTATAAAGGGGTTTTCCCTAGACCTTGACACAGCACAGCCCCTTGGTTCAAATCCTCTGCAATCCCTTCTATGATTTTTAATGGGTTGGGTAAGAACCAACCGGAAAGACATTTGTAGATTTCTATCCATAACAATTTGAAAGACCGCTGTTTACGCTGCATCCAGTGTGCTGCTTTGGAAAGTGGCGTGCACATGGCGATAACCACAATCCACATCTATCCTGATCTATCTCGTCTTTTAAAATGAAATCTTATGTTTGCTTTCTCAAACCGGCTTCAGTCCAAATTGGAAATCTGGGCCTGACTGCCTTGATACAGCAACCTCCGTTCCTGACCAGCCTTTAGGCACGCAGTCGTTTGTCTCAAGCCGTTGTTTCGGGTGTGGTGAAAGGGCATCAAATTGTTAGCTATGATTGTTGTGTTTTTGCTGCCAGGAAAGCTGGAGTTCCCGTGGGAGCTAGACGGCAACTCGCAGCCTTTTGATCCGAAGGGAAGCTGCAGATGCAAGAACCAGATGCTCGTGAGAACCCAAGAAGCACAACCTAACATCCTTCCTCTGGCAGTGGAGCTAGAACAGAGCCATGGTGTCTGCTTGCCATCGATGAGTGGATGAAGACCTGAGAGCTGGGGATGGGGAAGGAGAGGTTGGGGTAGGAAGTACTCATGGGGTGATGGAGCAGAATGAGGGGAAGGGGGGGATCAATGCACAGGAACCAGAGAAGCAGGACACATCACCAGAGGGACCCCTGTCTCCATGAGCATGGCGGGTGCTGAGGCATAGGGAGCAGTGAGAGGGGTGCTCTAGGAGGCTGAGACAGACAAAGGCCTGCAGCCCAGCTCCCTAGCTGGCCAGGTGGGGCTTGCTAGCTCTGGGAGGACGTGTGTGGGAGGAGGCTTGGAACAGGTGAGGGTCACTTTCTGTCAGGGACGGGACTGAGGAGGAATGGTGGAGACTGTGCCCCCCTCCTCCTGCACTTCCCAGAGAAGAGGGAGACGGTATAGATTTAGAACAGTGGTTTGCAGAAGGTCACAGTTCAGAGGCTGCAGAGGGGAGAAGATGGGAAATATTGGGAGAGGAGCAGGAGGAAGAAGAAGATGCACCAGGGGAGAGACTGCTGACAGACTCAGTGTCTTTGGAAAGCAGGCCAGACCCACTCCCTCCCAGGTCCAGGCAGGCATTGAGAGTAGGAGAACAGAAAGCTCAGAGGCAAAAAGCACAGATCAGCCAACTTAGGGATGACATAAAATAGGAGAGACGGAAGGGGTGGGACTTTACTCGCAGCAATGCGATTATCCAAGAGGCGGCATCACACGTCTCTTTCTCTGAATATTGAATAAATTATCTCAATAAGAACTTCTTGTTTTCCCATTTCTGGCTGCCAGCTGTGAGGGAGGGGGATCGGATTCCCTGAAGCCTGACACCTGCCATCAAACCCAAATGCTGCAACCAGCAGGCAAAATAGCAGGGGCGCTGACTTGGGCCCCAGGGTATGGGTGCCCAGCATGTGCACTGTGATGTCACATCATGACGTCACATGCCCTGCAGCCTTGGAACCTGACTTCCACCTCCAAGGTCTTGCGAGACCTTGGACGTGACTTCAGGTGCTTTGCAAGGCACTGAAAGTTGCATCAGGAGCCCTGCGGTGTTGAGCACGCACAACAAAACTCAAGGCCCCAGGGTCCCCTATAGTTGGCTCCCCTGCAAAGTATAAAAGGGAAGCAGAGCTGAGGTGCTATCTCTGCTCCACTGCCCATGTTGAAGGACCTCGGCTTAGGAGAAGAAGAGTTTGGACTTGATATCCCACCTTTCACTCCCCTTAAGGAGTCTCAAAGTGGCTAACATTCTCCTTTCCCTTCCTCCCCCACAGCAAACACTCTGTGAGGTGAGTGAGGCTGAGAGACTTCAGAGAAGTGTGACTGGCCCAAGGTCACCCAGCAGCTGCATGTGGAGGAGCGGGGAAGCGAACCCGGTTCACCAGGTTACGAGTCCACTGCTCTTAACCACTATACCACGCTGGTGTAGAGATGCTCCAAGATCTCTGCAGGACTTTGGACATGTGGATTGACCCTGGACTGGGGGCTTGACATACTGGCTTGCTTCCAGGTAGGCCAGGGGTTCAGGACAAAAGAGAATGAAAACCCATGGTCAATTTCAAAATGAGGCTGCACGTTGAAGGCGATAAAACTGAAGGGCGGTTTATGTCGATATCAATACTAACAATCAATAGCAATATTTTGGGATAGAGAGCTGTCAAGTGAAGAAACGTTTTGCTTTGGAAAATCGATAAAAGAACGGCCATCTCTAGGTTAGATTTCCCTGGCTGGCTTATACCGAAGCTGCTGATAAATATACTCTCGTTTAATGCACACAGCTGGAGAACAGAAATAAGGAAGACAAATTGGCTCCCCCAAATCACCTACAAATCTGTTTTTTCTTTCTTTGAAACCCATAATGGCAACTAAATTGGCTCTAATAGATTTTCAGCACTCTTGCTGCTTTAATCAAAGAAGAGAATTTAATGTTGGATGGGTGTGTGTGTGTGTGTGTGTGTGTGAGAGAGAGAGAGAGAGAGAGAGAGAGAATAACAACATTTTCCAAAAGATATTGATTAAGGGTTTGCCTTCTGGTGCACAGCAGATAGAATGCACACTCTCCTTGCAGCTTGCTAGCATGGTGGCATGGAGGAAGCTTTTTTACAGATTGGATGCTGAAGCTGGTGCCAAAGGACAAGGTCCCGGTTAAAAACTGACTCTGTTCTCCGCAGCAGAAAGTTCACAGCGCTCCATACCCTCAGTTTCTTTCGATTCGGGAAGAGTAATCAAGGAACCGGTAGCAAAAAGCGACTCAAGCCATTACAGCGGCAATGAATTAATCCGGGACACTGAATGAATCACTAAGTTCAAGCACTTACGTCTGCCGCACGAGACCATGATGAATGAGTTAACAGGGTAGCTTGGCAGGTGCATAAAACACAAGGCAAGGTTGCTGCTGAATTAAAACGGTGGAAAACACAGTTACCTAAATTAGGATTTACAGCTATAAGAAAAAGAGAGAAGGAAATTTTGGGGTAAGGCAATATGTGAACAGATGAAAGGGGTTCTGGAATCAAGTGGAGCCTTCTGCTGTTTGCTGCTTCTCTGCTACGTCTCTCTATACCTGAAGGAGTGTCTCCACCCCCATTGTTCAGCCCAGACACTGAGGTCCAGCACTGAGGGCCTTCTGGCAATTTCCTCCCTGCGAGAAGTGACGTTACAGGGAACCAGGCAGAGGGCCTTCTTGGTAGTGGCACTCGCCCTGTGGAACGCCCTCCCATCAGATGTCAAGGAAAGAAACAACTATCTGACTTTTAGAAGACATCTGAAGGCAACCCTGTTTGGAGAAGTTTTTAATGTTTGGTGTTTTATCATGTTTTAAATATTCTGTTGGGAGTCGCCCAGAGTGGCTGGGGATGCCCAGCCAGGTGGGCGGTATTGGGAAATGTCCATTCCACCTCAAGGAGCAGACATGGAACTGTTACGTGTCACATGTCTGTTTACATTCCAGCATTGTTTTGCTGCCATTAGTGGAACTTCCGCTGTGTTATGGCTTTTGCTTTTGACTCTCTCGCCGAAAAGACAAAGAGAAAGACGTCATGTTTCTTTGTCCTGATTTATGATTAATAAATCCGTAGTTGTAGTATGCTTCCACAAGTCTCAGGCCTATTCTGTTTGTGCAGTTTTAACTGCTGATATAGTGTGCCCTGGCTTTGAAGCCTGGGTTGCTGATTTATGTCAGAGCAAAGGCCGATGGGTCTTCGCAGTGGGATGGCTGAAAGGAGACGACCCAGCTGGGGCTAGCCAGCTGGCCTTTCGACCCTCTGATGATGATGATGATGATCATCATCATCTCTATATCCTGGCACAGGGGAAGGGAACCTCAGGGGCCAAATGACTCTCTGTCTGGCCCTCAGAATTCTACTTAGGCGACATCCCTCATTGGCCAACTCTTTTTGCCTAGGTAGAATGTGTATTTTTAATTAAAAATATATATTTTTGTTAGCTTTCAAATTATTATGGAACCACAGAGACAAGTAAACAACAATTCAATAATATAGCCAACTAAAGGCAGGGCATGCAAAACCTAAATATATGTATTTCAAAATAACACCCAATCTAAAATCATGACAACTATATTTCTCTAGAATCTGCAGGGAGAGATACCTGTAAATCTGAAACTAAAAAGAAAAGAAAAGAAATAAAGTTACAACATACTGAATAGAAATGATCACGATCGCTCTGCGATATGTAGTGACCCATAACTAATGTGTTATTCCCTGCTCCCCCACCAGCCTACATCTCTCATTAGCCCTCCAACAGGTTTTGCCTGGATGAGTTCTGATGATGCTTCGAGGAAACACAGGGGTGTAGAAACTATCTTACTGTAAAAGGGTAATATTTGCATTTGTTGCTCCACCCACATTTGCATAAGGCCCCGCCCACTGCTGGGATGTGGCTCTTGGAAGCTTGTTAGAAAGGGAATACAACCCCTGGACTGAAATAAGTTTCCTACTCCTGGCATCTGCTGGTGCTTTGCCTGATAACAGATTTTATAAAGCACACCAGTTATTAGAAATTTCCTAGTGCTGCGGAGAAGATTATTTTTGTGCTCCAAAAACGTAGCTTTTTTTTAATTAAAGGGAAATGATGATCTCGAATGGGCAGAGATGTTTTATGTAGAAGATGCAGCACAGGTGGAGAGGTATATTCTGTGTTGACTGAAAATAGTAATAAAGAAAAATAGTGTTGGAACCTCTCTGCAAATCCAGTATTTTCAGGTTGTGTCAGTTATGGAAACTGGCATTTAAAATTCCTTTAGTACAATATGTCCTGGAATGAAATGACTGAGATGCTTCCACTGAACGGCACACACCCCCTCTGAATTTGGCTGCAGCTTCAGTCCAGAGCCCATGATAATTAATATAATTTATCATGCATAATGAGAAATCAAATTATTATGTATGACATATCTTTAATCTGTGATTCAATATCTTTCTGTTGTTTAGTAAAACCAGATGGCCACAAAATACAGCTCTCCTAGAATCCGGCAAAAATGTGTTCAGGCGGAAACATGCTCTCTTTCCGAAACTATTTTAACCACAGCTGATGACAATACATCATCCATAAGCTGGGTGCTCCTGCTCAACCACAACGCAACTGGTTTGCCTAAATCATGTGTATGTTCACACATTCCTGTATGCAACCTGCATGCTGAAAGACAGTTGACTACCTGTGTTAAGTTGTGGGTGAACATATCAGATGGCACAGCGATTCTTCAAACAGCTCTTGTTATTCACAGGCCAGAACAGAACTGAACTGAAGGGTTCAGCCAGCCTGCTTATATAGAGCTCCACTAGAACGCAACAGTAACCATTTTCTGTAACTAACCAATCACTGAACGTCACTTTCAATCCCTTATTTGCATATGTGGACCTGAGTGAAAACTATCTACAGTATCCCCCTGCTGGCCCAGGGTGAGAACTTCAGTACATAACAACCTACATCCCGCTGTTTACTCTGCATCCAGCGCTGTACAGATAACATTAGCCACAATCCATCTCTATACTGTATCTATACTGTGGTTTCTTATGAAATACTCTGTTTCAATGGGTTTTCTCCAAACCAGCATCATTCTGAATTGGCGGGGGGGATGGCATAGTTGGGTTTTAAGCAAGCAATGCTCACATAGCTTTAAGCGTGCCAATATTGCTGTACTGGGGATGGAACGAGAAACCGAATCTGCGAATCACAGATTAAGTCCACCTTTCCTTTAGTACCTTTAGGTGCAGCTCATCAGGCCCTGGAGATCTGAATTCATTTAAAGTAGCTAGGTGTTCCCTTATCACCCCTTTTCCTATCTTGGGCTGCAGCTGGGCACTGGTTTCCTTTTGGGTGAAGATAGAGGCAACGAAGATATTCAGCAGTTCTGCCTTCTCTCTGTCACCTAATAGGATCTCTCCATCCTCTTCATGCAAGGAACCTTGCTTGTTCCTCCTCTGGCTTTGAACATAGCCAAAGAAACCTTTATTATTATTTTTAACCTCTCTTGCAAGCTTGAGTTCATTATGAGCTTTGGCCTGCCTGACCTTCTCCCTGCGACTGCATACGCGCCAACATTTCTCCAGTGAAAATAGGGTTGCCCGATTCCATAATAATAATTTTACTATTTACATCCCACCCATCTGACTGGGTTGCCCCAGCCACTCTGGGAGGCTTCCAACATATATAAAAACAGAATAAGACATTAAACATTAAAGAAACCCTTCCCTATACAGGGCAACTGTCAGATGGCTTGGGGGGTCGGATAACTCCATATCCTCCAACATTTCTCTGATGAAAAGAAGGACATCCTGAGGAAAAGAGGGATATTCCAGGATCAAATTAGAAACTGGGACAGCTTCTCTAAATCAGGGGCTGTCCCTGGAAAATAGGGAGACTTGGAGGGTCTGCAACTGTTGGCTAGTCATGTATACTCTTCCTTTGTGATTTCTCCTTATTTTATAAACGAGGGGCCTAAATACCGTATTTTTCGCTCTATGGGACGCACCGGACCATAGGATGCACCGGACCATAAGAGGGGGAGAACAGGGGGAAAAAATTCTCCCCCTATCTGCTCAGCGCCCCCTCAGCGAAGCGGCAGGAGAAACAGAGCCCCTTCCATTTCTCCTCCCGCTTCACTGAAGGGGGGCTGACCAGAGAGGGAAAACTGTGCAGCGCCTCTCCAGCGAAGCGAAGCCTGGAGAGCAAGAGGGGTCGGTGTGCACCGACCCCTCTCGCTCTCCAGGCTTCAGGCGGCTATCTGCAAGCATTTGGAGCACAGCAGGAACTCCTGCTGCGCTCCGAAGACTTGCGGATAGCTGCCTGAACCCCCGGGAGTGCAGCGGGAGTTCCCGCTGCGCTCTGGGGGCTTCAGGCGGCTTCAGCGAAAGCAACGCGAAGCCTCTGGAGCACGGGGGGAGCTCTCCCTTTGCGCTTCAGAGGCTTCACATTGCTATCACTGAAGCCAAGGAGCCTGCATTCGCTCCATAGGATGCACACACATTTCCCCTTAATTTTTGGAGGGGGAAAAGTGCGTCCTATAGAGCGAAAAATACAGTAATTGAAACTTGGTCTACATGCACATTACTAGTTGTAGGTACATTCCATAACTCACATCAAGGCAAATAATGCCCCAGCTTCGTACATTTGTAGAAAATATAGCATAAATTTTGTTCAGTAGTGATCTCTATCTAGTTTCATATGAGATAAAATGTGTAGTTCAAATCACCACTTCGGATTATATCTGCTCTCTTGGCTTAAATTAAAGCATAACAGTTCTTCTCTTTCCACCGATGAAGCATTTATTCTTGAGCTTGCACTATTTCAACCATGCCACATAGTTGTTAAAGATTAAGAAATCTTCATACCACTGTGGCACACAACCCCTCTCCTGATTTCTGCCTGGTTTTCCCATGTTATTACAGTAGCTCCTTATTCACAACAGCTCCTTATTCACTGACTTGTTTGTCAGTGCAGAAGCCAAAATTTTGCACGGTGCTGCAAACCACCTTATTGTAGATTGAGTGATGGCTTTGCTGAACTTCCGCTCCCATTTGAAACCAACAAGTTCTGTTGTGTACTAAAGTGGGCGGTTAGTTAGACAAACCCAGAAACAGAAAACAGCTCCTGTGAGCAGGTAAAGTTGTGGCAAACTGCCTCTACGTGGATAACAGGGAATAAAATAAGTTGATTTCTCCCCTATCTCAAAATAGCACATCTCAGCCTATCTGAAGAAGTATGCATGCACATGAAAGCTTATACCCAGAACAAACTTAGTTGGTCTCTAAGGTGCTACTGGACATTTTTTTAAAAAAAATTAAATTTAGCACATCTCAGAGAGGCTTTATCCAAAATTTAAAAAGACAATACAGTGGTACCTCGGTTAAGTACTTAATTCGTTCCGGAGGTCCGTACTTAACCTGAAGCACCACTTTAGCTAATGAGGCCTCCTGTTGCTGCCGCGCCACCGGAGCACAATTTCTGTTCTCATCCTGAAGCAAAGTTCTTAACCTGAAGCACTATTTCTGGGTTAGCGGAGTCTGTAACCTGAAGCGTATGTAACCCGAGGTACCACTGTACCTTAAAGCAGGCTCCTATTCCAAAGGACTCATGCTAGCAAATAATCAGGGTGAATATTTATGCTCGCACATTTCAGAGGAATTCCGTTGGGTGATGGCAGATGTCACTGGGGGAAACCCTGGAACATAGTATTGCTGTACAATGGGGTGGCGTTAGAAAGAAATTTATAACTAGGTGGTTGGGGGACAAAATGACTTGGGTAGGAGAGGATGTACAGATCTTTCTGGTAACAAACCATAGCTTTGTAGTTGTGGCTTAGCCTATTAAAAAGGAACAAGCTGAATGCTACGTGATTCACTGCAATTGAACAATAAAGGAAAACCGCAGGAAACTGTTATTAAAATGTTGAGTTGCATTATAAATGCACAGGATCCTGGTTGTTTTAATGAGGGTTACTGTACGTTATTATTAATGTAACAATATTGGGATTTACTATTATTATTGTCATGATATTGGGATTTACTAAAGTTTTACCAAAAAAAATTATTCTGTTAGTTTTTTTAAAATGTTGACTGATGCTTCACTTTTTATTGTGGAGGAAATGGACTTTGGTTAAGTCCAGGGGGGGAACTTATGTCCTTCCAGTTGTTGGTGAGCTACAAATCCCAGTTGGTGATGGGATCGATGGGAGTTGGGAGTTTAACAATATGTGGAGGGCCACGGGTTACTCAGCCCGGGAATATGTAATAAAGATCTCTGTGTTTGTCACACACACCCTTGAAACAACCCTTCAACCCTCCTTTTAAAAGCACAAGGAAAGTGGTCCTCTGAGCAAATTTGTACTGGCCAAAGTCAGTCCACATGGACAGAATGCCGCGGAGTGTTAGACTAGGACAGCAGGAACCAAATTCAAAGAATTTCTCAGCCACCTAGCTTTGCGATGGTCACTATCTGCCAGCCTAAGGTAATTTACAAGGTTCTGATGAAGGTACAGTTGAGGAGCGAGGAGTTACACATGATGCTTTGATTTCATTTGACAAAGTCATCACATAGATATTGGCTGAGATCTAGATAATTACTGTTACAGAAGCAAGGTGGGGGTGTCCCTCCTAAACACTAAAACTAATAAATGCTAGGATCTGGGATTTGTGAGAATATAAACTGCAGAGGAATTTCTGAGCTGCCTTACGCAAACCAGCCTGGCTGGTAGAGGGAAGAGCAGATCAGTTGGCATCACAATAGAGAGCCACTGAGGGTCGTCAACAACTCCTTGTCCCAGGTGTGACCAGAGACCGGAGATCTGGAACTGCCCTGGGGGAGGGCAAAGGGGTTCTGGGAAGAAGAAGGGGGAGATCCATCTTGGCCAGGCAGAAGAAAGGACTGCCTGCAATGCTTGGGGCCATGCTGTGAGATCTGGACCCTCTCCATGCAGACTGAGGGTGTTAATTAGGCAAATAAACTCTATTTCTTAAAACGTAACAGCCTCCACCATGTCTTCTATTCTCCAAAGGGACACAGACCCTGTGTGGGTGCCTGAGATCCCATGTGCTCTTCCCACAGCTTGGCAGAGAGAGGGACCAGCGCTGGTCTTTTGTAACATTACTTTCGGTGAGCCCAAGGACACCAGGGAGCTGGAAGAGCTGCAGAAAAGCTCTGGAACAAATCCGAAAGAGAGGATATAATGGAGATCTATGAAGTTATCCATGATGTAGGAAAAGTGGATACAGGGAATTTTACTCCTCCTCCCATGATACTAGAATCCGGGGCCATCCAATGAGATTGAATGGTGGAAAACAGAATGGTACACAGCTGAACTGTGGAATGAAAATGTGGCAAAGACCATTAACTTAGATGCTTTTAAAGGGGATTTATGGGGGAATAAGTCTTTTAGTGGTTTCTAGTTTTGATGGTTATATGGTACCTTCAACTTCAGAAGCAGAATGGCTTCCAGCTATAATAATGATAATGCTTATTACCAGAAAAGGTGGAAACTTGGGGCCAAGCTATCGGTTGTATGCTTTGAGACCAAAGATACTTTGGTCTGCTCCAGCCTCACAAACACACCCACCATGATGTGGCAGAGTCCTGAGTCATCTGCAACAAGGATATCTGCTAGAGTCTTTTTATAAAAGAAAAGTTTTGAGAAACACAATAATCCAATTTGCTGTTTTTACAAAAGCAATTTTGCTTCTCTTTATTTGGCCCGTAGGCTAAATGTTCCTTGAACGCTAACAGCTCTAACGAATCAATGGTGTCTACTTTAGGCAACCAGATACTCACGAAAATGTTAATCATATTTAATTAGTTTTACACAGATGAGTTCGTTCTAAATAATTGTGATTTGTTAATTCTAAATATTGATTCAGATATCAGATTAATTAAATTAAAGCAGTCGGCTGTAATTTAGTCTTTCTGAAAATGAACGTATGATTCAGAGGTCAAAAGATTGCATCTAGACATATGAATTAGTATATCTATAGATATCCTAATTGATATGTATAGATGCACTTTTCCTAAGACAAAGTACCACTGCAGAGTATCAGAAACAAGAATGAGGGCAGAATCCAGCAGAGAACCCCTACCCTAAATCCTATTGAACTGAACGAAGCAAGGTATATCCTGCACTACAACACATCCATTTCATGTCCATGTTAGATCACACCCTTTTTAGATCTCCGATGCCAGAGATCTCTTCTAGAGGACAGCTATTTCATCTAGCCATTCCATTCATGCTTTGGAATAAGTGCGCTTTCCTTCAAAGACTATAAGCCACGACAAGTGCAACACTCTCAAGGTTACGGAAAGATAAAAGTGCTTTTCTACATTACATGTTTGCATATGGCTGCAACTCGTGACCTATATGCAGAGGTCTGCGGTAGGTACCTTCTGCTTTAATACCATGTTAGGTTCACAAAGGAAAAATGGCATATGTTCCATCAGGCAGCTAAAATGCGCTCTACGTGGGGTTACCTTTGAATGCGGCAGCTAGACTGGTGACTGGGAGCGGCCGCAGAGACCACATAACACCGGTCTTGAAAGACCTACACTGGCTCCCAGTACGTTTCCGAGCACAATTCAAAGTATTGGTGCTGACCTTTAAAGCCCTAAACGGCTTCGGCCCAGTATACCTGAAGGAGCATCTCCATCCCCATCATTCTGCCCGGACACTGAGGTCCAGCACCAAGGGCCTTCTGGCGGTTCCCTCGCTGCAAGAAGTGAGGTTACAGGGAACCAGGCAGAGGACCTTCTCTGTAGTGGTGCCCGCCCTGTGGAACGCCCTCCCAACAGATGTCAAGAAAATAAACTATCTGAGTTTTAGAAGACATCTGAAGGCAGCCCTGTTTAGGGAAGTTTTTAATGTTTGATGTTTTATCGTGTTTTTGGAGCTGCCCAGAGTGGCTGGGAAGGCCCAGCTAGATGGGCAGGGTATAAGTACAGTAATAAATTATTATTATTATTATTATTATTATTATTATTATTATTCCAGTAACATTTTTTTCTGCACACCCACTCACCCCTTTTAGGTTTAGAAGAGTTCGGTGATGCTCAACAGCAAGCTCACTGCATTGTGAGTAGGGTTGCCATATTTCATATTTTCAAATGTGAAAATATGTAAAATTGTTGAGCTTTCCTTTCTCTTTTTGAGCTATTTTTTAAACGAAAACCACCAAAATCTACACTTACAACATGGGCTGCCATATGTTCAGGATATTTCAGCAATTTCTACCCGGACACTGTTCCTGATGGCCAAATCCTGGCTACGTCCAGGAAATTCTGAATGTATGGCAACTGTTACTTATCCCTAACAAATGGCCACAGGTACTTGTGGCAGATGGTACCATTTTGGATATTTAAGAACTGGAGCTTTGTTTCACAGATCAGATCAGAAGAATCTTTATTTGCATCAGCCACTAGCCATAGCAATAAAATAAAATAAAATGTACTGAAGACAGAGGTAAAAACTTAAACTATACAAAATACATATTGAAGGTTTACATCAATAATCACACTGTTTGCTATTAGTATATAATGGGTGGAAATATATATAACTGAAGCTGATTCAGAAATTCTAGCTGAAGATACCTAGAGACTATAAGGGACCACTGTCCACCCTTTCTGTCCCAGGATTTGGGGACTGGTGAGACCTGTGTCTGTGCTTTAATATGACTTGTGTGAGGACAACTGCTGAGATACACTGGATTCATAGTTAAATCTGTCTATTCCTGCTCAGTTTGTGTCCTAAATTCTATTCATGAGAACAGTCAGTTACTAACCATTCAGAGGTTCTGTGTGCACTTGATTTGTAAAAATAAATCATACTGAGGTGTCATGGGGTTGCAAGTAAGCACTCGGATGGACCGTGGGAATGCTAGTAAGTTTCCTGATGTCCAAGCATTGCTGAATTATATGCCTGTGCTTTAAGGGCCTCTCTGAAGGCCAGAGGAAATGGACCCCACAGGCTCCCATAAAAGCAAAAAAGGTTTGTATTCCAGGAAAATTTCCCCCTGCAGTTCATCAATAGCTGGAAGACCCATTGCTCTCTCTGTGAGCCATCCATTGCAGTTAACTGCCACTTAGGCTACAATTCTGCACACTTCCCTGGGAGCAATTCCTACTGAACTCAATGTGATTTACAAGGGTTGCTGAGAAGCATGGGCAATGTTGCTGGAGAGAACCTGGGGAGCTGAAAGGAGGAAGTGGGTCTGGTGGATGCATTGTGAATATATCAGTGCCCCCTGCAGACTATGAGAGTAATTGCAGGCTCCTTGTAGAGTGGACAAAAGCTTTAAAAGACATTTCCCTTCCCCAGTGTTTATTTCTTAGGGTCAGTGCTTTATTTTCTGGGGGGACACAGGGGTACGCATACACCTAAAGATTTTGTACTTTTGTCCATTTACTGTACTTATTTTTCCCTACTTGAACTATAAAATGTTGATTTTCTTGAGTCAAAATGAGAGCACCCTAAACATTTTTTTAAAAGAAAAAAAGCACTGCTTAGAGTCCATATAAAAAACCGGGTCAGTGGATATGTGTGCCAAGATTCATACTTGTAACCCAAAGTACATGATTTTAGGCTTGAGCACACAAGACAAGAGTACACATTTGTCACTTTTCTGCTCCTGCAGAGGCGTTGCTTACAATTTTTTTAAAAGAATGTTTAGTGTGGGTCAATGTAACAGCATGACAAGTTTTGTCCTTCTGTCCCAAAATGCAGAAAGCTAAAATTATTAGATTTCAGGCTTAACCATTCCACTAAATAGCCTGATGGAACATTATATAGATGAAACTGGTTAAATGCCTGGATCCTATAGCTTGTACACAGACATGCATCTGCTGCATAATTTGCCTGGACCATTTCATATCGACTGGTCATACATGAGTGCAGAAGTAATGGGCAACTGATGTATGGACTTCTGCTTATACGGGAGGGCTCATAAGCCCTATGTTGTGGCACGCAGCAATCTGGTTTGCTGGCATGAAATAGGCTCTAAAATATACAAATAATTAAGTGTAGGAACTTAAGATTTATAAGCCCTACCACAACAACTATCTCTATCTCTATCTCTATCTCTATCTCTATCTCTATCTCTATCTCTATCTCTAGGCACAGTGCTTTTTTCCCCTAAAAAAATGTTTAGGGGTACTCTCATTTTCCTACTCATATTGAAATACTGCCCCTCAATGAGGCCAAACTTAGATTCACAAAATGTTTAGAGGTATGCGTATCCCCAGAAAAAAGCACCGTATATGCACAAAGGAAAAATAAATTACAGGGACAAGCATTAAATGTGAAAAATATATTGCCCAAGTCACCAAATCTGTTGTTGCATATTTTCTCAATGCCACAAAGTGAACACTTTCTCTCCTGTGGCTAGTGATTCATTTTGCTTCCGGCGACCCACTGGCCCACGAGCGGGAAAAGTATTTCCACATGGAAAATAGGTGGAAACAAAAATTTATTGGTATTGAAACAATAATTAATAAGGAATGTCAGAAAGAAGAAGGAGCTGCCAAAACTGATTCCAGGCACAAGTCTTTCCTACTGTGTAAAATGTATTCACCTGGTGGGTTATACATTTAAATTCTGATTTTTATGTATTCGCCTTCCTTAGTCTATGCAGGAAGCAGACAACAGGGGATAAGGCAATAGTTCATTTTGTGAATGGGTGTTGAAGTGTTACATACAGCTATGTAAATGGCTATTGAACTCCCTGAAGAGGCCAGGCTAGTTTTCCCCAAACAGTATTTGTACATACCTATAGGCTCACGTATTGTTATGTATTTTTTATTCTTCTGGTGTTCCAATTGTCTGCTGGCAAATACTGTTTAATAATCTGATAACTATTTTACTGCAATACTTCATGGATAATAATTTTAGCCCAACTTTTTTGGGGGCTGCATTGTCTGTATGCAAGTATGTGGTACAGTGGCCAAGGAAACTTTATAATTGTTGAAGGAAGTCATCGAATGATAGTTTGCTTGTTACATGCTTGAGTCAATGTTCATCTATTGCTGTTTGTGCTAGTATTGTTAGTTTTAGTTTGTAACTGGTTTAAAAGGGAAAACACCATAGGTAAAATTAAAGAAGAATTCCCTGGGTCCAGATTTGGGACAAGTGAGAAAGACCCAGCAGAGATTTAAAATAACAAAACATGCAGGAATGTAAAGTGTAGAAATATTGGCTGTTAGACCTTTAAAATAGACCCTTCTAAGTTCTTTCCAATATTCTCCACTTCTTTTAACATGGAAAGAGGCCACATGTTTGATTAACTTAAGAATGGTTTACTTACAAACTCTTCAAAGGTCAGATTCATGTGCTTTTCCACACAACAGCAAGAAAAGACAGGAAGTGAGGGACTTACCTAGGTAAGCCTGGCATGGCAGCTTACTCTATTGTCTTAACCCCTTCATGTATTAATTAGAGATAAGCATGTTGATTATATGTGGCTGATTTACCCCACAAGTATCACATCCATTTTATTTCCATTTCTTTTTGAGGCATTCCCTGCTCGTTTATACTAGCTTGAGCATTACCTGGCCTCCTGTGATTTATTCCAAGTTCTTCACATGCATTTGTAATGCATTTATATTGAGGACAAAATAGAGAATGGAGGAAAACAAACTGAAATCAAATCCAACAACTAAAGGTCGACAGCCAAGTTTGGGTGTGCAATGAATTTCATAAGCACCTTACAAGTTCACACACACACACACACAGAGAGAGAGAGAGAGAGAGAGAGAGAGAGAGAGAGAAAGCCACAAGCTATAATTAAAAGCAAGCAGCTTGATGCATCTCTAGAGAAATCACATGCTTTTAACTTTATTGTATTGTATATGTTGTGAGCCACCTCGTTGTATCTTGTGAAACAGCTCTTTCATAAAATATAGCAATGAGGCTTGCAACATATAAGATGCAATGAAATCTGTCTATAAATACCTAGAAAACACAATTAAAAACATCAGTAGACACTGGTGGGTTTAAAGAAAAATTCGTATTGTGAGGCCTGTCTAAACAGTGCAGTTTTTGGAAAACGTTTGAGAGAAGGAAAGGATGGTTTCTGCCAAGGCTCTATTCTAATCCTAAACATATTTGGTGGGGGGAAAGAGCCCCATTCATTGCAGCTGACTTTCCTTCCAAGTAAGGAACTGTATGGTTTTGCCCCCCAATGTTATCTATTTATGAAGCATCACTGAAGAGGCTGGAACCAATTAGAATGGTTATTTGGTTGCCCATCTATGCCCATGAGCTCTGGGATGATAACCCGGCACTCGTCTTATCTGGATTGCTATATTTTAGATAGCAAAATCATCTCCTTTCCATGTTCCAGACTCTTGCAAGAAGGAAGTTCTCCTCCATGCTCTTGTCTTCATTTTTTGCTGCTCTCTTATATTTCACGACCCCTGAGCTAATCCCGCTATTGTTCCTATTAGCAAGTTTAAGCAGGCAAACTTCAAACAGGCTAGCAGTGGGTCACGAGGTTTAATGGGCACATAGATAATCATCTAAATTACATTTCTAGGGCTGATGGACCAGACAGGCTTAGAGGGTAACTTTACCAGCTTTCACTGTTAATCAGCGAGGATTGTGTGTCTCAGTGTGTATCTGCCTTCGCCTGCCTCCTGAAGGGCTGGGCCATTGGGGCTGATTAACAAAGGCAGCTGCATTAGCTTTCCTCTCTCGCTGAAGTTCGTTCAGGAGGCCCAAATGACATGAAAGGCAAACGCGACCACAGCTCAAACACCAAGCGCTCATCACTGTGAAATTATCCACCCTCCGCTTGCAAGATTACTATCGTCAGCAAAACAGTTGTTGCCAATTTTCACAATCTGTTAACACTTCGAAACTTGCCTACTGACTGATCCTCTTTCACCTCGATTGTGCATCTCATCGAGGGAAAAGTGCAGCAAGCTACTTCACATTGTCTACCGAGTTCGAAAGTGATGGCTTCAGACAGGCTCAAAGGGTTTCGGTGACTGTGTGCTCTAATTAATAGGGCTTCATTTCAAGGCAGAAGGAATCAACCAAGCAAAAAAGTTGGGTGAGTGAAATTAATACTCACAAGCACATTTGTTTCTTGCAAACATGAGGCCTTTAAAAATGAGGGGGAAACACACCACAAAATGACCTTGTTACATCAGAAATCCAGACCCACCAAGTGTCCCTATTTTCCAGGGACAGTCCCAAATTTACAGAAGCCGTCCTGCTTTATGATTTGATCCCAGAATGTCCCGCTTTTCCTTAGGACACCCCTATTTTCATCGGATAAATGTTGGAGGGTATAGGACACCCCTATTTTCACTGGAGAAAGGATGGAGGGTATGGAAATCCCAATCTCTAGATCTGAATATTGTGTGAACAGTGAACGGTGTGAACAATTCTATGATTCTAAGCATCAAACCAGGAAGTTCAAGAAGGTACCTTTAATAGTTGTAATGCAAACCATAATTTCAGTTGACCTGTTGTGGGTTTGAAAAAAATTATTATTGCAGCATTATTTTAGCAAGAAGCAGGATCCTTGTCATTGCATCTATTTCCCTTAAACTGTTAAAGATGCAGCTACTCTGTTTAGGGTTAGGAACTGGGAAGCAAGAAACAGTACCATCACCTACATATGTTGACAAATTCTACATTCGAATTCACATTTCAAATTCATTTCAAACGTAGCCCTGTAAGAGCACAAGAAAAATCCTGCTGGGTCAAGGCCAAAGCTCATACAGTCCAGAATTCAGTTGACTTTGTAGGCTATGATGCTCTATAGTACAAGCACAAAAGAAAGAGTAGAAGGAGGCCAGGAAGATTAGAAGACATTCATGAGAAATAACTGAATTGCTGCAAGCGGCCCAACATAGCCAGGTCTCCGCCATAACGAGGAATGAGATCATAGCTAATTATAAGTGCCTCATCCTTGGAGGAGAACAGATGAGGAAAGGCTAAAAGCCATACACAAAAAAGGAGCTTAAAGAGAATTTAAATTAGCTAAGTGACACACAGAGTTAATCCTTCCTCAGCTTGCTGCCCATTAATGAAAATAGTCTGCTGATGTCATTTCATTCATTTGTGACCCAACTGCAAAAACAGACTCAGCATTCTTAAAGTCTGAACTTTCAGGGCTGAGGTAGGTTTACAGCAAAATGGACAAAGGTAGATGAGGAAACTAGGCTGCCCCCTTCTTATAAATATTTCAAGGAACGAACAAAAGGAACAAGGAAAATATTTCAGATCAATCGTTGGGTGAGTCCTTGCCTAGCTTCATACATGGCTTTCATTTAATGAATTTCGAACCACTTTAAACTGTATCCACGGCCTCTATTTGGAGAGATTATGATGCACTTGTTGGGCGATTTGAATAGCATATCTAAGGCAAGCAGTACCATTTGGCTGAAAGGAACTATTTTGGAGAAGCAGTAGATCAGCCGTGAGCATTATTAGGGATAACCTCCTGGTTTGGACAACCCATGGGCCCTCCTGTTCTTGCTGGGCTTCGACTGCTATCCATCTCAGCCAGTATGGCCAAGGCTTAGGCATCATGGGAGTTATACTCCCAACACCTTGAAGGTCATAAGTTGCCCAGTCTTGTTCTACTCTCTACAAGGACTGCCACATCTCCTTTCTGTGGGATGTAATCCATTGGTGCAGTCAAATGCAACATTCCTTATTTCCCTAGAGTGTGCACAGGCATGGGGGCATCCAGTCAGGGTAACTTCCTGTTCCACTGGTCTGGAGTTTTCCTCTCCCTGCATGTGACCTGGGAGATAGGCATGGCTCTGGCTGACTCCATAAAAGAGCAGAGTCATGCAGCCATTTTTCTGAGTCTGTTTAGTCTTTCTATTGTCTTGATTCTAGCAGTTTTGTCTTGTCTTCTTGTTTTGTTGATCTTTTGCTGCCATGCTGCTCTCTTGCAGCCATTTTGTATTCTTAATGTCATTTTACTGTCTGCTGGCTCTCAGCCAGCAGCACACAAGTTCAGTCTCCATATGAGATTAACTCACGGTTTCTTTGTGTAACTACCAAGTAAAGCCTGCCTTTCAGGGATCATGAACTAAAATGTGAGTAAACTTTTTGTTACTTTACTCAGAAAGACTCTTGTGTTTTTATTCTTTTAGGAGGGATAAAAGGGGACACCAGGAAATAATCTTAACTAAGAGATTCAAATGAATCTGCAAACTGGCTTCCAGCTATATGGAAGGGAATCTGCTCTGCTACATCACTTACTAGCATAAGTGAAGGAAGGATAATACTTATTCAATATATCCTTCTGTCTTTAACATTCCCACACCTTTCCCATGCCCTTTTTGTGCTGCTGTTGTTCCTCATTCCTGAGTGTCTCGTGCCATGATTTTCAGAAGAAGGCAATGGCATTTCATGTCCTGAAGGCATTATGCAACTCAACTGCTTCATTTATTTTTGGAGGAACACAGTGTTCTAGTGATCTTTAAGAGGAGCCTACTGGACCTGTTTGTTCACAGGTCCACCTAGGTCAGCATCCTATTTTTACCAGTGGCCAGTCATGTGGATCCAGGAATCCTACAAAGGTTGATGCCCACCCTCAATGTATGTTCCCCAGAACATTTAGACGTATACAGCCTCTGAGCAGTATTGGTCTTCATCCATCTCGATGCACTTCTGCAATTCTTTTTAAAAGCCAACTAAGCAAGGAGCCATCTCCACATCCTGTATCAGTGTGACTTCTACATAATATTCACGTGTACAAGTTACAGTACGTGTGTGGGATTTTTGGAGTGCTGCTGACCAGGTGATGCTTTTATAAGGGTGGTTCTCTTTCAGCCATTCAGCATTTGTGGAATAAACTTAAGATATTTCCAGAATGCTCAAAAGGGACCAATGTGATGTTCTTCCCTGGTGGTGGGATAGCTAAACATACTTTTACCGTGCCCAAAAATGAGCTACAGTAATGGCACGCAATGGCTACACAAGAGGATACTAAGATTCTACCTACCTTGCCAACTAATTAGAGAAGGGACAGAAAATGGCACATATCAATTCAGAAGGCACTGGAGCAGAGAAAGAGTAGTGTGCACTTTTTTGTTAATTAATGGGGACACTTAATTTTTATTTTATTTTTTTTGAAATTTAATTATTATTTTTAAGGGCTATAATCAGTTATTCAGTGATGCAGGCCTAGAAAAAACAACAACGCTTATATGGGCTTCTTAAGCGTAGCATTTTTATTATATTACTTGCCTAAACTAGTGACTATAGGTTGTATTCAATCAAGTCATACTCAAAGTAGACCCATTGATATCAATAGATTTCATTGGGTCTACTCTAACTTAATTGGACGATTCAGAATCTGGTTTTGGAGACCACTCTACTGAGGATAAATTTAATATTTGCAACATGTGAAGAGAATTGCAAGATAATTACGCAAGTCTTTCCAATCTGTGTACTTCAACATCTCCTTTTATGTGCCTCTTACACAGCTACTACAAAGTTATTTGAAATACGATGCTGGAAATGTGGAGCCGAAGTTGTAATTGCATTTTTTCTTTCTTCTTGAGACAGAAACACACATTTTAAACATAGTCCTTTCAATCGATAGGAAACCCAGCATAAACCCTACAGCCACCTCTTAATTTACAGGGAACCCTCCCACAAGTCGGTCTAATGCAAACAATGGGAAACCCATGCTTCTTAAAATGCCATCGTAGGCTCAACAGTTTATCCCCCGACTAATTTGCTTTTAATGAGGATATTATGGGTACTGTAAGAAAGAGAAATAACAATAATTTGGTGCTCTTAAGGGCTGTTCAGCTTTGGAACTGCACACTTCTTCGCTGAATAGCCTTGAACTTAATCCAGGATTACTCAAATGCATGAGAATTGCTGGCAGACTGGAAACAACATCCCTAGCTCTCCCTTTGTGTTGCAGCCTTCATCACGGTATCAGCTTGCAGTGAAACTTGAATATCCTAACGGGATTAGACATGAAAGAGAAGAGTCTCAGGACTGGGCTTTCAACTGAAACCCCGCTGTGAGAAAGACCACGCCACTGTCTTTGACCTTTTCCTTCCTATGCATGAGCCCAGTTGTGCCTAGCCGAGGGTCTAAAGAAGACCCCGTCCCTTTGCTCTCTGTTTATCCTTTCGCTCCTAGAACAGGTGTCTGGTTACTAAAGAGAAAAGGCATGGAAGTCTCTGATCTCTGGCACAGGCAAAGCCCGCCAGCATGAGTAATGTGCTTCAGAACTGGAAAAAAACACACACAAAAACACCGGCACTACAATATTCAAGCTATGGAGAAATTCTCGTGTGCAAACAGCACCTTATTTGCCTGCTCCCTCTCTAAACTCTAAAAGCAATCATTAGACACTTTAATGATATATAATGAATAGGATGGCTTGTTCCCGGAAAGGGTGCCTTCCTTAGAATTAATATAAATACTGGCCAGGGTCCAAGGATCTAGCTCAGGCACACCCAAATGTCTGGGCCTGCCCCGCGGGAGTTTTGGCTTTCCGCCTTTAAATAGCAGGCTGCTGTGGTGCGTCGCAAACTGCTTTGGGAATTCCTTCATTTTCAAAGCGGTTTGCAGCGTCTCGTGGGGGCCTGCTGTTCACAAGACGCAAGCCCAAAGGTCCCCTGGGTACATGGAAATAGAAACATGTTTGAAGCGGCATGCCGCACGCTCACAATTTGCACAGACGTTCCTGTTGTTCTCCTGAAAGGCCTTAAGTCCGGACTGCTATAACACAATTTGAACTGAAGCAACGTTTGGACAATGAAGTATATGTATTAACCAAAAGTCAATCACTGTCGTAAAATGGCTAGTAAGGTGACGCCTTCCCTCCGGCCTCTCTTATGGTTTCACCTGAACAGTGAGCGCGTTTTGAAGAAACGGCACAAGAATCTGCCTTGTATCAAGTCGGACCATTAGAACATAAGAAGAGGCTCCTGGATCAGGTCAATGGCTCATCTAGTTCAGCATCCTGTTCTGACAGTGGTCTGCTTGGACTACTGCAATGCGCTCTACAGGGGGCTACCTTTGAAGGTGACCCGGAAACTACAACTAATCCAGAATGCGGCAGCTAGACTGGTGACTGGGAGCGGCCGCCGAGACCACATAACACCAGTCCTGAAAGACCTACATTGGCTCCCAGTACATTTCCGAGCACAATTCAAAGTGTTGGTGCTGACCTTTACAGCTCTAAACAGCCTCGACCCATTATACCTGAAGGAGCGTCTCCACCCCCATCGTTCAGCCCGGACACTGAGGTCCAGCTCCGAGGGCCTTCTGGTGGTTCTGTCACTGTGAGAAGTGAGGTTACAGGGAACCAGGCAGAGGGCCTTCTCGGTGGTGGCGCCTGCCCTGTGGAACACCCTCCCATCAGATGTCAAGAAAATAAACAACTATCTGACTTTTAGAAGACATCTGAAGGCAGCCCTGTTTTAGGGAAGTTTTTAATGTTTGATCTTTTATCGTGTTTTTAATATTCTGTTGGGAGTTGCCCAGAGTGGTTGGGGAAACCCAGCCAGATGGGTGGGTTATAAATTATAAATAATAATAATAATAATAATAATAATAATAATAATAACTGTTGTTGTTGTTGTTATTGTTGTTGTTGTTATTATTATTATTATTATTATTATTATTATTATTATTATCCTGGAACTGTTTGGAATTCTATGATTCTATGATTGGTTGCAAATTACATGCCCTACGGCGCTGTGGGTTAAACCATAGAGCCTAGGACTTGCCGATCAGAAGGTCAGCGGTTCAAATCCCCATGACGGGGTGAGCTCCCATTGCTCAGTCCCTGCTCCTGCCAACCTAGCAGTTCGAAAGCACTTCAAAGTGCAAGTAGATAAATAGGTACCAGTCCGGCGGGAAGGTAAATGGCATTTCCGTGCGCTGCTCTGGTTCGCCAGAAGCGGCTTAGTCATGCTGGCCACATGACCTGGAAGCTGTACGCCGGCTCCCTCGGCCAATAAAGCGAGATGAGCACCGCAACCCCAGAGTCGGTCATGACTGGACCAAATGGTCAGGGGTCCCTTTACCTTTACTGTTGCAGTATGGACAGACGTAATAGGGACTATCCAAGCACACAATCATCCACATGCACTTGGGAGTTGCTTCTGAGGACTTGCTAAAGCAGGAAGCCTCTGAAGCAGTTTGGAACTGAGAAATATGGCCCAGGAAGAGGAAAAAGGATTCACTGAAACCGCGGAGGCAAGTGAAAACATGCAATCCACAGACAACAGAGAGGAGATACTAAAACATTATAGGACAATTTGATTCCTTTGCTGGAGAAGAATGCATGAAGCGACAAGGGTTGTACATGAGAAATTACTACTACTGTTCCACAAAATCAAACCGTACCTGCACAAAGCCACACACCATAAAGTCGTCAAACAATGGCAAGCTTGGGCGGTCTTCTCGGTAAATGATGATTTTGTACATGCTCACAACCTCATGGAGTGATTGAGATCTATCTGTTACCAGGATATTTATTCTGTTTATTCCTAGTCCAAGAGGGTAATTTGCAACACTGTTGAAAAAAGCACAATAGCAAGAAAATATCAGCGAAAAGTAGAGCAACCTGTGCACTTTATAACTTATCATCGGAGGCCATAAAAGCTTTTAAAGTTTTTTTTTTAAGATTAAAGATGAACTGAAGGTTTATCTGATGACATGCAACTTTGACTTTCTTCCCCCCTGTTCTCATTAACATTCCCAATGCTCTTTTAGCTCTATATGTCTGGATTTGAGATCTCCATGGTTTTCAGTAGAGATGTTTATTTTAGTTCTTAAAACACAGGTGTAGAGCATATTTTGGTTTCTTCCTTTAGCAATCTGCATGATTTCACTACAAAGCATTGTTCATGTTACTGAATGCGCATACATGTACATAATGGAGAGGAAGAGCATGGAAGCAAGCCCCATTCCCCAATCTACGCATGCACAACCAGTTCTGACCCAACTGGACATGGGTACAAGTCTACAGCGTGATGAAAACTGGGCTCATTATTGCATAGCTGGGAACCTTGTTTCTGGAGGGCTCTGGGCTATGTACACAGAGTGTACGTGTTCTGCAACTTGTACATGCATAGGGATTGTAAATTCATTAACATACCCAGGTCAAAGCCTGCTGCAGCAAATCTGCATACACATCAAGTCATAGGTAAAAAAAGGTAAAGGACCCCCAGACAGTTAAGTCCAGTCAAAGGTGACTATGGGGTTGCAGTGCTCATCTCACTTTCAGGCGAAGGGAGCCGGCATTTGTCCACAGACAGATTTCTGGGTCATGTGGCAACATTACTAAACTGCTTCTGGTGCAACAGAACACTGTGACGCATGGAAACGCCATTTACCTTCCCGCCGCAGTGGTACCTATTTATCTGCTTGCACTGGCGTGCTTTCGAACTGCTAGGTTGGCAGGAGCTGGGACAGAGCAATGGAAGCTCACTCCGTCGCGGGGATTCGAACCACCAACCTTCTGATCGGCAAGCGCAAGAGGCTCAGTGGTTTAGACCACAGCGCCACCCACGTCCCTATACATCAAGTCATATGAAGAGCACCACAGCATCAGGGCCAATTTATTGGAGCAAACTGCTTAAAGGGGCACCTTAGAAACTGCTTCACCTGACAAATCTTCCATGTGAAGCAGCATGCTCTTCTCCATGTGAACTACCAAACCAGTTAGCGATAGTCTGGAGAAATCTGCTACAGTAGGCCTTCCTAAGAAGCAAGACTATTGAGAGATAGACAACTAAGGCATAGTTGGAGCAGATCCACTGAAATCAATCTCCTTATGTCCATTAAAGATGATGAGTCTCATCTGAGTACAACTCACTTGGATTTCACCCACATTGTCTTATCACTAGGATGTTTGTGTATGTGTGTTTTAATTCCATGTCTCTTGAATAATGGCCAACTCTCCCAAATACCTTGGTCCGTTCTTCTCATCCAGGTGGACGTCACAGCGACAGTTTGTAGGTTCTGCTCTAATCTTTATTGTCACCACATCAAATGGGACTTCAGAGTAGTATTCCTTGATCTTTGGGTCAAAATTAGGATTTAAATCCAAATGTGGATTGGTGAAGATCTGCTTGATATGAGGTAGGGAATCTTTATCTGTAACAAAAAGGGAAATCAGTTTTTTAAATAAGCAATTGGACATTATCAATGGCTTGACTCCTTATTCTTGGCCAAATTCTATTCCCTTCTGTCAGGCATCTTTTTTTAAAAAAAATTGCATATGAAAGTGGATAAAAATATCAGGTTTTAAATACAGTCATACCTTGGATCCTGAACGCCTTGCGAGTTGAACGTTTTGGCTCCCGAACGCTGCAAACCCGGAAGTGATTGTTCTGGTTTGCGAATGTTCTTTGGAACCTGAATGTCGACGTGGCTTCCGATTGGCTGCAGGAGCTTCCCACAGCCAATCGGAAACCATGCCTTGGTTTCTGAATGTTTTGGAAATCGAACGGACTTCTGAAACTGATTCCATTCGACTTCCAAGCTACCACTGTAATCCAAGCTGTTTCTGATGGGCAGTTCCATGGTTCTTCCCCAAGCACCACATGAAGTAAGATCTTTAAACAATTAATATGGATTAGAGTGGTAAAAGATCTTCCCACAGATTAATTGAAACATTTGTGAGGGTAATGAGAGGGAAAATGTGGCTAATGATAGCAGTCTTGAAAATGAATCAATTTGCAAGGTAGTTACCGTATTGGAAGAAGGAGACTGAAAGTAGATGATGTTCTGTTTCCTTATGGGTCTATAAATCCACCATTAGTATTTCTCAGTGCCTAAATATTTATTTTACCCAAGCAACTAGTGAAAGCAAAAATCATCCTCCAAAAAGGTTACATGAATACAGCATGCAATTTTGTTGAATGAGCGCCACCTATTGCCAAAATCTTAGGTTTGACTTACCATGACTGCAGTGTATTTCTTTAGCCAGATTTAAAAAACGCAAACCTAGAGGATAAACAAACACAATTCAGGATGGTTTGTGATACCTCTACTACATACGTCTGCATCTGAGAAGAAATAAAAATATCATAGGATTGCCATATTTCAAACCATGAAAACCTAGAGGGGTTTTTGCCTGTTTTGGCAAAATCAACATTTTTGAGCTACTTTTATGGAAAATCAGCAAAAACAGCTGCCATACTCCAGATTTTCCCAGATGTTTTCCCGCCTGGACACTGCAGCCAACTGCAGCATTCCAGATATGTCCAGGATGTATTGCAACCCTAAAATATCATGGCAGATAACTCTGCCAGTATCTGCAGAACAACCATGTTGGTTATAAAACAATTCTGATAATCACGGCCAAAAGCCACAGAGAGACCAATATGATAGAAATGGACAATACAGTGGTACCTCAGGTTATAGATGCTTCAGGTTACCGATGCTTCAGGTTACAGACTCTGCTAACCCAGAAATATTACCTTGGGTTAAGAACTTTGCTTCAGGATGAGAACAGAAATCATGCGCCGGTGGTGCGACAGCAGTGGGAGGCCCCATTGGCTAAAGTGGTACCTCAGGTTAAGAACAGTTTCAGGTTAATAACGGACCCCCAGAACGAATTAAGTTCTTAACCAGAGGTACCACTGCACTTTCCCTAAACGTATATCAAGAAGCAACAGCCTTATTCAAAGAGGGAAGAAAAGCACTGTGTAGGGGCCATTTTAGTGGCAGGGGAGATAAAAGGCTGAAGGAGGGACTCATGCAATAACATTGCAAGCACCATCCAAAATGTGTTCACGGCAGCAGCACAGTCACATTTCCCACACTAAATAACCAAGAATGGTCAGGGTGGAATCTGTATTTATGACAACACTCAAGCGACTGCTGTTAAGCCCCGTCTTGTGCCCAATAAGCACAGGACACCTTTGCCTGGTGGTGCTGTGGCCCATAGGTTGCAGCAAAATACTGGGCAAGGTTTTTTGCCCAGTATCTTCTCTGTGTGATGGGCTCATGGGAAAAAGTTGTCCCATGAGCCCTTGCTGCAGCAGGGAGGGGAAAGCCTATACAGTGGTACCTCGGGTTAAGAACTTAATTCGTTCTGGAGGTCCGTTCTTAACCTGAAACTTTTCTTAACCTGAGGTACCACTTTAGCTAATGGGGCCTCCTGCTGCCACCGCGCCGCCACCACCACACAATTTGTGTTCTCATCCTGAAGCAAAGTCCTTAACCTGAGGTACTATTTCTGGGTTAGCGGAGTCTGTAAGCTGAAGCGTATGTAACCTGAAGCATCTGTAACCCGAGGTACCACTGTATAAGACTGCTTTCGTTGGAGCTCACAGCCATTTTGCTTTGAGAGCTTCCCACCTGCCCACCCTCAGGTTAGAGCCTTCACTGAGCAGTTTTGGGTTGCTGGTTGACAGGGCCAGAAATGATTTTTTTTCTCTCTCAAGCTAATTGGCACTTGGTTGGGGTTTTTTCAGTGGGTTTTTCCCTCAGTGAAATTGTGGCTTTCCTTTGTTAGGCAGAACGTTGTTTGAGGGAGGAAATAGCACTGGGCAGGATCAACGTAGTATAGCCCCCCCCCATAAGGGGCCTGAGGGGAGGACTGACCACGGCAAAACCCAAGCGTGGGTTCAGTATCTGCCTGGTTGGAATCTTCACCCTCGTCCCCCAGTGAGACCTTGCTTGCTTGGCTTGCACCACGGCAAGGTTTAACACTGGCCAACTCCCGTCCAAATCCAGTGGATCCATTCCATTAACCTGGGGCTTGTGGAATGATGAACTAACTGATCCTGGGACCCAATGCCATGCCAACCCTTGCCCCGCGTGCTGCTGTCAATAATGACCGCTCCCCACACTAAACGGGGGGGGGGGGCACCCTTTGCGTTGTCATGCGCAGCCCCTTGACCCTATGTGGCTCCATTAGCACAGGCTTGGCTTCGCCTTCCCCCAGGTGGGATACCTGGTGGTCCCCGCCTACCTCAGCCAGTTGCCCAGTCCCACCTGGGGAGGCGTTGCCAAGGTGAACAGGCCAGGTAGGGGGAGGGACTACCTGCCCACACAATAGGGGGAGGGTCTTACTGGGAATCGAGTTGGCTCCAGAGCTTCTCCCACCCTACCTATCCTGAGTTAAGACTTCTTTTGCAGGTTAACCTTTTCTCCACAGGTACGCGGGTGCTGCTACGTCAGGGTCGCTGTTGAAGGGCCGGAAAGGGATTCTCCTTCATTGGCAGGTTTGCTTTTCCCATAGCAAAACGTCACAATTTTGGCAGTATTAGGCCTTGGGAGGAATCCTTTAGTCTATCTTCTCTAAATGGGGGTGAGCGTGTAGCGGTGATCCACACCCCCCTTCTCTTTGTGGCGGCGATACCAGAATTCCCCGTTAAATTGGTTGTTTTGAGGGGAGGCTTTGGCCGTACGCCTAGAAGTCATCATTGCTCTCCCCTGTGATGGAGGCATAATGGGGGCAGGCTCTCTCTGTTTGAATATATGTTCTCCAGGGCCAGCCCATCCCGCCCCACACACACTGGATAACCCTGATGTTCCCCAGATCCCTGGCGGGGACTGGGAGGGATAAATGCCCAATGCCTGAGCCAAGGTCTACCCACATCTGAAACATAATAAAGTTGTGGCCAATTTTAATCCCATAGCACGTTGTCTTGAGTCATTATTCCACATGGGGGGGCCACCCAGGGTTTGGGGACTCTGCCTGTTCACGCAAAGATTTGGCCTGATTTTATCCCGGCACCATTGTACAGTCTGGTTATTTTGCTGTTCTCATGGGTCACATAATGCACCTGCCTGGGCAAATGGAAATCTCCTTGAGGCAATTCTACTTGGCTGCTTCAGTTCAGCTACATGGCCTTCATACTGCTCTGCCCATAAGTGACCCCCCCTGCAAATAGAACGAGAGAGAGAATACAAACTTTATTACCTTCATGTTTTTCTCTAATTGCAGAAGATCTTGTTTTCATGCCACCCTTCTCTGAGTAACCAGTCCTAATGATGAAAAAGCAGAGAGATTTCTAAACTAACAAGTGCAAGGAAAGAAAACATCGGCATACAGCACTAGTGTGAGGTTGTTTCCCCCTCCCCTTGCCCCCCCCCCCCAAAGCACTTTCCTTTCACTAGAATTCTTTTGGTAACTGCTGACATTAATAAAATGGAAGAAGCTAATCTGGAATAGTAAAGGAACCCATAAAGGAAATAGAGCTTGACCTTTGTAGATGGTCTTTGCTTCAATAATCTTTATAGGGAAAGATAATATAATTTAATCTAGCATGGGTCATATATATTTTTCATGGCATTCCATTAATAAGGGTTTAAAAATTCATTCAGTGAAAAGTTTCCATTGCATATGCAAAATGACATTTGCCGGTTTTTGCCAGAGGCTTGACTTTCCCTACAGTGTTGGGACAAAAAAAAGAAAGAAAGGTTATCACCATCATGTTATGCTTGTGAGTTTCTAAAATATTTGAATGCTGGACAGCGTGATCAAATTCTGCTACGCAATTCTGATGACCCTAATCACTGCTACTGATAAATGATTCACAGAAGCGAACAAATGAAGTTCCCTAGGAGGGACTCGCTGCTGTGCAACCCCCACTCAATTCAACAGGACTTGTAGGAGAATTTGTACACACTCAGTTGATGCAAATGGAGGTTGTGAAGTGACTGTATCTGTGCCCATTATTCCCTTTGCACCGGTTCTCCCACAGTGCTCATGCGACTGTTGTTGTTGTTGCCAGGGATGCAGGTGGAGCTGTGGTCTAAGCCACCGAGCCTCTTGGGCTTGCTGATCAGAAGGTTGGCAGTTCATATCCCCGCGACAGGGTGAGCTTTTGTTGCTCCATCCCAGCTCCTGCCAACCTCACAGTTCGAAAGCACGCCAGTGCAAGTAGATAAATAGGTACAGCTGTAGTGGGAAGGTAAACGCCATTTCCATGCACTCTGGTTTCCGTCATGGTGTTCCGTTGTGCCAGAAGCAGTTTAGTCCTGCTGGCCACATGACCCAGAAAGCTGTCTGTGGACAAACGCCGGCTCCCTTGGCCTGAAGCGAGATGAGCTCTGTACACCATAGTCACTTCTGACTGGACTTAACCACCCAGGGGTCATTATTATTATTATTATTATTATTATTATTATTATTATTATATACCACCCTCCATCAATAGATCTCAGGGCAGTTCACAGCATAAAAATACAAGATAAAAACACAAAATAAGAACAAGTGTTGCTTAAAAATTTGCTTTATACTTCTTCTTCTTCTTCTTCTTTTAAACCGCCAATCTGGCTGGGTTTCCCCAACAACTCTGGGCAACTTTTAGCACATATAAACACATGCTTTTAAATTCTCACCTAAGGCTTGACCATTTGGTTTTCATCCAAGGCCCATTTCTGGAATCCTTGTTTTGCCTGTGGAAAAAGAGTAAATAATTCTTAAAAGTCCTTGATTCATAGTGCTAGAAGTATAAGGACTGAACGGGAACATCTTTGCCTTGCCCAGTTGCAAAGAAACATTGGTCTAATATGAATAATAATAATAATAATTTTTATTTATACCCCGCCCTCCCCTGCCAAGGCCGGGCTCAGAGCGGCTTACAAGCAATAATAAAAACAAGTTGAACAATTACAACTTAAAAACAAAATTAAAATACAACATTAAAATATTGAAACATTAAAATATTAAAATGTAGCCTCATCGCAGGAGGAGAAGGAAAAAAAAAAAAAGAAAGAGAGGGAGGGAATCAAACTGGCTCCAAGCCAAAGACCAGGCGGAACAACTCTGTCTTACAGGCCCTGCAGAAAGAAATCAGATCCTGCAGGGCCCTGGTCTCATGAGGCAGAGCGTTCCACCAGGCTGGAGCCAGTGTTGAAAAGACCCTGGCTCTGGTTGAAGCTAATCTAACTTCCTTAGGGCCCAGGACCACTAGGGTGTTGCTACTTATGGACCTTGAGGTTCTCCGTGGGGCATACCAGGAGAAGCGGTCCTGTTGGTACAAGGGTCCTAGGCCATGAAGGGCTTTAAAGGTCAAAAGCAGCACCTTAAATCTGACCCTGTACTCCACCGGGAGCCAGTGCAGCTTGAAAAGCACTGGATGAATATGCTCCCATGGCAGAGACCCCGTGAGGAGCCTCGCTGCAGCATTCTGCACCTGCTAGAGTTTCTGGGACAGCTTCAAGGGCAGCCCCGCGTAGAGCGAATTACAGTAGTCAAGCCTGGAGATGACTGTCGCATGGATCACTGTGGCCAGGTCGGGGCGGGAAAGGTAAGGGACCAACTGCTTGATGCAGCGAAGGTGGAAAAATGTCACCTTGGCTGTTGCTGTAACTTGCGCCTCCATGGAAAGGGAGGCGTCAAGGATTACACCCAAACTCTTAACGGAAGGCAATGGCACTAATTGGGCCCCCGCAAGAGAAGGGAGTTGGTCCCTCATCCCTATGCCTTCCCGACCCAGCCATAGGACCTCTGTCTTCGAAGGATTTAGTTTCAATCGGCTCCCACGAAACCATCCAGCCACAGCTTCCAAGCATCTGGTCAGTGTGTTCGGGGCCGAGTCGGTGTGGCCATCCATCAGCAGATAGAGCTGAGTGTCATCAGCATATTGGTGACAGCCCAGCCCAAAGTTCCGGATAATCTGGGTAAGAGGGCGCGTAAAGATGTTAAAAAGCATCGGGGAGAGAATTGCACCCTGCGGCACTCCGCACACCAAGGAGTGGCGTGACGACATTTCCCTCCCTAGTGCCACCCTCTGTCCCCGACCAGAGATAAAAGAGCACAGCCACTTATGGGCTATGCCCTGTATCCCCACGTCTGCAAGGCGGTGGTCCAGAAGATCATGATTGACCATGTCAAAGGCTGCTGACAAATCTAAAAGGATCACCAGTCCTGACCCGCCTCGATCCATTTGTCTACGGAGATCATCTGTTAGGGCAACCAGAGCCGTCTCGGTCCCAAAACCAGGACGGAAACCGGACTGAAATGGATCTAAAGCCAAAATGTGATTTACAGAACCAAGTCACGTGAATCCTATGGCATTCTTCTTGTCTTACACATACACTATAGATGTTATCAATAATTGCTATCTTATAGCAGTGAGCTGCATTCCAAATGTGGTCATGACCACTCTACTTCCTGATTTCACACACAAACCCATCCCCCACTACAATGCGAATTGTGAAAAAACTGCTCATTCACTCTAACGGGAGATATTATTCACAAATAACCCAGAGATGCATTTTAAATGAAAGGACACATTCTACTCATGTAAAAACACACTGATTCCCGGACGGTCCGCGGGCCAGATTTAGAAGGCGATTGGGCTGGATCCGGCCCCCGGGCCTTAGTTTGCCTACTCCTGCTCTAGGGAATAGATAGGGTGAAGCAGAACAATTGAGGACCTTGTGATCCTTGACAGTCTCACTCCTGTCCCTTTTAAATTTATCCTAGTGTTTTGAAATGTTTTAACTCTTAATGCCAAGAAAGGTATTTGTATTTATAATTGACTAGATGACCCTAGGGGTCCTTTCAAACTGTATGATTTGATGCAATGAAATGTGTCATTGCAGAAGTCCGAAGGGTTGTCATCTTTTCATGGAATCAATCTCTAAACCCAGAAATAGGATCAAATTGCCACCTTACCCCTTTGGAAGGTTGGCACGTGGCACTTTGTTAATGACGTGCAACTGTTCAAGTAAATTTGAAAGGAGCCAATGCACAGCCAGGATCGAGCCAAGTTTTTCCCCCGGATTCACCATACGATAAAGGTCATGCATCAAAAAATGGGTCTTGGGAACAGTGGAGGGGAACAGCTGAAAGGAAAAAAAGTGAATGTGGATCAGATTAGTAAAGACATGCAGTTGATTTATAGTTGTAGAAATATTTATAGACTGCTTAATCATAAAACTCAACAACAACAACATTACTTATACCCCACCCATCTGGCCAGGCCTCCCCAGCCACTCTGGACGGCTTCCAACAGAATATTAAAAACACAATAAAACCATCAAACACTAAAAACTTCCCTAAACAGGGCTGCCTACAGATGTCTTCTAAAAGTCAGATAGTTGTTTATGTGGTGTACATAGTTTAATTACCAATAAACCAGTTAAAGCCACAAAGCTGTTGAAAAATATACGTAAATAATTATCAATAGAACGCAAAATCGGTAAATCTTTTAAAGCAAATATAGCTAACTAACTTATACAACTGTGTAGGTTGAAATAAAAAATCAGCTGGTATAAAAAATGATAGTGAGAGCGCCTGTTTAATATCAATGGGCAGGGAGGTCAAAATGATAGGTGCTGTCACACTAAAATATTTAATCCAACATTATGCGGCCCTTGTGAAATTATAAGTACACACTGATAAGTCTTTGTATCTCTTACTCGTTAATCTGTGTATCTGAAGAAGTGTGCATGCACACGAAAGCTCATACCAAGAACTAACTTAGTTGGTCTTTAAGGTGCTACTGGAAGGAAAAAAATTTTTTTTTCGTTAAAAAAAATAAGACATATTTCCCCCTATTTTCTTTCTTCCTGCTCTGGTGAATAAAAATCGTATCAAAGGTATGTGGGGAAATGTTCGCATTGACAAAAAAGACTTGCTATAAAACAAACCCACAAATGTTGGCTTACCACTTCGTATTGTCCTAGATTCTGCAGCTCTTTTACAAAATTGATCAGTGGGTTTAGTTCTTCTAAAGTTAGACAATGGTCAGATTCCTTTGGGAGATGCTCTTGCTGTGAAAGGAAAGCAAAAGATCATAGGCAGTAGGGGAAGCCTCAGGTCCTAAGGCAAATTAGTGTTCTGAGGCAGACAGCTCTCTGCTACTGGCACCCTGACTCCTTGACCAATAAAAAGCTTTATCACTTGAATCTGTTGGTTTTATAAACTTGTCCTTTGCTGGCAAACAGCTGGAAGATGGACACATGCCTAATGACCACAACATCCAGAAGAAATCCACCTTGCATTGCCTCACTGGACAGCTCCATAATAATACTTTTAAGGACCAACACATATTTCAAACACACAACTTTCCCCCTAAAGAATGCTGTGAGTTACCCCCTCACAGAGCAACAATTCCTAGCATTCTTAACAAACTATAGCTCCCATATTTCTTTGCTGGCAGTCATGTGCTGTAAATGTGTAAGGTAAGAAGGTCAAGGAACGCTGGACAGTTAAGTCAAATCAAAACTGACTACAGGGTTGCGGCGCTGAAATATACTCAGAGTCGACTAGGGATTTCATGCTCTTTATTTCAGCTCATAGGAACAGTGATTGATTTCCCCCCAAGCCTCAGGCTTTATATACATTATTTACAAAATGAGTACCGTCTGATTGGTTGATTATGTTTCCCTCCTGGCGCCTGATTGGCTGCTGCTGCATCCTAGTATCCTGCTGGCCTAATAGGCTGATTAACTTCCTCCTGGGGTCTAATTGGGCTGCTCCTGAAGGCCAATCAGGTTGTTGCATTTTAGGATCCTACTTGCCTATTGTTCTAGGATCCAAGCTTAGTACATAACAGGCGCTCATCTCGCTTTCAGGCCGATGAAGCCGGCATTTGTCCACAGACAGCTTTCCAGGTCATGTGGCCAGCATGACTAAACTACTTCTGGCACAACAGAACACTGTGATGGAAGCCAGAGTGCACGGAAATGCTGTTTACCTTCCCACCACAGTGGTACCTATTTATCTACTTGCACTGGCATGCTTTTGAACTGCTAGGTTGGCAGGAGCTGGGACAGAGCAACAGGAGCTCACTCCATCATGGGGATTCGAACCATTGACCTTCTGATCGGCAAGCCCAAGAGGGTCAGTGGTTTACGCTACAGCGCCACCTGCATCCCCATTGTAAGTAAATGTGTACTGGTGTGCTTTAAGTGTATGGTTTGGTTCTGCCAGCTGAAATTAAGTAAGTGAGTTTAGGATTGGGATATTGGAGGCACAGCTTCAAATACATCCTAGAATCATAGAGTTGGAAGGGACCACGATGGTCATCTAGTCCAACCCCTGCAATGCAGGAATCTTTTTCCCCAACATGGAGCTTGAATCCAGATTAAGAGTCTCATGCTCTGCAGACTGAGCCATCTGAGATATATAGGATAGGCTGAAATGGTCCATAGTTTGGAGGATTGTCAGCCTATACTTTCCTAACTTCTCCTGCCTGTTGAAAAAAAATGCAAACCATGTTCAGGATTGTGCTTAAAATAAACAGAATACTAGAAACAGGGTGAGCATACTATCTGAACTTATGAGATTCTACATCATGCCAGCAGCATGTTTCTGGAACCTCATATCTCTGCCTCATAGCACAAGACATGACCCACCTCTGAGTCAAAATAGAGTAACATTAACATTAACCATGGTTAACACTGGTGCCAAGTTAAACCTGGTCGAGAGTAGCAGAGGATTTTTTGAGAAAGAAGTTGCTGGGTTGGCAGGAGTATAGCCTTACTCTTATGCTGGACAAACACAGAAAAGCACAGATATTTTACAGGGTGATCAGATTGTTTGGTTTTTTAAAAAAGCGACTAATTAAGTGTAATAATATTAGATAAACAGATCTACCAATACCTTAATCCCTGTTGATCGGTAAACGTTCTGCAAAGCCTCAAAGAAAGTAGAGGAAGATGACTGATTTGATAAGAGGATTCTGAAAGTATCTCCAAGAAGGGTTTCTTTAACAGTTTGGTCGTGAATATCCGACTCTCCGTCAGCTTGAAAATCAAAGTGTTCATGTACCTAGGAAGGTTATTAACTTAAGGTTATTAACTCATTCGGAGATGAATATTTATCAAGTGCACTACTCTCGGTACCTACAGTTTGACCATAAATATAGAATCCATCTGGGCTTGTTTATCAGAACAGAAAAGGTGTTTCATGTTACTGTTTCTGGGTTTACTTTTATGTTCACCGTTCCAGTGAACATAAAGCACAGTGGTTTCTGCAGTATAAGGAAACTTCACTGGGAATTCCTATAGGATTTCCTCTCACTTAGCCACAGGCAGCTGCTCATGTGGGGAGATGCTGCCGACACTTGCTTACCTCAAGAATAACTGGATCCATAGAGCTGCTGAGCCCAACGTCAAAGGTTAGCATCTGAAAGCAGGAACTGCACCTGAAGTAAGATGACAGAAATGAAGAGTTGGTTCTGTCTTCAAAGGAGGCAATGACCTAAGATACAGATTTCAAAATGCACTACGTCTCTCTCAGAAAGCCCCCTTCCCCCATTTGAATGACTGGCCTGTGAGTAATACTGTTACGAGGGTTTGTTTGTTTTTTTTTGTAGAGGGGGTGGAGATAGATTGTATGCATGAAACCAGGATTCAAATCCTGGACTAGCCAGGCTAGCTTCCTGGAGAGATAATGGCCCTCTAAACTATGGGCCATTAAGGAAACAAAGGAAGTGACTCTGTGCCAGACAGAAAATGGGTGGGGGCCCCTCCTTCAATTCGCTGGGAGTTAGAAAGACAAAGGCCAGAATTGAGAGTCGAATTATGTGAACTAGAAACTGGAAGCTGGCAGCAAGGCATCAGGCTGAGAAGGCAAAGAGTGAGAGCCATGTCTGATTTCTGCCAGAATCGAAGGCAGGGGCAATAGGAGAAGCAAGACCCTCTTGGGGTATTGAGGTTGTGAGCCCCTCCACTGTAGGCTCAAGTTGTATATATGTGTAAATAAACCATATATTATAAAGACACCACAATCTCCGCTGACCCTCATTCAGAGGAAACTGAGCCCGGAAACCCTGAAATCTTGCACCGCTCAGAGATTGGGGTTGCCTGCAACAATACTTTAACCAGGAAGGAACAAAACACCTTGGAAAGTGTTCAGTGGCTTCAGATAGCAGATTCCAAGAAGATGTCTTTTAAAAAAAGAAGTCTTTCTCCTTACCAACAGATACTTCTTTCTGTATCTATCGCTGTTTTAGACTCTGAGCGTTCAAATAAACCCATCAAGGCAAAGCTACATGGCTCCATTATGTCCCAGACTTTGGAAGCCAGGTCCAAGGCACCCTCATATTCCAAAGAGCATCTCTAAGAAAATTCAGCTTATTTCAATTTGTGCGCTTCAATCTCCTTACTGGCTGGAGGTCTTTGGTCCGGAAGAAGGGGCTTCACTAAAAACCTCAGTTATCAATAAGAGTTTGGTTATTGCTTCTTTCATGTCCTCTAGCGCCTGCTGTGGAGAACTGCCTTTCAAGACGGTTTCGAAAAAGGCTTGCAGCTGCAAATGAAAAGGAAAAAAAAACGCAGGAGTTTTCAAAACCCTGAATTATGTTGCATTTCTTCATCTTCATGAAATTCGTGAAGCCACAGCCCAGCAAGAGATGGGATCCAAGATTATATCTGTAATATGCAGTCTGGCTGAAATAAGGACCCTAACATACTATCAGCATCTACCGGATGCTGAAGGAACTGGCTGTACCACTATCCGGTCAAAGTCTAAAAGGGTGGAAATGATAGACAGAGAAAAACATGGGTGGGAACTTAAAAAAGAGAAAGAGATTGTATTCTGCACATCTCTAGCTGATTTCAAAATCTGAGCACTCTTACCCGTGCATTTATAAAGCCAACTTTCATTTCAGTGCACGGTGGATAAGATGCAAAGAGCTTCTTACACAAGTGGGAAAATAAAACAAACCAACAAACCAAGTGTTTTTCCAAACTCTTTGGTAATAAAACTGAAATGAAGATGAAAGCACAGGCTTACCTTGACTGAAAAGTGCTTCTTCTTGGGCGGATACCAGACGACAGCAGTCGAATGAATGAATGCCCGCAGAGGTGTTAAAGATGTCACCAGCACGTACACTTTAATGATGACTGAAATGTCTTGAATTTTAAAGGTGTCTTTAGCGGGTGATGGATGCCTGGAAAATGACAGCACAGTGTTAGGCAAGGGCTGCTTCCTTTCTATAAAAAGTTCTTCCCTTCCTGTTTAACTGGCACAAAAATGCCTCCCATTATGTTCCTCAGTGCTGGTCCAAACATTTTCCTGCTGAAATAGAGTCAGAATGGTACCCCACTTTCTGAGGACCCGTAGTTTTGAAAATATCTCACTGCACAATTCAGACACCAACCTTCGCCCTCCATTTCACATAGCAGCAATATACCCCCAAAGCCTTGCAGAACCAGCCTGCTCCAATTTGGACACCCCGGCCACATTTTGACGCTATGCTAAACACCAGTTTAGCCATATGGTCGATATTTGTTTGCTTAATGCAAGCCATAGTTAACATTAGCCACAGTTTTGTCTGTTCAGATGACATGACAAGTTGTGATTGAACAAAAGCAGAAACAAAAGCCTCAGGTGTTTTCCTTGCAGCCGCAACAATGGGGGAGAGAAAATTGGTTGCATGTGAGCAGGGTCGCCAACTATAGGGGGCACTGGGTGCCCGAGCACCCTACACTGTGGGGCCCACGACGCAACTTCTGGTGCCTCACGGAGCACCGGAAGTCACCTCCGAGGCTTCACGAGACCACAGAGATGCTTTCTAAGGTCTCGGTACCTGACTTTCAGTGGGACTGGAAGTCGGGTTCTGAGGCCGGGGTGTGTGTGCGTGTAACATCATGACATCACACACCCTGGGCACCCATAACCTGCTGCATGTGAGCATGGAACGAGGATAGGCTCATTCACATAATACTTCACTATAGTTCAGTATAACACAGGTCCTGAAAGACCTACATTGGCTCCCAGTATGTTTCCCAGCACAATTCAAAGTGTTAGTGCTGACCTCTAAAGCCCTAAACGGCCTTGGCCCAGTATACCTGAAGGAGCGTCTCCACCCCCATCATTCAGCTCCAAGGGTCTTCTGGTGGTTCTCTCCCTGCAAGAAGTGAGGTTACAGGGAACCAGGCAGAGGGCCTTCTTGGTAGTGGCGCCTGCCCTGTGAAACGCCCTCCCATCAGATGTCAAGGAGATAAACAACTATCTGACATCTGAAGGCAGCCTTGTTTAGGGAACGGTTCCTTGCAAATACCCCTTCCAGTTCCAAAACTGGCACCGTAAAGGAATCCAAATACATCATGGGAAAATTCTAACATCTAGTTCAACCCATGCGGACGCAGTTATTAAGAACAGAAAACTAGTCTCTTACTGCTGAGCATTCTCGATCGGCCGATGCAACATTTGTGTAAAACTTGTCCTTCTGTTATCATCTTGGGACTTCATGGTATGAAGAGGTACAATGTTTGATTCGGGGCAGGCAGAAAGGGCAACTGGAAGATGCACATCTGAAACAACATCAAGTTGGAGAAGGAACGAAAATGAGAAGATCGTTAAAGTAGCTAGCGCCTCTCTTTTCAGGAACTGCAATGTTTTGTTATTATTTTCCGCTTTAACGTTTCTCCGTGTACACAGAGTGCTTTATTATTCCACCTTCTTACATTTTATTTATTATGCTCATGCCATGTTCTTCTTACAGGAGACGCAGAGTGGCTTATATAAGATTTCCAGTGGTGGAAGATTTCCAGACACTTTGTCAGGTCCTTACAGGCTTAACTGAATTCAAAGTGGGAAGGTGTTGGTCTTCCAAGACCATCTATGGTGGCTGATGCACAGTGAAACTGATGGGGAAGAAGACAAGGAGGCCAACATGAAGTGGAGCCAGAGTCAACGACATGCAGAGCCCACTAATTCTAGCTTTGTCCCCATCTCCCTCCATCCTGAGTTCTGCAAGGGCAACACCGAGACGAAGGAAGACAAAGCTGATAAGCATTGCAACTCCTTGGACTGGATATAAGAAAGGTGGCAGGCAGGTGGGGGCTGGATGAAGGCAGAGGTGGCTGTGGCAGTAACTGCTGGGATAGCTTAGTCGGTAGAGCACTAGACTCTTAATCTTAGGGTTGCGGGTTCAAGCCCCACCTTGGGCAAAAGATTCCTGCATCGCAGGGTATTGGAGTCTTCAATTCTATGATTCTACAATCACTCTTATAATTAACGGTTAACTGCAATGGGGACTCTGAGATCTAATTTGCACATTTTATTTGAGAATTACTTTTTATTCTGTGTAATAAGAAATTTCGGTGGATATGATATATAATGCATTGGGGGGGAAATGTTTAAAATAACTTTTTCTAAAAACCCCAAAGCCTTTCTTTTAGGGATTTTAGGTGCTGAAATCCCAATGGAGCAGAAAAGACTATATTTATGTATGATCACAGCTGTGCAGATGTTACGGGCCCAGGGATGGGAAGAAGATCAAGTCCCGATCAGAGAAGAATGGCAGATCAAGTTGCTGGATTATGCCGAAATGGCAAAAATGACCAGAAGAAGAAGAAATCAGGAAGACCAAAATTTTAATAAGTAATGAGGAAAATTTATAATTTATCCTGAAAAACATTGTGAACAGCTGAAATCGTTAGTAGGATTGGAATAACACTTCTAGTTTAATGGTGAATTTTGGACATAATGGAGATGTAAAAGGTTTGGATTGTCATAAAAGATGTAGGAGGAAATGATTAAAAGTAAGACCCACAAAGGGGAGGAGGGAAGTCAAGGAGATTCTTTGGAATCTTGTTTTTATGTTGTATGTTGGATATGTGATTGTAAAGCTTTAATCTGAAAAACCAAATAAATAAATTCTTTTTAAAAAAGAGAGTAGGCTGAGAAAAAGACCTAACAAAGAAAAGAAAAAAAGAAAAAGTAAGAAATTTCAGTGGATCTGATCATGGTTTTACTGCATATGTAGTGACTGCTGTTTTCCCCACCACCCTACTTCGGATGATGCCATGGGCTTTGGCTAGCACAACAAAAGTTTAGCTGACTTACTGGGTTATAGATCCCACTGACTTTAATGGGATCTATTCTGAAATAAGCACGCAGAGGATTGCACCCATTCAGAAAAAAAACGAGGGAAAGTTTGGCATACCCAAATTCCTTGAAATGGTTAAACCCACAATTACGTTCTTGAGGCTGTGATCCGATATGCACACTTTCCTGAGAGTAAGCTCCACCAAACACCTTGGGACTTCTAAAGTAAACATGCATAAGATAGGGCTGAAAGAGTCATATATTTCCATGATGGGGCTTATGATATGCTTTACCCATTGCACAAAATGGTGGGATAGGAAGTGAACATATCTGGTGCTTTATATAAGTAATCGAATCAATGGAATGCTGCCAATCAGTTGAATTAAATGCTTCTGGTATAGCACCAATAAATTGTGTCACAGAAGTTACCTACTGTGATGGAACTGCAAACGTATTGTAATGAGATCTGCCAGTAGAGGGCGTGCTCTCCCTTTCCCTTCCCCACTCTTTTGTGACAATGCCTTTTTTGTTCATATGTGGTGTGGCTTTTTATTAACTGCAGCAAAGTCCATTTTTAGACATTTCTTAATGCTTAAGAGAGAAGTCAAGCTGTTCTTATTATTCCCAGATCTCATTACTTAGCATGAGACCACACAGTGCTAAGCTTATTAAGTGATTAATATAACTTCTACTTAAACAGATGCGCTTTATTTCAATATGCCAATCTAAGAACATAATTGAGGCTGCAGGATGTCTAATTATTGCACAGGAATAAGGAATTGGTGACAAAATATTATTCAAAAGAATACACATTCCAAAGTACCTTGGCAGATGCATACAAGGCCACAACGATCTGATTACAGTTATGATTATTACAGTGGTACCTCAGGTTAAGTACTTAATTCGTTCCGTACTTAACCTGAAACTGTTCTTAACCTGATGCACCACTTTAGCTAATGGGGCCTCCTGCTGCTGCCGCACCGCCGGAGCACGATTTCTGTTCTCATCCTGAAGCAAAATTCTTAACCTGAAGCACTATTTCTGGGTTAGCGGAGTCTGTAACCTGAAGCGTATGTAACCTGAAGCGTATGTAACCCAAGGTACCACTGTAGTGCCATACTATACCATGAACAACAGGACTTATTTCAGAACAGAAGCAATGACGTAATTACTCAAGAGCACCTGGGTAAGTGATGGTCTTTGCTTTGGGAAGTGAATTATGGGAATATTGAGGTTTCCAAGTTTGGCATAGAGAAAGCCAGAGTGCTAAGAAAGTACTCAGTCAGAGGCTGGATACATCTTTTCTTTCTTTTGATGTGGCTCCTACTTCATTCTAAATGGCAGCACCTCTTAGCAAGATTGTTTGCATTTCGAATTTAAAGCGAAAGATTGAACTTCAGCTGGCTGCATACAGCTGGCTGCAGATCTTTTGTTACAGCTTAACAAAACTGGTGCAGTCAGAAGTAAGCAGCAAGAGGTTACTCCAAGGAAATGATACATAGGCTTGTGAGTTGAGGCCCCGCTCCCCACTTTGTGATGAAATAAGACATTCTAGCCCAATGGTTGCCATTAATTTGATTCTGAATTGATTTTAGAATGAAATGATTTTAGGATGCTGTGATGCTTTTATTGTTAGCTGCTCTGAGCCCGGCTTCGGCTGGGGAGGGTGGGATATAAATAAAATTATTATTATTATTATTATTATTATTATTATTATTATTATTATTAGGACACAAGTATTTTAGGTTAGGGATGTGGGTGGCGCTGTGGGTTAAACCACAGAGCCTAGGACTTGCCGATCAGAAGGTCGGCGGTTCAAATCGCCTCGATGGGGTGAGCTCCCATTGCTCGGACCCTGCTCCTGCCAACCTAGCAGTTCGAAAGCACGTCAAAAGTGCAAGTAGATAAATAGGTACCGCTGCGGCGGGAAGGTAAACGGCGTTTCCGTGTGCTGCTCTGGTTCGCCAGAAGCGGCTTAGTCATGCTGGCCACATGACCCGGAAGCTGTCTGCGGACAAACGCCGGCTCCCTCGGCCTATAGAGTGAGATGAGCGCACAACCCCAGAGTCGGTCACGACTGGACCTAATGGTCAGGGGTACCTTTACCTTTACCTATTTTAGGTTAATGGGCTAAAAAAGGCCACAACTTTATTGGTTACAGAATGTGAGTGGTATTGGTATTGGCTTAGGCATTGGAACCGAACAGACTATACTTGACTCCTGTCTTCTCAGCAGGGAGTCACACAAGGGTTAACAAACTGTAGGGAGAGCTTGGTGGTGCAAATCAACTGGAAGCTTTCCCCTAGAGTCACCGGAGGGTCATGCCAAGGCCCTAGCCACCACCTGGGCATCGGACAGGAACCACGACTGCCGGATTCCTTTAACAGAATACCCTTCAAGGGGAGGGGTAAGTGATGGCCACAAGCTCCCCTCAGACACACAACGCGTTTTCCAATGCCTAACTACCAAACCTTACAAAGTTGTGATGATTTGCTACGAGGTAGGTGAAAAATCAAGTGGCTGGTGCAAATCCGCCAAGTGGAAAAAATTCCTACCAGGCCCCTTGAACAGGCGACCAACCGAGGTCCATAGCAAGGTCAGGTGCTGAAGCAAAACCTAGAGGGAGGGCAGGCAGGTGATCTGAGGAAGCAAGAACAGAACAAGGAAGAGCTGTTGCGGTGAGAGCCAGTGTGGTGTAGTGGTTCAGAGCGGTGGACTCGTAACCTGGTGAACCGGGTTCGCGTCTCCGCTCCTCCACATGCAGCTGCTGGGTGACCTTGGGCCAGTCACACTTCTCTGAGGTCTCTCAGCCCCACTCACCTCACAGAGTGTCTGTTGTGGGGGAGGAAGGGAAAGGAGAATGTTAGCTGCTTTGAGGTTCCTTAGGGTAGTGATAAAGCGGGATATCAAATCCAAACTCTCTTCTTCTTCTTCTTCTTCTTCTTCTTCTTCTTCTTCTTCTTCTTCTTCTTCTTCGTGGACCCGCAGCCATTTAAATGTGGCTAAACCACACCCCTCACCCAGCCGAATTGGCTGGCTGGGGGGCCCAGGATTCCTGTGACGCAGGGGGCCTGGCCATGCCTCCCTGCAAGCGCGAGAAGCAATTCCTGCTCACAACCCCTCCCCTCTGGGAAGAGGAGAGGCTTTATGCAACAAACTACTGCTCTTTGGTACATGTGTAATAATCAACCAATACTTGCAATTTTGGATTCTTCTTTGGTCATGGCTATGAATGTCATCATGATGGCCAATGTCTCATTTGTCTCCCATAGGAAAGGTTTTTGTTTTTGTTTTGTCAAGAACTGAATTTGAGATGGGGGGGATAAGAAATTTGCAGGATGAAAATTGACAGTTTCCTTCATCTGTACAGTGGTACCTCTGGTTAAGAACTTAATTCATTCTGGAGCCAGGGAGGGGCAGCTGCCCCCTAAACCAATAAAAATACATAGCTAACTGAGGTTCTGCCCCCTCCCAACAAAAATCCTGGCTACGCGGCATTTTTATTATTTATTGAATTTATATACAGTGGTACCTCAGGTAAGTACTTAATTCGTTCTGGAGGTCCGTTCTTAACCCGAAACTATTCTTAACCTGAAGCACCACTTTAGCTAATGGGGCCTCCCGCTGCCACCGCGCTGCTGCTGCGCGATTTCTGTTCTCATCCTGAAGCAAAGTTCTTAACCCAAGGTACTATTCCTGGGTTAGCAGAGTCTGTAACCTGAAGCATCTGTAACCTGAGGTACCACTATGACCCCCAAGTAAAATTGTACATTATTGCGCTGTAAGATGCACCTAGCAGAAGGGGGTCCTCGTTTACTTGTGGTTAAGTAACCCACGTAGTGCATATGGTTTGATGAATAAATCAGAGCTGGAATCATTTAAAAGCTACATTCCTCGTGCAGCAAAGTTATTAATGACTGAACAGCTTCCTTCAAATATAATAAAGCAAGTGCAATCAAATAACTGCAAGAGAGAGAGAGAGAGAAGTTCAGAAGAGCAGGCAGTTGTGACGCAAAGTGCTTCAGCAGATAAACAGGAATCAGCAGCAAAGGCAATATTTGAATGAGTGGCCCTGTCGCAAAGAGCATATACATCAGGGTACGCATGAAGGGGACCAAAAAGGATGAGCAGCTACTAATAAACAATTAATAGAACCCAAGAAGATAATATAGATTCATGAATTCCCCCCTCCAAAGAATGCGGCCCAAGTATTGTGGTTAGATTTGAACCGCACTCTGAATAACGCCCCCCCCCCCCCGAGTAACGGGACCAATATTCTTCTGCATTTGTTTTATAGATCAAATCTTCTGTAAAGACTTCAAGAGCTATATCTTCAGCTGCCAAATGAGCGCAATATTTCATGCATCTGATGAAGTCTGCTCTGGCCCGCAGAAGATTATTCCACAATAAAAATGTCACAGTGCAATCCTGTCAGTGTAGTTGCGGGGGGGGGAGAAACCCAATGATTCTTTTCTCTGCAAAAAGTGTTGTGTATTGAGTCTTGTTTGCTTTAATAAAGAAGTGTTACTACAGAACTGTCTCCAGCGTATTATGTCAAGAGAGCTGAAATCACAAACCCCACGTCACAACAACTGGCGACGAAGGTGGGATCCGGAATGCTGAGGAGCGGTTAAACGCAGCCCTGCCTCAGAGTCCGGATTGTAGCTAAGAACAAGACTCACTGGCCGGCTGAGAAGACGACCCTGCCACAGGACAATGGAGAGTCCAAGGGTATTGGAGCCCTTCCAGCCATCAGAGCCCCACACGTGGGAAGACTACGTCGAACGCTTCGAGTTCTTCGCAGAGGCTCAAGGGATCACCGATGCCAGCAAAAGAAGGGCCACATTCCTGAGCTACTGTGGGCCTGAGACCTTCAAGCTGGCCAAGGCATTGCTTGCTCCAGCGAAGCTAAGTGAGACACCTCTCAATGATATTCTTGCCTGCCTGACAAGCCATTTGGCGCCTACTGAGACCAAGATGGCCCGGCGGTTGGAGTTTCATAAGAGGCAGCAGCGTGCTGGGGAGTCTGTATCTGCATTCCTAGCTGAACTGCGGAAGCTCGCTCAGCACTGCGACTTCCAATGTCTGGAAGAGACTCTCCTGGATCGGTTTATCGGTGGTCTGAGCAGCAAGAAAGCCAGAAGACGCATCGTGGCTAAAGAAGAGGTTACCCTTGCTTCAGCCTTGAAGGAGGCCGCTGCCACGGAGAATTATGAAAGAGAGGAGCTTGATGCCAGTCGCAAGGCCCCTAAGATAGAAGTTGCGCATGCCATGGACGAGCTAGAGGCTACTCCGAGCCAAAGCCCAGTCCGTGGGGTTGAGTCAGTGCGTCAGGCCTGCACAGTGCACAAAGATCACCGAGGCAGGTGCCCTGGTTGTGGTGGAAACCATGAGCGGAAGAGTTGTCGTTTCCGGGATGCTATGTGCCGGACGTGCGGGAAGACAGGTCACATCGCCAGGGTCTGTAGATCGGCGGCGCTGGGAGCGACAGGAGCAACTAGACTGGAGCATCGCAGACCGTCCACGGCAAACCATGTTCTAAAGGACTGCCACTACGTAACGGAGATCAACGGGAGGGTCGTGCAGTTTCCAGCGCAAGGCAAGGCACACGTCAAGGTGAAGATTGAGGGTCAGCTGTGCGACATGGAGGTGGACTCCGGATCTGGATTCACTATCGTGTCGGACCAGACCGCGAGGACATTCTTCCCCAGGGGTAAGTTGCCCCCTCTGGAGCCCTTCCCGGCAACCTTGCAGTCATACTCAGCGGGCCGCATCCATGTCATGGGAATGTGTGCCGTGAGAGTACAGTTCCGGGACAAACAGGCGGTACTCAAACTGGTGATTGCGAAGGGCAGTCGCCCCAGTCTCCTGGGCACTGACTGGTTCCCCGCCCTGGGACTGAGTATATCAGGGCTTAATTCAATCCAAACCTGCCCTGAGATGAGCGAGGCATTATGCAAAGAATTTGCCGGTCTCTTTAATGGAAAACTGGGTTGTTATAAAGGGCCCCCAGTTGACTTCGAATTGGACCCTGGGGTGGCCCCAATCCGACTCAAACCAAGGCGAGTGCCATTTGCACTGCAACCCAAGATCGAAGCAGAGCTGGATAAATTGGTCAAGCAGGGAGTTCTCTCACCCGTGGACTCTGCTAAGTGGGAGACTCCAATTGTCACGCCCCTTAAAGCAAATGGGGAAGTCAGGATCTGTGCAGATTACAAATGTACTATCAATAAGGCACTCAGGGGAAACTCATACCCCATTCCAGTCGTATCACATCTGTTGGCTAAACTGGCTGGGGGCAAGGTGTTCGCCAAAATTGACCTGGCACAAGCTTACCAACAGCTGCCAGTAACCCCACAATCAGCGGAAGCACAGACTATTGTCACACATAAAGGGGCGTTCAGAGTTAACAGATTACAATTTGGAGTTTGTGTGGCCCCAGGGATTTTTCAAGGGCTCATGGAACGCCTGTTAAGAGGTCTGCCGGGGGTCTTGCCATTTTTTGATGACGTTTTGATTGCTGGAAAAGACCCACAGGAACTGGTGGCGCGTGTCCGTGCAGTGTTGCTCAAGTTCAAGGAGGTGGGGTTGCAACTGAAAAAGGAAAAATGCAGTTTTGGGGTGCCAACTGTGGATTTCTTGGGGTTTAAAATTGATGCATCAGGCATCCACCCCACAGATGCTAAGATTAAGGCCATCATCGAGGCACCACGACCACAGAACAAGACGCAGTTGCAGTCATTCCTGGGACTTATTAACTTTTATCATTCGTTCTTACCCCACAAAGCTTCGGTAGCTGAACCATTACATCGACTGTTGCAGAAAAAAAATGTGTGGCGATGGGGGCAGGGGCAGCAGAAGGCTTTTGACTCCTTGCGAGGAATGCTGAGTAGCAGGAGCGTCCTTGCTCATTACGATGAGTCGAAGCCGCTGGTCCTGGCATGTGATGCCTCTCAATACGGCCTGGGGGCGGTGCTGAGTCATAGGGAACCGGATGGGTCGGAAAAGCCCATCTCTTTCTATTCCCGTACGTTGTCGCCCACGGAGCGCAACTATGCTCAAATTGACAAAGAGGCGCTTGCAATTGTGGCAGGAATCAAAAAGTTCCATGATTATGTGTATGGTCGCCATTTCTCCATTGAAACGGACCACAAACCACTGTTAGGGTTGTTCAACCCGAACAAACAAACGCCACAAATTCTCTCCCCCAGAATGTTGCGTTGGTCTATATTCCTGAACGGGTTCCAGTACACCTTGACCCATGTGCCGGGGAAACGGTTGTGCCACGCTGATGCGCTGAGTCGATTGCCTCTTCCTGGCGGGAGCAATGTGGATCCTGCTCCAGCGGAGCACATAATGATGCTGGAAACACTTCCGGGGGCTCCTGTAACGGCTACTGATATAGCTGAGAAAACGAGGAAAGATGCTGTTCTCTCCCGTGTGCTCACTTGGGTGGGGAGGGGGTGGCCAGGTGGTCCGCATGAAGACAAATTCAGGCCTTATGCGACAAGGCAGCACGAGTTGTCCATGCATAAGGGTTGTCTCCTGTGGGGAGATAGGGTGATCATCCCAGCACCACTGAGAAACAGGGTTCTTGAGACGCTTCACATGGGACACCCGGGAATGGTCAGGATGAAGTCGCTAGCCCGATGTTATGTGTGGTGGCCTGGAATGGACCAGAACATAGAACAATGGGTACGAACATGCAAGGCATGCCAAGAGGTGCGGCCAGAAGTGGCCAGAGCACCAGTTCACTGGTGGGAGCAGTCCAGATCTCCCTGGAGCCGGCTGCACTTAGATTTTGCTGGGCCATTCCAGGGGAAGGTCTTTTTGGTTATCGTCGATGCATATTCCAAATGGTTAGAAGTGGCGATGGTCCCTAGCATGGCATCAGCTGCCGTAATCAAGGTGTTGAGGCAGCTGTTTGCAACCCACGGGTTACCTGAGACCATTGTATCAGATAATGGGGCAGCTTTTGTATCCCAAGAATTCAGGGCATTCTTGGCTGATAACTTCATAAGAGGGGTCACATCCGCGCCCTTTCACCCATCCTCCAATGGGCAGGCTGAGCGCATGGTAAGAACAGCCAAAGAATCCATTGCGCGTTTAATGGAGGGTAACTGGTCAGCTCGCATCGCGCGAATGTTATTTTTGCAGCATGCGACGCCGTGTACTGCGACGGGCAAGTCGCCAGCTGAGCTGCTCTTGGGTAGAAGACTGGTAACGGTGCTGGATTATGTCCACCCCGATAAAATGCCAAACCGTAATTCAAGAGAAACCCCCCAGGCTGAGGCTGACACAACAAGGTATCTCGCCCCTGAAGATCTGGTCTGGGTGAGGAACTATTCACGAGGTCCGCGGTGGGTGGCTGGTGTGGTCACCCGGACTAGTGGACCAGTGTCCTACTATGTGACCTTGGAAAATGGGCAAGTTTGGAAGAGACATATAGATCAGCTGAGGCACCGGGCGCTCAGCAGGGAGGGGTCAGATAATTCATCCCTGGCTAACGACGCAGAGCTGCAAGACCAGAGTGAAAATGGCCCAGAGGTGCAGTCACCAGGGGCTTCAACAAATGAACCAGGGTCTGCTAGTCCTCAGGAGGACGAGGTACAGGTAGGGGACCCTGCGATGTCTGGGACTCCATCTGTTCCTGACGAAACCCCTATAGCACCCCCCCTACCACAGGTAACATCCAATCCAGAACCGGCAACACCTGTTGTCAGGAGATCAAAAAGTACAAAGATCTATGTCCTGCCTAATGACTCGTCCCACGAAGGAGAATGTGTCAAAGTAAGAAGCCATTATTCCACCGTAGGTTTATTCTAGGGTCTGGCTGTGAGAGGATAGTATTGGAAGTTCTTTTTGTATAGCTAGCAGCTGCTTCTGTGAAGGAACACAGGTTTTTCCTCATTGGCCTGAACGAGAACACAGAGACACTACATTAGGATAGGAAGAGAATCAGAATGCCCATGTAAAGGAAGATCTGTGGGTTTGTGAAAATCAAGAAGGCAGAAATGACTGCCCCTCTATTAATTTGAATTTCCTGAACATTTCAGTCACAGTGCTTCTCTTTAGGAAGTCGAGAAACTTTCTCTGATAACAGTTTGCTTGCTGCCACGCTTGCCAACAAGAGTGAGAGATACAAACAAATCAAATCACGTTTTGCCTCATTTTACATCAGAATTGTACCCGGGTTACAGACGCTTCATGTTATAGATTCTGCTAACCCAGAAATAGTACCTCGGGTTAAGAACTTTGCTTCAGGATGAGAACACAAATCGCACAGCAACAGTGGGAGGCCTCATTAGCTAAAGTGCTACCTCAGGTTAAGAACAGTTTCAGGTTAAGAACAGACCTCCAGAACGAATTAAGTTCTTAACCCGAGGTACCACTGTACACATTTCTGAAGGCCTGGGCCACTCCCACTCCCAACGTCATCGGCTGTCTAGACTTCAGAGCTGCGAATCATGACTCAGAGTTTAAGGGCCAATGGCAGAGGCCCAAATTCTGAAATGTCCTGTGATTGGATATCATGTATCAAATCAGAACACAGGGGATCAGAATCCTTAATCCAGACTCAAACTCAGGCAAACACAGCCCATTGAATACATAACGCTGAGCACCCATCAGGGACTTCAAGAGCCAAGCTACACAGTCAGTACATGTCAAATCCACCATCCGAGCCCCATAGTCCAAGCTGTGAGTGTTGGTGGTGGGCATTTGGGGGGAAGCCAATTTATTGAAGCACCAGTGAAAGGAGAAGACGTTTAATCCTTTTCTCCCTGATCAAAATCATATCTCTACAGTGTGCAGTTTGTATCACATACTTGTATCATATCATTCCTACAATTTTATAGCATGGGCAAAGCTATATCCCCTTGCCATGCAAGCTACACCTGCTTAAATGTATTCCTCCACTACTATTAAGTGCATAATAGTAAACTGCCTTGGCCCAGAATACCTGAAGGAGGGTCTCCACCCCCATCGTTCTGCCCGGACACTGAGGTCCAGCACTGAGGGCCTTCTGGCGGTTCCCTCACTGCGAGAAGCCAAGTTACAGGGAACAAGGCAGAGGGCCTTTTCGGTAGTGGCGCCCTCCCTGTGGAACGCCCTCCCACCAGATGTCAAAGAGAACAACAACTACCAGACTTTTAGAAGACATCTGAAGGCAGCCCTGTTTAGGGAAGCTTTTAATGTTTGATGTATTACAGTATTTTGATTTTTTTTGGGGGGGGGGAGCCGCCCAGAGTGGCTGGGGAGGCCCAGCCAGATGGGCGGGGTATAAATAATAATAATTATTATTATTAGTCCTGTCCTCCTTTGCACCTGGCCAACTACGTGCAGTTATTCACATATGACAGACAACTATCAATCCACTGTTTTATAGCAGAGAGTATTGCAGCATGAATTGGCACCCAAAATCCCTGACAAACATCAAGTATATAAGGAAAGTAATAACTGTGTCTTGATTCGTCTTTTCCCCCTTCTGTTATTTAATCCACCATATCCAAAACATCAATGAAAACATATTGAGGACTGGGATGTGTTTAAAGAAGGCTTTAACACTTGCATCAAGGGAAACAATTTAACTTATCTTTCTGTATCTTCCCATGCCTCCTCTTTATTAAGAGAGAACGCTGAACATTTTGTAAAGAGAAATTCTGATCAATTATGTCTGCAAGCAGCTACATATTAGAAAGTATTATACCACCTCATCCGAATGTTTGGAAAAGGTGCAAGAAAATCTTCGAGCATTAAAAATAAAATAAAATGAAACAGAGCCTAACTTAGAGAGAAAAATACTTTCATTTCTCCAACCACAGTGACCTAGCCTTTCGAAAAAGCTTGCACATACCAGTCAAATTATCTACTGAATAAGCTAACTGTTCTGAAGCACATTTTTCTGATTATCCATGGTTTTCAAAGTGGTTAGGATGGAAAACTAGAAAGTGAAGGACGAAACCCTCAACCATTCAGCCACAATGATGGGATATAAGCTTTGGGAAATGCAGAATAGCATTGTCCAAATGATCTTGCTTTTGGGGGTGTCAGATAACAGCACTCTAAAATGCAGATACGATAAAGCACTGCTGTCTTACAGAAAACAATTGCACAGTGCTGAACTCCCCCTTTAAACCATAACTAGGACTCAACCTAAGTTCCCTTCAACTCAGTGAAGGTACACACAACAAAATGGTTCATAGGCCATTTTCAGCATGGTTCCCATGCTCTTTTATTCATGGTATTACTTCCCATATGGAAAATTTGGCATATTTAAAATGGTCTTGAAGTAACGAAAATCTCATTTGATCCGTTGATCATTATTATGTGGATGCATATGCAACTGGAATGGTGCCATTCGTGCACAAGAGGAAGGTATCAGCAGGCATGGGGAACCCCCAAGGTTTGCAGAAATATATTTAAAACATAGGCAACCTGCCCAGTGGGTGGGTGGGAGGGTGGGTGGGGAGGAAATACCCCAAACAGCCAAATGAAGACTGAGCAAGCTCAGTAGCTGTGGAATATTGACCAAATGTTAGGGAACTAAAACAGAAAACTCTGTGCAAGAGGGGGACTGGGCTAGACCAGGGGTTGTCAACCAGGTTCCTATCACCCACTAGTGGGCGTTTCAGGATTCTAGGTAGGCGGTAGGAGGTTCTATGGCACAAGCTGAATCCTCCTTCCATTGAGCACTGGTGGGCGGTAAGTAAATTTACCATCAAGAAAGATGCATTAGTGGGTGGTAGGTATAAAAAAGGGATGTGGGTGGCGCTGTGGTCTAAATCACTGAACCTCTTGGGCTTGCCGATCAGAAGGTCAGCAGTTCGAATCCCCGTGACGGGCTGAGCTCCCGTTGCTCAGTCCCTGCTCCTGCCAACCTAGCAGTTCGAAAGCACACCAGTGCAAGTAGATAAATAGGTACCACTCCAGTGGGAAGGTAAACGGCGTTTCTGTGTGGTGCTCTGGTTTCGGTGTTCCGTTGTGCCAGAAGCGGCTTAGTCATGACCCGGAAAAACTGTCTGCGGACAAACGCCGGCTCCCTCAGCCTGTAAAGCGAGATGAGCGCCGCAACCCCACAGTCATCTGCTATTGGACTTAACTCTCAGGGGCCCTTTACCCTTTTTTTAGGAAAAAAAGATTGACTACCCCTGGGCTAGACTATCCGTGACAAGGACACGGGCTGGCTAGTTGGAAACCTGAACATAAGCACTCCACACTGCAACATTTTGTTGCAGGCCCACTTATATGTTAAAGTCCAAATGCACAGTGGTGTTTGTGACTCCCCCTCCTCCAATAATAAAACGCAAAACAAACCCCAGATCCATCTGGGTCACGCAGAACTAATCGTGCGCCTCTTTGGATTCCAGCCTTTGTTTTGAATAGGGTATTAATTTAAAACAATAATGCTTCTCTGTTCCATGTTCCGTCTGAAGATTATCTAACAGCAGAACAATCTTTGGTTTTGCCACTACGAACCCCAGCAAAATAGCCAGAAGGGCCAAGAGTGATGTGCAGCACGACAAGCTGCACTCTTCCGATACACAAACACACACAGAGCTAGGTTGATGTATGCAGGAATCAGGAGTCTTTACATGAAACCGAGACCTTTTACATTTTTTTGCAGGCAAATGCACACAAAAAATCAGGGCTGCTGAGCATTGCACCAACTTTGGCCCTGAGTATTTATTTATTAGTAAGGCAGAACAGCAGCAGTAGTTCTGGTGAATGTCAAGCAAGGGTATGTCCCAGTGTGGGATGGCCAGGCAAGGTGCCAGTTAAGCTGACTTTTCGTTTGCTTCACTGCTAATTCTGCACTGCTCCATTGCAGGGGAAAGCAGTGTCTTCTGTACAAACCTGCTCCTGCACCAACAACATTTTCAGCAGCAGGAGCATCAAGTGGAAAGGAAAGGGCTTCAGGAAGAAGGGGAACGGACTCCTTTTAAACTAGGCCAGGTGCCAAGAATGTGGCAGTCACCCTTCTCCTCTAAACAGTTTCTCAAGGCTCTGTCACTATGATACAAAGGAAAACAGTACAAGAGGAAGCAAAATTTGCTTTCCCACCATGGTCACCACGTGAGAATTCAGAGAATGTTGAGATTCTAGGATTTCAAATAGAGGCACTGGTGACAGGTATTTAGTGAAGCTACAAAAAAATATAAAAAATCCCACAGAATCTACACACATATAAAAAATTCTTTCTTAAAAAAAGTTTTGAAAAATACATTGAATTTGGCACAGCTCACCATCGCCATCTAGCATCACATTTGTGTATTGCGCTTTGCGACACATTTAAAACATTTCATTGGCAGCTGTGTAGCCGAGTCCAGAGTTAAGCAGTGCGGAAGCATATATAAACACATAATGGAAGTTCCATCGGTATATTGACAGAAAGGAAGAAGTTCTTCATGACAACACCATATGGTGTTGTTGTTTAGTTGTTTAATCATGTCCGACTCTTCGTGACCCCATGGACAAGAGTACGCCAGGCACTCCTGTCTTCCACTGCCTCCTGCAGTTTGGTCAAGCTCATGTTGGCAGCTTTGAGAACACTGTCCAACCATCTTGTCCTCTGTCATCCCCTTCTCCTTGTGCCCTCCATCTTTCCCAACACCAGGGTCTTTTCCAGGGAGTCTTCTCTTCTCATGAGATGGCCAAAGTATTGGAGCCTCAGCTTCACGATCCGTCCCTCCAGTGAGCACTCAGGGCTGATTTCCTTAAGAATGGATAGGTTTGATCTTCTTGCAGTCCATGGGACTCTCAAGAGTCTCCTCCAGCACCATAATTCAAAAGCATCAATTCTTTGGCGATCAGCCTTCTTTATGGTCCAGCTCTCACTTCCATACATCACTACTGGGAAAACCATAGCTTTAACTATATGGACCTTTGTTGGCAAGGTGATGTCTCTGTTTTTTAAGATGCTGAGTGATATATAATACAATCTATATAATCTTATCCTGACTTTCAGTAGAGATTTCCCCATAAGGAGCAAGCGTAGTATCACCTGACTAAGAAGCAAACTACACATGACAATCATATGCCAGGCAGCTGTTGTTGTTGTTTAAATGGAAATTGCATTAGTTTAGGGATGGTGACCAATAGTTAATGGGATTTGAGTAGGTGGGCATTCCTGAGGAAAATCCATTTTCTGAAGCTAGTATTGGCTTTTATTTGGGGGGGGGCGGGGAAATCCCCTATTTTTTTTGCCAGCAGGGGATTTCCTCTCAAAGCAATGATTCGTAGCTTGGTTCCAAGTGATTTCTGATGACACTCTGGCAATTTTTAAAGCAATAATTATTTGCATCACTAACTATGGACGTGTGGGTGTTTCTCTTAGGAGGAAAGGAAGATATTTGGGTTCAGGCCCACTGCTGAAAGAGACCTAAGAAACTTACAATGAAATGTAAAGTTAAGGGGTACATTTTACCACATGCAGTGAGATTGCAGGATATTTTTTTTAAAGGGAAATGATATACAATGAACTGAAAAAAATGTTTAAAATAACATTTGTCAAAAAACCAGAAGCTTTTTTGTTAGGTATTTTAAGATAAGAGTTGTCAAGAGAAAAACAGACATTATTTATGCATGCTACAACAGCAGCAAGAATTTTAATAGCACAAAATTGGAAGATGGAGAAGTACCACCAAAAGAACAATGGCAAGAAAAACTGATGAATTATGCAGAGTTAGCAAATTCAATGGACAAACTGCATGAAAAGGACAATAGCGATTTTGAAAAAGAATGGGAACCTTTTACAATATATCTGCAGAAACAACAACAAAATATGGACTCGCTGGCAAGATTTAAATAAATAAACATTTATAACTTTATTTACAGAGAACAAGAAGTATAACAATGTGATAACACAGTATTATATACAAAAAGCAGAATGTATCATTTGATGGAATAAACCAGAAATGGAAGCTGAGGGAAGTCAACAGGGAGGGGGGAAATTGAAAAAGGAATGTTTAGTAATGCTATTGGATATTTGTTAAGAGAAAAGAAAATCAATAAAAAATATTTTTTAAAAAGACAAGAAATGTAAGGTTAAGGCAGCCGGTTATCGATCAACCTGCAGAAGGAATGCAGATGAAGATGACACAATTCACAGGTGACAGCACTAAGCAACCACCTGCTACTGTGAAACTGTAACTGGGAAGATGGGGGGAACTCTATGATGGTCTCTCACGTCAAGAAATTGCAACATATTCCAGAAAAACGGGTGGGGAAAGAAGGAAAGATCACCTCACCAAGGGCTCTTGCTTCCTCTGACAGAGTGAAGCCAGATATGGTGGCAGTTGAAATGGAATATGCCCGATTGGCAAATTTAACTACGAAAATGTAACTATGAAATTTAGAGACCAAGAAGAAGCAGGTTTGAAAGAGGATTGCAAACCAATTCCTACATTTCGGGGGGGTTGGATTAGATGACCCTTGGGTCCCTTCCCACTCTACGATTCTGTGATTCTATGAATATTTGAAGAATCGTTGTAAACATGTAAAAACGCAGGTAGGATTTGAATGAAAAGTGGCAGTAAAATATGTATTTGGGAATAATGGGAAAGGACGGGGAATAGGATAATTTCAATATGCAGCAATACTAGAAATTATGGAGGGGCAGCGGGGGCGGGGAGTCAACTGGTAATTGAATATCAATGGGAAAGTATGTATGTTGTGTTAAATTTGTAAACTCTGGAAACTTATAGATAAAATTCAAAAGAAGAAGAAAGAAGAAGCAAAGCAACCAGAAATGTAGGAAGCTTCCAAGCCATGTCTGCTGAAATATACTCAGAGTTGAGTGTGAATTTCATGCTCTTTATTCAGCTCATAGTAGTAATGAATGAAACTTTCCCCAAGATGTCTAGCTATATATACATTATTTACACAATGGGCCTTGCGTCATAATTCCGGGCTTCTCCTGTAGACCAATCAGGTCGCTGATTCACTTCTACCTAGAGCTGGATTGGGTGGCTCCTGTGGACCAATCAGACTGCTGCATTCTGGATCCTATTGTTCTAGGATTCAGCTCAGCACATAACATCTGCCATGTCGATATCTGCAGTCTAGATACACTATTTTTGTTGCTGAAGATACCACGAAGATGAAGAGAGACACAGTGTCTCTGTCAGGGCTAAGGGAGTGTACAATGGCTCGCAGCCAAACTGAGCAGCAGACTCACCACATGCTGCTATCGGGCCGGAGGATGAAGGGAAAGGCTGCCAGTGGCAAAATTGTTGTTTTGAAAGCACGTTAAAGAAAAACACAGGGGAAATTGGGTTGACCCGATTGCAGAGGCAATGTGAAAAGTATTGCGAAAGACGGAACAAATCTAAGAAATATAGGAACTTTTAAGAAGCAGTCACAGTGCCATTATTTATCACTACTCATCCAAAACAACAGCAACCCTCTGCTGATGGCAAAATCCAGACAAAAAGAAACACTTTAAACTCCCATCGATTGCAATGTGAGAGGTAAACATCTGCTTAACCCTCTCCCATTAAAAAAATCAAATGGTTTTCACACAGCTAGATCATGCCCTTAACTTTCTGCTTTGTTGTGCCTCATCCCTGTTAGGAAAACTCAACATTTCTTTTCTCCCTCTTTCTCTTCCCTATTTTGTTCTCTCATTGTAGCGGTGACTTCTCATTTTTTGGAGCACAGCTATTAATTTGCGAGAAGGCATCACATGCATCGCACAACAGCAAGCCAAAGGAGCCCATTCCAATTTCCTTTCCAAGATTTTGCACGTGACCCCGGGCAATAAAACTTCATAATTCCAAGCCGTAATCCTTGCTCTGAATGCTAATTTGAAAGGTGCTGCCAGGAAAACTAAAGTTAAATCAACACAGCAGATACAGGGGAGGATATCCTGACTGAGGAGAAGAGCCAAGGGAAAATAGAGAAACAATAGGAAAGTGTTTTATTTTTATTTTGAAATCGCTCCTCTTGAATAAATGTGCAGGCTATGTCCTTGTTTCTAAGATAACTCAGCCCTCCCCCTTTTAAAGTTCAAGTGTGGGAGAGGACTCTGGGTGGCAAGAACAAGACACTCCTTGGTGTGCCATTTGGCTGTGTGAGCCACTTTGACGCCAAAACAATCCTTTTCCATTTATAATGTAATAGTTAATTTCATTTCCCCCCCAGGTATGCATATCCTCCAACATTTCTCCGATGAAAATAGGGACGTCCCATTCCATGATGATAATTTTACTATTTATACCCCACACATCTTGCTGGGTTGCCCCAGCCACTCTGGGCAGCTTCCAACATATATTAAAACGTTTTAAAAAAAACCTTCCCCATACAGGATTGCCTTCAGACAACCAGGGGGCTGGATAACTCTATATCCTCCCACATTTCTCCAATGAAAATAGGGACAGCCGAAGGAAAAGCAGGACATTTTGGTTTCAAATCAGAAATCAGAACAGCTTCTCTAGATCAGGGACGTCCTTGGAAAATAGGGACATTTGGAGGGACTGGGTATGCTCAACCATTAAAAATATTATCCTTCCCCCAGAAAATTCAGATCATCATCATCATCATCATTTTTTATTTGCATGCCGCCTTTCCACAGTTTAAAAAACAATGCTCAAAGCGGCTTACAGCATAACAAGATTTACATAATTACAAAAGTCATAAACAATAAATAAACCACATCAAACAAATACACAACCAAATGGGAAACAATTTCCACATAAGTCTAAATCTAAAACTAAGAATACAGCATTAATATCACAGGCATAGGTAAAAAAATAACAGCAATTTAAACAAAAAACAAAACAAAATGGAGCCCTCTCTGCCCAGCAACAGCAGTGGCAGCAGTCCTTTATAGAGCCCATCAGGCCCCGCCCTAGGCCAGGTGGTGAGTGGCAGGACTGGGGCCCTCAGGCACTGAGCAGGGGAGTCCTCCTGGGTGGTAGCCGCAGCAGCAGTCCTTATGGGCCTGTCAGGCCCCGCCCCGGGCCAGGTGGTGAGCGGTAGGACTGGGGCCACTGATAGGTGGGCCACAGACATCATGCAATAATGCAGAAACTGACCCTAGAACAGAAGGGAGATCTGGCTCTGCTGGTAGATCTCAGTAGCATTTGCACTAGATTCCTGGCAAGGATTCCTGGCTCCCAATTGTTTACCAATGGCAGCGACAAAAGTAGCTACCTTGTTGTTTTCCGTATGGAGGAGCATTATGTCAGGAGAGCCTACACATTCGGGCTGAAAGGACACATCACTAACAGGATTGATACCTCAAGGAGAATCAGGCCTTAGGGCAAGCCTAGAACGGCCACATTCTCCTTTGTCTGGCAAGGGCGTCTGAATTACTCTCTCATTCACCGAAGGAGGTGTGATGGGGGTTCATGGGGCTTCCTTGACAAGCCTTGCTCTCCAATGCAGCCACAACAAAGCCATCTGCACATATTGCAGGGGCACTATGAGTGTAAGTGTGCATGCCCCTAGCACTCTTCCATGAAAAGGGGAGACCCTCATTGAACCAGTGTCCCCTCCTGCATGAGCAATAATTCAAGCAATGATTCTTCAACATCAGCTTCGTTGGACTGGTCATGTTGTGCAGATGCCTGACGATCTTCCAAAGCAACTACTCTATTCTGAACTTAAAAATGGTAAACGTAATGCCAATGGTCAACAGAAGAGGTTCAAAGACTCTCTTAAGGCAAATCTTTAAAAATGTAGTATAAACACTGACAACTGGGAAACACTGGCCTGCGAGCGCTCCAATTGGAGAACAGCCATTACCAAAGGTGTCATGGACTTTGAAGACACTCGAACTCAGGACGCAAGGGAGAAACACACAAAGAGGAAGTCACGCTTGGCAAATCCACACCGTGTTCAACTCACTCCCAGAAACTTATGTCCCCACTGTGGAAGCATGTGTGGATTCAGGATTGCCCTCCACAGTCACTTATGGACTCACTGTTAAAACCGAGTTTATGGAAGACAATCTTACTCAGCTACAAGTGATTGCCGAAGAAGAAGAAGATGCATAGAGGCCCTTCCCACACTGTGAATGCACAGACAGCAGGGCATGTTTGCAGTGATGCTCGTCTGCTTGCTCCCAGGGCAACCACCAGACACACACGTTCTTTCAATGCATGGAGAGCTGTGCTGGTCCTGTGGGTTACCCGAGAAGCAAGGTCCAAGTCCGGTCCGTGGTCAAAGGTGCAACGTGGAGGCAGTCCATAGTAGCTGAAGCTGGGTGCAGGACAGGGAGCAGGGTGAAGTCAGGAACAGGCTTGCAAGCAGGGAGCCAGGGCAAGTCAGGAGCTCAGGCAGGAACAGGCTACCAACAATGTTGCTCCCGCAACTTGCGACTGGGGCTGGCCGGCTTTTATCTGCCCTGAGGCATAGGGCGGCCCCAATCCACAGGTGACTCGCCCTTCCTGGCCTGGAGGCAAGCACTCTCCTGCGGGAACTTAGTTCCCACTGCCTCTCTGCCCTGAGCCTCTGCAGCTCAAGAGAGGCTGGAGGGTTACCAGACCCAGAGGCAACCTCAGCCTCCTCTGACGGGGCTGAGAGTGGAGCACCTGCAGGCAATGGGTCCTCCATCACCTCAGGGGCCAGAGCAGACTCAGCTGGTGCCTGCACCTGAGGAGCCAGCACAGGTGAGGACCCTTCAGGCTCATGCCCCAGCCCCAGCTCAGTTGGTTCTGGAGGCGGGGAATCCTGTGCAGGCCGGGATCCCTCAGGTTCAGCATCCAAGTCTGAATCCCACGCCATCACAAGAGCACTGAATAGCTTTAATGCCTCTGAATGACCTTTAAGTACCGTGCAGAGCTGGTCCACACATGAGGCGGGGTAAAGCAGCCGCCTCAGGTGGCAGAAGCAGAAGAGGCAGCTCCCTGCCCGCCCCACCACTTCCGGGACATGGCACTGCCACTCGTCTTCCACACCGCTGGGGTGGAGAAGACAAGTGGGGAGGCTTCGTGGGATGTCCCCTTTTGCTGCATTTCGGCAAGAGAGGGGGCGTTCCAGTGGCAGCAGAAGTGGGGGGCAGGAGAAGACAGGGAGGTGGGGGACGGGACAGGATATGGCAGCCAGGGGAGCAGGAGGCAGCTCATTCTTATTTCCCCTCAGGTGGCAAAATGGGATGGGCTGCCCTGGCACTATGAGTAACAGGTTATTTTCGAGAGCGACCCAAGATGAGCCAAGGTGGGTTCACATTCCAGCAAACACACAAATATATATATATATATTTTAAAAAATTAACCAACGTCCATTGGAATAAATCAGAATGTTACCTGGAAATGTTCTGACTATCTGGCATAACCCTTCTTTTCTGCAAAGCAGGCGCTGTATTTGGGGAATGGCATTTGCCTGAAAACAATGGGAGAGATTCTGATCATTGGCGTTTCCTTTTCGTAGCTGCTGCGTCACTTTTATTGTGGCAGTCAAGGATGCCACTAAGGTGCTCTGCTGCTCCAGAGATATTAGCTGGGACTCATTCCCTTCGTGGGGAGAGAAAATGGACAGAAACTATCTTGAGGGTTTCGATCAGCCCTAAATCCTGTTCGTTTTTAACTGCAAGTCACGTAGGTGTGAACATCCCCAAGGCATCAGAAATTGAGGCAAGTTCCCTCTTTGGCATTCAGTCCAAAACCCTACTGGCATTTGGTTTATTTATGGATACAACTGCCAATTGCCTAGGAGAGATGTTTATGCTAGATGTTTATAAAAGGGCAATAAAGCCTTAAAAAAAAAAAGATCTTAAAGTCAAGCCTGCCCTGGCAAGAAAACTTGTGACACCCACTTAAATCCTTTCAAAATGCCGAGCGCATGTTGCACACTTTGTTTCCTTTTGTTCCCAAGCGTTCTTGCCTCAATGAGACATTTGTGTCCATTTCTTTGGAATCCTATATTTTTACTGCAATGTGTGAGAGATGAATTCCAGCTGTGGGTGAGGTGAACTACGACAATCTAGGTCAGATAACAAAGAATTATTGCAGCATCGTGTAGAAATTTCAGTGGGCATGATCCAGCCAAAGCTAAGCCGCTGCGCTTTCCACTTATATCAAAGGGGGAGAATTAAACATGTGCTTACAGCTCTCCACGAAGCTGTCTTCTCCAGAATCAAGCCTACAAGAAGCTACCTCTCCAGCATTTCAGAGGTCTTTTACTCAAGATCCTTAGCCTGAAATGCTGGGATGTCCCTGCACCCAGGATATGAAGCTGCCTTCGAATGAGTCAGACCATTGGAGTAGCTGACTCGGGCCAAACCTCAGGTGATGTCAGTCACAGAGTTCCACCCTCAGATGCAGGGCTCTTGTGCCCCACACCACAATAGCTCAGTAGGTTAGAGTGTGGTGCTGATAATGCCAAGGTTGCAGGTTTGATCCCTGTAAGGGACAGCTGCATATTTCAGCACTGCAGGGGGCTGGACTAGAGGATCCTCAGGGTCCCTTTCAACTCCATGATTCTCTAATTTGCCAGTACAGTCACAATTTGGAAGCCAAACGCCTTGGCCGTCGAACATTTTGGCTCCCGAATGCCGCAAACCCGGAAGTGGGTGTTCCGGTTTGTGAACGTTCTTTGGAACCCGAATGTCCGACACAGCTTCCGCAGCTTCTGATTGGCTGAAGGAGCTTCCTGCAGCCAATCAGAAGCTGCACCTTGGTTTCCAAATGTTTTCGAAGTCAAACGGACTTCCGAAACAGGTTCTGTTCAACTTCTGAGGTACCACTGTATAGGGGCTCTGCCGGATTAAGACACTATAGCATGGGTTTATACAGTGCTTTTTTCTGGGGGGACACAGAGGTATGAATATCCCTAAACATTTTGTGAATTTAGGTTTGGCCTCATTGAGGGGCAGTATTTCAATGTGAGTAGGAAAATGAGAGTACCCCTAAACATTTTTAAAGAAAAAAAGCACTGGGTTTATTGCAGGCCCAATCCAATTCAAGCCCTCAGCACCTGCAATTTTCATTGCCACAAAAGCCTCATTGAAACAAGTGTTGCCTGTTCCTGGCAAAAATTCTCCAAGATCTCAGGAGGCTGTTTTCTTTCAGTCTTATTCTCAGAGGTCTTTCAAGTAGAGTTTTTGCAGATTGCGCCTGAGACATCATTCACAAAATGGTCCTCCTCTAACACCAGCAAATTCCCATACCGGTTGGATAGCTATAACACTAAAAACGTACGATAAAGGTGCCAGAACTAGCATCTAACTGGTTGGGCCAATAACTACTTAAGGGCATGTCAAAAACAAAGATGACAATTTTGAACCATACCTTCTGCAGTAATGTTGCTCCATGCGATTCTACTCTATTTAAGCAACTTTCATGGTCGGCTTTGCTGGAAGATAGGCAAATCAGAAGATCCCAAGAGCTTAATTCATCTGTACAAAAGAAAGAGAAACACAATAGAAAACAACTATTTTAAAAAATTGTCCAGGTGCCACTTGTATTTGTTGCTATGAAGCAGAATTTGTCGGACACAAGATTCGGGGCCTCACATGACCCTGTGCAGAGTTTCACAACTTTTACTAATACAGTGGTACCTTGGGTTACAGATGCTTCAGTTACAGATGCTTCAGGTTACAGACTCCGCTAACCCGGAAATAGTACCTTGGGTTAAGAACTTTGCTTCAGGATGAGAACAGAAATTGCACAGCGGCAGCGGGAGGCCCCATTAGCTAAAGTGGTACCTCAGGTTAAGAACAATTTCAAGTTAAGAACAGACCTCCAGAACAAATTAAGTTCTTAACCTGGGGTATCTCTGTACAGCTAAAGACTCCTCTCAGTTCTCGTCAGAATTATTTTGCCTGTATAGACCAAATATTTATTTTCATAGGGAAGCACAATTTGAAACTCAAATCAAATTTCATAGGGAAGCACAAGTTGAAACTCAAATCACCACAGCTAAAGAGTATTATGATGGGAAATGAAAGTACAATCCCAATGCAGCTTAGTGGGAGAGAACCTGGGAGATCATGTCTCAAAGGCCCACTTAGCCATAAAGTTCACCAGTCACAGTCTTTCAGCGTAAGCTACCTCATAAGGGTACTGGGAGGATCAAAATGGAGAGAAGGAGAACCACCATGTATGTCACATTGAGCTCATTGGATGAAAGATGGTATAAATGTGTATTTGCCGGGAATAATATGTTACAGAATCACAGAATTGTTGAGTCAAAGCAACCCTGAGGATTATCTAACCCAACCCTCAGTAATGCAGGAATGTGGAACCAGGAAGAGGGCCTTCTCAGTAGTGGCGCCTGCCTTGTGGAACGCCCTCCCATCAAATGTCAAGGAAATGAACAACTATCTGACTTTTAGAAGACATCTGAAGGCAGCCCTGTTTAGGGAAGTTTTTTATGTTTGATACTTTATTGCCATTGCTATTATTATTATTATTATTATTATTATTATTATTATTATTATTACAGTGGTACCTCGGGTTACACACGCTTCAGGTTACATACGCTTCAGGTTACAGACTCCGCTATCCCAGAAATAGTACCTCGGGTTAAGAACTTTGCTTCAGGATGAGAACAGAAATTGTGCTCCAGCAGCGGGACAGCAGCGGGAGGCCTCATTAGCTAAAGTGGTGCTTCAGGTTAAGAACAGTTTCAGGTTAAGAACGGACCTCCAGAAAGAATTAAGTACTTAACCCGAGGTACCACTGTATTATTATTCTGTTGGCTGGGGAAACTCAGCCAGATGGGTGGCATATAAATACGTTGTTGTTGTTGTTGTTGTTAAATTATGCAGCCATCCCATATGGGGATCGAACCTGCAACCTTGGCGTTTTCAGCACCACTCTGAATACAGATCTCAGGAATTACTCTGGTGAGCTTTTAGCTTCACTGAAAGGTGGCCAGCTTAGCTCCATATTTCCTTTACCTGAATAAGCATGGGTGTATTTTATACGGCTCGGGAGGCAAGAAAAGGAATGTTGGCCTGGCAATGCAACACTGATGCTAGGATCCTTTTCCCCCTCCTCCTGTTCCCTCACCTGCCCTCTAGGGGGCACCCTCCGTACATCAGATCATACCAGATCTGCTTGCTAATGTTCCTTTTCAAGCAGTCTAGATCCCGGCAGCGTGTTGTACACATAAAGCAGCATATTGACAACTGGCTTCTCATAGATAGGCGGCTCAATATTTTCATCAAGATAGCAGATGGCAGCAAGATAACATTCTCTCCTCACATGCTCTTCAGAACGCTGCCCTCTGAACAAACCACTTGGAATGCCTAAGTTGGCCAAGCAATGCAGATGGACAAAGGGTTGGTAGGAGTAGAAAGGCAAACATTCTTTCATCCGAAGAGCTTTTGGAGTGGGAGAATATTATTCTGCAAACGGAGGAACCAAAAACAAAGACCTCATAGGACAAACTGGCTTAAAATAAACTGGGCTACTTTCAGAAATATTTTGCATCGTATAGAAGAAAAGTGCGAAACCCCCAAAATAGCCCTTTGTGGCATTGCAAACTACCTTGCGTAACTTTATGAAATGAAAAAAATAAACAGAGTCCATGAAATGTGTACTTGAGACAGGGGTGGTTCGAAGAATGAAGGTGACCTGGGCAAAGTGCCTCCTCTACAGACCCTCGAAGTGTCCCTATTTTCCAGGGACAGTCCCGGATTTACAGAAGCCATCCCAGTTTCTGATTCGATCCCAGAATATCCCTGTTTTCCTTAAAGGTAAAGGGTAAAGGGACCCCTGACCATTAGGTCCAGTCGTGGCCGACTCTGGAGTTGCGGCGCTCATCTCGATTTATTGGCCAAGGGAGCCAGTGTACAGCTTCCAGGTCATGTGGCCAGCATGACTAAGCTGCTTCTGGCAAACCAGAGCAGCATACGGAAACACTGTTTACCTTCCCGCTGGATCAGTACCTCTTTATCTACTTGCACTTTGATGTGCTTTCAAACTCTAGGTTGGCAGGAGGAGGGACCGAGCAATGGGAGCTCACTCCATCATGGGGATTCAAACCGCGACCTTCTGATTGGCAAGTCCTTGGCTCTGTGGTTTAACCCACAGCGCTACCTGCGTCCCTGTGTTTTCCTTAGGACATCCCTATTTTTATGGGAGAAATGTTGGAGGGGACATCCCTATTTTCATGGGAGAAATGTTGGAGGATATGCCTTTAGGCTTGCCACACAGCAAAGAACACTCCAAGGGAGATGCCATTTTGCTTTCCCACAATGCCCTGGAATGCCTGCCGTAATGTTGCTCCAGGGGGTTGTGTGAAATTAAAACTCACAGCCACAGCTGCCCATTGTGGAGGGACTGGAGCGAGTGTCAACTACTGGGGGACTGGAGCCCTGGGCAGCTGTCAGCTGTCCCAGGAATTCAAGTGCCAACACTTACTCCTGACTTGAGAGATGTCTCCAAAAACCGCCACAGTTATGGGACAAGTATCTACCAGGACAGATGGGAGGTTGCAACTTTTCAACTTGTCACTGTCCAGACATTATCATCATCATTCACCATCATGCTATCACCTGCTTATTTTTGAAAACTTTTATTAAAGGCACAAGGGCAGGCCTGGCTGGGGTTTTTTTCCTGATCAGTTGCCAACTTTTGTGGCATCCATCTTGGAAGCAAGAATTCGGTGGCAGGCAAGAGACAGCTATTAAAATCTGATTATCGCAATGATAAACAACTGTGCAGTACTGTTTCTGTTTATAGCAACAAGCTACTGAAGATATGAAGAGGGCTATTAAATCATTATTTATTAGTATATAAGAGCCAGCTGCAACCACACACAAATTCCTTCCACAATCTCAAGCAAAGTAAAACATACAACTTGTTGACTATACATCTGACTAAGGCATCTTAAGAGTCAAATAGGTCCACTAGATTTGGATATTTGACTAGATTTAGATATCACGGTAATAATGCAAAATTTCTGTATGAATGGTAGTATATAGGAAAAGTATATACAGTATTTAAATTTTGAAGACCCTAAAATGGAGGGGAAACAAACAGAATGAGAGCCACAAGCCTGACGTAAAACTGAATTTATGCTGGGTTTGCTACCGTTGTTGTCTGTTTAGCTTTCCTTTACAGGCAAAATAAATGAAGACTTAATTAAGGTACACACATCAAATGGCAGCACTCTGCTCTCTTGACAACATCCTGCCATCGCTACAAGATGATCCCACAGAAAAGATGCCTGCTTTCCCCCTGGGCAGCTGTTACAATCCCAGTTTTACACCCCACAGAAGAATCAAGAGTACAGGAAGACATCATCTGGCTAATCCAGAGGGACAGAAAGATAAATGTAACCCAGCCAACTCTGTTAATCAACGTGAATGAGTCTACCCAACAGAATTGTCTTGATATGCATTAGGAATAGTGCCTTCTCCATTCACAGCACCATTGTTATTTATCTTCTGTGTCCATGGAACGAATTAAACATTGTCAGGATGAATATACGAACACTTCTATAAACAGAGGAAAATAAACGAGACTTTACAGCTTTAAGGCGCCATGAGAAGCGCCTAACGAGAAGAAAGATGTACCAACATCTATTTATTTCAAGATGAAGACACCTTTGCAACTGCAAACAAATAACAGAAATCCTAGCACATCGTGCTTTTCTGTTTCTGACCTGGACCTTGGTACTTTGGATGAACCTTCAAACTTTTGCAGAATGCGCTCATCATATTGGCAGTCCCAAGTACTGCTTCCTACATACTGGATGCATCTGTCAAGAGCTGGTTTCTAAGCCAGAACTTCTCCCTCCAGAATATCTGAACCTAAAACTACAGCGCTTTTTCTTTCTTTCTGGAATAGCCTCTGGCATCCAAGGAGACTATAGTATGAGAAAGAGCTGCTCCCGAGTTCTGACTCTGAGCCAGTGTGGTGTAGTGGTTAAGAGCGATAGACTTGTAATCTGGTGAACCGGGTTCGCGTCTCCGCTCCTCCACATGCAGCTGCTGGGTGACCTTGGGCCAGTCACACTTCTTTGAAGTCTCTCAGCCCCACTCACCTCACAGAGTGTTTGTTGTGGGGGAGGAAGGGAAAGGAGAATGTTAGCTGCTTTGAGACTCCTGAAGGGGAGTGATAAAGCGGGATATCAAATCCAAACTCTTCTTCTTCTTCTTCTGACTCCCCTTGCAAGCAGATTACAACATTTTCGACTTCCCTCCATGGCCGGAACCTCTCCAGCAGCACATTTGATAATGCCCCAGCATGCCAACTGTTATGTACTGTGAGTATATTTCACCAACCATCCTAGAATCATAGAATCATAGATTGCCCTCTGAAATCACATCTCTCTTAGCTCCCCATACTGTTAGCTGCTGCTCTGAACCCTCACCCTAGTACAGTGGGAACCTTCACCCATTGACTTTACCCATTGACTTTCCTACAACCGGGTCCCTATTGCAAACAATGTTTTATGTAACTGATTCTGTTTACTGGGCCAAGTCACGCAACCACTAATTTAGGGTTAGCAGAAATGGAAAAGATGTTCAAAATAACGTTTGTAAAACAACAACCCAAAAGCCTTTCTCTTGGGAATTATAGGGACAGAACTACCTAAATTGTATAGAAATCGTGTTCATGTACGCAACTACAGTGGAAAGAATGTTACTTGCCCCCAAATGGAAAGAAGCAGAAGTCCCAGCAAAGGAAGAATGGATATAAAAACTGATGGAATATGCAGAAATGGAGAAACTTACCAGAAGAATAAAAAATCAAGATAGCAAACTTTTTATAAAATAACGGAAATGGTTTCTTGAATATTTACAGATAAATTGCAAACAGATAAAAAACAAGATTATTGTAATAATCTGCAGCTTCATAAGAGTATATATTTAAAGTAGATAATTAAATGAATTTGGGTATGCAGAAGATATTAAAAAATAAATTTAAGGAACTGCAGAAAGAAGGGGAAGGGAGTCAAACTTTGACATTTGAAAACGATTGTAAAATTAATGAAATGTATAAACCTGAAAAGTATTAAAAATATATATATATTAAAAGGACATGGATCAAAATGCACATCCATTGGGGATGCTGTTCATTGATTTCAGTGGGATATGCCTTTGGGTGTGCTTTTTTGAACCTCCAGCTAGCTTACATCGGAATTTGTATATATCTAGAATTTGTGCAGAGTTTGTTTGCATGAGAATAGGTGCCAATCATCCACCCTCCCATCTACCTTGACCAAAAAAAAGGGGGAGGGGAATGGATAGAATTGGCCAAAAGGTTTGCTTGGAAAAATTATCTAGACCCGTGCAACTACATTCTCCACATTGTAAGCTAAACCTGTTGGATTATCAAAGCACCCAGGGCTCACACATTTTCAAGACTATCTTCGCATCCATAAGAAACAGAAACCCGCTTCAAAATAAACAAATTAAATAAATGCAGGATATGCTATGTTTTTGTGACCAGTTATCAACGTCTGAAGCTGTTCTGTACCTACAAATAATTGTGAACTACTGAGAACCTTGTTACAAAATGAAAGAAACTCTGGTACTTTCAGAGTGGTGGAGGTTGAGACCCTAATTATGTAATTTAAGGCTGGAAACAGATTTCAAAGAAATGCCTATTGTGCATGTTTATGAAGGGTTCAGTGTTTTAACAGTTCTTTGCAGCATTACGATACTTTTGAAATTAAGCATCCTATCCCTCCTTGTTCTTTCACCCTCCTTAAGCTTCAGAAAGTTTTCACTGTAAACTGAAACGCTCAAAAGTTGCACAACAATCTACACATCTCTATACAAGCAATGCTAAACAGTAAGAACGTGTTATTATCATTCCACAGCTTTTGTTTACAGACGTACTCTGCTGAAAGATGGGACTAAAGGGTGCAACTGAAATGAATATTTTGCTTTCCAAAGGGAAAAAAAATTAATGCCTGCAACATATGCTCTGAATTAAGAAATAAACGTTGCTTGTCCTGGGCCAGTTGCGCTCACATCTTCCATTTAAGAGAAAATAAGGCAAGAACGCTGTGGTACTTTTTAAGTTATTTACTGCACAATTTATTTATTTATTGCCTGACTTTATTGCTAAGATGTTTCTCTCATGGTTACTCTAGAATGGATGCATTAATGGCACAAGAACATTTGTGCTTCTACTAGAATCGGTGGGTCCCCAGGCATGTTTATTTAACCTTAACTCTGTTGGACTGTTTATACTGCTGGAACTTGAGTTCAATTCACTTTAAATTTCTCAGACTTTCTTGTTTAGAAAAGCTGAGCTTCTTGTGACCTCTCTATCCATGGTGTTTCCTTTACCCCCCCAGCCACGAAAAGAACAGAATGCCTAGTGTCCCATTTATTTATTTTTAAAAACATATTTCAGTTCCTTTAAAAGGCGGGTCCTTCAGTCCTAATTGAAAATGGCAACCAGATGTTTACAGAACACTATAGCATTTTTCCCTTTGGGGCATCTGGTGCTTTTATTTCCGTTTGCTATAGCTATTTATTTTGATGAAAGAAGACTTGCATGTACTGCTTGAATTCTACAATCACATATTAGGTTATATACGATACAATAATCTTTATTGTCATTGTCCCAGACAGAACAACGAAATTGAAAAAAATCTACATCAGACATTCAAAAACCAACAAGCCTGCTATCCCAGCTATAACAGCTTGGTTAACCCCCTAAAAACTCTGATACCCCATACAGTGGTACCTCGGGTTAAGTACTTAATTCGTTCCGGAGGTTCGTTTTTAAGCTGAAACTGTTCTTAACCTGAAGCACCACTTTAGCTAATGGAGCCTCCCGCTGCTGCCGTGCCGCCGGAGCATGATTTCTGCTCTCATGCTGAAGCAAAGTTCTTAACCGGAGATAATATTTCTGGGTTAGTGGAGTCTGTAACCTGAAGCGTATGTAACCTGAGGTACCACTGTAATTAAATACAATATACTCCCATAAAGACTACCTTAAAGGTAAAGGGACCCCTGACAGTTAAGTCCTGTCGCAAACGACTCTGGGGTTGCGGCGCTCATCTCGCTTTACTGGCTGAGGGAGCTGGCATTTGTCCGCAGACAGTTTTTCTGGGTCATGTGGCCAGCATGACTAAGCCGCTTCTGGCGAATCAGAGCAGCGCAGGGAAAAGCTGTTTACCTTCCCGCTGGAGCGGTACCTATTTATCTACTTGCACTTTGACGTGCTTTCGAACTGCTAGGTTGGCAGGAAAGACTACCTTACACTGCGTTTACAACCAAAATCTCATTTGGATAGAAACTGATTCTCAGGTAGCTGGTCCTAGTCTTTATAACCCTGCACCTTCTTCCAGAAAGCAGAAGCTGGAAGAGATCATTTCCGGGGTGCACACTATCCTGCACTATCTCTGCAGCTTTCTTATGACACCTGGAAGCATAGATTTGATCCAAGGTGGGAAGAGTGCACCCAATTATTCTCTCCACAGTCTTTACAACCCTGGACAGCATTGTTTTTTCCCTGACCGTGCAGCTCCCAAACCACACACAGACCATAAGTTAATACACTCTCCACAGTACAATACATAACTGGCTGCTATTGGGAGTTGAACATACCTTTCTTCCTCTATTTGTGCTATTTGTACGCATGCAGAAGATGAGGCACATACCTGACTACTAGGAGAAATTTGGCCTACCCTTCTGCATGTGCCGCTTTTTACATGTGTGTAAGAATTTTGTGTGAACTCCACCTGAAGTGTCACAGTCTACAAAAAGCTTCATCATTTGATTCTGTTGGGAGTATAAATGGATTCATGTTGTGGCTATACTGGAGCCTTCTCCATATCCTCCAACATTTGCCCGATGGAAAAAGGGTCGTCCAGTGCTATTTTTCTAGAAAAAGAGGTGCCAGAACTCACCATGAATGCCTCCCTCGTTCCCATAGAATGGCAATGATCCCTGCCTGAGAGGTGCTGTAACTGAGTTCCTGGTTAGTTCCAGCTGGAAAAAAAAGCCCTGGGAACATCCTATTCCATACTCTCCAACATTTCTCCAATGAAAATAGGGACGTGGGTGGTGCTGTGTTGTAAACCACTGAGCCTAGGGCTTGCCGATCGGAAGGTCAGCGGTTCGAATCCCCACGATGGGGTGAGCTCCCGTTGCTCGGTCCCTGCCCCAGCCCACCTAGCAGTTCAAAAGCATGCCAGTGCAAGTAGATAAATAGGTACCACTGCGGTGGGAAGGTAAATGGCGTTTCTGTGTGCTGCTCTGGTTTCGCCAGAAGCAGCTTAGTCATGCTGGCCACATGACCCGGAAAAACTGTCTGCAGACAAATGCCAGCTCCTTTGGCCAGTACAGCAAGATGAGCGCCGCAACCCCAGAGTTGTTCGTGACTGGACTTAACTGTCAGGGGTCCTTTCCCTTTTTATTCAATGATCTCCTTGGCTCAGGGGTTGCATAACTCCATACCCCCTCTGATGAAAATAGGGATTTTCTAAGGCAGGCATCCCCAACCTTCGGCCCTCCAGATGTTTTGGACTACAATTCCCATCATCCCTGACCACTGGTCCTGTTAGCTAGGGATCATGGGAGTTGTAGGCCAAAACATCTGGAGGGCGCAGATTGGGGATGACTGTCTTAAGGAAAAGCAGGACGTTCTGGGATCAAATCAGAAACCAGGACGGCTTCTGTAAATCTGGGACTGCTCCTGGAAAAGAGGCATGGTGGCCTTCAAATGTTTTGGACTTCCGCTCCCATAAGTCCTGGCCAGACCCATAAAGTATCGACTCCTGCTGAGTGAGGGCGCATTCATGTGAAATAGTTGCCTCGCAAAACTGATAAGGAAAATTTCTTCTTCCGGTAACGTTACATGCCAAGAAGTACCTCAGAACTGGGTTTTGTAACAGCAGGAGCTGGAAAGGGCATTGCCTGTTTTCCTGATTACAACTTGTCGAAGATCCTACAACTCCACCAGGAAACCAGTTTCCACAGCCGAATTCCTTTTGCACACTGAAAGCTGCCTACTTAGTTCCTCCAGCTTGATTTGTGTGGCTTTGTGGATTGTAGCTACTCTGCCTTTTCCTTTCTTTAGTGGGCAAGGAGCCATTATGCCCCCTCTTAACTTGGTTCCTTCTCCTGGCTGACAAAAGGAGTGCCTTTAACATTTCCTAATACGTTCTGCATTTTATGCCCTTCTGTCATATGGTTTACATCCTCTGAATTTACTCACGTCTATTTATGTCTGTTCTAAAAGGTCGTTTTCGGCAAAACCAGACTTCAGCAAGAGATCCTACGCACGCTAAGTAAACTGATGTAAAAATAAATGCAGTCGAATGGCAAGTAAAATGAGTAAGAGCGTCTTAGTAACTGTAGCTCAGAATGGCAGCTGTGTTGTGTTCCTCCCATTATAATTTTGTGATTCTCCCCTCCCCAACCTCAACCTAAATGGCTAATTCTGCCTCCTTTTCAGCAGCTGCATAGGACTGTTGGGCCAAAAGCTGCGCAGGAATTTATATCCTTCTTTGGATGTGTGTGTGTGTGTGTGTGTGTGTGTGTGTGTGTGTGTGTGTGTCCTCTACAGAAAGAAGAGGAAGTGGCTATCTTTGGATGACATATTCTGATTACACAGGATTGTAATAAGAGCAAGAAGAGGCAGAAGATATGTTCCATGTATAGAAGCAATAGGAGCAAGTGTAGCTGTGGATGAACAGCCTGAAATTTAAAGAATATGGTTATTTACTAGCTGCCTATTCCTAGAGAAGTTGATAGGGATATATGAGGGTTACTACTAAGGGATGTGGGTGGCGCTGTGGTCTAAACCATTGAGCCTCTTGGAAGGTTGGCAGTTCGAATCCCCAAAGTAAACACTGTTTACTTTCCCGTCGCAGTGCTACCTATTTATCTACTTGCACTGGTATGCTTTCGAACTGCTAGATTGGCAGGAGCAGGGACCGAGCAACGGGAGCTCACCCCGTCGCGGGGATTCGAACCGCCGACCTTCTGATCAGCAAGTCCTAGGCTCTGTGGTCTAACCCACAGCGCTACCCGCATCCCTATGTTAGAGTAGGTCACATCATTTGCTCATTTAGCCCAGTATTGTGCTCTCTCCAGCTGGCATCAGCATTCAAGAACTCAGGCATTAGATTTGTTCTGCTACCTTGTCCTTTTAACTGAAGATTCCAGGAATTGAACTTGGATCCTTCTACATGCAAATGTAGACTCCTCTCTAGGCGACTCCTGGCCCCATGGGTGGTTCAAATGAGGAAGTAGCCCAAAGGATTAAAACATGGACTTCACATAATAATCTTAACTGCTGCACAACTGTCATGTATTCAAGGGGTAGAGATAAAAAAAAGGAAATGTTTCTCTCTCCGTTATCACTCTGATCTGTTGGTTTACGTCAAAGCCAGTGTTTCAAAACTCCTTAAAACACTCCTCTTAACTCTAGGATATAGATAAATGAGACAGAATTTGGAAACCTGAAAGTAAGGAGGAAGAAACCCTGGATAATTATATTAGACAAGGAGATGTGATTCTTGTCTCCTTATCCTACCATTTTCAGTTCGTCTGTTTCAGTATGTAAAGCCTGGCTCTCTTAAATAGGAGCACGTTTTTATACATCAGAACCATTCTGCTAGGAAAATGTTATGACACAACATAAAGCATATGCTTTCAGAAATGAGTACGTCGAGTACTGTGCTTGCAAAAACACACGGAAATGTTATTTGCTAGCAAGAAAAAAGGAACGATTTTCCATCTGTTATAGAGAAGATCATCGCTTTGGTATGTAAGCAAGTTACTTCATTTCTCAAATTTATTCAAAAAGCTTATTCGTAAATCTGGAAACATAAGCAAGCTACAAACCCTTTCAGCTCATGGAACAGACTCCCCCCAAATTAAAAATGTCGCCTGTTTGATGTTTTCCATACAATTCCCAAATGGGCAAGGCTGCAGGTACATCTGGACGTTGAAAGAAAGCCTTTAAATCCCCTTTTATGGCTGCGGGGGGTGGGGGATGTAAGGAATTATTACTGCTGATCTCAGAACATGAATAAACATCACCTGTACTGGTGAACCACGCAGTGCGCCAGAGTGTATTTGATTACAAACCTTTAAGGAAAAGAGTATTCTGTGCTTTGCAAGAGTTGGCCATAAATCGCACACCCCTCACAGCTGAGAAGCAGGCAGCCTGACACTGCCTTCAGGCTGAACATCATTCACACATTTATGTAATCCTTCCCATCCACTCGGATCAATGTGTGCGTGTTGTACTCTGTGTCCTGCCCCTGTTAGAGGTATGGTTGATGGGAACACACCGGCAGGGTCTTTTGTGTTGTGGTGCCAATATTTTGAAACTTCCTGTCCCAGGAGATCAGATTGGCTCCTTCCTTCAAGCCCTTTAGATGCCCGACTAAATTCACATTTAAAGCACATTAGTTAGGGTTCCCATATTTCAAAAAGTGGAAACCCAGACACAAAGTTGTTGAGCTTTCTTTGCAAAATAATAATAATAATAATAACAACAATAATTATGATGATGATGATGAAGTTTTCCAGCTATTTTTAAGGAAATTTTCCAAAAAAAAATATCAACATTTCCAACATGGGTTGCCATACGTCCGGGTTTTCCTGGACATTTTTCATAATTTCAGGAAATTCCATCCAGATGATATTTCCAATGGACAAATCCCAGATATCTCCAGGAAAATCCAGACTTATGGCAGTTCTACATTAGTTCTCTCAGAGAATCCTGAGAACTGCAGTTTTGTTTTAAGGGTGCTGGGAATTATACCTCTGTGAGGTGGAATTAACAGTTCTCAGGATTTGGGGTGGGTGGGAATGGAGAGTCATTTGTTGGATGAGCTTCAAATGTATGGAACCTAACCTAAGGCTTAAGTACATATTTGCAACTTAAAATGCAGCAACGTCATTCCCACCCCCCACTCCCACTGTGTTTCAAATCACATTTTTACAATGCTGTACACACCAGGGAGGGGGCAGGGATGTCTTCACCAAGTTTGTTTCTCTGTGCCTGCAACCCCACCCTACCCCCAAATTCTGACTCAGCAAAGCTGTCGTCTGCACATGTGCAGTGGCTGTCTCTAAGGTACACACCTCAGCTTAACCGTGACTTGCATTTTCAAATCAGGTGGAAGCTGGTTTGATTGTAAACAAATAAAACAGAAGTGTTTCCCATGATAAATATGGATTGCGGCTAACGTTATGTGTACCTGGCTTCAAACATCAGTAGTGGGAGCGCAATTGAGCTGGATTAAATACTAATGCATGCACTTATGCAAATTTCAAGCTGCCTTTTGCCGTTTGCACTGTGACTGAGATGAAAGAAAACTGCAAATAAAATAAAAATAGTATGCAGTAACCCTAGATCACGATCTGATTCAACTTGGAAACCCTCTGAATAATAATCTGTGGAATATATGGTCACTAAACTCTCCTCTCCCTCATGATCTGATCATGTTACAGTTGGGAAAATATTACGTCTCCGTCAAGTCTTCTCACCTGGACTGGGGATTGCATGTTCACTCAGTTTCCTGTCTTCAAGGACTGTAACTCTATAACGGTGCTGTGCAAGGATGTGCCGATATAACAGGAGGTCTTGTTCGCTGCCGGAAGACGGGATGTACAGGATTACTGTCCTTGTCTGACTTCCAAAGACTTTAAAAATGGAGTCCTCCATCTAAAACAAGAAACAAGAAAAAAGGGGTATTCGTAAGCTATATAAGGCAACACACAGGACCGTAAAATGCTATCGCATGCAAAATAGTATATGTTTTTCCTGGGAGCAGTTTCAAACAACCATATTATTTATGCAATAATTACAATAGTAATGTAGTCATGTGACATTTGAATATCTAGTTACATTCTGACTCACTAGGGGACAGTCATTTTTACTTCCTAAGAGGGGAAAGAAAATTCCCACCTAGTAAGATAATTCCCAGGTCCGTATAGTAAAAGCTATGGTTTTCCCAGTAGTGATGTATGGAAGTGAGAGCTGGACTATAAAGAAGGCTGATCGCCGAAGAATTGATGCTTTTGAATTATGGTGCTGGAGGAGACTTTGAGAGTCCCATGGACTGCAAGAAGATCAAACCTCTCCATTCTTAAAGAAATCAGCCCTGAGTGCTCACTGGAAGGACAGATCGTGAAGCTGAGGCTCCAATACTTTGGCCACCTCATGAGAAGAGAAGACTCCCTGGAAAAGACCCTGATGTTGGGGAAGATGGAGGGCACAAGGAGAAGGGGACGACAGAGGACGAGATGGTCGGACAGTGTTCTCGAAGCTACCAGCATGAGCTTGACCAAACTGCGAGAGGCAGTGGAAGACAGGAGTGCCTGGCATGCTCTGGTCCATGGGGTCACGAAGAGTCGGACATGACTAAACGACTAAACAACAACAACAAGATAATTCCCATAGGAGTTGTTAGCTGGTTGTCTGAATCCACCTTGACTAAATAGTTTGGAACTGCATTTACCCCCAGAAATGCAACAAGGGGCACAGAGCGCAGCTTCTCCTTGTAGTTCCCAGGACAAACCCAAAATTAGGAGATCGTTCATGCAGAGTTTCGTTTTTTATATGCTGGCTCCTTTATAGATGAATTGTTCTTCTCACTTGTTCTCTACAGACAGGATATGAAAATCCGCACACTGCCCCCAAAATCTGCCTTTGAAAACAAGTAAAACAGGTACCATACAGGTGTACCTGGAGAGAATATTTCATAGCTTGGGTGCCACCACAAAAAAGTTGTATATTTGGCTGCACTAGAGTGGTGAAAGGGACCAGAGCCCACATGGAAGGAGTCAGTTGCTCAGATACAGTGGTCCCAAGCTGTTTTTATATACAGTAGTACCTTGGTTCTCAAACTTAATCTGTTCCGGGAGTCCGTTCGACTCCCAAAACCATTTGAAAACCAAGGTGTGGCTTCCGATTAGCTGCAGGAGCTTCCTGCACTCAAGCGGAAGCGGCGTTGGATATTTGGCTTCTGAAAAACGTTCACAAACTGGAACACTCACTTCCAGGTTTGCAGTGTTTGGGAGCCGATTTGTTCAGGAGTCACGCCGTTCGACTAGGTACCACTGTACATTGAAAACTGCCCAGAGTGGCCACAGCAACCCAATCAGATGGGTGGGATATAAATAATAAATTTATTATTATGGAATAGGACGTCCCTATGGTCATCAGAGAAATGTTGGAGACTATGGGGAACTGAATAATTTTTAAGACTAATGGCATCAATCTGGCTGCTAGATTCTGAAATTTCTCAGAAGACTTTAAACGCAACCCTCTATGCAAAATGTTTCATATCTACTTGTTGTTAGAGCATGCATAGTAACTGTGGCAAGACTATCTGGTAACCACTTGATGGATCTTGTAATAAAATACAAGTTTCAACTTCCCGTTGGGAATGTAATTGTGCAGAAGCTTTAATTTGGAATTTTGCTTGTGTGTACAGTGGTACCTCAGGTTACAGATGCTTCAGGTTACAGACACTTCAGGTTACAGACTCTGCTAACCCAGAAATAGTACCTCTGGTTAAGAACTTTGCTTCAGGATGAGAACAGAAATCGTGCACTGGCGGTGCAGCGGCAGTGGGAGGCCCCATTAGCTAAAGTGGTACTTCAGGTTAAGAACAGTTTCAGGTTAAGAACGGACCTCCAGAACGAATTAAGTTTTTAACCCGAGGTACCACTGTACTAATAATCTGAACACCCACCATACAAAAACAAAGCTGGAAAGTTAGAGGGCTGCCAGATAAGCTTCGTATTTGCTAAACTGATGCCAAGGAGTGTTTACAGGAGACATTATGCAAACACGGAATTGTGGGTCTTTGGGTGTTGGCTATATGTTTCACTATAAATGAGTGTCAGTCAAAATGCTTCCAGTTGTTGAGGTGCCCGATAGCCAGCTATAAAGTGACACTTACAGCCATATTTTCCCAGCCGCAGGAAGTAGTTTTATGTTACACTTGGCTCAAGTATAAAATTCTTTGCGGGGGGCAAACAAATAACTATGTTAAGCTCTTTGATGAACGACTAACACGTCTCTGTTTTTAATATAGAGTATACCTCTTTCCCTGACTACAATCAGTACAGTTGATGCTAGCTGAAACTATTCCATTCACATTTTATGAAATATGTTGAACAAACGTGTCAGGCAAGAAGTTTCGAAATATTCCAGGCAGCAAATGCATTGTGCTCATAAGCAAAAGTAACCAGGAGTAAAGAGGAAGTTAGGATTTCAACGGTGTTGTGTTACACACTCTTTTAATTCATGCTCGGCCAGCTGAGGTTGTATTTATAACCTATTTATTCAACAGTGAGAGATTAGGTATTTCTGCATTGCAGGGGGTTGGACTAGATGACTCTAAGATTCTATGATTCGAAGTACAATTTTACCTCAAAACACCCCTTCATCCCTTTTTACCCCTTTCTGCTATCTTCTTCTGATATTTCCTTCCCCTTTATACTCTTATTCTCAGTTAGCCTCAAGGGCTACTAAAGTCTCCTATTGCTTCAAATGTCTGCCTCCCTATTTTCTTCTGAATATGATTCAAAGAGTGTTTTTTACTGGGATTATGCAAAACCAACTGGAGAAATTCTGTCATGAAGTGAGATGAGGGTGGGGGGAATTAAGATTTGTTCACAAGCAGTGGCATTTCATGGAAAGTTCAGCTTCTGGTTTGAATTCAACTGAAGGCATCAGACAATAATGCAGATGATATTTCACACAATTACACTGCACCTTGGGTTTTGTAGTCTTTAGAACAGGAGCTCCCCTCTATTGCTGTGGACCTGAAGGCTACAGCTGACAACCAAACTAGATGTGGCAAAGGTTACAGCTGAATGCAACACCAATCTCTTGAAACTTTTGCAGATAGCAGCTGCAAAGGGTCCTGATTTATATTGGACAGAGCTCATGTGTGCTTTTTCTTAAAAGTGCAAATAGTAATGTGGGGGGGGACCTATGGAGGAATGGTGCAATGCGACAAGTTCCTCTTCCCTGTGCCAAGGTTCAGACTGGCTTATGTCCTGCACAACCTCACTGTTTGCAAAAGTTTAATACTTTGTACATCCCTTATGTCTCATGTAGCTTCACCCTGAACAGAGACATATGATGGACAGAGACATATGATCATGTGTTGTATGAGTAAATGCAAAGTTGTATGAATGAAAGGCGGTTTGGCACAGAAGGATTGGAATACAGTGAGGATAAAGAGACTGACGAAGCTATTGTAAGAAAGCAAAATACCAATTGTCACATGGTGCAATGCGTTCAATATTTTCCTTGATAAATATAAATGAATCTGCAGTGGATTTGATGGGAAACGACAGCTTTCAGTCAGCAAGCTGTTTTACAATGCTATTTCACTGTAATAGAAAGTAAATGTTAAGCCAGATTCCACTTTAAGCAGAATTTGGCAGTCACCCAAGCTTTTTTAATACATAAAGTCCTACGCCAGTAGAGTCTAACATACCTATGAGTCATGTTTTCATCTACGCTAGGCCCCAGTGGAATCTGGAAGTTCAAGGGAGAATGCCGGCTTGCGTTTACCATCTGTGTGCCAGGTAAGGACAGTCAGTGAAGGAACACAGCAAGACAATTTTAGTGCCTAACCCACAGCTGTGGAATTCCTTTCTCCTGGAAACTTGCCAAAATCTAGCTAACTTTCACAACTTTCACAAAACCTTTTCATCTGGACTAGAATTTGACAGTTTAGGCAAACCAAATATTAGTGTACACACACACACACACACACACACACACACACACACACACACAGACAGTGTCTGTTGATTCGTCTTAACTGTGATTACAGTTACATCATCCAGCCAAACAGTGCAATACATCAAAAACTGTCGCTTAAACTGAACCCCCAAGCTCTCCAAATCCTTGATTCCAGAAACACAATTTTGGCCATTGCAGAAATGCCTGCTGACTATCTCTGTGTGCATCCTGGTTCACACGGTCATCTCCTCCACATGAGAATAAAAATAAATAAAAAGACAGTCCCAATATGTCACACTCTTCTGCCATGACTCTTTTGCTTGCAGGTAATCCTTTTCCAACACTTTGGACAGTTCAGCATCCCTTCCACTTGGACTTTCTCCTCAGAGTCTATGGCGTACTGTCTAGGGTTGCCATATTTCAAACGACAAAAATCTGGGCAGCCAAAAAAGGTTAAAAATGCCATTTTGGAGCTATTTTATGGAGGATGGGCAAAAAAGTCACTATTAATAATAATAACAATTTATTATTTATACCCCGCCCATCTGGGCGGCTTCCAACAAAATATTAAAATACAATAATTCACTATCGACATAGGCTGGATTTTTCCTAGCAATTTTTCTTTTTGCTGATTTCGGCCGGACACTGCTGTATTCCGGATATGTCCGGTAAATTCCGGACATATGGCAACCCTAGTCCTGTCCCTGTTTATTGAGGCCTTCTGGTGGAAGCAACCTCACAAAGAGAGACAATTGCAGACCTGCCCGCAGTGCTCCCTTCCCGGAGGGCAAAACCAAGGCAACAACAGATGCAAACAAAACAGGCAGGGCAATGTTTAGGGATTTAAAACTGGCCACAACTTTTATTGATTACAGATGTAGGTAGACTTTGTCTCAGGCATTGGGTGTTTATCCATTATCAGCGTCCGGATGGGGGTTTTACTGTACGTTTAAGGAAGATCATGCCTAGGATGGAGGGCCACTCAAGATGCAGATCTAACTAGGGCAGCCTTCCATAGAGTGAAGCTCTATGGCTTCCAGACAGAGACTTCCACTGAGACCCCTCTCACAGGGAAGGTAAAAAAGGGTAAAGGACCCCTGGACAGTTAAGTCCAGTCAAAGGCAACTATGGGGTTGCAGCGCTCATCTCGCTTTCAGGCCGAGGGAGCCAGCATTTTTGGGTCATGTAGCCAGCATGACTAAACCGCTTCTGGCGCAACCGGACACTGTGACGGAAACCAGAACGCACAGAAACGCCGTTTCCCTTCCCACCACAGCTGTACCTATTTATCTATTTGCACTGGTGTGCTTTCAAACTGCTAGGTTGGCAGGAGCTGGGACAGAGCAACAGGAGCTCACCTCGCAGAGGGGATTCAAACCACCGACCTTCTGATCGGCAAGCCCAAGAGGCTCAGTGATTTAGACCACAGTGCCACCCGTGTACACTGGCAGGAGCTGATGGGAATTTTAGTCCAACAACACAATCCTCTGGTCAAATTAACATGTAATATAAATATTGGGACGCGGGTGGCACTGTGGGTTAAACCACAGAGTCTAGGACTTGCTGGTCAGAAGGTTGGCGGTTCGAATCCCCACGACGGGGTGAGCTCCCGTTGTTCAGTCCCTGCTCCTGCCAACCTAGCAGTTCGAAAGCACATCAAAATGCAAGTAGATAAATAGGTACCGCTCCAGTGGGAAGGTAAATGGCGTTTCCGTGCGCTGTTCTGGTTCGCCAGAAGCGGCTTAGTCATGCTGGCCACATGACCCGGTAGCTGTACGCAGGCTCCCTCGGCCAATAAAGCGAGATGAGCGCCGCAACCCCAGAGTCGGTCACGACTGGATCTAATGGTTAGGGGTCCCTTTACCTTTTTAATATAAATATTATTCCATAAGGATGACATAAATGTTCTACAACTTTTCTCTAAAGGAAGAAAGCAAAATTGTGTGTGTGTGTGTGTGTGTGTGTGTGTGTGTGTGTGTGTTTGTAATATCTGACCTTGGAAAGATTCGAGAATTCTAAATGTTTTAGTCAAGCCTACTACCATTAATGGTCCAGTAGAAACGATAGCCATTTCATTTTGTGCTTTTAATTAGCAAATAAAACTTTGACAGAATTTATACTTAGAAATAAAATGGCCTGACTGGAACATAGCCAAACCAAGCAGTAATTTTCCTTCACAGGCAGCGATAACGGTTAAAAATAGTTCCTAAAAACATTGCACAAGTCAGTTTTGGAAAACAGGATAATAGATCATCTAGCCTCTCATTTCCAAAGCGTCTAGACAGAAAGCTTTTGTACTGGATTGTTCTGCTTCTGGAAGGAGTTGACCCAAACACTTTCTTCATAAACTCTTGATTTAAATGCAGGTGCTTTGAAATCTTTCCTTGGCCACTTGTTTAACAGACCACAAAATGTAAAACAGGGTCTACTTCTAGACATTAATGTTTCCTACTGCAAAAACACACATGTAGCACTAAGAGAATAAATATGTTCTAACTGGACGATGGAGAATTCAGCTTCTTTAGTGGAAACTTCCCTTTCCCTTTGAAATCCAGGATCCCTAGTTTTCTCTAATTGTGCCATTAGCAACGAGATGTTTAGCATACAGGACTGGACTAAGCATATTGTTAAGCTTTCCATTTAGCCACTGTATCCACTGGGTAGAAACCTGAGGTTTGGCTTGGCAAACCCGAGTTCAGATTCCATGGATTGTTTCAAGATTGTGTTCTGCACAGGATCTATACTGAAGGCAATAGATTCATATTAAATAGGAGCAGGATTTGTATTTCTGTTATATTGAGATCCATCTAAACAATACATTTAAAGCAGTATCATACCGCTTTAAACAGCCACAGCTTCTCCCCCAAAATCCTGGAAACTGTAGCCTCTTAAGCTGCAGAGAATTGTTAGAATATCCCTATTTCCCCCCTCCAAGTGTCCTTATTTTCCAGGGACAGTCCCGGATTTACAGAAGCCGTCCTGGTTTCTGATTTGATCCCAGAATGTCCCACTTTTCTTTAGAACATCTCTATTTTCATCAGAGCAATGTTGGAGTTATGAGACCCCAAGCCAAGAACCTAAGTAACTATGCTACCTTCTGAAGGAAGCCCTGTACAGTGGTACCTCGGGTTACATACGCTTCAGGTTACATACACTTCAGGTTACAGACGCCACTAACCCAGAAATATTACCTTGGGTTAAGAACTTTGCTTCAGGATGAGAACAGAAATTGTGCTCCGGCGGCGCAGCGGCAGTGGGACGCCCCATTAGCTAAAGTGGTGCTTCAGGTTAAGAACAGTTTCAGGTTAAGAACGGACCTCCAGAACAAATTAAGTTCTTAACCTGAGGTACCACTGTATTGGGAAGTTTTGTTAATGTTTGATTTTTTTATTATGCTTTTATATATGTCAGAAGCTGCCTAGAGGGGCTGGGGCAACCCAGTCAGATTGGTGGAGTATAAATAATCAAATCATCATCAACATCATTATGGAATAGTCAAAAAAAAAAAAAATTCCTTCCAGTAGCACCTTAAAGACCAACTAAGTTAGTTCTTGGTATGAGCTTTCGTGTGCATGCACACTTCTTCAGATACACAGGACATCCCTATTTTAATCAGAGAAATGTTGGAGGGTAACTCCCAGTCTTTCCTGAGAAGAGTGAATGATTGTTAATCTAATCAGGGAACTGTAGCTCTGTGAGGGGAACAGGGGTCTCCTATCAACTCTCAGCATCCTCAACAAACTACAGTTCCCAAGATTATTTTGGAGGAGCTAGGGGTGCCAATTTGAATAAAACATTTGGGGGACCAAGTAAGCTCTTTTCTGTATAACTGATCACAAGACACACACATCGCACACACATCATTTGAATGGCAATGCCCATCAATTTCAAATATTTTATCGGCCCCTAGAATTTGGCTCCTGTCGGGGGAGCCATGACTAAATAGTGGCATGATGCTGCTTTAAATGCATAGCTCTGCTAAGGCAAGGAACTTAGTAAGATGGCTTCTACCAAGTGAGACCATCAGTCCACCAGCTTAGTATTATTGAGACTTTCAGCAGTTCTTCTGAGTCTCAGTCGGGGTATGCCAGGGATAAACCTGGAAGGTTTTCCATGTAAAATACGTGCTCTATCACTGACTCACGGCCTTTACTTTCTGACCAGCAACATATAAAGTTTCTTCCCCCTTCTTTTGAGATATATTTTAAAGACCTGAACTGTGTTTTGGTTAAAAAAACAACCTGTCAAACTTCATGTTTCCCCTTTTCTGACTGAGTATCATTAAGCTGTTAACCATTTTGTACACAAAACGTTGCCATCACTATTAATTCTGTTTAATTTTTTGTCAGTTGAGCCTGTCATAATTCACAGTGCTTTGGAAGCGACGTTCCAATTTATGCAGAAATCTTGCTTTTTCAGACCCGCTTCTACATAAAAAAATGTACCTCAGGCTGAGTCTTGGCATGAAAAGATTCAGTAACAACAGATGAAAAGAGCCTGGTCAAATAATTTATGCTTTTTATACTCCTCTAACTAGTGTGGGTGGATGGTTTTGCTTTTCCAAAAGCAGCCTCATTTGCTGCACTCAAGAACAATTTTGAAACAGATAAGCATATGTGATGTGCTGACAGGGGTATATTTATCTAGTTATAAATGTCAAGGTAATAACCATCAGAAGTAATGATAATGTAATGATAGTAATGATAAAACAGAAGCAGACATAGGTGCATCTATGAAAAAGTAAAACAGCTGCAGTTGTTATCTCTGACACAAAATGTCTGCTTAAATAGAAGAGATGCTCAACAGCCATAAGGTTTGTGGCCCCCTCAAGAATATGTCTCCCAAGGACATAGCTGCCGTGTTTCTGTGTTTTGTCACCTCGTGTTGTAGGACCCCTGGACGGTTAAGTCCAGTCAAAGGTGACTATAGGGTTGCTGCGCTCATCTTATTTTCAGGCCGAGGAAGCCAGCGTTTGTCCACAGACAGCTTTCCAGGTCATGTGGCCAGCATGATTAAACCACTTCTGGCACAATGGGACACTGTGACAGAAACCAGAGCACACGGAAACGGCGTTTACCTTCTTGCCACAGTGGTACCGCTTTATCTACTTGCACTGGTGTGCTTTCAAACTGCTAGGTTGGCAGGAGCTGGGACAGAGCAATGGGAGCTCACCCTGTTGTGCAGATATCAACCGCCGACCTTCCGATCAGCAAGCCCAAGAGGCTCAGTGGTTTAGACCACAGCGCCACCCGCACTGTGTTGTAGCAACCGCTGGCTCTCCCTCACATCCAACCTAACCACAGTTAAATGCAGCATTACTGCTTCTCTGCACCCCATTGCAAAAGTGCAGGATTGTTCATCAGCTGCGAGAACCATAAGTTATTCCCACTCGGCTTCTGCAATGGTCCTGCAAGAAGGATTGCGACTGGGGAAGTGTGATGCAAATCAAAGAGCACAGATGTGATGTGATGCAGTTAAGTCAATGGCCCTTCCTAAGCAGCCAGGTTATGTAACCCGCTCTCTTATTTCGAATGTGGGTGGGTTGAATGAATCCAAGTAGAGGAGGCCAGCTTCATGGGATTCCTGTTCCAGTGTGGATTCCCACCCCCCACCCCTTTGTGGATTGTGTTTCTAATCAAAGTCAGACATAGATGAGGCAGGATTACTAAAATTACATTTTATGCCGAGAGAGTTCTAAAGAATGAGCTCTGCTCCTCCCCTTCTAGCTTTCAGAATGTTAGCCCTAAAAAAATAAAATAAAATAAATCTTCTTTTTTGGCCAATAGGACAGCAATTATGAACAAGTTCCTAAGCCAATTTCGCATTTAAACAGAAATGGCTTCGAAGTTATGGAAGCTAAAGAGAGCACCAGAGGCCAGCAAAAGGCCTTGCATTAAAAAATAAGTTGAAAAGACAAAGTGCTTTCCCCACTGGATATTATTATTATTATTATTATTATTATTATTATTATTATTTATATACTGCCCTATATCTGGAGGTCTCATGACAGTTTACAGGAAAATCAAAATATAAAACCATAGGCTGACCTATGATGGAGCTCTGGGTAAGCTCTACCTGCAAGGGTGCAGGGAGCTAGTTGAACCAGAGCATATGCAACCACTCACTTTCTGTAATCAATAAAGTTGTGGCCTAAATTCTGCCAAAAACCAAAACTATAATTTGAGTCAATTGTGTGTTTATTGAAGGGGGAGGTATCTGGGTCTGAACATGCAAATCAGCTGCCAACAACACCCCCAATGTACATTTCTGAAACACGCTTCTTTGTATTATCATATGGAGCTCCTCCAGTTGTCCACACCCTTCAGCATGTTTTATTGGGATATGGTTTATTTAGGGCTGCTATATGTCTAGGACATTGCCAGGATTTCGAAGGCAGAATTGACACCCAGGGAGAATTTTTGAAAGATGGCGCTTTGCCCTGGATCTTAGGCAAGTCAATTGCAAAATTGCATTTTTGCCTTAAAAAAAGAAAACGCAGCAACTTCTGGGTTTTCCTTTAAAAATGTTCAGCAATTTTGAGGTCTTCCTAAAAACAGCTCAACAACTTTTGGGGTGTCCTGGTTTTTACTTTTTGAAATATGGCAACCCTAGAATGCTTGAGTGCTTCTTACATTGCTAGAAAGAAACTAATTTCCTCTATCTTTCTTTTTTCCTTCTCTGGAGGCTATTTAAACATTTGTTGGCTTTTTATATCACTAGTATTTTTGTTCAGGAAGGAGGAGGATTTCAACTGCGATGGCTGGAATGCTACTCTGCTTCTCATTGTTTGCTATCTAAATATAGGGCAGGCCCCTAAATCAGGAAGATATGCTTTGACTGTTGGCATCGTAGCACACAAGAGTGGGCTGAATGGCTTATGTGGTTAGTCGACAGAACTTTGCGTGTTGGGTGGAAAGATAGTGCTAAACACAAACTCATTTTGCTTAATAATTTGACATATATATTCCAAAAGGAAGATGTGGGCTATTGTTCATGTATGAGTCGTTTCATGCAGATTATAAATTGAGTGGTACTGGGTTTAATGCTTGGACAGACAGGTAATGGAAAACAGACCTGAAATTTACAGCAAGTTGTATGCTGAAAGAAAATTTTATAAAAATGATGTACCGCTGGTATTTGACCCCTAGGGACCCCTGACCATTAGGTCCAGTCGTGACCGACTCTGGGGTTGCGGCGCTCATCTCGCTTTATTGGCCGAGGGAGCCGGCGTACAGCTTCTGGGTCATGTGGCCAGCATGACTAAGCTGCTTCTGGCGAACCAGAGCAGCGCACGGAAATGCCGTTTACCTTCCCGCCAGAGCGGTACCTATTTATCTACTTGCACTTTGACGTGCTTTCGAACTGCTAGGTTGGCAGGAGCAGGGACCGAGCAACGGGAGCTCACCCCGTCGTGGGGATGCGAACCGCTGAGCTTCTGATCGGCAAGTCCTAGGCTCTGTGGTTTAACCCACAGCGCCACCCGTGTCCTTTAAATGTACCTACTATTTTTTTAGCCTTTTAAATGTGTATGCGGGAAGGGGGGTTATTGTTTTGTTGTTTTGGTTTAATTATTGACTTGCGTTTTATCTTGCATTTTGTTCTGTGAACCACCCTGAGATCTTTTGTTGAGGGGCGGTATATAAATTTAATAGAATAAATACATACATATAAATCTAGTAAATAATTAAATTTCCAACCTCTCTCCTCCCTTGGTTGCCTTGTGGTCAAGCGCTGCTTCGAAGTCCCTCCCAGAAGGCAAATATAAATAAATTTGCCGTGAGAACTGCATAGATTTCGTCCAACTTTTAAAACAATAAGATCGGCCATTCTTCTGAATGCTCAGAACTTGCACAGATACAAATATTCAGTTCAGCTGACTCTAAATTGGTCCTCCATTCAGCTGTCCCTATTTTAGGTTGATTGCAGTTCCCACAGGAGTGTGGGTCAATCTGGGCTAGCCACAAAGAATGTACTACCTACTGTAATTGAAGTTCATATTTCAGCAACAGGAAAGAGGATGAATACCAGAGCCAGGCCTTGTCCCTAAATATACACACCAGGACAAACTTTTGCCTCCTTGTCATGTTATGTATTGTGGAATCGTTTCCGTAAACTTCCGAGTCAGATCATTAGTCCACCTAGCTAGTGGTTCTCCAGAATTTCAGACAGGGATCTCTCCTAGCCCCAGTATATTCTCCTTTTTTAGTTGTTACTCTAAAAGCCACACTATCATCTATCTATCTATCTAGGGGAGGGGGAAGGTGACAGTACTGTGTACTCTTGAGTACCCCCAGAAAAAAAACACTGCCTAGCCCTACTGGGACATATTGGAAACTTTATGCATTTATGTGGTCAGGGATGATGGAAGTTGTGAGTTCAGCAACGTCTGCAGGGCCACAGGTTCAACATCACGGCGCTAAGGTGTGAATATTGCCCTAAAAGGGTTCAACATTATTAGAAGGAATAAACTTTTGTCAAGCGTCTTAAAATCTACAAGTGATAAAATACTAACAATCAAAGAAGAACATTCTAAATGCATTATTTGGCCATACTTGCTTACAACTATGTCATCAAATTACACTCAGACCTGCTACTAAGAAATCAGCAAAAGGGTATCTGAATCAGTGCTTTTTTTCCCCTTCTCCTAAAAATGTTTAAGGGTACTCTCATTTTCCCTCTCATATTGAAATACTGCCCCTCAATGAGGCCAAACTTTGATTCGCAAAATGTTTAGGGGTATGCGTAACCCTGTGTACCCCCAGAAAAAAGCACCAATCTGAATTATCAGCCACCCCTTAGATGAAGCTATATCTGGATTACAGAGCAATTTCTAGATGCAAGCTGCCCAATAATTAGGGGCGACAAGACTATTTTATTTATAGTCATGACATAGATTTGTTTGTAATAAGAGAAATGGTCTGGAGGACATTTAATTTAAAGAGCCGTCGCCACATTTCCTAACAAATGTCACCAGGAAAATAGCTCGTACAGCCACAAGAGGTTGTTCACTTCATAACTATGATCAAACAAATAGCTAAGGTTGAAATATTTCAGCACAGCTGGAATGTGGGTAACTCAAGGACAAGTGGCTGTTTCTGGCACACAAAGGAACTATAAACAAATACTATGATGTGAAAAACAGAATATTCCCTGGCCACACTTAAGAGCCTCTGAATCCAATGGAAAAGATGGAAGCACATTCCTAAATCTGGATCATTCCCTCGAAGTTTTGTCTTTTTGCTGTTATGGTTGCTTTTCAGAAAGTCATTTAATGAACCTGAAAGCGGCCTCGCACGCAGCTCTGAAATACTGCCGATCTCTACATGCACTCCTGAGGGCAATTTGGGGACAAGAAACTGTGCTAATTAACCTTGGAAGTCACTTGGGGAAAAAAAGCCGTATCATTTGACTTGTGTGTCTGAACTCCATAAAATTCCTAACACTGTTTCGTAGATCATTGGAGTACTGGAGCTTGTCAAAGAAAGAAAGAAAGTGTAAAATCCAGTATTTAACAGCATGCAATGTCATCATAAGGCTAGGTGACTGCACTGAGAACGGGGCGGATCAACTTTTAAAAGTTTACTGGAAGAGAGGGTCACACTATTACCATTTTCCTCTGCTGTGTTAACTCCCCAAGTGCAAGATGCAATGTAAGAGCTTTTGAACAAATACACCAACTGTGTAGACTAGCCGGTGTGTATAAATAGCTGCCCAACTAGCAAACTAGCAGTGCAGAAAACCTCAGTTATGCACACCACACCCTGTAGTAAACAAGCTTTCATTCTGCCAAAACTATATTATTTCTCTGGAGGAAAACTAACTTGTAGTCCCCAAGTGGTGTTGTGCATAGTGTTGGGCTTTGACTTGGGAAGAAGAAGAAGAAGAAGGGTTTGGATTTGATATCCCGCTTTATCACTAGGAGGAGTCTCAAAGCGGCTAACATTCTCCTTTCCCTTCCTCCCCCACAACAAACACTCTGTGAGGTGAGTGGGGCTGAGAGACTTCAGAGAAGTGTGACTGGCCCAAGGTCACCCAGCAGCTGCATGTGGAGGAGCGGGGAAGTGAACCTGGTTCCCCAGGTTACGAGTCCACCGCTCTGAACCACTACACCACACTGGCTCTACTACACCACACTGGGAGACCCTTGTTCAAATTCTCAACCAGCCATGAAGCTCGCTGGGAGACTTTAGGCCGGTCCCAATATTTGTCAGTCTAACCAGCACACATTCTTGATGCAAAGCTGGGGAGAAACCATGTATGCCCCCCTAAGGTCCTTTGAGGAAGGATGCGATAACCGTGTACAGTGGTACCTCTGGTTACGAACTTAATTCGTTCCAGAGGTCCGTTCTTAACCTGAAACTGTTCTTAACCTGAGGTACCACTTCAGCTTATGGGGGTGTCCGCTGCCGCCACGCGATTTCTGTTCTCATCCTGGGGCAAAGTTCTTAACTGGCGCAGGTTAGCAGAGTCTGTAACCCGAAGTGTTTGAAACCCGAGGTACCACTGTATTGAATGAGTAAATAATGTGTTAATCCGCAATAACTCTCTTTTTCTCAACAGTCAAATAGACAGGAATCCGTCTCCTATAACTGCACACATTCAGGATATTTCAACAGTTGTGTACCAGGAAGCCCACCAGACACTCACCACTGCTTCGTAGTGTCGAAGCAATGATTCTTCAACATCAGCTTCGTTGGACTGGTTATGTTGTGCGGATGCCTGATTATTTTCTTCCAAAGCAACAACTCTATTCCGAACTTTAAAATGGAAAGCGTAATGCTGGTGGTCAGTAGAAGAGGTTCAAAGACTCTCTCAGGTCAAATCTAAAAAAATCTAGTATAAACACCGACAACTGGGAAACACTGGCCTGCAAGCGCTCCAATTGGAGAACAGCCTTTACCAAAGGTGTCATGGGTTTAGAAGACGCTCAAACTCAGGACGAAAGGGAGAAACACGCTAAGAGGAAGGCATGCTTGGCAAACCCTCGCTGTGATCAACTCCTGCCTGGATACCTATGTTCCCCCACTGGAGGATGTGTGGATCCAGAACTGGCCTCCACAGTCACTTACGGACTCACTTTTAAAACTATGTTTATGGAAGATAATCTTATTTGGCTACAAGTGATAGCCAAAGAAGAAGCAGCCCACCAGAGTTGCCACCACCACCACCGAGAGAACCATAAATACAGAGCACCACTCATTATTATTTTCACACATCCCTACAATCTCTAGTTCAGGCCGAAGGAGCACTGCTTCACTCCAGGTCATTAGGGCCTACAGAAAAGAATTGTGGGTGATGCACACTTAGGAGGACTGGGTTTAGCTCTCTTCTTCTCATTCCCACCCTCAGACCTTCCAAGAGTCCCTATTTTCCAGGGACAGTCCCAGATTTACAGAAGCCGTCCTAGTTTCTAATTTGATCCTGGAATATCCCACTTTTCTTTAGGACATCCCTATTTTCATTGGAGAAATGTTGGAGGGAATGGAGTTACGTGACCTCCAAGCCAAGGAGATAAGTAACTATACAACCTTAGAAGACATCTGCAGGCAGCCTTGTATAGGGAAGGGTTTTTTTAATGTTTAATGTTTTATTATGTTACTATGTATGTTGGAAGCCGCCTGAAGTGGCTGGGGCAACCCAGTCAGATGGGCACGGTATAAATAAAATACAGCAACAACAACAGAGTAGGTCACCCCTAGTTTCATTGGAGAAAGGTTGGAGGGTGTGCACCCTTTGCTGTTATGCTTGTAGGTCAGGTTAGCTGTTCCAGAACACAATGAGCCAAGCAAGAAAAATAGTCCAATCTCCCTAATATGCCAGCATCAAATGGCTTGGACTTTGAAGACAGCATCATATTTTTAGGTAATAGGTCAGCATACAGATGAGAGAAAAAATTCAGTAGTCCTGGGAGTCTGCTTCCATGATATGCAACAACAGAGTCCAGGACGCAGCAACATTTTGGAGGTCCTTGTAATCAGAACATTCAAATTGTTTTTGGTCTGAAATGAGAGGGCCAGTTTGGAGGGTACATAGCAAATCAGCTTAGCACTGTGCTAGCCATCCAAATCTATTCAAAGGATTGCAATGAAGCATAAGCAGGATTTCAGGATAGGGTGTACTGGAGGCTAAGTCAACAATCCTATACGATCTTGCAAGGCAGTGAGGCCTACTCAACACAATTATTTCTGAGAAAAAAACACTCGGGCCTGGAATGGGAATAACTATATATTTACTGAGTCAAAGGGAAACTCTCTACCCAGCAAATTCCATCATAGTAGTTCTATGATTATGGAGGAAGCATTTAAAATGTACGAAAAGTGGTTGGTAAACACTCAAGGATATTATTATGTCGACCACTTCCTGTGGCCAGAGGCTAGCACAATGCATTCTGTGATCACTACTGTTCCCTGCTTCCTTTATCCTATTCGATACGCAATCCTATCCTTCTCCTCCCATCCTTCATCTCCCTGTTTCTTTTTGACATATTCTATATGATTTGAAGCCATAAGTCTTGGAAGAAGCAAAGTAGGATAATAACAGATAAATGCAAATCTACAGTACATGCCTGGAGTTACTGTTGCCTTTGCCTTCACAGGACTTTGGGTTTCTTGTTATGCATTTAGGGCAAATGACGCAGAACCGCATACATTTTCCAATGAGATTGGGGTGCCACAAATGCTACTGGGCAACTGCACTTTCTCCCTCTCTCGGGGTGCTTTGATGTGGGGGCTTAATATCGTAAACGGGTCATTCAGAAATGGTTGGCAACAGATTTTGTTTAACTTATCAGATTCTCCTGGAAAGTGATCTATATTAAATAGGACGTGTAGAAACATGAGCTAGCATTTGATCCCAAGGATGTTGTATGGATGCTGTGGGAAATCTGCATGCATGAGGAGAACCCGTCCCACAGTCAACATCCATCTCAGAAGTACCCTCTGCCTCTCCCCATTCTATATGTCCTTTTTGTGTAAGCCCACCCACCTTTCCTGGACCGATTCCTTTGACCATGCTCTTTGTGCTTCAGCAGGGATGGAGCAGAAATGCAATTCGGTTCGCATCAAAAGGTGAAGCTGCCCAATTCGCACTTCAGAAACAATATGCGAACTGGATCGCAGCCCTCCTTCAAAATGTGCAAGTTGCTGAATTTTGCGATGCCGTTCCACAGCCAAGTCACGAGTATAAAAATGAGCATGCTAGAGTACAGTATGCATACATATCGAAATGTTAGGGAATATAACATTACAAAAATACGTTGCGTTTGCAAAATTGCGTACAAATGTGTACGTTAGGAAAAGTTCACATTAAGATGTTGATGAACTTTTATGAGGACTTTTTTGCTGTTGAGGCAAACTGATGCAGAGAACTGAACTTAAGATTGAAAAACTGAGAAAAACAGATGACATACTTGCCCATAGTTTCACTCCAGGGGGGTCATCACTTTGGAACAACCTCATCTAGACAATATAACAGGGCCAAGGATGCACCTTAGCTAGCAAGCAGATCCATCTCTGCTTATTTGAAGGTTAATTTTAGCTGTGCCTGCCAGAAATGTGCCTCCAGTTTCTAAGCCAGTTTTTCATTCTGTACTTGTCTTACCTCCTTCCGTCCTTGTAGATTGCTTGAAGGAAGGAAGCAACGGGCTTGCCTTGCGGAGATCTCCTTGTACCTCCTGTGCTGTACCAACTCCGAAACCACTTTGTCTGGTAGAACTCCATTGCCAACTGGTGAGATGTATCTCCTCGTCCTTAAGGGTGTCAGGGTCTGGTAGAAAAGACAAGCAGCCAGCACCAACACCACCAGGAACGGGCGAAGTCGACACCACCTCCGGCCAGGCAGAATCTGCCGGCAAGCCATGGCCACCCTGGGTTTCTAATGTTGTCCCGTTTCCACATTGTAGGAAGAGTCACTGTGGCTACTCTTCATCAGCGCGAAATAAAGGGAGAAAAGTGACTTGCCCGCGGAGAAACAGAAGTGCTCTCCATCACTTCTGGGTTTGAGCTTTCCCATGGCATCAGCCGGCGAGAAGTTCGAGGTCTCTGAAGCAAAACAGACTACGACAAACGGCCCTTCAGGAAGCAGTTCCTGACCTGTGCAAAAAGAGAGGAGGCAGGAAAAGAGAAAGAAGTCACACGTACGTACGTTGTGTGGGTTGGGAAGGAGCAGACTTAAGCATCCTGAAATAGTTAGTGGCAGAAGGAATCTTACCGTTTGGAAGAAAGTTTATCCCACAAAACTCCAGCTGAACAACTGCATTCGTGAAAGCGAAAGGTTAAAAACTATGAGGTGTCTTTGTACAGCTGAAAAGCACCACAGATTTCCTCGTAGGTTCCCCCCTCCCTTCTGTTGCTTTTTAAAATACCGTTTCCTTCATTCCAGATCTTTTAAAATTGCCCTTTTCCTGTCGGCAAATGTGCATGCCTTCTCTCAAAGAGAATTCATCTGGTTTCGAACAAGCCGAAAGGCTAGATTTCCCTCGGTTAAGTTTCTTTCTTTCTTTCCTTCCAGCTTTCGGAGTTCAAAGTTATGTTTACTTACTTGGTTCTTAGCCCTGTCAGACGTTTTCCATTCTCCCCTAACCGGCTGCTGATTAAAACCACTCGGAGCAACACAGCCTCATGACTCCAGCTCATCTCCACACACACACAGCACTCCATCTGAACTCAGTTGGACCACAGACATATAAATAAAAAACAGGACTGCCCCAAGGGGTGGGGTTACGTTCACCAAGCTCTAAAAAGCCTCACACGCTGGAAACCGTAGGAGCAAGGCTGCTGGATCACACAGCGACAATGTGCCCCCCCCTCACATGCTTCCAATCTATACAAGGACTCTAAAAATGTGGCTGGAATACAGACAACTCAAACATAATGAAGAAAGAGAAATGTTAAACCAGTCTGAGAACTGTTGCTCCATGAAGGGAATAGAGGCCTCAGCAATTCCAGGCACCCCCCCCCCTTTTAAAGCTACATTTCTTTGGGGAAAGCCATGGCTATTTAAAGTGGTACGATACTGCTTCAAATGTAGAGTGCAGATGAGGCCTTTGTATATCAATTAGCGGCTTCTTGTTAATGTGTTCTTACTAAAGATAGGATGGCATGCAGAGAAGAAAGGCATGGAAACCCAGTAAGATTTAAAAAACAACAACCTGATTCTGTAGGTCAGACATAGGCAAACTCCAGCCCTCCAGATGTTTGGGACTAAAATTCCCATCATCCCTGACCACTGGTCCTGTTAGCTAGGGATGATGGGAATTGTAGTCCCAAACATCTGGAGGGCCGGAGTTTGCCTATGCCTGCTGTAGGATGACCAGCTTCATATAGTTTCCTTAAGTCAATTTAATATATGAAAGAGTTAATACCATAGAGTAAGTTGCTTTGCAAGGCTTAGCTATTTCACTTCCTCTTACTTTGGGAGGAAATAGGTAATGAAGCCTCTACCTGTGAGTTCTGTGTGTGAGGTTTGAGCAGGTCGTTCCAGCTCAGCTGCATGGCTTTCACCAGCCTCTTTTGTGTTTCCATACCAATAGTTTAGGGGCTTTGACCACTTTGCAACAAAGCTACATTTTTACTGCCTGTGCAACTTTTCTGACTGATGCATGGGAAAGCACATGAATCTGACCTTTGAAGAGTTTGTAAGTAAACCATTTTTAACTTACCAGATGTGTCTTTTCCTATGCTGCGGGGGAAGAAGGAAACTTTGGAAGGAACTTCTAAAGGGAACAGTTTTGAAACTCAGTTGGAAGCTTTTACAGCCTATTATTGTCATGCTGTACTTTGCTGCATATTTTGTGATTTTAAATCTCTGCTGGGGTTCTCTTACCAAAAGGTTCTTGCCCTAAACTTGGATCTTGGCACCCAAGGAAATTCTTTTTTGAACCAACTGATCCAATATTCAGTGGTGGGGTAAGCATCTGGTCAAACCCTGCTGGGACTGTATCAGTTGAGACTACAGATGTGATTGCATGTTTGTATGCACCTTGGGGCTAGAAACCATCATTTTGCACTAGAATACTTAGAACAAGTTAAAAACTGGAAATGCTATCTAGTCTATTCATCCTTAAGATTCACAATAACTGTATCAGGTGCACTGAATATTCTAGCTGCACTACACTACTAAGGTTCTGCAGTGCAAAAGGGGGTCAATATATACCTTCAGTTTTGAAGGTGTATAAAACCAAAATAGTTACCAAGGTTACATATAGCATACAGGTTTGGATCTTGGGAGTTAATAAATCCTCAGAGGTGACACAAACCACTTTTTTTGATAAATATATTTTGTGTGCTAAGATGTGTTTGCAATATTGTTCTCCAACTGGAAGCAGACATTTGTTCTCTATGGATTTGGGCTACCTGTCCTCGGTTTTGCTTAAGAATTATGCTTGTTCTTGGCCAACATTGGTTAATAACAAAGGTAAACACCTCTTAAGGGATGCGGGTGGCGCTGTGGGTTAAACCACAGAGCCTAGGGCTTGCCGATCAGAAGGTCGGTGGTTCAAATCCCCGCGACGGGGTGAGCTCCCGTTGCTCGGTCCCTGCTCCTGCCAACCTAGCAGTTCGAAAGCATGTCAAAGTGCAAGTAGATAAATAGGTACCGCTCCGGCGGGAAGGTAAACAGTGTTTCCGTGCGCTGCTCTGGTTCGCCAGAAGCGGCTTAGTCATGCTGGCCACATGATCCGGAAGCTGTACGCCGGTTCCGTTGACCAGTAAAGCGAGATGAGCGCCACAACCCCAGAGTTGGTCACGACTGGACCTAATGGTCAGATGTCCCTTTACCTTTTAAACACCTCTGGCTATTCACAACCTATCTTCTGCCACTAGGATTAGAAAACCCACCAACAGAGACTTCTAGAACTTAACTTGCAAAATTCATTCACTCTTGTAAAATGTTTCTGCTCACCCCTATACCTCAGTCTACAAACAGGGGTGGAGGGTTTCTGGTTCACAGACCTTATTGGGCTGGCATGGGTTCCCATCTGACCTGCAAGGAAAACCTGATGTCATATGTGACATCTAACAAGGGGCAGGTGGAGATACAACTGCCAATGCACAATCGGGAACCTTTGTGTGTGTTTCCATTTTGCCATTATAGGGCAGTGAGTCGTGTTACAAAGCACAATTCCAGTGCAGGCAATCAGGGCTTGTAATCATAGTGATGTCAGGTGACAGTTTTTGGGGGCGCGCAAATTTGTCCACTTGTCTAAGGGGTCTGCCAAGGCAGGTTATATGGGGAAGAACCTAGCCTACTGGCTGGATCCAACTCCCCACCCCTGATCTGCAACCTCATAGCGATTATTGACATGCTCAGTATTGGGCAACATGAACTATTCCTAGTGTACAGGCAGGTATTTGTGAAACGTCAATTTATGAGGTTGTCTAGGCATTTGAGAGTTTGTCTAGTGGCCCAGTAGAAACATTAGTCCACATTTTCCTATACTTAATAGTTGTTAAATAAAATAAATTTTAAAACAAAAAATAACAATAAACAATGCTTCTCATTGCTAAATTAAAGAAATATAAATTAACCACAGTAACATTTCTTCTAGAAACATTCCAAACCTACTTGAATAAGCTGTAACTTTTATAGGGTTATCTCCCATAAACTTTCCCTACGGTGTCTGTATTTTAAAACTATTGCTGCTCTTTTATTTTGTCATACTCTTAATGTCCAGGGCTTTTGCTACGTTCTTATTTTAAAAGGCACAATTTTTGTGCATGTCTTTTGTGCGTTTTCCCTGCTGTGGTCGTCTTCAGAACCCTGAACTACATTTGATGTTTATGGGCTACAGGCCAAATAAACCAAAACTGGATTTAGCACTTTGTGAAGGAGCCTAGCCTCTTCCTGAGATCACAGACACTCCCAACTCCTCTTCCCATGTGGCCAGGAGAGTTTTTAAAAAGCCGACTTTTTTAAAACTAGCCATAGTTACTTGTTAAACCACAATTCCCAGTTTGGATTAAATGACACACTGTGTTTCACTGAAAGATGAAGCAAACACTTTTGAACTCCTCCTCTTAACTGTGGGAGGATGAAAGGGGAGCGAGCGCATGCCATCCCAGGAGGATGCTAGGTTCATACACATAGTGCTCATCCATAATGTAGAAAGCAGTGCATCTAAACATGTCCTTTCCTTGTGGAAAGCTAGAATATGAGGGATAAAGGTTCTCTAGCTCAGAATGTGGTATCTTTTTTGTGGAAGCGTCTTTCCTACATGGAGGAGCACTCAAACTATCCCATCACCCAGACTGTAGAAGTACTATCCCGGAAAGACTGTACTGTATGTTTTTTACTGAATGTTTCAATTGGCTCCAAGCCAAGGCTAGGGCTGGGCAATATCTGGTTTCCAACAACGTGATATATCATCGGCTAAACATCACGATATACCGATATATCACAATGTCTGAAATAAGGATGGCTTCATGGCTTTTCTTGCATCGTGATCTTTGCCGGCGACTGTTCTTGTGATTCGCTGCCCCCAGCATATGAGGCAGGGGAAAACTGAGCCGACAAAGTTAACAGGGGTTGCAGGAATCAAGAGAAGAATTGGCTGGTTTCACAGCTCCTAGATACGCTGCTTTCCCATGTTGATGAGCCCCATCTGCCCCTCTTGTCAATAGTTTATGGATGTTTTTGTTCATGGATTCATAGATTATGGGGCTGAATCCAAGATCAGTAGAGTGGAGTTCTGCTCGGACCACCCTTCTCCTCCTTGCAGCCCTCTGCGCTCCCCAAAATCTGCTCTGATGTTGGGAACCCACAGGGATCTACAGGGGAGAGGAGAAGAAGGGGAAATCTGTGAGCAGATCTCTGTTCCACACATGCACACACACACCATCGGAGATATTGGATGATCACTGCTCACAATGCTTTTGTTCGTGTCAACACCGTTAGGGGGTAGGGTTTGGTTTTCTGTAACATCTTTATTGAAAGTTCAAAAAGTACATAACTATATGTGGTACCAAACATAGTGAAATGCAAACAAACAAGAGAAAGCGAGAATCAGAACCCGTGCAAAAGGGAAAACAAAGGGGGCGGACCCAAAACTGTATATTTTACAAGGTTGTTATTGTACTTCACCAGATCTTAACCTATTACAGTATTTGTAAGAATGGATTCCAAATATCATTGAATTTGTCCATGGCAAGCCTGCATTTATATGCAAGTTGTTCATATATGTTGCAAGTTTGTATAAATTTTCAATCCAATACCATTAGGGTGTATGTTACAAATGCTGCAAATGAACAAATGAGCTCCAGGCTTTAAGGCTGCGATTCTACAGTCCCTGGGAACACACTTTATCAAACGCAGTAGGACTAACTTCCACGTAAACATGTGTAGCCTGTAAATCCCTTATTGCCAGAATATGGAATTTCGGAACAGCCAAGAGTGTCAAGGGTAACCTCTGCTGGCTACTGCAGGAACTTGTTCAAGTTTGTGTTCACCTTTCGAAAGCGACTCCACAGTGCTACAAATAAAGCCTGCCTGTATGAGTGCTAATTTTAACGTTCCTGGGGACCGTGTGGTTTTTAAAAAACATAGTTGTACAAATTTTCCAGCTGTAGCAAGACAATTTAAGAAGAACTGTATTGAAATATGTTCAGGCGTGCAACATTTCAAAACAGTTACTGTTGCATCATTACAATAATTCCCAAATTATGCTTAAAACAAAAATGAACAGCAATCCTGAGGTTTAGGGATAGGGCAAGAGTATTTAAATCTCGCTGCATAAAGATAGTTATGGGAGAAATCCCAGTAAAAGCACTTTTGAAGTTCTATTGATCATGCTACTGCTATGGTTACCAATCAATCATCCTATTACCTCGGGTTAAGAACTTAATTCGTTCCGGAGGTCTGTTCTTAACCTGAAACTGTTCTTAACATGCAGCACCACTTTAGCTAATGGGGCCTCCCGCTGCCGCTGCGCCGCCGGAGCACGATTTCTGTTCTAATCCTGAAGCAAAGTTCTTAACCCAAGGTACTATTTCTGGGTTAGCGGAGTCTGTAACCTGAAGCGTATGTAACCTGAAGCATATGTAACCCGAGGTACCACTGTACTATTTACCTAAAATTGCAGAAGAGCAAAACTAGAGTCCTATGGCCCCATGAAACCCAGTAATCTATTGTTCAAAGTCTTCAGCATATGCACCACAATAACAATCCCATCATAACCTTTAACTCTGGGTAGTGTAGAGACCTTTAATTTCCCAACTTCAAAGCAAAGTGCAACCCTATTTTTCACTTATAAGAGGGAAATCGTTTGTAAAAGCTTACCTCAGGGACACACAGCAATTTGCTAGCGGGGATGACGGCAGGCTGAATCCAATTTTGGGTTCCACTTGCTACGCCGTAATGATGTGCACAGGTCATATCGCTTTCCAGAATACCCTATAAAAACTTGCTGCGAGGCAATGGACCGAGAAGCTTAACAGCTAGGGAGGCATTCCATGTTTAACCGCTAATGCTATCACTTGCAGGAAGACAGAACGTTAAATTGGAGGACTAAGCCAAAAGGGCGACTCTCTTCACTTCCAAGATGCAAAAAGGAAGAAAGTGTATTCCAGGTATTCCGGGAAATATCTGCCTTATTCTGAACTAGGTTTGTGATGGTGTCATGACATCATTATGTTTCATATGCAATGCTCAGTTGACTGAGAGTACTCTTCCCAGTTTTTGAGAAAGGCAGAGGATGGTGCTAGTCAGAAGCCTGTGAATGAGGTGGGCAAGTGAGTGGGATGCATAGCTGTCAACCGTCCCTTATTTGGTGGGAAAGTCCCTTATCCTAGCGCTGTGTCCCGCTGCTGTCCCTTATTGCTGCTGTCCCTTAAATTTCCCGGGTTTCAAAGGAAGCAGCTCCTCTCCCTCCCTGCCGGCCAGGGAGGAGGGAGGCTCCAACTGTGTTGCTTGGCTGCGTTGCTCACCCAATAAGGAGTCTAAGAACGGCTGGGGGATGGAGCTTACATGCCTTGTGCCGATCAAATCGGCTGCGTTGCCTGGGGACTCGCTTTTGCTCAGCGCTTCCCAGCAGAGAGGTGACGGTGGTTTTCCTTGCTGCATCCCCTTTGCTGGGTTGCTGTGCTGTGGGAGCCACTGCTTGAGGCTTTGTTTGGCTGCTGGCTGGGCTTTCTGCCTTTGGCTCGGAGGGGCTCAGAAGTTGAACATACCTGTGCACCGAAAATCCCTTATTTTCGAGGCTGCTGGTCCCTTATTTTCAAATCTGTAAGTTGACAGCTATGGTGGGATGTCGGGTTGAATCTTTTTCTCTCCTACAATTCACCTTTTGGGGCAGAAATCAAGGCAGATGAGCAGCCAGCACGACTTCGTTAAACTTTCAGCAGGTAATCCTGGTCACTTTGAATTCAAGATGCAGCACAATTTTGTCCATTAATTACACATTTTGGGTTACACAAACTTATAAATTCCAAGTTTGGGAAGCAGAATAGTCAGGTTTAGGCTAATGTAGTTGTGCAAAACAAAAACTACTTTTATTTGTATTATTTTGCACACTATTTCTTTATAAAATATAAGGATGTTATGAAACTGCCCTGAAATATAGAGGTGCAATGGTTATTTGCTCAAACAGCTCTAAAAGGATACTGTTAGGTTTATTCGTTAGCTCTTTTTTATTTTAAATTTCTAGACCGTCTTTCCAACCATGTCCTATTTCTAAACACATTGCATGCACATGTAACAATTTTCTCTTCCCCCTTGTCACCCCTGCTGGCCCTCACATGCCTCCAGTTCTGCTTTGGAGGGTTGAGGAACCTCCAAAACAGATTTTGGAGATGTACAGGAGGGGTGCAGAGGGAAAGGAGAAACTGTGGCACAAGCGGATTTCTCTTGTGCAAGCCAGAGGATGTCACCCTAGTATTAAAACACTTCAAGACAGGTTGAATGAGTTTTGCATAACATTATTTCTGCCATGTCTTAAGTGTGAGTTGAGCGTAGTCCAACATGATCTTGAAATATGCAACACATTTTCATTTAAATATAGATGTGCATCTCTTAAGAGCAATTGCAATGTATCAAATTTCAGTTATATGGGACTACTTTTATTTTTAAATTTTCCGCTTAAATCCACCTGGTATTATTAAATGAGTAATTTCTGGCAGTGAAAACAACAACACAACAGGCATAGTACTTAGTATGTCAGAGATGGAAACCTTTTATTTATATATTTTCTTAAAAAATAAAAACTATTTAAAATCCTCCAGTTAGACAGCATATTATGAAAGCCTCCATGAAATGTTTTACTGTACTTTTCTGATAAAGTATGCCAAGCATTAATACTAGCGTTTGATTTTTTTTCCTTTTAATTTTAACACCTAATACAGTTTCAATTTAAAGGATCACTTGCACACAAAAATAAACACATTTGGTATAAAAGGTTTATCACTTTAACACCCTTTTTTAATGACCTGTGCCCTGAATGGCCCCAAAACATATAAAGACTAGTGGTACAATTTTTGTTTTAAAGTGTACAAGAGTCTGTTTTTATTTACCAAGTACTCTAGAGGACACCAGCCCAGTGTATACAAGAACCATTTTCTTCAGCCTGCTGAATTCAGTTTCAACAAGAAACAAAGCTATAAAGGCGTCTGGAAAAAAAATCGATTCTCTTAACGTTCTTTCTGCAACACTTATATACACAAAATCCCACATTAACAGCTCTCGAGTACAGAACATGCAGTAGAATGCCAGCTAAATATAAAACCATTCAAAATCTTAAATTTGCTGGAATTATTTGAAGGCTGAATTGTTGTAGAATGCCCACCGCTTAGAGAAAATGGTTAAGGGAGTACAAATGTCTGCATATGTCTGCCACTGGAACAAAATCCATGGCTAACTGGAAAAAGTATTTATAGCACAACCGCGGTGCATAAATAATTTAAGTACAATATTAAAACACAACTAGCAAAATTAAGAAGTCGACATTTTATGACAGCTAAATCCATCCTCCTTTGACTGGTTCCAAAGAAGCGTTTCCCTCCCCTTTCCCCGCAGCATAGCACGTATTTTTAATTGAAGCGAAGCGAGCAGGACATTTATTTATGCCTATTGCCTCTTCTCTTCATTGCAGCGGTACACTGTGGGCAGTACCATTTTCCCTTTGGTGCTTCTGTCAATCCGACACAGCCATAATGGAACCACTCGATAGGGCACTGTAAGGCAATCAGAAAGACATACCGATTGGTTCCTAAAAGCGGACACGACAAAACACCAAACAGGTTCTTTTGACATGGTATAGATTTAGGCAGATATTGGTAGCTTTGCTTTGTTGTGCAGAAATAAAACAGAATTACTGGTTTTAATACCTATTATCTGGGAATATTTGGAAAGGTACAGAAGCAAAAACTACCTGCTCTCTTTTGGTTAGCTTCAGACGTACATACTAAGCTAGTAGTTCCCTGTCTAAAACCAGTCCCCATACTCAAGGCAACTATCTATCCTCATCTACACCATGAATAACTGCTGCGGGAAAGAGTAATGCCTTGGTGTTCATGGACATGTGTAATCTTCCTTTGGAAGATGGCTCAAAATTCTGCTTTTGAATGGAAAACTGCATAGCCAAGACTAGTTCTGGGGGAAAGGGAGGGAGAGAGAGAGAGGAAGAGAGGGGGGGGGGAGAGAGAGAGAGAGAGAGAGAGAGAGAGAGAGAGAGAGAGAGAGAGGTGTGTGTGTGTGTGTGTGTGTGTGTAATAGCTCCTGCACCCTTTTTTAATACTTACATCCTGGTTATCACAGCCCACCATTTCACCATAGGACACCTATGAGAGAATACAATATACACAAATTAAGAAAGCATTAATGTATTCCACGACCAGATTATTTTTCACATCAGAGTTACTGTTGCAAGGCTCTAAATGGAAAAATATGCAAAACTTGTACATCTTGGAAACATTCATGTTACGAATTCGCTTTTCCATTTTTGCATTATTTTAGACTCCCTTAGACATCCAAGAAGGGTGTTTTTTTCTAGATGATCAAATGCAAGTAAGGCATCAGTTTTACACTTGTTTTGGCAATCATTTCTTTAAATGCCTGGATAAATTATTTTATTTTATTTTTTTACAAAAGATTAGGACGGCATGATCTTTTTTTAAAAAAAAAACACTTTAAAGCATAGGGAGGTAAAGTCACTTTCATTATTTTCACAGCTTGGACATTCTATGTAGAATATCTGCCTTTCATTTTAACTGAAAATTTGTATTGTGTGTTTTCAGGTGAAAATCTAAAAACCCTAATCTGTAAGAGTGGTTATGCTCACCTGCCTTAGGTGAAATTAGCATTAAACAGTATACAGTCATACCTCGGGTTGCGAACGTGATCCGTGCGGGAGGCACGTTCGCAACCCGCAGCACCGCGTCTGCTGCGATTCGGCGCTTCTGCGCATGACGTCATTTTGTGCTTCTGCGCATGTGCAAGCGCCGAAACCCGGAAGTAACCCGTTCCAGTACTTCCAGGTTCGGCGCGGTCCGCAACCTGAAAACGTGCAACCCGCAGCGTTCATAACCCAGGGTATGACTGTATGTACAAACAGTCCTGATTTCAGGGTGGTTTGCTCTCAGCAGAGGACCTTTCTGTGACCTAATCCAAAGGATGATCCAAGCTGGACTACATTACTACAGAGTAAACCTGACTTCCGGGAAAAGGAGTCCTATAAGCAAGTCACCAGGAGTCCTATAAGCAAGTCACCAGGAGAGATCAATGCTGAAGAGCTCAGTGAACATAAAAGAATGGCTGAATAATGAAGCAACAGTAATACTAAAGTTTAAACAGCTGACTCTATTACCCGAGTCATTACCTGAAGCAGTTCTGCATTACTATCCCCCAAATTAAGTAGTTATTCTAAAAGCATTAAAATGTCTTCCATTACGTTTAGACTTTTTAAAACGTTAAGACTGTCCAAAAAAAGGATTGTTGTAAAAGGCTGCATTGGCCCCCAGCCGGTGAGGTGCCAGGTAAAACTGCTGCAAGCTCTCACCGTGGGAGCTGAGGTGCTTTCACCTCAGTGCCTCGCGGGCTGCGGCCAATACAGCTGGCCCTCAGCCAGGGGCCAGAAAGGCTCCTGCCCCCAGCTGAGCAAGCCCCGGGTCCCCCACCGCTTGCACACCCAGCAGGGACCTGGGCCTCCTTGGAGCCAGACCTGCTGTCCCTACCACTTGCTCTTGAGAACCAGGCTGCGTCCGCCTTCGCTGGCATAGGGGGTGGGTGAGCTACCTTGCCTGCTCACCCCCTACTCCCCGAAGACGGACCAGGCAGCCATAGCGAAGCATCAATAATAATAATAATAGGCATCAATAATAATAATAATAATTTATTTATACCCCGCCCATCTGGCTGGGCTTCCCCAGCTACTCTGGGTGGCTTCCAACAAAACACTAAAATACAATAACCTATTAAACATTAAAAGCTTCCCTAAACGGGGCTGCCTTCAGATGTCGTCTAAAAGTTTGGTAGTTATTTTTCTCTTTGACACCTGGTGGGAGGGCGTTCCACAGGGTGGGTGCCACTACTGAGAAGGCCCTCTGCCTGGTCCCCTGTAACTTGGCTTCTCACAGTGAGGGAACCGCCAGAAGGCCCTCGGCGCTGGACCTCAGTGTCCGCGCAGAACGATGGAGGTGGAGACGCTCCACCAAGGCCGTTTAGGGCTTTAAAGGTCAGCACCAACACTTTGAATTGTGCTTGGAAACGTACTGGGAGCCAGTGTAGAGCCCCTACACCGCCTAGCTGCCTTTCTGGGAGGAAAGGCACAGCGCACCATCCCAGACGAAGGCAGCTAAGCAAGGCTGCAGCCCCGATCCCGTTCCTACTCAAGTGCAAGCAGGAGCGGGGTTGGGGCTCTCTCAGCTTGGGAGGTGCACTTTAACGGAGACCCCATCCCGACGCTGCTCCTGTGAGCTGGGGGCAGGGCGGGGACTCTGTAAAGCAAAGGGGAGGCCAGCAGCGTGTTCCTTGGCCAAGCGGTTTAAAGAAGCGGAGTGAGGAACAAGCTGTATCAGCACATCAGCTTGATTCTCCCTCTGCTGGGGGAGAGTGCGATGGTGGTTTCACCAGCGGCATACCACTACCACTCCTGGCTAGTGTTTCTCCTTCAGCGCGCTGGAGGCAGAGGGAATCAAGAGCGGCGACGGTTTCACCAGCGATATACCGCTGAGTGAAGCTGTCATTGTGGTGTCCCCCCACATACCGGTCCTGGGCAATATGTTGATATATCGCCCAGTCAACCCCCCCCCCCTTAATTCTTGTCTCATTGGATTTTAAGTCTGAAGCTGGGCCTATCTTTTGTTTTCGATATTTGTACACTGCTAAGATTTTGTAACCTTTTTATAAACGTTATCACTTCTAGAGAAAATGCTTTAACATTCCTCATAAATATTGACCTTTGGATGTTATTATGTGGAAAAGGAAATGTCAAGGCTTCCTCACTATACAAATGCTGCAGTGACAAAAACAAAGTTTCATGGTCAGAAATGTTATATAAATTTACTCAGTGTTTTGTGCATGGCACACTTTGAAATGAAAAACTTGCAGGTACTGGGGAATGGGAAGGAGGACACAAATAATGCAAGAGCTGTAGATGCACCAGGCTATACGGAAGTGGCTGGGAATCATGAGTAACAGAAAGAGAAACACAGGGCAGAAATCAGTACTGAGAACTCCAATCTAAAGCCCTAAAGGTACCTTAGCAGTATCCATGCATTTTCCACAATTTTAATTGAAGCCACAATACCGTGAAAATAAGTTGATTTAAAACAAAACTTAGCATTCTGCATATATCAACAGATTTTGATCACAACTGTCTAGTTTTACAGACCAGCCATTATAACGTGCAGTCTAAAGCACTATACAGTGGTGCCCCGCAAGACGAACGCCTCGCAAGACGAAAAACCCGCTAGACGAAAGGGTTTTCCGTTTTTCGATGCGCTTCGCAAGACGATTTCCCTATGGGCTTCCTTTGCAAGACGAAAGCCCATAGGGAAATCTCCAGGACAGCGGGGAAGCACAGCGCGTCTTCCCCACTGTCCTCGGACCTCCTCGGAAGGCTGGCGGTGGGGCGTAGAGACCTCCTCCCGCCGCCAGCCTTCGGAAGGCTCCTCGGAAGGCTGGCGGTGGGGCGTAGAGACCTCCTCCCGCCGCCAGCCTTCGGAAGGCTCCTCGGAAGGCTGGCGGTGGGGCGTAGAGACCTCCTCCCCCCGCCAGCCTTCGGAAGGCTCCTCGGAAGGCTGGCGGTGGGGCGTAGAGACCTCCTCCCCCCGCCAGCCTTCGGAAGGCTCCTCGGAAGGCTGGCGGTGGGGCGGAGAGACCTCCTCCCCCCGCCAGCCTTCGGAAGGCTGCTCCAAAGGCTGGCGGCGGGAGGAGGTCTCTCCGCCTCACCGGCAGCCTTCGGAAGGCTGCTCTGAAGGCTGGCGGCGGGAGGTCTCTCCGCCCCACCGGCAGCCTTCGGAAGGCTGCTCCGAAGGCTGGCGGCGGGAGGAGGTCTCTCCACCCCACTGGCAGCCTTCGGAAGGCTGCTCCGAAGGCTGGCGGTGGGGCGGAGAGACCTCCTCCCGCCGCCAGCCTTCGGAAGGCTCCTCCGAAGGCTGGCGGTGGGGCGGAGAGACCTTCTCCCAGCGCCAGCCTTCGGATGGCTGTCCTGAAGACTTGCGGTGGGAGGAGGGTTTTCCTTCCCACCGCCAACATTCAGAATGCTGTTCTGAATGTTGGCGGTGGGGAGGAAAAACCCTCCTCCCACCGCAAGCCCCGGGAACAGAGGAGAAGCGCTGCGCGCCTTCCCCTCTGTTCCCGGACCTGTCCTGAAGGCTTGCGGTGGGGAGAAAAGCCCTTCTCCGCACCGCCAGCCTGGCAAGCGGTCTCCATAGGAACGCATTAATTGATTTTCAATGCATTCCTATGGGAAACCGTGCTTCGCAAGACGAAAAACTCGCAAGAAGAAAAAACTTGCGGAACGAATTAATTTCGTCTTGCGAGGCACCACTGTATTGTCTTTAAAGTGCAATCATTGAAAGCTGAATAGTTTATCTCTTAGTATCTGCTACCAGATGTGGTCGATTCTCAGTAAATGAACCAAGATCAATGAGCCAACTAAACTATCCTATAAAAACTGAAACTTTCTACCAGGTATTCGCATAACATCATATTTTAACAAAATATACCTGATTACAAATGCAGTAACGTGGCTCATTTGGATCATAGGTCCAATCAACTTGGCTATTAGATTCGGACTCTGGTATTACTGCTGTTTGTTGAGACAGTTCCTGTGCTAGAGCCGAGGATGAGGAACAAGATGACAAGGAGGAAGACGAGGAAGATGACGACGATTGTTGATTTGAAGATTTGTTATTGTTTCTGAAAAATAAAAACATATCCAGTGTGTTCTCCCTTTACTTTCCATCAAGTTGTGTGTGTAATTTGTTACGAGAAAGACACTACAGCAGAAGTTCATAGCTAAGCTGTTGGACAATTATCTACATTTGATGTAAAGATTTTCTTTTTTAAAAAAAACCCACAACCTTAAATTGACAAAATATAATGAGGATTTTTGAGATTAGAAATGGTATAAGCAAGTGTTCCTGCCCTGACAAACGGCAACAACTTGAGTATTACATTATTTCACTTAGGAGTAGACATGCTTTTTCTGTACTGGCTTATCATGTTCTTCCTTTCACTGTTTCAACAGTACTGATGGTTTATACACAGGGTAAATTCACATTTCATAACCAAAAGGGGGCCTCAGTACTATTCCGGACCTTGTTGATTTTCTATGGAGCTTTTATCCTGTGTTTGTAAGTTCTATAAATCAATGTGTGGATGGCTACTTTTATATATTTTTGATTTAGCATTCATTTCTTCTAGCATTCAAGAGCAAGTAGGCACCCCTCAGTAAGAGTCAAAGAGAGAAAGAAGCGGCTGGGTCAACTGACATATGGAAGGAAAGAGAAGAGAACTATCACCTGGGTAATTATGTATACTTCTATTCTTAGTACAGGTCTTGCGTTACTAAGAACCTGTTAAAATTAGACTGTTGTGTATGTATGATGACATCTGTGCATAAAAACATGAGGGCATACATTTAAACTTTTTAAATGTAGAGTTTGAATCATCTCAAAGGATCAGGGAATGAAACAAAATGAGATCACCAGTTCAAAATTCTGAGTTTCTATTAAAACTGTGAACACTAATAATAACAGATTAATAATTTCTCCAAATTCTTAAGTGAGCCCAGCCGAAGGGAAGCAACCATTTTTCATGAACCTACTTGCTTTTTCGACCACTCCGTGAATCTGTGGTTGATGAACTCAAAGTCTGAGATAATGTAGATGCCAAGGCGGATGATGAGTACCCAGCGGTATCCCTGGATAATGAAAATTCTCTTCCAAGTTGGAAGTCATTGTTCTTAAAGGCTTCATAACTCGCTTTTAGGCTAGACGTTCTCCTTCCTTCCTTCATCTAAAAGAAAAGCAGCCATATTAATATATTATGTCGTTGCTAGTAAACATTTAAAGCATGCTTTGAACTATCTGTTGCATTTAAAAGAGTAGACTCACATTTCCAACACTTAACAGGAAATTATGGCTTGATGGTAATTACCCACATGCTCTAAGAAACCAAGCTGGATATCGTCTTGCGTCCTATTTCAATGTGACTTACGCTTAAGTAAGTGTGCACAGGACTGAGGCTGAATGCTGCAATTCTAAAGCCATTCATCTTGGAGTAAGTCTTACTGAACTCAGCACAGCACACTTTTGTACAGGTACGCACAGGATCACACTGCAAACCTTATTAAACACGTGCAAGTTCAATATGCTGGGAAGAGTTTTTAGAATGCACTATGTAAAAACGACTGCCTCCTTTTCTGTTTAACTAGTGCCATAAAAATTCAGTTTCTAAATACCAATCTAAACTAAATAAAAGTTGTCCAACTCAGCTTGCAGGTACTTTAAACAATGTATTTTGAATTTCTTACCTGTGCTGTGGCTTGCACTGCCTGAGCTGCTGCCATGGTAATAGCACCAGCTCCAGCTCCTGAAGATAATGAGCCCAGGTTATACGATGCCAATGGCTGAGAAGAATTTGCATTATATGCACTGTTGGATGAGGATGATGAATTACTGTTTCGACACCCTTGATGAACAAAGGGAACATATTTATATAGTCCAAAGTGAAAACTAAAAGTAGATTTAAATTTCAGAAAGCTGAAAACCAGCTGTGTCTACCAGTGAAAGTCAGCCACTTCGTTAATGGACAAAGAGACTAACAGGATATAATGTTCTGTAAAACAACTTGGCACTGCTCTACTCTTCAGACGTTCCTATCTTTGTTTGCTCTCCTGCCCCAGGGCTAATGTGTAAAGCCTTAACCAACTTGGGCCCTAAATATCTGAACGACTGTCTCCATCCCTACTTCTTGGGTGTTACAAGATCAGAAGTAGAACTTCTATGGAACTTTCCCCTGACAAGGTGCACCTGGTATCTTCGTTATCCAGTTCCCATTAAATGCTGAAAACACACCACTCCACCCTGTCCTTTTGTTGCCTCTTCTGTTTTTATTGTTTTAAAAATCCAGCGGTGGGGAACCTTTTATGGCAAGAGAGACAGATCTTTATCTCCCCCACCCTGGTGGGCAAAGCTGACAGGTGTGCGGAGCTGGTAAATGTGGCCTAGAGGATGGA